>NC_045715.1:6007260-6666010 GCF_009834535.1 Camelus ferus
TGAACAGAAATACGTTGCATTGTTTCCTAGGCCTCAGTTACATCCAGGATGGTCAGGAGTGAGTTGCAAATTTGGTTTATGTTACTATTCAGAATGAGCGGTTTTTTTTTAAAATGTCTAACTAATTACCACGCCTGTCTGCAAGCGTGCGGGAGGCGGTACTGCTCTAACGATGCTGCAGTACCTTAGATAAAAGCACAGACGTGCACGTGTTTGGGGAAAAAAAAAAAAAAAAACAGAAACAGATCTGGATCCGAGCTACAAGCACAGAAACTGGAGTAGAACTCGTATTTTTTCTCCAAGGATTAGCTGTGGTAGCGAGCACTGCCAGCCTGAGTTTCTAAAGTTTATTTTCTAGCCAGTGCTATAATTTTTATTCCTGTTTATTGACCAAGAGCTGCTTCATTTACGGAACCAACCGCGCTGGGGAGCGCGGCCGGCCGGGCGGCCGGCGGGCCCTGCGGTGGCCGCGGCCCCGGGCCCCGGACGTCATGCCCGCCGCTCGCCCATAGATGGCAGCATCTCACAAACAACGCCGGCGCGGGGACCAGGGGCCCGCCCCACTCCTCCCTTGCAAAGACAGCACAGCTCCCTAATCTGTTGACAGGATTAAGGACCCCTGTTGTTTTACAGGAAGTAAATAAATCCTTATGGTATTCTGGAAATCTCAGAAGTATATGAGAGTAGTAAGAAACTGTTTATTCTAGGATAAAGGTATCGAATGAATACGTACAGCATTTAAAACCATCGCCTCAGATTGATGTGGACTAGTGTTAAAAACCCAGCCTGTCTGCATTATCTAGTTTGGAATATTTGTTAAAACTCTTGCACAGGAGGTTTACGCCCTGAGCACAGACTTTTTTGCCAGCATGAGCTGACAGGGACCTCAAAGCTGGCAGACGGTGACATTTTCTTTCTAACTTCAGATGAAGTGTTTAGAAATTATTATCTACTGTGTATGCAAATCATTCTGCAAAAGCTACACCACAGGATACTATAAACAAAAGGAACGCAATGGGTGAAATAAAGGTACAAAAATAGAAGGTAAATAGTATCCGAGTGGGTATGTTTAAGCAAAAGGAAATCTTTGACTTTAGAATCCACTGACATTCTCAATTTTAGATAAAGTATTCACTATAAATCTGGAATATTGATGCTGTATTAAATGCTCTTAGTATTCTTAAATATGTCTCTTAAATAATTAAAAAATGACAATGACACAGAGCAGTCATCTAAATCCATCAGTGAGATACACCCAGAGATTGATTCAATGATTCTATTCAGGATTTCCACTGCCCTAGGGTGCACTTTTTTTTTTTCCCTTGTAATTTTTCCTGCAACTTCCTTTACTCAATATGTTTCAAGAGGCTGACATTTTTTAAAAGCACATTTGATTTGTGGTCATAATGCATTACTAACTAAATACATTTTCCCCATTTGGAGCTACAACACAAACATTTTCATATATTTAAGACAAGATTTCCAAAAAGAAAATAAAAATGGTCTTGTAAGTGATAGTCTCTAATAAAATGTCTGGTCTTCAGCAGTGCAACTAGTCTGGAAAGACTTCACCAGGCCCTAGATACAATTTTTCTTTTAAATTCAAGTGTTTTGATTGAAATGCTGACTGTCATTGCCACTCTTGTTTTTATGAAGAGTAATTGGATAAATCGATCTTCATAATAAACGAAACTTAGGATCAAGTGATAGCTATAATACTTATTCTACCTCAGTTGGACTTCTCCATCGTTCTGGTCTTCAGTTGCCACCTGGGTAAAATGTGAAAATAATTATTGTAGGTGAAACAGAGCGTTTTACATAAGTGGTAGTAAGTGGTGGTAACTATCGTTTGTATAAATCTAATACTGAACATTTGCATGAGTAACGATCCAGGAGGGGCGTCAGCAACTGGATACAAAGGGCAGATTCCTCTTGCTTATCACCCCCCACGCTTCATGTCACGTGACTGTGTAGCTGTACTGCGCGACTGAAGCTGTCGATACCTGGTCAATGCGTATGGTCCAGCCCGGATGTCGCCCATCAAGTGTATTAAGCTTGACAGGATTCATTTAGCAGCTAAGTGCAGTGAGAGCGTTGCCCGCTGTAGCATTATAACATAGCATTATAACATAATTCAATAATATGCGATAGCAGTGGTAAGAAGGTGATGAAATGATGAAAACCTGGCCAGTAATTGCTTTTTTGTTTTTTTTTTTTTTTTTTGGTTTCTGATAAATCCTTTTGATGCTTGAAATTTTGATGCTTGAAATTATAGAAGAGAATCAAATGCCAATCTAAAATAAGACACTCTGCAGTGCCTTCTTGTTGTTGTTGTTATTGTGCTAAGAACACATAACATGAGGTCTACCCTCCTACAATACTGAAGTGTACGATAGTTCTGTTAACTCTAGGGACAATGTTGGACAGCAAATCTCTAGAACTTCTTTGTCTTGCTGAAATGAAACTTTATACCCCCTGAACACCAACTCCTTATTTCCCTCGCCCCCAGGCTCTGGCAACCATCATTCCACTTTCTGCTTCTGTGAGTTTGACTATTTTAGATAACCCAAATAAGTGGAACCATGCATTATTTGTTTTTCGGTGATTGGCTTATTTCACTTAGCATAATGCCCTCAAGTTTCATCCGCGTTGTCACATGTTGCAGGATTTCCTTCGTTTATAAGGCTGATACTCTGTTGTACATGTCCACCACATTTTCTTTTGTCCATTCAGCTGTTGATGGAATTTAGTTTTTTCCCATGTCTTGGCTATTGTGAATAATGCTGCAATGAACATGTAAGTATGCAAATATGTGTCTGAGATCCTGATTTCAATTCTTTTGGATAACAACCCTAAAGTGGAATTGCTGGATCACATAGTAGCTCTATTTTTTAAAATTTTTTGAGGAACCTCCATACTGTTTTCCATACTGGCTACACCATTTTACACTCCCACCAACAGCATTCAAGGGTTCCAATTTTTATACAACCTCACCAACACTTGCTTTTGGCTTGTTTGTTTGCTTTTTGTTGTATTTTGTTCTTTTTAGAATGACCATCCTAACAGGTGTGAAATGATATCTCATTGTGGTCATGATTGCTTTTTTCTGATGATTAATGATTGTGAGCATCTTTTCATATATCTTTTTATTTATCTGTTGGCCATTTGCACGTCTTCTTTGGAGAAATATCTATTCAAGTCCTCTGATCATTTTAAATTATGCATTTGTTTTGTTTTTTTGCTAATGAGTTTTAGGAGTTCCTTATATATTTTGGTATTAGCCTCTTTTCAGAGATATTATTTGCAAATATTTTCTCCTAGTCACTCTGTGGATTGTTTGCTATGCAGAAGCGTTTTGGTTTGATATGATCCCACTTGTCTATATTTGCTTTTGTGGCCTGTGCTTTTGATGTTATATTTAAGAAATCATTGCCAAGACCAATGTCAGAAAGCTTTTCCCTTATGTTGTCTTCCGAGAGTTTTTACGGTTTCAGGTCTATGTTTAAGACGTTAATCCATTTTTTTGTTGATTTTTGTGCATACAGTGCATTTTTTAAAGTCACCATTTTGTTTTAAATTCTATATAGCAATCAATCTTACATGTGCAAGAAATCAATACACACCCTCCTTTTTAAATTATCTCTCTTGACTTCTGAAATATATGTAATTAAAAATTTGTTTCAATAGCTGTAAATAATTGTGGCTGTTGTTAAAGCAGTCATCAGTAGTTTGAATTGCCTCTTTGAAATCATATGATTCCATATAAATATGTGATATGGACCAATATCTTCGAAGAAGTAGTATATTTTGCCAAGAGTAGGAAGCCAATAAAGTTTTATGAAGACACCAAAGATACACTTTTAAGGCATGTAATTTTTACAGCAAACCAAATTAAAATGTAATTGTAAGGACCATTAACAAACATTGAATTGAATATGCTTTCGTTTTTCACCTTTTTCTAGGTCTTTGCGTCAATGTATTAAAAATCAGAAGACAAAATCCTTTTTTTTTCAGCCTGAAAAATGAGGTCACCATAAACAATTGTCTGTACTTCTGTTACCCTGCCTCAGCTGGTTAGAGCCTTACTGCGGGGCCAAGGCCAGCCCTCCCCGCGACATGGGCTTGTTATTGTGCCTGCTTCCAGGTCAGCCTCTTGGCTTAGAAATACTGCTGATGCTGCCCTCATTTCTAGCATACATTAGACATTCGGGCGGCTTCATTATTTCAGGTACCTGGGTAGGTTTTGCCTTTGATAGTAAACACAACCTGACATCTTATGTTTTCCTATCTAACATCTCCGGCATCTCTCCCTTCCTTTCAGTTCCCACCGTCCCCAGCCCATCACCTCACATTAGGTTGCACTTCAGAACTAACTGGGCTCTGTTTCTGGTGTCGCTGCCTTTTAATGTCACCAGGAAACTCTTCCTAAAAATCTCGTCTTAAGAGCCGTCAGCTGCCAATCCTCTCAAACCCCTCTGCCTGATTTTCAGGACGGTGATCCAACCGTGTCTTATTTCCCCAGTCTGATTTCCCACTGCGTCCCAGCCTGAGCGCAGCGGCTCAGCCCGGCTCCTCGCGGCCTGAGCGCAAGACGCGCGCTCCTCTGCGCCACGTCCGGGGTGGCGTTCTCTTCCCCCTCCGGGGGCTGTAGGCAAACCCCCCCTGCCTTCGAGTGCCACTCCGACCTGCTGCCTGTGGTCTTCCCGGTTGGAACACAGCCGGGTTGTAGAAAGGGCTCAGTAACTTAGGAGCCTGAGTGAATCCAACGGCCCCTCTGCCCGGGATGCTGTCTCTGATTATTCCAGCGCTCAGGGGCCCGCCCTCTCCCTGGGGTCTGTCCCTGCCCGGGGCCTGGGGCCACACTTCTCTTGCTTCCTTTATACTCATCGGTAGACCGATCAACCGCTATTCTTTCTCACCGGACTGTAGGCGCTCGCACTGCTTCGGAAACACGAGGACGCGCGGCAGCCTGTCGGTTCGTGCTGCTCCCCGTCTACACTTGAGCGGCGTCAGGTCTGCGCCGCAGAGTGAGGTCCCCGGCGCGGAGGGTCAGCGCGCCCGTATTCAACGCAGACCGATGCGTGCTTGAATCCTGTCTCTCTTGAAAACTAGTTCTGTGACCTTAACTTTTCTAACTCATATCTTCATTTAAGATATTTAAAAAGTCTGTCTCACATAGCACAAAGATTAAATAAAACCAAGTGTGCAGGAGGTAGACTATTCCTTGCAAGCATCCGCACACGGCAGTTACTGCTATTTCTGTCGTTTGGTGTTTTTGTTATTGTTGGAGCTCCATCTGCGATCCCCGGTTTTACTGCAAACGAATGACCATGTTGGGTTTTAACAATTTTAATGTATTTTGAGAAAGGGCGCGGCTATTGTGAGAATAGGGTAAGGGTAATTTGAAAATTACTTAGCTCTGTTGTCCCTGAAGAAAGTATTTGCTCTGTTTTTGTTTCAGTTTCATTCTCCAACAAATGACAATTGGAACACCCGCATCATAGCTATAATGCAGGAAGGTGGTTAGTTTTGAATTTTAAACCATTTTGACAGCCCAAAGTGCTGTAGCTCAGCATGAAATGTTTTAACAAAAGCTTACCTCATATAAAGACATGGCAGTCCTCATCAAAGTAGCATTATTTAAAACCTGTGTCCTATGGTCTCCTAACTGACGTCGTCCGTCCCGAGCTCTGGGATGAGACTGACTTGTGTTTGAATCCGGGCTCTGCACCTACATTGGGGCAGCTTACCTGCTATGTTCTGTATCAGTTTCCTCACCTGTAAAATTGGGGAATAAACTTTCTTCTGTACGTTTGTTTTAGAGCACACTCAGTACATAACAATGCTGAATTTTGTTGTAACAAAATATTATATAATAAATATACTTGTGTAAATGATAAATAAATATTCTTATAATAAATTAAAAAAAAAAAACTGTGTTTTGAAGACAAGTCACCATGTGGAGACAACGACGACTTACTGATCACATGGACTTTGCCATCCTGGACTATGCTCAGATTTAGGCACAGTGAGAGGATTTGAAAGTCATTCAACAAACACATATTGAATGTTACGTGTCTACTACCCACCAGCCTTTTTCTAGTCATGCTGGTAGGGTCAACAAAACACAACTTCCTCCCTCAAAAAGCTTATAGCCTGTTGGTGGCAAAAATGTATACAAAATGTATAAATGATATTACAATTTACTTCGAATCAAACTATCAAAACTTGAACCTTAAAATAAAATGGCCAAGAATAGCAAATTTAAATAAAGGTCTAAGGTAATCAACTACAAAGATGTCCTAAGGGAGTGATAATGAGTTGCCAAGTGTATGTTGTAGACACGCGTCCAAGACGTTTTAAGGCAGGGCAATCACTTTATATGAGTTATAAACAATAAATATGTTTATGAGAAGTTTTCCCCCAAACTAACTTCACTCTGAATTCAATTCATGGACTGATTTATGCCTTCTGTGCACAAAAAAGGTGGGGTGGCCTGGAGTCATGTCGCAACCAGTCTTTTTTTGCACACTTAATAAACGTCAATGATTTGCACAATTTTATTCTGATAGAGAAGCCTTAAAAACGCACGCCACCATTTCCCAAACTCTAGAAAGCACGACTTCCCGACTCCGAGGTCAAGGTGAAGGTCTGTGAGGTCAAACACGATCCTTTGGCTGCTCCACTCACTTTTCCACGGAGGCCTCGGATCTGCCGTCTCAGAGCAGAGCCCGCGCAGAGGCCAACTTCGCCCTGCTGACGTCAGCAGACAGGGTTCCTTCTTGTCGCTAAGTGAAAGCTTATGATCAGGAAGGAGGATTTTTTTTCTGGGTGTCTTTTGCAGCATTTCCTATCTCACCTTTCATCTATAATGAAACAGCATTTAAAAGAAGCTGGCATGTGAGCTGAGATCAGAACGGAGTCTTTATTTCACATGGAGACAGAGCTGCTGTTCCGGGTCACTTTTGCCTTTTATTTTGTTTTGACACCGTTGTCAAAACGTTTAACTCTTCCTTTCCCAGGACTTGTCATTTGTGGAAGGAGAAGGCCACAGAATTCGACTGGCGTTATTGAACACAGATCTGGTTAAGCAGACTCGGTGTTATTATGAGATAAGAAAATCATGCAGAAATAAACAACTTGACATCTTACTTCCTTTTTACAGGGTAGCTCAGATGCAAACCACATGAGTCAGGCCTATTGATTTAGAAATAGGAAACATGACAAATCACTGTTTTTCTAAACGTGAAACCAAAGAAATTGTACGTTTCCTGAAGGATTACACACTGGAGCTGTTCTAGACAAGCTGTGGATCTTCAGAGCCCATCTTATGGCTTTGGAGGCTGTTAAAACAGAGCTTGGCAGTGTCTACTGGGTCAAGGCATTCAGGTCAAAGGAAACAGGGCCAAACCAGGGTGCTTGTCCTACGGGGTGAAGTGACTACATCAAGCTAAGCCAGAATCCTCAGAAGGGAAAAGTGAGCTCAGGGAACCATCTGTGAGTAACAGGATATAGATGATGACTGAGACGAGGCAGAAAAGCAAGTTTCTTACAGCGAGATCACAGGGACCCATGTCAACGTCCTGGTTCCCTTCCGCACATGAACGCAAGACCAGGAGGAGTCGGCAGTTGGGTTGAGGAGAAAATCGCAAAGAACACTGAGTGCAAATGCTTCACTTCTGAGCTCAGGTGAGTTCAGAGAGGTCAACAGTTACTGGCTTGAATCCAGAAGTGGAATAAACTTGTCCTAAGAACAAGGGTGATGACAAGTAACCCAATTTAACAATTTTGAAGAGACGGTTAGAGCCGTTTCTTGACCTACCTCTGATGTAATTTCTGGGATGTTCATTAAAGTCCCAGGTGCTTAATGACATAATGCAGCTGTAACAGAAAGAAAAGTGCATGGGGCTAAGTGTTGGGCGATTAGGTCCAAGTCTCTGTCCTTGGAGATGATCGCTGAGTGCGGGAGGTCCCGAGATTCTCATCCAGAAAATCAGAAGAACTCCACAGCGGGCTGTGGTATGATGAGGTGGGGTCGACTGGAGGCTGAGATGCCCGGTCCCTGCAAAGGCGCGATGAACATGACTTGATTGCTGTTGATTAAAAATGTATTGACAATATAGAATATAAAGAAAACATTTTAAAGTTGCCTTAAGGAGTTTTGTGATCATTTTCCCGTCAAGGAGCTGCACCAAACTTCAGGTGGGCGATGCCTAGGGGCCATCTGTGGGCCAGTACGATCTTGTGGGTACCTGGGAGTTTTACAAATCAAATCACGCTTTGTATACATTAGGGGAATCAGACAGGGGAAAGAACAGTATGGAAAACTATTTCATAAAGTAAAAAATCCCCACTGCTTTCTTTGGCAGTAGAAACAATCATCCTATTTTATCTGTTTTATGAATTTATTTTTAATATTGCAAATTCATGATGGCTATGTGTAATACCAGTACTTCTAAATACTATATGTTCTTGACTTACAATAGAACTTAACTTCTCTTTTTATTCATTACTCTCACCTGCACCCCCCTACCCGGGTCAAATATTTTGAGCAAACTCACAAGAAGA
This sequence comes from Camelus ferus, assembly GCF_009834535.1. NCBI lineage: Eukaryota > Metazoa > Chordata > Mammalia > Artiodactyla > Camelidae > Camelus > Camelus ferus. The sequence continues at coordinate 6,015,829 of NC_045715.1, forward strand.
AAAAAGTGCTGACAACTCGGAGTTCATAATTCACCTCATTACAGCCCATGAAAGGAGACTTAAGAAGGAAAACTGAGTGATGCAAAAATATAACATTGTCATCGTGTAATGGGTTTAAGTGGTATTATTACAGCAAGGAGGGAAAATATGTGACATGTTTAATTTTAATTATGGCTTTAAAACAAACTTTTTTCATCTGCTAATAAGTTTCTGCATAGACTACTTACTTGATGCTTGCGAAATGGTACAAGATGATGGAATGAGATTCTTCTGGAGGCTACCTGACCGGTGTTTCCTGTAAGATTAGAGAAAATGGAGCATAATTACCAAAATATTTTCCTTGGGAATGACCTATATCCAAATGACAAGTGAGGGGAGGAGCACCATTTGCATTAGGAAAATAACTCATTTTCCATTTCCTTTTTCCTAATCTTATTTGGAAGATGGTCCTTTTACAATTTAGCTTACACTGGCCCATCAATTATAGAATAGATTCTATATTAGTTAACACACACGACCAACAGCTTTAATCGGAGATTCAAACGGCAGCTTTAAAATAAAAACTGTCATGGGGCGAGCCAGCTAAAGTTCTCATGTTAAAATTAACGCATTTCCATTGGACGCTTCAGACTTCTGGTGTAAGAAAGAGTTGGTCAGTTTGAACTGTAATCTCTTAATCTCTCTGGAAATGTGCTTTCAAGTACCGTCCCAGAACACACCAGGATTTTACTTCTTTTAAAAATTCTTACCTAATTGGACATGGCCCTGAAGTTTATCTTTTTCTGAAGAGACGTTGTTGAAAGGAAGAGGAGGGGAAAAGGAGAAAGAGCTCAGAGCTGTTTCCTTTAAAATGTGGGCTTCTTATTGCCACGCGGGTATTTGCTGCCCTTTCTGAGGTCAAGTGTGTTTCTGGCCTGTCCCTGTCTAGGATGTTTGCTGGCCCACGTTTCTCCAGGTCAGATTTCTCAGACGTGGCGAAAGCTTCCCGGTTTGCAGATGACCTCACTAACAGATAGCAAATGCCTCATGGGGACGGGGCGAGGGTGTATCTCAGAGGTAGAGCGTGCACCTAGCCAGCATGCCGTCCTGGGCTCAAGCCAGTACACTACGCTGTGCACCAGAAATCGACACAACATCGTAAACTGACTATATTACCAAAAAAAAAGGAATAAATAAAGTTTTAAAAAACACAAATAAATAAATAAAAGCTAATTACCTCCCCTCCTCAAAAAATAAAATAAAATAATCAAATGCCTTATCAGCATAAAGTCATTCCCTAAGCATTTTACAATCTTATTTCCAAGTTGCAATTTGAATATCCATTTAAAGTTGTTGGTCATGAGTGTTAATAACTAACACAGACCTTACTCTATAACTGATAAGCTCATGTAAGCTCTATGGAAAATGGAACCTTTCTTGCTTCCACAGTACTGTGGATGAAATACAATCGATTAAATTGCAAAAAAATAATTTAACAGTAGACATAAATGTCAAGTAGGAATTAAGATATTTCTAGATTATTCTGCAAAGCCAGGAATTTGTTTCTGCATGGAAAATTGGTTATACATGTTTTTATTGCTCTTTTCTAACATTTTCTAATATTTTGACAAGTGATTTCTTAGCACTTTGCTTTCTTCATCTGCAAAAACGATATAATATAGAGATTTTGGAAAGGACATTATTTTCCCACCTTTTCAAGCAAATGGTGCATTATTTCCCATCTTGTCCTTGCTACAGTGCACACAGAAGCACACAGGTTCCTGATTAAGATATGTGAAATATCTTGCAAATTCCTAATATTGATTTACATCCTCTCTTGAAGAAATAATTAATATTGATTAATCTGAGGCACTTAGCTTGATAATAATTGAACCCAATTCACAACAGAAGCAAGTCAATTGTGGCACTTAAAATTTTCAAATAGCAATTGCCTTTTTCTTTTGTTTCTATGTCTAGATGACAGTTGACCTTGGGTAAAATCCATTTGCAAATTCAAATTAAACAAAGCCAAAATATTGATGTGGGTGGGTAGGTTTAAAAGCAATTGAAACTTCTAAAAATAACGTTGAAAGAATTGGCATAATGGGGAAAATCATTAAATATGACACATTCTTCAAAACTGATTTGAAAATGGTACATCAATTTGACATAAGTAATACAGTAAATAATGACAGGAAAGGAAAAGGTACTATGACTTGTGCAAATCTAGTATGTGAATATCTGAATTAGTCAAGGAAATGTAAAGAAAGAGACATCTACCTTGTCCCCTCCACAGTAAATTTAAATGATCATATATTACATTTGAGAAACACTTCTTTGTAGATGTCAGAGATATTAAAAATGGCAAGCAAGAATTCGGTATTTCTAGTTTTTTATTCTGCCAAGTTTATAATTCATTTCTGGATAAGGAAAAAATAAATATAACCCTATTCATAATATAGAGAATTTAGAAACAACATAAATGCCCAAGAATAGAATATGATTAAATACAGTGTCATTTATTAAATGGAATAGTAGGGAAAATACACATAATAAAATGTTAAGCAAGAAAACAATATGCAAAGTCTGTCTTGTATAGCTAAAACAAAATGTTTAAAAACTGTTGATTGCATTGTCACAGCACAACATAGTAATTTAGTCACAATTCAGTGATTCTTTCTTTATCCTACCAAAATCATATATAAAATTTTCTAGCTCTGTCAGGAGTATATACATGAGTATTTTAGCCATTTGTCTCTTGTTTTTGCAGTGGTGGTATGTGTATTTCATGGAGGTTGTACTGAGTGGAACTTTTTTAAGAGTGTTCCCGGCTATGGAACAGAAAGTGACCATCTCCACGGAGTGTGCACCCTTCACTGCTAAGGCTGGTGCAGGAATGGCTTGAAAATTATAGAAGCTGGTTCACCGAATCATTCATTGTAAAGCACAGCCAGATAAGACTCAGCCCTTCTCTCTATTTTCCTTGATGTGAACAATATTTTGTAATTGCTTCCAGCTTTTCATTACAGGAAGTTGGAGAAAGCATGTAAAACAAACCTGGGAGCACACTCACTGCTCCTTTTGAAGGCATTTCAGTCAGTCAGCCCAGAAAAGGTGACTTTCTCTCAGGAAACTGGGAAACAGATGAAAGGCAGTTGCCCCACCTTTTCCTACGTGGGTAGCACAGATTCTCCATGTGAATGGACTTGTACCCTGAAGTAGCAATAAACGTGTAGACAACGAGAGACTGACATGGTAACAGACGATGCCTAGATACCGTTATTATTATTAAAGGAAAGAAGCTGTAGATATTACTCCAACGTAAATGTTGTCAATTAACAGCATTATCTCTTATTCCCTTGTAGCCACTTTGAATTAACTCATATACTGCATTTCTCCAAGTACATCTGTAGTACTTTTGAAGTATATTTTTGTCAATATTAGAGTTACAATCATAAATAATTAATTTTTTACAGTTAAGAAAGTGAATTATGCTTAGTTTTGTTTCATTATACAAGGTATGAATCCATTTCCTCTGACACCATGTGAGTAATATATAAAACAGACAGCATCAGGGAACTTTCCAGATAGATAATAAAATTAAATAAGAAATTCTAAATAATAAAACAGCTAGAAGAAAATTTTGGAAATATTTATCTGATCTTGCGTAGAGATCATAAAAGTAAGCAGAGAAGTCCAAATAAAATTTTCAGTGTATTTGGGTATATGTAAATAACAGACTTCCAAATGCAATAAATACTTAAATAAAATTATGAAGAAAGCCAAAAAGTGGAGAAAGTATTTTCAAGTCATAAAAATCAAAGCATTTGTACAAAATAATAAGGAATAGGCTAAATCTAATCACAGTGGGCAGGGGGGAAAGGTATAGCGCAAGCAGTAGAGTGTATGCTCAGCATGCACGAGGTCCTGGGTTCACTCCCCAGTGCCTCCTCTAAAAATAAATAAATAGATAAACCTAATTACCTCCCCCCATCCAAAAAATAAAAAATGCTTTAAAAATAGTAATAATCACAATGGGCAAAGAACGCAAACAATTCATGAAACAAAATAAGCCAATTGACAATAAACCTGAAAAAGTCAACACTAGTAATAAAATATTTTTTAAATTAAGTAATTAGGATAACCATAGAGGCCTGTGAAGTGTAGTAGCACCCAGTGTTGTGAAATTGAAAATAAATGTAGATTACTTTATGCTTACCTTCCTGGAAGAAATTTATATTGGGAGTTTAAAAGAACGTACTGCATTTGATTCAGTAATTTCAACTAAAGACTATATGTCATACGTTAAAACACAGAAAAACATTCTAGTATAAACTTATTTGTAATATGCAGGAATTAGAAACAGCCTAAATGCCCAACAATAAAACATATTTAAATGAAATATTATCTGTTAAATGAGACAATAGGAAAATGCTCAGGATCAAATGTTAAATAAAAAAAAATCTTTTTTAAATAGATAAACTGCTTAACATTGGTTATATGCTATGATTCTATTTTCATGGTACAACGAAGGGTGAGTTTTAATTTTCTTTTTTGCTATTTGATATTTTTCCACTTCTCTAAACAAATTTTAAACAGTTTAATAATCAGCTATTAATAATCAATGTTATTTTAAGAGAGAGAAAGAAGGAAGAAGGTGTTGCAACAGAGGTTTTCAAGGCTGGATTCATGTGTAATTTCAGGCTTGCTTAATTCACATGTTTCTACCACTGCAAATCGTAACTATCAAAGTAACTGCATATTTACCACAACAGAGTCATAAAAGCACAAAAGCTGATAAGGCAGCTGTGTTGACATGAGACTTAATACCGTAATGGTCAGAATAGCTGGAGTTGATCTTATCAACCATCCACACAAAAGGAGAGCCCCGCAGTCATATCCTCACTGACATGATACATTGTACAGAAACCGTTGTGATTTGTTGCTGTGGTACCTGGGAGATCCTTAGCGGTTCCAGCTCCACGCTCTAGCTCGTTTGGGCATGTTTCAGGCATCCACAAACGAAAGAAGTGAGTTTCTATGCACACCCACGAGGTTTTCTGGAGTCCTTCCTCCGGTCGTACAGATGGCAAAACCCGGCTAACGATCGCCCCTTAAACACAGCCACGTGTTTATGCTGCCTGGATACCAGAATCTAATTTTCATAAGCAAAGTTTAGGGATGCTAAACACTAAGGAAAAAGTCATTTAAAAGAAAAGAAAAAGGAAGAAAGGATGGGAAGAGAAACACCACCTCCTGCATTTCCACCTTCCTACCACACAACAGATGTTGGCATTTGGCCTCAGTCTAGGTGATCATAGGAATCAGGAAGGCGTGAGGAGACAGAGGGAGAGGTTTTCACTATAAAACTGTAACAAAGACCAGCTCCAGAATTCACAGGATGGATTTCTATTCCCCTGGTTACAGATGAGAGAGATTCTTGGGTTCTCATTCTTCCTTGAGAAAAGCCATTTACTTCTCTGTGCTGAGAAGAGGAAATACAAAATTTGTCATCAATCAACTGTCCAGGACTGCCTCTAAAAATCTATTATATATATAAACGTTTCATCTGTTTTGAACAAACAAGCAAACCCCTTCTTTGGTCTTCTTTTGCTTTTGCCAATTTCTTATTCTTTCAGTTACCATCGTCACTAGATCAATGGATCACAAAAATTATCAGCTTCCCAAAGGCTGCTGGGAATTTTTTACACATATGGCAAATGGCAAATACTATGACAATAGACAGAAGAGGGAGTGTTTATTAAATTTACCAAAAATACAATGCTGATTGCTCTTAGCACTATATTAATACTATATTAATTCATTCTCATTCTCTCTCTCTCCCTCCTTGTCCCTCCAACCTCCCCACTCTCCTGTCCACAGTATACATGGGGAACTGTTGTGGTTTGTAAAAGTTATTACAAAGTTTCTGTGAAAATTCTTTGGTGGCGCTGGAAGACTAATAAAATTATATGAATTGTTGTTGATTATCCAATGCACTTTTAAAGTCCTTCGAAAATACAATTCTAACAATCCTAACCTTTACTTGACTCCAACAACCCACACTAATGACAGCACTTTGGATTTTGTCACAGTGCAAATGCATTTCCCCTCTGTTATGGCAAAGTCTGAAACTCTCATCTCTGACCATAAAGTCTTACCACATTTATTTTTCCACTTTCTTGTGTTCACTGAAGCTTTCTCTGTCATTCCTTCCCACTCTCCGTATTACTCCGTTACCACCATTTGTAGGTCCTCTTTCAAAATAACTCTTATTTTTTTCTCTACTTAATCTGGATAACTGATACTCCCTATTAATTATCTCCATGTCCACCCTATCTCCTTACTGCTTTTAAATTTGCCTGGAGAAGGAAGATGTAAATTGTCAGTCAGCAGCAGAGGATTTTGGAAGGAGATTAGAATATTCAGAACAGATGTGGAAGCTGGGTGTAAAGAAGGACCAGATGAATGGGTTCAAGAGTGAGGCGGGGGCTGCACAGAAAGTGCCAGAACCTTACTTCTTCGGAGTGATGGAAGCTGGGTGATTAAAAGTATTAGGCTCAGTCCAACATCCGATGAGGAAGAAAACCCATGACTCAGCACGTTGGTTTCCCCACTGTTTCAAGCTCCTGGAATTCAGGCACACCACCAGGCTTGTTCTTGCCATCCTGTCACACACATTTATTTACCCCTCCTGAATATTTCCGACTGGAGCTCTTCAAAACAAATTCCAGTTCACTAAAGCTCCCACTTTATTCTTTCCAGACACCATTGTCTCCTACTTCAATAAGAAGATAAAAGCCTCAAGACGGAGACCACTATTACATTCCTTCTCAATAAAATACTGAATAGCTTTTCCAATCCCTCTCTGTCTCTGAAGAAGAAAGGTTCCTACGGGTCCCCGGTCTCACTCTCACCCCTCTTGTTTTTGGAAGAACTTGCTTCCTCCTTTTGCATATACATGCTCAGTGCTTCCTGTTCTAATGGAAACTTTCTGACTATGCATAAAGGGTGGGTTTACTTTTGCTCATACCTGGCTGGTATCTCCTGAGTCTAGCACAGAGCAGGGCTTCAGCAAATAGCTGTTTACTAGTCACTGGGTGTTTTCTAGGACTCGGTCTGCGAGATACAATGTTTGAAGACCCCATATTGACTTCGGATTTCTCCTGTTTCCTCTGCAAAAAGGTTTGACTCCCCTCACCCCTCCATAAGGGCCATTTTCCTAATCTGGGGAAAATAAGAAGAAATATTGGTTCAACCTGTTCAAGTTCTCTTTTAAAATACTTTCCATCGCACACGTGGGTAGTTATTTTTAAAACTTAGAAGTCAAGAAGTCATCATCTTTACCATAGGTTCTGCTATAACCACTTCCCTCAGAGGGAACAATGAATTTTCATTGTATCTGAGAGCAGAATATACGGGAATTCTCTGTACTATCTTTGTAACTTTTCTGTGAATCTGAAACTATTCTAAAATTAAACATTTGTTTAAAAAAATAGGATACTATGACACATTTTATGAAAATTATAACTCTGAGGAAATGGATAAATTTTTGGAAAAATATTAAAAAAAACTGATAATTTTAATATTCAAATTTTTTAAAAAATTGCAACACTTCTACTTCTGAAGTTATTAAAGCTTAGAACTGTATGAAGACTTTTGGGGAAATCTGTATTTTCATGCATAGATATATTAATAATATAAAAATAAATATAGCTATTATAAGTGTATAAATATATTTATTGAGATGAAATATCTATTCAATTATTTTTCTTAATATTGTACATGATTATATATTTTTCACAACATAGTTTTAAACATTGACATTTATCTATAGATACTTTGATCCACTGTCAGATTGTCCATTTAAACATAATTTTAATAAATTTGTAATAAATATAATTTTCCATCAGTGACTTTTATTACCTTAGTGGTAGAACTGTATAGGGTCTGGTCATTTCTGATTTGTGATGAGTACTAATTACTACCTTGTTTTCCTGAGTTCCTCCCCGTGTGTGATTCCACGGGCAGAATGTGAGTGAGCCTGTGTTCCTAAGGATGAAGGATGCCCTCCTTCAAAGATACCCCCATTCTCATCCCGAGAGCCTGTCGAGGGTACCTTACATTAAAAAATGCTCTTTACAGGTGTCCTTAAGTTAATGATACTGAGATGGGAAGATTATTCTGCAGTATCCATGTAGGACCTGAAAGTAATTACATGCATTCTTCTAAGAAGGAGGGGTGGGATATTTGACTTCTCGGCCCTAGCCCTGTGACCCAGGAGGCAGAGGATGCAGCCACGAACCAAGGACCATGGCAGCCAATTGGAGGAGGCAAGGAAGGGTTCTTCCAGTGTGGCCCGGCTGACAGCAGGATTTTAGCCCAGTGAAACTCGTTTGGACTGCCTTTCTCCGGAACTATGATAGAATAGATTTCTGTTTAAAGACACTAAGTTTGTGGTAATTTGCTCCAGAGAGACTGGGAGACTAACACAGAATTCTTGTCACCACAGCCAATCTATATACTGTAAACATTTTCACATCTCGAAGGCAAACATATCTGAATTATTTTACATTTATTTGTTTGCTAGATTGCAAGGAAAATAGAATTTTATTGTACTTTTTATTACTAATTTTCTCTTCAAGTTACTAGTATCTCATTTATTTTAAATTATAGTATGATGAGACCACGAGTACTTTATCAAGTTTGTCTCTAGTAAATTCCCCAATTTGAAATTTAATTTTATTTTTATCAAATTTTTAGCCATATGTCAGTTTTAACTAAATTATTTTGTGGTCTCATCTCTCCTTCACTGTGAAGTTTTCCACTTCTTTTTTGCTTAGAAAGAATGGCCTCATCATTTGCTTATATTCCCCTCTAATTTTCTTCTCTTTTTTTTTTAACGTTTTCCATTTTTACAGGAATCTTTTTACTCCATTTATACTTTATGCTCATTTAAGACAGGAATTGAGGATCTGATTTTATTTTATTTTTCCAAATAAATTACCAATTGTCCCAGCACCACTTAACTCTTCTTTTTATTCTTTCAATTATCTTTTTATCAAATACTATTTTATGTCTACCAGGTTTGATCAGTAATTTTCTTCTATTACACATATATTTCTGTGCACAAAAACAAGCCTTCCCTTATTACTCTTCTTTCTCCAAAGGTCTCAGGTCTACCTGCTTAGACCTAATCTTATATTTGCAGATCAATTTACATTCTCAAGTTCTCAAAAATATGTATATTTTTTGAAAGTTTATATGTGTGATATCAAACATCAATAAATTTATGAGAAACTAATATTTTCGTATTTAGCCTCTCTATTCAGGAGCAGGATGTTTCTCTCAACGTCCTCCAGTTTTCCTCTGCATTTATTTATAATACGGCTATGCAGAAGCACTAAGCCCAGAGAAAGCCAGAAAATGAAGATGCCATTAAAATAAGCAGACTTGAGGCTTTCTGGTTGGGATAGACAGCCAAAGCTCGGGGAGACGAGAAAAACTGGCTGAAGATAATGTCCCTGAATAAGTAAGCATGAAATGCTGACCAAGCCTCAGAATTGAATTGACACTGGAGGGCATTGTGCTAAGTGATGTAAGTCAGAGAAAGAGCAACACTGTATGATGTCACTTATATGTGGAATGTGAAAAAATACAACAAACTAGTGAATACAACAAAAAAAGGAGCAAACTCACAGATACAGGGAACAAACTGGTGGTTACCAGTGGGGGTGTGGGGAGGGGCAAAGAAGGGGGAGGGGCAAAGGAGGGGGAGGAGGGGGCAAAGAAGGGGGAGGGGAGGGGCAAAGAAGGGGGAGGGGCAAAGAAGGGGTTGGGGGCAGGTACAAACAACTGGGTGTAAGACAGGCTTAAGGAAGACAATCAACATGTCTAATAATGCTAAATGGAAGGTAATCTTTAAAAATTATATTTAAAAATTTAAAATAAAATAAAATACACCTGCAAGGGAAACAAATAAACAAAACACTGAATTGTGTAAGGAAATACCTGATTCTCCAGAGACTTGTGGTTATTAATATTAGGAACATCTCTCAGCAACATTATGTACATTTACCAAGGTAAGTAAATAAGTGAATAAAAATATATCTAGTTCAGGTAAATAATGAAAAAAAAAGGAATGGCTGAATGGCCTCTCACTTCAAAGTTTTGGACACATAATTGGATTTGGGAGAATTGCAAAAAGGATGACTTATTTTTAGTTTTCAGATGCTAGATTAAAGAAGGTTTAGTGCTTATTAGTGAAAGAAAACCCTGTTTCTAATCATGAACTGACTACATGGTACCCCTGGTGGTCTGCTTCTTTCTGCTTTTGAGGGGAGAGAGGAAGACAGGACAGAATCAAGAGGTAATGTTGCTAGAAAATAGTACACATTGGATTAGAAAATTTTTTGAAAGTTAAATGGGAACAGAATAAAATGATTTTGCAATAATGTTTACAAAATTTCTTTTAAAATATTAAAATAGCTAAAACACCATGTTCCTTTCCCAGAAGGGGAAGTATGAATGAACACAGAAGTCTGGGGGTAGATAATTACAGTAACCCCCTCTGAAATGAACATCTAAATGATGCAGGGTTACATTTTATTTCTCCCCTTGGACTCTGAGCGGGAAGGAGGGCTGAGACGCGGTTAGAGCTGGCAGAGCCCCTGCACCTTGTCTCCCGGCTCACACCACCCTCCTGACCTGCTGGCCCTGCGCAAGCTGTGCCCAGGAGCGCACTGCTTATTGCTTCTTTCAGCCTAATGATGGTGGTACCTGGCCCATGCGGTGAAGTCATACAATGGGTAATAAAGCTCCCCAAGAGCTCTGATGCAAGTACAGTGCAGCAAGTCATGTGAGCTAAGGAAAACCTGGGCGGCTTCATGAAAACCAACCCTCAAAAGCCAGGCTCTGAAGGAATGGGGAGTTATGCTCAGTGATGCATCTTCTCCAAGGCAGTGGTTCCCAAGGACTGACTTTCAATGAGAGGAAGACTGTGGAGTTACTTGCACTGCGTGAATGTACCAGGAGGTGGCTTAATCCATCAACGGGTGTGCTCATTGGTCCAGGTAGAAATATTCAGATATTCAGACCCACAGAATATTGCTCAGCACCCCCAGAAACTGAGAGGGTGAATGAACCCGCCTAATTTATAGCTAGGGAGTGGTTCAGACTTTGGAGATTAAAAGTTAGAGTGAGGTTGGAAGTTGCATTTATTAGGACACAAAAATGACATTAAGAGTGAAGCTTCATTTAAGAGAATGAAAAGGAATATATGCATGTACATGTATGACTGAAATGTTATGCTGTACACCAGAAACTGACACAACATTGTCAACTGACTACACTTCAGTTAAAAAAAAAGGAAAAGAAAAATATTTTAAAAGAACTGAAGAAATACTCTGTGTATCCAGATTTTCCTTTAGGAGATGATAAAAATCATTATAACTATTAATAATAGATGATGACATTAAAATATTTTTATTATTACAAAGAAAAGACTGAAGTTTCCATTCCTACTGTCACTCAGGGACTAAACGAGAAGCTTCCCTACTCTTCAATGCCAAGGTAAGCCTGATTCAAACACTCAGTTCCAAAGCCTGTGTCCCAGGTTTCCTCTGCTGCTTGGACACCTGAGTGAGAATTATGGTCCAGGTGCTGTCGCACAGCCACCAGCATGAAACAGAGCTCCACTTACACTCAAAGGTACAACAGAGAGTCTCTCTCCCTTTCTCTCTCTCATTGCTCTATTTCTCTATCTCTGTCTCCTCTCTCTGACACGTACAGACAACCACACACACACACACACACATGTCCGAGTGCCCACACACTCCTGATTGATAGTCATCATGGCTGAAGAGCTGGGGAATGTTAGCAAGGGATCACACAGAACCAGACTCCACACAAACAGAAGTGATTCGTCTGAGCCTCCCCCCATCGATTCTGAGGGCTCCTACTTGGGCCCTTCTCCTGCTCAGCACCCGTCCCCCAGAACTTTCCAGCTCATCTGCACCCTTCCTTCTCTATAGCTCCGGTCTGTCCTTGCTGAAGGCTGACCTTCTGTGGCTCTTGAAACCCCAAGGTACAGCCACACCACCAGGTGCTCACTAGACCGAAGGCCTTTGCCGCTGGCTTCCCACCTCCACGTGTTGGTTACGCCCACCCCGCTGGTGGCCGCTCTCAGCGGTCCGAATACGGGGGAAATACAGTCATCAGCAGCAGTCCCCTTCTGTCGTGATTTTAGAATGCGCTGGGGAGAAATAGAAGAAACAATTACAGAACAATAGATGATTTTTACAAGGTGTGCGGAGCTGTTGAGGAAAAACAAACGAACAAAAACCAAAACCCTTAGTTCAGCCAGTGAGCGGGAGAAAGCCTCGCACACGAGGACACGTGTAGGCTGAGACGTGGGGTGGCCTGGTGGGAGGCGGGCTTTCCACGTAGAGGGACAAGCAGGGACAATGACAAAAAAAAAAAAAAAAAAAAAAAACACAAAGTGGAAAGTCTGGAGAGGGAAGATCAGCTTTTTAAGTTAAGGGCAGAGGTTAATGTGGAACACGAGGCTTCCTGGGGAATCACGGACAATGTTGAGCCTACAGTTTGCGTGACCAGAGAGGCACCCCTGCTGGTCATGTGAGGGGTGGTTGTGGGCAGGAGTGGAGAGGGGGACGAGGCGAGAGGAAGGGGCATAATGAGGTGTTTATTCCAGTGATTCAAGCCAGAAGTAGAAAGGGTCGAACTCAGGAAATGGGAATCAGGAGGAGAAGGGGGATATATGAAATATTTTTAGACTTTTTTTTCTGGTTATTAAACAAAAAGGCAACAGGAAGAAACTAGGAAAACACTTAGATCCCTGACTTGGGTAAGAGGATTGAGGGGGTCCTGGACACCAGTTTAGGAAATGTGAGCGCGGCATCAGATCAGAGGTGCTGGGAAGGAAATGACTGCGGTTTATGCAAATGTTGAGTTTGAGGTGTCTCCGCAGAGGACCAGAAACCAGCTGATTTTTATTACTTCTGAAGATTCAGAGAATTTAACAAATTCATCCAAGGTTACATAATCAATTAATTGTGGGGCTCGGCCCCTGCTCTGTGTTACCCCTAAATTTGTGATTGGTGCATTGATACTGAGTCATTTGGCAGAGCTTCTGGCTCAGTGGCATGTGTCTACAGGGGTGATGAATGTCCACGTTCACACTGTTAGGTCAAGTTCTCCTCTGAGATTTGGGGAATGACTGGACACATTTAGGTTCAGATGTCAGAGATGGCATGGAGTGGGGCTAACTGGCCCTTGACAGAAGTGAACCTATGACTTTGGCTTCAAAAGCCTCGTTTCTAACTAGCTGGACTTGGAGACCACTGACAGGTGTGTCACAATATATTGGAAAGGAGGCGAGTTATTCGAAGAAAGGAGCTCACCTGGATTTCGCATTTCGATCGAATTTCAAGAGAAGACACAGCAGGCAGGCCACTCCCTAGAGTTTCTTTGTCTTCTGAAGCTGAAAAACACAGAATAGTTAAAAGATGACTAAAGCAACTTCTGTCATCTCCAACCAGAAGAAAGGCTGTCAGTGTAAACTTCAGGATTCTCCATCTCAGTGTGTGAGATATATTTTATTTAGGGATATACGTAATGCAAAAGAAAGAAAGTCACATTGCCGGTAAAAGTCCAAGTACACGTGAATGTTATCAGAGACGTGTTCATTTGTCGCTGGAGTTAGATTTGGAATCGAAGGGCTAGAATCTGGAGTATCTATGTGAGTTTTCAAGGTATAAGCAAAGTTGACCGAACCGGGAAAGGTAAGGGCAAGATGGCGGACTGGACCCAAGACTCCCAGCTGCAGTGCGATGCCCTCCTGGGTCTCCGCATGCCTGACTCGGGCCTCTTGCTGCTGCTTGGAGCACAAACCAAGAGTCAGACTTGAGGCCTGGTGTGCAGCCAGTTTGTCTCTGACCTAAAAATTACTAATACACTCATCCACTTCCTTGAGTCTCCTCATGAGACAAAATTTTATACTTAGACATATGGGCATTATTACCCTATGTACTTTTCCTTTTTATTATTATTAAGGGAAACAAAACAACCTATTTTTAAAGGCCAATTTAAATACATCTTTTTATGAGTCTTTCAAATGCATGAGACTTTGCTCAACTCCCAAACTCTGAGAGTTTGCGTTAATACATTTTTTTGTCAATTTATTTCACCCTGCCTCCCCTTTTAGAGTGCAAACTCCATGAAACCAGAAAATGGGTTTTATTCATCTTTACATATACTGCAGTACCGAGCCTGCTGTTTCATATGTGATAAATGACAGTATTTGCTGATTTATGGAACATTAAATTCCCCTAGAAGTAGGGGGAAGAGGCATGGGGTAATTATTCATTTAGCTTTAGTTATCTCATTTGCAATATAGAAACAGCTTCCGCTTCTGCAAGGCTATGTGAGAAACACAAAGTGAATATATGTGAAAGGACTTTGTGCAACACAGAGGACCACACAGATGTAAAAATTAATTTAATTGTATAGCTTTTCTAGTGGCTTTATCATATAGAAAATGAACTACAAAAGGAACTTCACTGCATCCTCAGTTCTTAATGAATTTCTTTTACAAATTTTAAAACCTCGAGTGAGTTCTACAATGCTTCCAAGAATCACAGGACTCTACTTGATGGAATAATGAAGTCAATTCCTTAAGAAGCAGACTCTTCCAGTAACTTATAATGAGAAAAACATGGATAAAAATAAGGTTTCTTTATTCCTTTAAAACCAACATTGATAAATGCCATTGTCTTGTTAATAATCTTTCTTTAAATTAAATGCTAGCTTCCCCAGATGTTGTTTGTAAATGCTAATATATGGGTGTGTGTGTGTGCATAGTTAAAAACTAGTTGGGTGAACTCTTTCAATGTCTAATCTTTGTTGGTTTCAATATTCTTTCCATGTAGTTCTTCTGATCCTCTTTCTAAGGTCTGTAGAATTACAGGCATAGCTTGTTTCATTGCTCTTTGCTTTACTGAGCTTGGCAGATACTGTGTTTATTACAAACTGAAGGCTTGTGGCCGCCCTGCATTGAGCAAGTCTGTCGGCATCAGTTTTCCAACAGCATTTGCTCACTCTGTGTCTCTGTTTCACATTTTGGTAATTTGTCTAATATCTTGAACTTTTTCGTTATTATTACATTTCCTATGGCATCTGTGATCAGTGATCTTAGGTGTTACAACTATGACTCTCTGAAGGCTCAGAAGATGGTTAGCATTTTTTAGCAATAAAGTATTTCTTGATTAAGGTAGTATATTTTTTTAGACAAAATGGTATTGTACTCTTAATAGACTTCAGAAAATATAACTTCTATATGCACTGGGAAACCAAAAAATTCATGTGACTCACTTTCTTGTGATATTCGCTTCTATTGCAGTGGTTTGGAACCAAACAGGCAATATCTCCTAGGTGTGCCTGTATTTTAATTTAATTATTAAATATTATTTCATCTAAAAGAGTATTGAATGAATTCTAAGTTCTATAATCCATTATTTTTAATTAGTCTTGACAATGAACGTTCCAGTTTTCTATTGCTGTATAGCTAGTCATCTAAAAACGTAGTGGCCTAAAACAGCTGCAATCATTTTTCTCTCTCATGATCTCTATAGGTCAGAAATTTCAGAAGGAATTTTAGTGAGGACTAGCCCGGCAGCTATGGCTCTGGGTCTCTCATTCAGTCGGAGACAGAGTAGCTGTAACTGGAACAGAGGTGCTGGGGGTAGTGTTGGGATGTCTGGGGACTACGTGAGCGTCTTTTTCTTTATGTAGCCTCAGAACCCATTCATATGGCCTCCACATGGGCTATATTTGGCTTCCCAATAGCATGGTAGCCTCAGGGCTGTCAAACTGCTTACTTGGCCCATAAAGACTTTAAGAGCAACTATGCCGGGAAGCAGGGCGGAAGCTGTGTCTTGGTTCCTTGGCACTGCAGGTCACGCAGCATCACTTCTGCTCCACCCTGTTGGTTGAAACAGTTACAAAATCCAGCCCAGTTTCAGGAAGAGGAGACAGAGACCTCATTTCTCTGTAAGGAATTTCAAAGTCTTTGCAGATAGATTTTTAAACTGACATAATGAAAACAATATGGCGGTTATCACACGCACTTGCCTAAGTAATCTTATTTCCTATAAACTCAAATATTTAACAAACAGTTATTGAGTGTTTATTATGTGCCAGGCACTGAGATAAGTGCCACGGGTAACAAAGAGAATACATAGTTTCAGCCTTGAAAGTGCTTGCTTTCTAATAAGAAAGAAAGACACAAACCGATAATTACACTGCATGACAAGTGCATGCATTCTGATGGCACAGAGGGGGACAGGGAGAGAAGACGGCTCGTGCATTCTGGAAGACGTGACCTGGAGTTGAGTTCTAAACAATGAGTGATGATTGATTATTTATTCCAGGGAGTGGTGCCAGAATGCAAAGCCACAAAGACCAGAAAGAGTAAAGTGAATGTGTGCGTACACGCGCACACGTGTGTGTGTATGTTGTGTGTGTGGGGGCACAAGCAGTGAGTGTTTCTGAGACATACATTTGAGTCAGGGAATGGCTGGAGGTGAGGCTGGAGAGAAAGACAGGAACTAGATTATCACGCAGGATCTCATAGACCAAGGGAACTGACTAGTGTTTCTCTTGTAGATCTTGGGGAAACTTCGAAAGATTTTAAGCAAAAAGAGTGCTAGAATACCACTTATTCAGGCAGCTGTGGAGACAGCAGACTTCACAACAGCAACAAAAAGAACCAGTTAGAAAAATGCTGCAATAACTTTGGTGACAAATCCGGGGGTGAACAGTCGTAGTGGTGGAGAGGATGACACCAGGATCACAGACACAGCATCAGGTCTACAGAACTGGAAGGTAGAGTGGATGAGAGACATGAAGGAAAAGGAATCGAGAAGTTTGCTGGTGCGGGTAACAGGACAAAGAGTGCCGCCACTAACACAGAAGAAGAGGACGGGGTTCTGGGAAAGGTGAGTTAAGTTTTGCTCACACCGAGTTTGACAGGCCTTTGAGATACCTGAGACAGATAGGATGATGATTATAATTATTGGTAATAATGGCTGGAAGTTGTTCTTTGTTTATACATGACTCTTCTTAGCAGTTTTTAACTATTGTGGCACTTCCTCAGCAACTGTTTCCGGTCATGGCCAGGCTTACACCCCAGAGATTCTTGCCAAGGATACACCCAAGGACCTCCTACGTGAAGCTTAAATGCATAGCGTAATTAACTGCAAATTAAAGATCCCTAATGAAAGACACGACATAAGAGGATAACACCATCAGATACGGATAGAGATAAGGTGGTCTTGGTGGCTGTGGTCACTATTTTTCTCTACATTAGGAAAATGATAGCTTCTTACAGTATGAAACCTTTTGTGCTCACGTGCATCCTATCTTAGGGTGCAGGTCACCTTTTTATATTCCAAAGTCTTCAGGAATTCAAGGACTTATCTTTTAATTTATGAACGGGAAGGAACCAAATTAACCTTGTTTGGGTTCTCTGAAAAGTCTGAAGAGAGATCACTTTTCCATTGATAAGTAAAGGACCCTTAACGTCTTACTTGATTTTTAAACTTGATTAAGTGTTAAATCTTATTCACGTATTTAATCATTTCAAAAGCATCCCAGATTACTGATTGAAAAAACATTAATAATAGAAACATCTTATTTTAATTTTGCCAGTAGATGAATGAGAAGATCTATGCTAATTCTTAGTAAATGCTGTTTCATCATGTCTATGAATTTAAAATATGTTTCAAATAACAGCTCATGGTTGGCTCTTGCCTTTACACAATCTGATATTTTTTGCCTGTAATTGGAATGCCTAGATCATCTACATTAACATAACTATTGATATGCCTGGTTTAACTTGACCATCTTACTACTTAATTTTTTGTTTCTTCTTTTGGAATATTAGGATGTCTTTATGGTTCTATTTTTATCTCTCCTGTGGTTTACTTGCTGTAGTTGTTCATTTTATTTTATTTTTCCATGATTGCCCTAGAGTTTAAAATATGTTTTAACTTAGAGGCTACCAGTAAACAATAGCACACTGTTACAGTCTAAGAATCTCACAACAGTGTCCTTCTATTTCCCCTTGATTATCATTTTGCTATCATTGTATTTTACTTCTGATGTGTTTTAATCCTCACAGTCCATGGCTACTATTTTTCTTGCTACTACATTTTTTTAGATAATAATATTTTAAAAGGAGTAAAATAACCAAAAATGCCTTTTTTTATTTACCCATAATTTCAGTTTCTAGATCTCTTCATTCCCTTCTGCAGATCCAGCTTTTTATCTGTTACCATTTTCCTTCTATCCAAATAACATATTTTAACCCTTCTGTATCACAGGACTGCTCATAATAAATTCTTTCAGCTTTGATTTGTCCAAAAAAGCTTAGACTTTATTTTTGCAAGATATTTTCAAAGGGTATAGAAATCTAGGTGATAATTTTCTTTGAGTACTTTGAAGATGTTGCTTCATGGTCTTTCAACTTGCACATTTGCATCTTTCTTCCTGGCTGACTTTATATAATAGATCTTTCTCTCCAGCTGACTTCAAGATTTTATCTTGAGTTGTCAGCAGTTTGCCTAATAGGTGTATCTACCTGAGTTTTTCTGTGTGTTCATCATTCCTGTGTTTCCCTAACTTCTTGGTTCTGTAATGCATTCTTTTTCATTGCATTTGGTTAAATCTTTAAAATAATTTTGGTTGTTGCCCATAAGTTTACAGTATACACTTAAAAATACTCTGAGTCGACATTCAGATACCACTAGGCTGTTTCAGGTGCAGTGCAGGAACCTTACAGCAGTGTTCCCAGATCCTGGTTCTCACTCTTGTGATAGTGCTATGATTCATTCCATTTTTATGTGTGATATTATCAACCAATACAACGTTACTGTTATTCCTTTAAATGGTTATTTTGTATCAATTAAGAATAGGAAAAACACAAAGTTATATTTAACTTTCATTTAGTCTTCCTCTGACATTCTTCTTTTTGTATAAATCCAAGTTTATGACCTACCTCATTTTTCCTACCACTGAAGAGCTTTTCTTTCTTTTTTAAATTTTATTTATTATTGATGTGCAGTTGATTTACAATGTTAGTTTCAGGTGTATAGCAAAGCAATTCACTTATACATATACATACAAATATTTTTTTTCTTTTCAGATTCTTTCCCATTATACGTTATTACAAGAAATTGAATATCGTTCCCTGTGGTCTACAGTAGGTCCTTGTTGTTTAGCTATTGTATGCATAGTACTGTGTGTCTGTTAATCCCAAACTCCTAAGTTTGAAGAGCTTTTCTTAGCATTTCTTATAAGGCACGTCTGCTGGAAATGAATTTCTTCAATTTTGGTTTGTCTGAGAAAGTCTTTATTTCTTTTTAATGTCTGAAGGTTCATTTCATTGGCTGTGTGATTCTAGATTGGGAATTATTTTCCTGAATAATTTAAAGGTTTCACCATCTCTCTTCCTGCTTACACGGTTTCTGCTGAGAAATCAGCTACAGTCTTATTCTTGTTTCTCTATAGGTAAAGTTGGCTTTTTGCCCCTCTGGTTTTCTTCAAGGTTTTCTCTTTGTTTTTAGTTTTCTTCCATTTGAATCTGATATACCTTGGTGGTGTCTGAGCTTCCAGGATCTGTGGGTTGGTGTCTTCATGTGGGATATTTCTCAGCCATTGCTACTTCAAATATTTCTTCTCTCCCATTGTCTTCCTTCTCCTTCTGCTATTCTAATTGTGTGTATTTTACACTGTTTGATATTGTTCCACAGTTCTGGGATGTTCTGTTCTTTTTTTTTTTTTTAATTCTTTTGTTTTCTTTGCATTTACATTTGGGAAGTTTTATTGACTCATTTTCAATTTCCCTGATTTCCTCCCCCAGCTGTGTCAAATCCCCCGATGGGCCAGCCAAACCCTTCTTCATTTCTGTTACTATGCTTTTTATTTCTAGTGTTACTTTCAGATTTTTTTTTTAAATAATGTCCATCTTGCTGCTAATATTACTTGTTTGGCCTTTCATGTGGTCTACTTGTTCCATTAGACCCCTTAATATGTTGATAATAGTTATTTTAAATTCTTTGCCTGATAATTCCAACATCTGTGTCATATTTGAGTGTAGTTCTAACGGCTGCTCTGCCTCGTCCAACGGCACTTTTTTTTGGCCTCTGTATGCCTTGGAGTATTTTGGTAGAAGTCACTTATACTGATTGTATGAGCATAGGTGCTGAAGTAAACAGGCCTTCAGTGTGCTTACGTTAATCTAGATAGGAACTGGACTGTGTTTAATGTTTGTGCCGTAAGTTACCTGTGGCTTCAAACTCCTCTAGTGTTGTGTTTTCTCCTCCCTTCTTGGCTTTGGGGCTTCTTGTTAAACTGCTCCTTACAGAGAGTCTGCGTCCTGCAGCCCTGTCAGCTGTAACCCACTCCTGTCATTACCTGGCGGTCCTGGTGTCGGGGCAGAGTGTGGGGAAGGAGAAGGCTCCGTAATCTTCCGACTCAGTGTTGGTCTTTCCATGGAACCGTGTCTCAGAGGTGTGGCTTTCACACGTGCTTCTGTCCCTCGTCTAGGAATATGCCCCCCCCCCGCCTCTGCCCCCAACTCCTCTCCTTGGCTACAACAGCCCCGATCCACTTCCTTGAAGTTCAGTTGTCTGTTACCTTGATTTGTTTTAATTATTTAAAAACCTTCCCCCGTCAGCTGAGACAGGAAGGCGGGGTGGGCTGGAGCAGGTGGGACTAGATTTCAGTATTGCCCTCTAATGAGTCGTTTTCCAAGGAGACGAGGCTCTTATCATGTGGGAGGTGCTGGGAGGGTTTGGCAAGGACTCCCTTCTATCTCCCCTCGCCAGGACCACGGCAGGGTCTTCCTTAGATCCCCGGAGTGAGAAATTGGTGGAGTTCCTGAAGTGAGAGCCCGAGAAAGGATGGAGACCCCCTGTGACGACAGCCCCAGGAGCTTCTCATTCTCACGCTAGTCCATTCTCATCCTGCAGCGAATGAGCAAGTCAGCCGGTTGTGATGGTTAATCTTATGTGTCAACTTGTCTGGGTACCCAGTTGTTTGGTCAAACACTAGTGCAAGTGTTGCTGTGAATATAACTTTTTAGATGTGACTAACATTTAAATCAGTAGACTTCTAGTAAAGTAGGTGACCCTCCATAGTGAGGCTGAGTCTTATCCAATCAGTTGAAGGCCTTAAGAGTCAAGACTGAGATTCCCTGAAGAGGCAAAGATGCTGCCTCCAGACTGCCTTTGGACTCAAGAGTGCAACAGTCACTCCTATCAGAATGTCAGCCTGCCAGCCTGCCCTGCGGGCTCATACAACGATGTGAGTCAGTCGCTTAAAGTGAATCTCTCTCTCTCTCCTTCTCTCAGTCCCCTCCCCCTGATACACACACACACGTAGAGATGTAGACATCTATATTTATAGCTATACATTTATATATATGTGTAGAGATAGATCTCCTATTGTTTCCATTTCTCCAGAGACCCCTTAGTAACACAATGCTATTTCCCTTTTCTGCAGGATGCTTCCACATATTAACAGAGTTATTTAAAAATCCTTATTATGATAGCTCCCACCTCTGAATCTAGTTTGGTTGATGGTTTTCATCTTTTGTCAATGGGTCTTTCTTTTAGCCTCACTTTTTTCAGTGCCTCATAATTTTTGATTGAATGCCAGGCAGTTTGGTAGAAGAGCAGAGCAGAGACCGAAGACTATTTACTCCTGGAAACCGGCATGGCTTTTTCTCCATGAGGCCATTGTTGTGTAGGATTGCGTGAAAAGGGTCAGCTGCTGGGCTCAGTCGGGGCTCTGTTGTTGTTCTTGTAACTTTCCGCACACCACGGGCTCAGATGCTCCCTTGGAGTTCTGCCATTGCCTTGTGCTTGCCGTAAGGGCTGGAGTGCCAACCAGTTTTTCCAAAACTTCCTGCCCCACTTTTAGCTTTCTGTAGGCCCTACACATCCTTGTGTGTAAATTCCCTAAGGATCTGAGAGGGCTCCCTTGTCTCCGCACAAGTGGTAAATTGTTATTTGTTACTTACTAAAAGCTTCAAGGTTGGGCAGGGGTGGTTCTCAGCTTTCCTAAACGAGCCTAAGTTGGAGGCATGCTTTTATTCTGGAACCTCAAGAATGATGCTTTCTTAGCTTTCCCTCTTGCATTATTGTATCAGACGACCTTGCATAAGAGAAGATTTCCTGCCTCTCATCAAGAGATTGATGGCTTTTGCCAAGTGACACTTCAAATGAGAATGACATGTAGGTGTGTCTCCCTGTCTATGAAGTCGGAGTGGAAATGTCATAAGCAAAAACAAAATAAAAAGTTTTCAACTTATTGCCAGTTTTGGAATGCTGAAAATTCTCTGTTTTAGGAGAAGATGACATGGTATATGAAGAAAATAGAAATGAACAATTCTCCTCAAAATGGCCAATAAACTAACTAAACTAATTAGTTAAAAAAAAAATGCCAAATCATGCTGATACATAATGTTGAGTCTGGACTTGTAAGACATCAAGATACGACTTTATTCTGGCCATTGTGAGAGTTTTATAATCACGTCTATCATCCTGCTCCAAGTTCCCCTATTCTTCAACGTACTGAGTTTCTATGGGAACATTAAATGTGATGCAAAAACTTGGCATGATGCTAGACCCAAAACAATGGTGGGAAGTGCTGGATTCTTTCTTGGTTTTGACAGCTTGGATCTCACCACTTTTTATATGGCCTCTTCTAGACCGACTCCTAATTATCTGTGTTTCTTCTTCCTTCCATACATGCAGTTCTACCAAGTTACTTCAAATTGCAAATAAAGTTACTGTGTTAATGAGAATTATTTCTTGAAGGCATTCATTGAATGGCAGCTTACAACGCATGGACATTCTTAGGCATTTTTGGATCTTCATTATTCGAGTTTTATTATTAAATCCATGTACAGTTCTGAACTTTTGCACGTGTGTGTCTGCTATTGCTCATCTCTTTTGGTCACTGAGTTGTATTTTACTTTATCCGAGAATAATTGGAGATGAAGAATAAAAGTTAAACTTAACATTGCTTTTACTTTCCAAATAGTTGTTAGTTCACTGCCTTGGGAAGACTTTTTTGAATTAACATTCTAATTTGATGGAAAATATTGCAACAACTAAAAATTACTGGTATTTTTACACTTACCTATGCATTTTTTCAATGATTATATTCTCATGTTTTCTTATGACAGTGGGTAACTGATAACAACTGTTAACTAAAGTGGATGACTGATAACTTACTGTAACAGCTGGTAAAAATAACAGCTCACAGCTGGGAGCAGGCTTACAGTGGGAGACAGTAATTTATTTAGGATACTCAGTAAGCGATATTAGATGTTGATAGTTTGCAATACGGTTTCATGAGAAGGACACTGGACTTGAAGTCAGGACATCTTGGTTCCCTCCTAGCTCTGCCCCTTTCTATCTGCTTCATTGGGAAATTCCTTTTCATTTCTGCTTCTCAGTTTCCTTACTTTCAAATTTTTACTAATGATCTGTGTACATCAAAGGACACTTGAGAAGCACGAATGGGTTACTGTGTTTGTACCTAATGCAATTAAAAATTAATGCCATTATTATGGCTTTAGGTTAACAGAGTTAACATTACACATTTGAAGACACTGGCATGCAAGAAGTCAAAAGATTTGAAGAAGAGCCTATTATGGATTCAATACATCTTGATGATAAAATTCCCATACTCCATGTCAGTCTCGTTTTAGGGGTTGGTCCTTTCTGAATTCTAACACATGTTTTCTCTATTTAAAGCTTCTCTTCAGTGTTCTAATATTTTAAACAATATCAATTGTTTTCCCACTTGCCATTGGCAAGAAAGAACTCATTGTTATTTTGGTTATGCCATCCAGGCAATACATAACTTTATTCTACTTGTGTTGGCTTGTGGATCTGAAAATAAAGGAGCTTTTCTAGGAAACCAAGACATAAAATTTTGAACTGCCAATCTTCCAGCTTTTAAAAATTTTAATCCAGGAAATAATTTCCATATGAATATAGCCTCTTCCATTTATAACCCCGTCCCCCCAAAAGCTTTTTACATATCAACACATTCCTCTAATGGACCACACAACAATTCCAGTCTTTCAAAATTCTGCAGAGACAGCCATATCATTAGTAGGAAGAAAACTAATTTTGGTAAGAATTAAAATTTCCCACAAGAGTCTGCTCTTAAGTCAAAGTAACTTTGAAGACATGTGATGATTTTTTTCCCCCAAGCTTATGCTTTTTTTGAACAAGAGCACAATTAAAAGAAAACACAGTTGTGATCATAAATATAAACCCAGAGTCATAAATGGTCTGAGAAAACATTCTTCCCAAAATTTGACAGGAAATATTTCCTTGGGACTTTGATGAACATGAACACTTGGAATTAGTCCTTCTGCCTCATTTGAAGTCATTTGCTTTGAATACTCACTGATATTCTTGATAGAAGGAGATCCACTGATTCTGACCCTCAATTCTCTCTCATCATCTGGCGACCATTTAAAATCTGACAGATACAAAAGCTTTTCCTGGGAGGCGTAGTCCAGCGTGAATAAAGACCAGTATTAACGTGATTGAAAGAGTATGAGTTCTTTCTTTTTTCAGAGCAAATCTCATAATTCTGTGTGGACATGATTTCTGTGGTGGTGGAAAGAATATAAAGTCCAGTGTGCGTGTCTATCACTACAACCTGTAAAGCACTCACGGTGGGGACCATCCCATGGCTTCACCCCAAGACCAGGGCTTCCTAGCCAAGCATTTCTCCTTAAGAATTGCTTCTGAACAAAACACATTGTGTTTAAGAAGTTCTTGTAAAAGGTAACTGTGGATTGAGAGTCAGAGAGGATGGGAGCTTCTATGTCTAGACTCTGCCATCTTATTAAGGAGGAAGACTGATTCCTCCTGTTCTGCTGTTGTCTGTTTGAATATAATCTGCCTTGTGCTTCTCTATTCTGTTTCTTATTTCATAGACAGTAGAAAATACATAAGCATTTTCTGCCTCCTCTAAATAATTTCTTTACTGTGCAGCTGAGAAGGTCCCGAAGTCTTGATTCTTTTCCATTATAGGTTATTACAAGCTATTGAATATAGCTCCCTGTGCTGTACAGTAGGACCTCGTTGTTCACCTGTTTCGTATACAGTAGTTTGTATCCACAGAAGGTTTTTATGTTGTCTTCTTTCATATGTGGTTCTTGGGTGTGAGAAAACTATACTTGTACATTCATATTGGTTTTAATGCAGATTTCCTTCAAAAAAATATTGTACCAAATTCCACTGACATTATCATTGTTTGATAATGTCTATATTCTTTTGGACACAATAAAAACTTGGACTACTCAGGTAAATGGACTATTATATTTATATCTATTTATCTATATTTCTAAGATGTCTATAAAAATACTGTACAGGGATCCTGGTTCAATTTATGGGTCTAAAATTTTAGTGCCATGATTGTAAACCAACTATACTTCAATAAAACTATAAAAATAAAAACAAGTATTACAGTCAAAAATTAAAAAAATAAAATGCTCATGACTGAACATTAATTATGATGTGTATAAGTCCACAATTACATTAAAAAAGTTATTTCTGCAAGAAACAGATCTTACTAATTCATATTCTTGAACCTCAAAGGTTTTAAAATACTTCTGTTTAGACCACGTTCTACGTGAGCATCAAGACAGAATGAAATTTCTTGGCATATAAATGCCAGGAAGGAGACTGACTAAAAATTTTCCACATGATTTTTTTTCCACATAATTTAATGTGGCTTTTCTATGAAGTTTCATGTGAAAGCTAAATACAATAGCTCATAGTTAGAACTAAAATTTGTATTTATACCACCTGAAACTATTAATTTTGATTTTAAATATATAGAGTTTTTTTGTATCCTCCTTTTAAAGACTCTTATTATTATCAGTCCACGTAGTAGCATGGCAATACACAGAGGATGGCCACATGTTTAGAAAAAGGGACAAAAATGTGGAAGATTCTTTCCAACACACACGCACGTGTGCCCACGCTAACTGTTCAGCGTTATGTGCAGCAGGACCTCAGGTCTGTATTCCTCGTTAGAACTTGATGGTGTCTATTTACTCTTTAGGAGTAGATCTGGCGACTGCTATTGGAAGACAGAGGCTGCTGAGGGGAACATAGTCACATCTGGATGAAAAAGCCCACACACATCATTGTCCACGTCTTCTACAGAATCACTCAGATGATGGACATGTTCTACCAGGATTTTGCAAGCTTAACATGGCAGACTCTGCCTTGGCCGGGGAATACGCCACCTGATTATGCAAGCGTATCTGGAGTGGTGCGGAATTCTAGGGCAACTGTAGGCAACTCAGTGATCTGATGGCTGCTGGACCCCACATTAGCCCCATAAACCACGGCAGGGAGGATTTCTGCACGGGCGTGGTGAGGGGCAGCCACTTGGCAGCTGATGTTGAATTCAGAGATTACGTCACTGCTCTGCAGCTGTGAGGCAACAGCCCGTGCAACAAATTGCCAGAACTCAGCTATTACTGACCTGTATGAGTAGGCAGATTTGGGGGGGGTTGTTTGTTTGTTTGTTTGTTTGTTTGTTTAGCAAGTTGCCATTCTGTTTTCCTGTAGAAAGTGTGCATCAAACAAGGAAACTAGTTTTGCCAGTTTGGCATTCTGGAAGCTGACTAACCCTTCCAGGCCTTTAGGGTGTCATTTGGTGAATGGGAGCAACTTGGTGCTTGTGTGGCTGTATAAGTTATTTTGTTTAGGATGCTAAATCCTACCCTTTGCAAAGAAGAATTAATGCATTTCCTCCTGTGCCTAGCTTATATTCAGGGGATATCTTACATAATGAAAGAATATAGGCCCATGTGGGTTAATGTTCACAGCAAATTCAGTTCATGATTGATGTATTACTGTTTTCTTAGACAAAATGATGGTTAGGGAATTGAACAACAGAGATGAAACCAGACCCACATATGATCCTTAAATCATATTTTGCATACATAAATAACTAGCATATTGAACCGAGGGACCTGATTAGATTTAGTCAGTGTCAGTGTCAAAATTTTCAATTTCAAATGGGGTAAATGCTGCTTACAGTAATAGTCTGATAGAAACTCAATGGACATCTTATGCCACCATATGATCAGAATCTGATTAGTTACTCAAAAAAGTGATGAGACAGGAAATCATGGACAATGAAAACGTACATCTATTAACCCTCACAGTTAAATCTAAAACATATAAATACACACTGTGCTTTCACTAATCTTTCAAAATGATCTTTCTCTGAGTATCAGTCAATTAATTGAAATTTTTCAGATTTTCCTATGGCCTTTTGACCAAAAAACCACACTCATGCTGTGCCCTTCATAATTCCCAGTTTTTGTTTTAATCGGAGCAATGGAGAGCATGAAGACACTTGTATAGCATTTGTATAGCAACTTGAATGCAAAATGTTTCTTGGCTATTATATGACGTCTTTGCTAATTTTTTAATAATGCTTTGCCCAAACCCATTGTGACACATTTTTAGCAACTTTCAATGACACGTTTTTAAAACATTTAATTTACTTTTTATAAAACTAAAACTAAAACCTCTTTTGACATTCAAGTTTTATTGTTTAAGTAGCATGTAATTCGGTAACTTCAACACCAAGTACATCTGAGAACTGGCTTAACGGGAAACAAAACTGATACTTAATAAGTGAATGACCACACCTGAGGGAGCAAAGTACATCTACTCTATAGAGTGGTCCAACTGGAAATACTCAGCTCTGTGTATTGCAGAAGGTATGGATCGTTTCAATGAATCAGCCAGTGGGAGCTTATTAAGAGCTTCTATAGATTTAATCTATTAGTTGGAAAGAAGATTTCAAGTGCTAATTCCATGTGATCTTGCTGCTCAGATAAATTATTTAAATAGAAGATAAGTCCAGAAATACTTTGCTACTGATCTACCATAACTTGTCTGTGGCTTTGCTCTTCATGGTCACAAGATGGCTGTTGTACCTCCAAACATTGCATCTCTCTTCCAGGTAGTAAGAAAAAGTAAGTGACAAAGTTAAAACTTATCTGAGAAAAATGAAGTTTTCAGAGAAATCACTAGCAGTGTTCTGATTATTTCTCATGGACAAGAATGTGTCACATAGGTACTCCTAGTTGCAACAGAGGCTAAAAGTTAGCTATTCGGCTGAGCACATGGATGGCCAGCAAAAAGAAAAAAAAAATCAGGACCTGTTGGTAAGAACAAAGTGGAGCTTAAATGTGGTACACAAGTCTAGTGGTGGCATGGTATCAACTCAAATAGCTCAAAGGCCACTGCCTCTGGGAAGCCTTCCCAGACTTCCTAGCCCAGGTTCTCTTAGCCCCAGATACGTTTTCTTCAAGTAAGTTTTCTTTTATGTTTGTGTTAATTTGATTACTATTTTCTCTTCCATATGACAATCCTGGCAGGGGTCTGCTTCTAATTTTGCTCATGAATATACCTAGTGCCTAACATACTGCCTGGCAGACAGTAAGCACTGGATGTGTTTATTAAAAGAACAGGTGAATAAGTGATTTTTTTACTTTAAAAAATACCTAAGGAAGAAAGTCATTTAGAGGGCTTTGTAGTCTATTTCATTATTTAAACACCTTCAAAATTAAGTCTCTTTTTTTCCTTCCAAATGATTTTTTTTTCCTCCCTGAAACCCATTTTCACTCTTCATTTTCATGAAAGGAGAGAATAATTGGTCAGGACCCTCATCATAGCAATTTTACTTACTTTTTTTAGAATGAGTCTAGGGTAGGTATAAGATGTTTGTGTTTTCCAGGAAAATATTCATTTTTTTTCTTCAGAAATTCTATTTTCACAGTGGCTGCTTTGTTCAGTCGTGGATATAAACAGCCATGTGAGAAGGGACCCCAGGACTCATCTGGTTCCACCCCCCTCACTTCGGAGGTAAAGAAACTGAGATCCAAAGCGTCTAACTGAATTTCTCAAACGACACATAAAAAGTTACTGGCAGAGGCAAGACGTAGGCTTGGTTTTCCAATTAATTTCCTGTTTTGTGCTCTATTATTTTATACTACACGGCATCAGAGACCCAAACAAGACACAATAATGAACCAAGTTCTCTTCACCACATGTGTCCAAAACAATTATCCACTGTCCTTGGTTAGTCCATCGATACCGGAATTGGCAAAAGCTGAACTTACTTTCATGTTTATAAGTGGGAAGTAAATACTTGAAGATGTATTAATTAGGTTTTTTTTTTTAATATTTAAAATCTTTTAAAAAGAATCCTGCTTTATTTATCATCTCTAAATTATATTATATCCTTGCCAGTTTGTCAGTAAGAGTTGATGCTTTTGAATTTCATAAATATGGGCATAAAACACTGAATTAGTTTGAAAAGGCCGCCCTCACAAAGCGCCCCCGAGTGGGCAGACACGGTGTTGACGAGACTGCTTTAGTCCGAGGCCTCCCTCTGTGGTTTGCAGGTGGCTGTCATCAGACGGTCTTCTCTCTGTGTGTGACCCAGTCTCCTCTTCTCAGAAGTACACCGGGCAGATTAGATTGGGATCCACCTTCATGAGCTTATTTTAAGTTAATACACTCTTTAAAGGCCCTGTCTCCAAATGCAGTCGCTCCCTGACGTGCTGCGGGCTGAGACCTCAGCAGAACGATTCTGGGGGACGTAACTCGGTCCACAACAAGAACCCTTCACACAATCCCCACAAGAAGTCTGCGGAAGGAACCAAAGTTCTCAGATAACATATTTGAATTTTTTACGGAAGAAATATTATTAGGGCCTTAATTAATCAATATGCTTGTAACAGTATCATTATCATAACTTCAGTCTCAGGCTAATACTGTTCATGAAAAACCAGAAAAGTTCCATTGTAGATTGAGATCCAATGACTGATTTGCTGTGACTTCCTGTGTTTCCTAAAGGTTCAAGCTCCCCCACTGTGCAGTTCGGCTCTCCGTGAGAACCAGAACTGGTACTGCGATGTTCCTCGACCCAAACAGCACCCCTCCTAGCTTCGGCGCCTTAGGGAAGTTCTAAATCTCTCTGAGCTTCCTCACCTAGAAAACAGAGAAAGTACCTACCCCGAGAATGGCTATGTGGCTTAAATGAAAATAAAGTACATAATATACGGGTATTATTATATTTTAAGCATCATTTTCACATCTCATTTTGTCAATTTATTAGTGCATCCCACTTTTATTAGCAAATTTCATGTCCCCCGAAAGTTTTAAAATTTACATACTTAATTTATATAACTGTGAATTTAATTTTAATACACTAAATATGTATTACAGGGAATAATAATTCAGAAGGTAACCAGTCCAATCAGATACAATAGATTAATTTTACTCTCAGTTAAAAGAACAAAATTAAATTTTAATAGTTTCTCATGAGACTGGATAGGGGAGTGGACGTTCGCTCCTGGTCCCATTTCTAGAAGGGTTTGTCTGTTGAGTGTGGCTTTATCCCAGCTCCCTTGGAAATGGCTAAGGGACTGAGAAATTGTCAATGTGTTGCTTAATTACCTGCACCTGTCTACATAAGAATATCTTCTGTGGTGATTCTGGATCTGGTGCAAACCATCATGCATGCGGCTTTATTGTGCTTCCATTTCCCTTCATATCTCAATCCAGTCCCAGGGCTACCTTTTGGCTTATGAGCACCCCTATTCAACACAAAATAAATTGGTTCCACTCAAGAAGATTAGAAATGGTGGGAAATATAATTCTCTCTTATTCTTGGCAACAGTGTGTGTGTGTGTGTTCTTCTTAACCAGCAGAAAACACACAGGAGAAGGAAGAAGACAGATTTTTTTTTCTTTTACAAAGTTGAAGCTCCTTCAGCTAACTGGCCTGACACTGACTTCGAAAACCACACTGACTCTTCTCTCTCTGATTCTGCTCTCATGGAGCCTGAGAGCCAAGGTTGGAGGCGTAACTAGGGGAAGGCTCGGGGTGCCTCTCTTGGCAATTACTCTACGCTTTCAATCGCAGGAAAGAACAAGCAAACTCAGAATCTCATGGGCTGTGTGACAGAGGAGGGAAGAGGATGGTTCCAAGTAAAGTTGAAGCTTCTGCTTCCGAGCTGCCTCGTGCTGCTCCATCTGCCTCTTCAGAGAGCTCCCAGCTCCCACTGTGTGCAGCTGAGTTTCAAGTACTCCTGGCGGCATAATGACTGAGACAAAGATATTTCCTCCAGTTGTCAATGGCACTCCTCTCCTGAAACTGTCCCAGAAACCTCATCCAAGCCTCCCTCCTCTCCATCCTCGGTCTTTGAAAACAAAAACGAGGGCTTTGTCGCACCTCTCATTAACAGTCATCTTAGCTGCTGTGTGCAGGCCATGTGTATCTAAATATAAAATAATGGTTTTCTTTATTTCAAAATATAAGGTTTTTGGAAGATCTCGTCTATTGGAGAGCGTCACTATTCGTGTAGCCAGGAGAGGCGATCACTATCAGAGGAAGAGCCAGACTGCTGTGTCTGGATACTTAAAAAGACATTTGGAGTGGGGGAGCATCTGCAAATGTTGATGAAAATGGGTTTGGAACTTCTCCTTTGATCAGGAAATAGGTGGACCATAAAACGTCTGATGCATGATGCTGCCTGCAGCAAACCCGCATTCTGAGACCCAGTCATCTTATTACTTTAGAACGCACCAATAGGAAAAGGAAGAAGGCTTGAAAGACCCCACACTTTCCAGTTGCAATTGATGTGCAGTTTCGAGGTAACCAAAAGTTGTCAGATGTTCTCTCCTGCAAAGTGACTGGCCATTTATATTTCATTATCTCGAGCCAGAGATTTTTTTTTTTTACCAATGTTCAAAAACACATACTGATATTAAGAGATACAGGTTTGCTTATGACCTCTTTTGTTTTCTATAATTGTTTGTGAATCTCCAAACGGCAGGGGCCATGTGTAATACTTCTTTGACATCAGATATTTTCTTGCTCATAAGAAGACACCCAACATGTTTCTTATTCACTGAAGAAGGTGATGTGAACGCGTCACCAATAACAGAAGCTTTGAGCTGGAAGGGAGACTTTATCATCTACTTTTTGTTTTGCTTCATTTTTGCATTACCTACTTTAAGAAAAGGGAGCCCTTGTATACTGTCCGTGGGGATGTAAATTGGTACAACCACTACAGAAACCAGTATAGAGATTCCTCAAATAATTAAAAATGCCACATGATCCAGCAAGCTAGCTGCTGGATATACACCCAAAGGAAATGAAATCAGTATTTCAAAGAGATATCTGCACCCGCATTGGTTGAAACATTACTTACAATGGCCACAGTATGAAAACAACCTAAGTGTACACTGAGGAATGAATAAATGAAGAAAATGTGGTATGTGTATAAAATGTTGCCCAACCATAAAAAAAAAAGAAAGAAATCCTACCATTTGTGACAGCATGGATGAAACATGGATGTAAATTATGCTAAGTGAATAAAAAACCAGACACAAAAAACAAATATTGTACGATCTCACTTACAGATGGAATCTAATAAAGTTGAACTCACAGAGTAAAATGTTGGTTTCCAGGAACTAACAGGTGAGGAACATGGGGAGATTTTGGTCCAAGGGTACAAACTTTCAGTTATACGATGAATAAATTCTGGCGTTCTAATGTACACTGTGGTGACCATAGCTAATACTGAAATGTATTCTTGAAGTCACTAAGAGAGTAGATCTGAAGGGTTGCCTGCCCCCTCCCCCCAGATAATAACTGTCTGAGGTGACAGATGTGTTAATGAGCCAGACTGTGGTAATTATTTACAACGTACACATACATATATTACCTCATCACATCGTACACCTTTAAAACATTGCCAACCAATAACTAAATAATTACATGCCTCTCACGGAGACTACTGCAAACTGGAAACAAGAGACCTGTCTTCTAGGACTAATGGTCATTTCGAGAAAGGGTAAGGGGTGGGTACTCCCCAAGGAAACCCAGTGAGCCCTGCCATGCAACCACTGAGACCTCTAAAAGGGTAGGGGCTAGACAGAGTCTTTCAGACCCAACTGAGCTCTCTTTTGCCCTAGGTTTTCCATCTTTCAGTAGCCAGGCACACCACTTTTCTTTGGAGTGTATTCTTCCAACATGCTTACTCGTCTAATGTCATCTAACCGCCTTGACTCAGTGTTTTCTCACAGGGAAATTCTGAACATTTGCATTTAATGATCCTGAGGTCTTATTCAAATGGCAGTCATAATACCGCTAAGTAAAATGACGGAAGTGGAAATAGCGGACTGTGATTCTCTTATTGCTATATTCAGACTAGGAATACATTGCATCATCTTATTTATGTTAACTGTGAATTCCCTTTTCGGTCTTGTTTTGTAGGAAAGGGTTGCTTTAAAATGTTTATGATGGGTGGCCATCTGCTATTTTTCAAATGTTAATCTTTATTTAATTTCTATCGCTTATAGAAATATAATAATACAGAAACTACTTTGTTACATGCCATGGTCTCTTATAAAGAGGTAGAGAAAATAAATGCATTACTGAGCTCAGGAATGTTAGCAGAGACTCATCCAACATTTCATTATCTTTAAAAAATAGAGCTACACATCACCGTATGGAGATACAGATAAGTTTGACTGTTTAAAAGCATAATTCTGAAGAAATATTACATTACAAATGCAAACAGATTGAAAAAGCCGAGGTTGCTCACTATGCATTGATAATATTAGATTATATCTCTGAATTCAGAGTAATAAGATTCAAGTTTCCAGGAAGGGAATGAAAAATTATACACCATTTTATTTGTTTATTATTCAAACAAGTTTGTGATTTATGTTACTTTCAGTGATGTGGGAGTAAGAAAAAACTTTCTAAGGAGAAGAAACTCAGGATGTAGGACTTTCAACATGTAAACATCTGAAAGGAAATGCTTGCATGTAAACTGGAATTACACGAGGGCTGGTCTCACCTATAAAGAAAAGGTATGCCATTACTGTGTCTCATGTGTGTGACCAGTTTGTTTTAATACACTTTCTACAACAATATAGTTTCTTCATGATCAAAATTATGGACTGAATCTTCTAATTATGATTTACAATACACCCAGGTATAGCTCAGGTAAGTTTGCTTGAGAGAAAAAGCTTGGCCCCCATATAAGTGGTTACTGGTCCTTTTTACTCACAGTACACTTCCATTTATGTCTAAAACATTTATACCTGTACATAATAAAAAATCCAATAACCTTTGCCCTCCTTTTATTCTGCCTCATACTACCCTTGCCATAATTTTTCTCGAATAAAACTTTTTAGGAATAAAGACAGGTTCCTTGAAAGAATAGAGAGGGAGTTAAAAAAAAAAAAAAAAGAGAGAAAAT
This sequence comes from Camelus ferus, assembly GCF_009834535.1. Taxonomy (NCBI): domain Eukaryota; kingdom Metazoa; phylum Chordata; class Mammalia; order Artiodactyla; family Camelidae; genus Camelus; species Camelus ferus. Next base: position 6,050,239 of record NC_045715.1, read on the forward strand.
AAGAGAACATTGTGTTTTACAGAAAACCATAGAGGAGCACGTGGGGGAAAATATTCACAGGTAGTCATCAAGCCCAGATCAGGGCAATATGCTCTAATAAGGAGCACTTCAAAAGCAGGGTAAGTTAAGAAGAAGATATTGGCAAAGAGTGACATAAAATACGATCTCGCTATACAAAATGGTTGTATATAATAAAAAGTGGCATCGAAATAACCAAAAGTTGTTCCAACAAGATCTAATGAGAAAACAAAGAGAGGCAAGATATTGGCTACAATGGAGTAGCTTGTATCAGACCAAACAACCCACAGAAAACAGCTCTAAAAGCTAAGTGATTCAGGCAACAGAAAACAAAGATGGCAGACAAGGCTTGAGAGGTCAGCACTTAGAAGGAAGGAGAATGTGATTAAGTGAGCCCCCAATTCTCTGCCAAGTGTTCTCCTCAAGGCGTTTGCTGACTCCTAATTCTGAGCATCTCAAATTCCATGAATAAACCAGCCACTGAGAGGCTAAGAAATTCAGTTCAGGGTTTACCAAGGAAAACCTTGGTCACCAGCGTACATTTTCAGCTGGGAATCTTGAAGGGCTACACTTAGAGAGTAAAAGCAAACCTTAAAGAGCCCAGCCCTCAAAAATACCTAAAGCGTGTGTCAGCTCATCTCAGTCCCTTGCTGGATCACGATGACCTGCTCCCACCCTTAACTGTTCTCTACAAGGAAAGTTCACTCCATATGAAGAAGGTAAACATTATTTGGAGGGTCTCAATTTTCTCCTACATAATGCCATTACCTGGCGATTTCAAAGGAGCAAAAATTAAGGCTGAAAACTGATTTTCAACCAACAAAATGGAAGTTAGAATACAAGGAAATTAACATCTTTAAAATAACGGGGAAAAGTGTACCAGCATAGAGTTCTAGCATATTGAAAATATTCTTCAAAAATGAAAAATAAATGTTTAAAGAAATAAGAACTGTGGTGTTAGTCACCAGAAAACCCACACTTAAAGAAAAAATAAAGGGAGTTCTACAGATGGAGGGAGAATGATCGCAGATTGACCCAGGCAAATGGTGGAAGGAATAAAATGCAGCAGAGAACAAATAGCTGACAAATCTAAAGGATTATTGACCGTAAAACAATGTGCATCAGTAAGATTGGCTTAGGATGGTTTTTTCCTTGTTATGTTTTTGCCAGGACTTGTTATCCAGGTAACACTAGCCTCACGAATTAAAAATGCGTCTCGTGTAGAGATTTAATTGAGATAATGTATTTCAAGGAAATTAGCAGTCTTACAAAAAGCAAATGCTCAAATGAAGTGAGGGTGTAGTGGAAAGGATTTGAAACCCCATGCATTTGAATCCTAACTGTCCAATTTACTGCCTACGTAACTTCGGAACACTTGCTAAATCCCTTTGAGTCTCAGTTTCTTTATATATTAAATGAGTATAAGTACAGTGCCCTCACTAAATGCTCCCACGAAGGTTAAGTGTTTAAATTACACATTTCTGTAAGATGATTATTAGCTCAATGACTGGCCACTAATTTATTTAGTAGTCAGCAAATGTGAGTTTATTCTTTTCTATTTCTCCTTCTTTTATTCCTTTGTTCTCTCCTTTTCTCTCCCTGAACGTCTTAGGTTGGGTTTTCTGGAGGCAGATGCTGAGTAGATGTTCGGAATGCTTGTGTCTTTGTTAGAGAGCATCGCCTGTAAAAGGAAGCGGGGGTGGGAAGAAGGACTGGGAAAAGGTGGGGGAGAAAGCCGAAGCCAGCCCCTTGGAGGTCTCTGGAATATGTACGCGGCAGCTCTGGTTTGATCCGTATTGGACGTGAGGGTCTGGGCCTTTATAATTCTCCCTGGGTCCGTGATTGAACACGGGCTGTCCTAGGAAGTGTGCGACCTTGGGTAAGTTTTCTCTCTGTAGTGGAGGCAAATCCTGAAAGACCAGACAGCTGGGGCAACGAATCTCCCTTAACAGGACTCAGACGGCACGTCTCCACGGCCACCATATCATCACTCTTCCATCCCTTCCTCTCTCCTCCCTCTTTTCCTCCTTCCTTTGTCCATTTCCTCCCTTTGTCCATTTCCTCCCTCTCTCTCCCCCTTGGAATAACCAAAGGAAGCAGCAATTTGAACATGCTCCTTACCATCCAGTATGAGGGCTACGAGGGAAAATTTTATCATAGTGGACATCTCCATTTGAACTGGGTTCAAAATTTGCTCATCTATAAACATACAGAATTGAAAAAAAAGTAGGATCATTCACTCCAAAGAGTAAAGTTACCTTGACCTTAGAATGCAACCTCACCTTTCCTAGGATGTGTGGCTCCAGTCTGAATCATTAGCTGTTGATATTAAAAGTAGAAACCAAGATACAGCCACTTACGTATATTTATTTAATAAAATATTAATATTGATATTAATATTAATGCATTCATTCAGCTGTGCATGAAATTAGTGTTAGGCTAGAATTTTCAACATGTGTTTAATCTTTATAACAGCCATTAGACAAAATTTAAATTATTTAAAATATATATAATTATGCTGTTCTATTTTACATAACTCTTAACTAAAATTGGAAATATTGTTGGCTGTTATAATGCTTTGAAAACACTGAAGTATAATAAGTGCTAGAAATATGGAAAATTAACATTTTTACTAGTCCTTTATGGTCTTTTGAACCATAAATATTCTAACACACTCTACTTTTTATAGAGAACATTCTGTGTGTCTAGACTGTTTTCTGATGGGTAATGATTGTGGCTTTCTCATGGGTGAAGTGGGATGAATTGGTCCTTCTTCTCCTTTCCCTCTTCACATGGTTCAGCCTTGACATGAACTTCTCTAGGCTGAGGCTTTATGAGAGTAGGAAGAAATGAGAAGGGCAGGGAGTGGATTTAAAAAAGAGGAAAAAGAGAGTGAGAAGGAAGCAGTACAGCATTTGGCGCCCACGCCAAACAGGGCCCCTGAACTCATCCTTTACAAAAACGAGCAAGAAATCATATTCCCTTCTGTTTTCTTCCCCCCAAATCCTAAGTCTTTATGGACTTTAACTGAAATCTTCGGGGAAACCCTTGGGTGGAAATTCATTGGTTTAGGCTAGTTGGAAAACTGACTATGTCGGACAGATAAGCAGCCTATTAACAGAGTAGATTTTTGTACCTTAAATTATTTGCATCCGGACTGACAAGCTTGTGCTGGACGAGTGTGCATGCACCTGTTTGCTATAATGCTCCCGTTTGGGAGCTAAGATTAAGCATGTGTAGAGAATTGTGTATAATGGCACCAAACATACCCAGACTACAATGTCAACCTGAGTCATTTACTCTAAAATAATAGAGGGTCACTGTTTCTGTTCATTTCTACAACTTACTGAGAATTATGTGTTTTTCTTAAATGCTTTGGTATTTCTACACAAGGAAACAAGGACTTCTTTTTGATTCATCATTCTCTTTGATGTGGAGAAATTTCATTAAGCAGCATTTGGACTGTATATAACCATAGCCTTAAAAAGGTAATTGGTGGCTTCTAATTTAGTACCATAGTAATAATATGGGATATCTTCATTAGAATGCGTATCATTAAATAAATATGCAAAAATGTGTTTTACTCTTGGAAACCATTCAGCGATACAGATTTCTGTAATGTAAAGAATTTGTAATTTATCTATGACCTTGAGATTTTCAATCACAGTAGACCTCATAGCACCTGCCATGGAGTCAGCAAAAGCAAATTTAAAGAATAAACAATATACTTTGTGTTGGTATGTTACGCATCATCATAAAAGAGGAAAGGTCACTTTCTGTAGTCAGGGATAGCTACGTAGCTGCTTTTCTTTATCTTCAGAAAAGAAAATAATAAAATCATCAACTATTTCACGTTTCCTGGAAGCATCTGGAAAGCTTTATTTAGGTAAATATTTACTGAGAGTTACTATAATCCAGACACTATTCTCAGAGATGGTAATCACTGATGAACAGACAAAGCCCCTATTCTCATGGAGATTATGCTCGAAGGGCGAGACAAAGAAATAAAGAAGCAAACAAAAAAACAGGCAAATAGTCAGATTTATATAAAATATAACTTAGGCAATGATAAATGTTGCAGCAGTTTGATTTTAGTCAAAGAAGTGCCAAAAGAACATCATCTAAGACAAAAATCTTAGTGATTATGTATTTTAAGAATTTAACATGATACATTCAACGTGAAAGTTTTGAATAACGTATGAAATTCTGTGAATATGAGCATTAAAGTCAACACAGGGCAGACACCAAGAAAGAGGAAATTACAATGCCATGGGTAACTGTTTTCTTTATATCTATAACATGACTTCTGAAAATAATTCCAACCCTTTCAATTACCAAGGACAGTCAGAAACATTCTCCCCAGAAACATATTCGAGTATGACAGTCACTAAAAACGACCATCTAAGTCATTGTATCTCACAGTCAAATTGCAATTTTGAGGAATGATCAGACTGCAGAAGTGAGTTTCATTTAACTGGAGACACGCTGGCTCATTTGCCCAGAAACAGCCATGTTATGCAATGGTGTGCCAAGGGAATTAATAACTGATGGATGATCAGACCTGCTCAAAGTGGTGGTAATCATTTGCTACTTAAACCACCACTTTTTGGCAAATAAAAAGCCTTTGCTGGTGCCAAATCTGTAATTACTTTACTTAACGGTGATGACATGTGTGCCTGTTCTGTAAGATCCCATACTAATGCTTCTGTTGTTGGCTAAAAACCACCCAGTACTTGAGATAATAACCTCATTTCTGCATCTGTCTCTCTGCAGGATGGGGTTTTTAATTCCCTTTTTCCTTTTCATTTCGTTTCGTTTTTTTTTTAAGTTAAAAGAAGGCTTTAAATCTTGCCTTTTTTTTCCAGAGGGCTTTGTTTGAACAACATTATAATCTTTTAAACATAATTTTTAAAAATTACTTATGTCTCCACGTGATTATCTTAGATAATGACCTTGAAATGACATTCTTCTGCTATATAAATATTAATGTGTGTACATACGTGTATTTCTGTGACCAAATGTTATGTTGATAGAAACCAAGACAAGGTTCCCCTCAAGTGACTTTACCACTTCCTGGTAGTGAGAGTCTCAACTTCAGGCCACTAATTTAGGGCAACCAACCAACAGTGGTGCCCTAATGTGCTGAGTGAACAGAACGCTCATCAGAGTCTGCGTGCCTAAATTACAGCGAAGGAGTGATGCAGACCGTGGAGAGAATAAATCCAAATGTGTGGAATCTCACTGGAAGTTTTCCACTAAGAGAAGGAAATGTTCTGGCAAATTCCCTTAAAAAGCATGAGAAAATATTTTCTGTCTGATGAAAGGTTTCATTCTAAAATGTTTTCCTCAGTTACTTTTTAATTGGAGTAAAAATACTTTCTTGGATCTTAATATAGCCACTGCAGTTTCTTTTAGCTGGTGTTTGCACAGTATATACATATTTTTTCCCAATACTTTTCATGTTAAACTCATCTGTGTCTTTATATTTAAAGGGTGTTGCTTTTAATTATGCAGCTTTCTTGGAGTACACTTCTAACCATTCTGATAATCTTTGCCTTTTAAAAGGGATGTTTAGGCCATTTATATTTAATTCAATAATCAGCATGATTGGGTTTCAATCTGACAATTGCTACTTTTTTGCAGGTGTCCTATTTGTCCTTTTTTCCTCATTTAGCTTTTTACTGCCTTATTTTCAAATAATTGAGCACTATTTTATGATTCATTTTATCTCTGTTATTGAATAAATACCACTACTGCTTATGTCCATGTGCTTGCTCTGATATTTCAACATACATCTTCTAAATTATCACAATCTATCTTCAGCTAACCTTATGCCACTTCACATACGGTGCAAAAACACACAACACACTTCTGCTCCTCCTGCCTTTTGTTCTTTGTGCAGTTATTGCCAGGAAATTTAAATCTGCTCACTATAAACTTTAATCATTCTTTAAGTAGTCAATTATCTTTTAAAGAGAATAATCGAGTAGTATACAATTTATATTTCTTCAAATATTTACTACTTTCTGCTTTCTTTATATTTTTAGATCCAAATGTCCACCCGACTATTTTCTTTCTCCTGGAAGAAGTTTCTTCAATGTTTATCGAAGCATAGGTACATTGTTGATTAATTTTCTTAGTTTTTGTGTGTGTGTGTCAATAATTCTTTATCTCATCTTTATTTTTGAATGTTATTTTCTCTGGGTACAGACTTCACAGTAAAACAAGTATTTTTGGTTATAGATTTGTTATTTTTCCACTATTGGCACTTAGAAGTTGTCATTCTATTGCTTTATGTTTGCATAGTATCTGATGAGAAGCCTGACTTCATTCTAATCTTTGTTCCTCTGTATGATGTCTCTTTTTCTCCTTATCATTGGTTTTCAGAGTCTGATTATAATATCTCTCCATGGGGTTTTTCTTAGAGTCTTCTTTTTGGAGCTCCTTTAACTTCTTTAATATATTGGTTTAAAGTTTTTATATAATTTAGAGAATTTTATTTCTTCAATATTTTTTGTTCCCTCCCTGCTCCATTCCTTCCTAATGGAGCTCCAATGACGTGATTTTAGGTCATTGTCCCACCAGTGACTGGTGTTCTGTTTATTTTTTTAAGACTTTTTTGCCCCTGTTCTTCATTTTGGATACTTTATATTACAGTGTCTTTAACTGCCTTGATCTTTTCTGCAATGTATAATCAATCTGCTGTTAGTCCCATATAGTGTGTTTTTCATTTCAGATAGTATCTTTCAATCTCCAGAATTTTCATGTGGGCTTTTAAAAATACCTTCTATGTATGTCCTCATATAATCATGTCTTTCCAGACCTTCTTGGCGCTTTGGTGCATTTTGTTGTGTGATTGTCTTTGTCTTCCCGTTCCAACATCTACCATTTCTAAGCGTGTTTCTATTAATTAATTTTTCTCCTGCTATGGAATCGTACTTCCCTGCTTCTTTGAATGCTGGTGAGTTTTTGATTGGATGCCAGACATTATGAATATTACATTGTTTCATGCTTGACTTTGTTGCATTCCTTTAAATAGTGTTGAAGTTTGTTCTTGCATTTAGTGAATTACTTGGAGTCAGCTGGATTTTCAGTGTGGTCCAGGACAGCCTTAAGTCTAGGACTGATTCAGTTCCAATATTAAGGTGAAGACATGTGGAGAACACTGCCTGATGCTCCTTGTACTTAATTATCTGTCCATTCTGCCTTGTAGGAACATCAAGTGTTCCCATTCTTCTATCAGTTCCAGAAATTTTCCATCCTAGTGATTTCTGATGGTTCTTTTTACCCATCTTTGGGTAGTTTTTTTTCAAACATGTTCTGTTTAGTACTCAGTTAAAGACCTGAGAGAATCCCTATGAGAGAGATCTTCAAAACTCTGTCTGCAGCATCTTCTTCTTCTTCTTCAGTATTTTGTCATACAGAGCTCAGCTACCTTGGCCTCCCCAAATTCTGATCTGTCTCTCCTGAACTGGGCAAGATTCCTGGCCTCCAGTTCATTCTCCCCTTCCTGCATTATAGCCTATAACCTGTACCAGGGCAATACCCTTTTAAAATGCTTTAATTCAGAGAAACTTTTAAAGAAACATAAAAGCTAGTCACCATTTAAGGATCTTTGCATTGACTTAAATTGTTACTAGTCACTTACTCCAATACATGCCCTGAGATGGGATGTGCTACTTAAGTTGCTCTCAAGTTTGCCTCTTTTATTATATAAGGGATGACACAAAATAGAGCCAGAAAAATGAGTTTCACACATTCAAATGGCTACAGAGAGTACAAAGGGGTAACACGGTCACATAACTTGGGAAAATTGGGCAGACTTTAAGGAAAGTGTTCTTATTGAAATAGACCTTAAAGATGGAGGGATAACATTTCAATAAAAGGCATGAACAACGAAGGAACATATTCCAAGTTCATGGAACACAAAGGCCAAATATATAGGACAATGAAATAAGAGGATATATTTGGAAAATAGAGAGCAGTCTAGATTTTTGAAAAATAGTTGAAACCATGGGAAAGCAGTAGCAGTGATCTTTTTATTCTTTATTTCTAAAATCTCTCCTTAAAAATACAAGTCAACATTACTTACGTAAACCAAAGTGAATTATTTCCTAGTTGTTTTATGGATAAAAGTAAATCTTACATTTCCAACTGAGACTGAGCTGTTTAATGGCCAGGTCTAGATGACACCTGGAAAGTTTCCTTTTCATTCCATACTGTGTTGAACAGAGTGACAAACTAATCAGTTTCTTGACTGGTCAACAGTACAGATTGTTGAACATAACCCTACTTTGCTATATTGTATTTTAATTGTATTTTTATTACTTGTTTCTAGCTATTACTGGGTTAAAACTTGGTTCAACTATGAAGATAATATTTTGCTGAGAGTTTCAGAACTTACACAAGGGCAAAAATAATGCCTTTTGGCTTTCTCCCCCAAAAACTGTAGGCCGTGCTTTCTTTTGATTTTTTTATATACTATATACTAACATGCTCTCTGAGACACAGAGGAAATCCTGATGGACTTTTATGACATCCTTGTCTTTGATAACCTCCTTTCTGGTCCACTGTGAACTAAATGAAGATAAAATATCCCAGATGTAGCTGCTAGAACAAGAGAGGTATCTGTAAAGCTCTTAACGCATGTGAATGACCCTTTGGTAAATCCCTTTAAGCTTTTCCCCAGATTCATCTTTCTTCCTTTCATACACTCCCTTTAATCTTATTAGATCTAATTCTAACATTCACAACAAGCTCCATACACTGGTTATATCACTGAAGCAAAGAAGTGATTCCTGCATTTGAACTATTCAGGGAATCCCTATGGTTTATTTGTCTGTTTGCTTTGCTTTATTTTGTTTTGTCTTACAGCCTCAAGGCTTAAGCCTTAGGGCTTTCTCCATAGTTAAATGCCTTCCTTTATACTTCAACATGCAATTGCTTTAGGACCCAACTTGGAAATCAGGATGAGGACTGACAAAAGTTTTTACCCATGCCAGGAAATTCAGTGGAGAACTAAGGCAAAGAATAATATTTTTGAACTATCCTTGTAGACTTTCGGCAGTGACTAACTTCACTAGCCAAGTAGCAGTTTAATTGTATCTCTTCTCTCATCTGTGTAGACTCCCAGCCAAGTCATGTCATCTGTGTTTTACTTCCAGTTTTATGTATTTTTAAGGGAATGATGAAAAACTCCCCACCTTCTTCTTGGCAAAGAGCTCTGAGCGTCTCAGAACAAAGGAGCAAAGAAACTATACTTGATGTTTTTATTGACATGCACGCACATGTGAAACCTTGACTTACAATGCGTTCATACTCATTTGTGAAAAAGGTGAGTCACCTGTGTCTGCGATTGTCACATGTAAGTTATTTATTTCTCCAGCCTTCTCCCCATCTGGCTTATTCTGTAATGGAAAAGACATGTTTTAAATGGCTTAGCTAGACGTTTTATCTGTTAAAAGTGTTGATCCTTTTCTTAGGCACAGCACCTGCTATTGCTTTGCTATTGTTTATGTTGTCTGGAATTTTATCAGAGGGTGTAAGACAGAGAATTCTGTGAGGTAGCATGCATCTAAGTTTGAGACTGTACATTGCTGTGTGCCTCAGAATTAAGGTCAGCTGACAGCTATTGGTAAAGGCCACAAAGAAGGGAGATAATGATTTATTATAGATTTGTAGATTTACACTAAAAGAGAGCTTGCCCAAAATGTTTGAGACAGTGATCGCATAATGTTAGATTTTTAGGAGTATTAGTACAAAACTTAGCAAAATAATCTCAAAGAATAAAGCTAATCCTGGTAACCCTCCTTGCAAAACAAAATAGCTTTGAGCAAAGCGTTTGCTCTTGCTTTGGCTCTTCAGAACCTTTCTAAAACATTATACCTTTGAATTAAAATAATACTCTGTAGTATTGTTTAATTTTGATTTCCCTAGATTTTGTGACAGTTTTGGCAACGTGACAGAGTTGAACAGAGTTTGAGGAGGGATTTAATTTGACTTAGGAAAAACTCTGTACTCTACTGTACAAATAAATCAGTAGCTAGTGTTGGTAAGTAAAATAATAAATATTAAACACATAGAAATAAACATAAAAAGTAAAAATATTATTACAAATTAGATTCATTCATTCATTTATTACCTACTATTTTCTAGGCGCTATTAAAGACTGAGGATACAGAGTTGAACAAAAGATATATTTCCTGCCCTCATGAAGTTAACATCCTACTTAAAGAAGTGAAGCACTAAAAAACCTGGTGTATATACCATATATATATATATATACATACACACACACACACATATATATATGGTAGCAGGAAGTGACAGGGGACAAAGTAGTGTGCAGGGGATGGAGGCGGGCAGGTGGCTTAGGGAAGGCTACCTAAGGAGATGAATTTTAGTGAAGGGAGTAAAAAAGCCACCTTAATATCTAGGGGAAGAACTTCCCATGCAGAGGCCCCAGCAAGTGAAGATGCCCTGGGAAGAGGAGGGGCCTGTGTGAGGGGCAGCAAGAAGGGCAGCGAGGCGAGTGCACCATGAACCATGGAGCTGGTTCATGATGAGCTGCGATGAGAGGGGAGAGAGGAGAGGAGGCCAAGGCAGCTCAGGAAGAGCCCCGTAGTCCATGGACAAGACGAGTAGATTCACTGTTAGTGTAGAGTTGAGAGGAGGAAAGCGAGGAGACTTACTTGGTTTTAAAAGAATTAATATGGTGGTTGGTTGGAAAATAGACTTGTGCTTGGGAGACAGGAGTAGAAACTGGAAGACCTACCAGGAAGCTATTGCTCGTATAGTCCAGATGTGGATGACCCCGAAAACATTTAGCAGGATAACCCTGAAGGGGGAGGGTATAGCGCAAGTGGCAGAGTACGTGCTTAGCATGCACGGGGCCCTGGGTTCAATCCCCAGGACCTCCTCTAAAAATAAATAAACCTAATTACCTCCCCTACCCCCCCACCAAAATAAAATAATTAAACAATTCAATAATAACAGGATAACCCTGGATATTTTACTAAACATCAGCGTCTGGGGTCATATCCTATAATAAAACACACTAAGATGGGATCATGGAAAGGATGACTTCTTTGTTGAGTACATGAAACTTCTTAATATGCATGTGTATTTACATACAGAAATAGCTGTTATGTCTGCGTTAAATGCTAAACCAACAGTATAAATGCCTTTGAAACACACACATATGACATTACTATTTCTACAGTGACATGTATGAATGGTCTTATTCAGTGGGGGTGAAAAAGGAACATAAATGGTCTCATGTCAGTTTAGGTCAAGTTTTACCACCAAATGAATAATAAGAGAGAGGTACTCTAGATTTCCAGAGATTTGGGGGCTTTAAAATTTCAGATCTGCCACAGAGGGACGTGTATAATAACTGTTAAATCTATATGGAGTCACTGTAAACACTGTTCATAAATCACTAGCACCGTACACATATAAGGTAGCCTTTCATCCGAAAGGATTATCTGAAAGCATACTCCAACTGACCAGAAGACTAATCAAAATTTAAAAAAATAAAATAAATGAATATATCTATAAAAAGGAACTTGCAGGTCTTCATGGGCAACAGAACATGCCACCCCAAAATATGCTACTACGGGTATTTTGGCTGAAGGCACTTGGAAAAAACAGCAAATGCAGAGAGAAGCTTTCTTTGAATTCTCACCTGCCTTGAAAAAAGTCCTCCAAAAAAATTCAGTCATCACAGTAAACCTCCCCAGGAGTTTCATCAACCATGGAAGATTGATTTTTGTCACAGGAGAGGAGACCAGACGTCCACATCACACCCAGACACACTGTCACAAATGGTCACACCTTCCGTCTGTTCCTCTGAGGGCCCATTCATCGCTCCTAAAAATCATTCACTCTCCGCTACGAAGCCTGCATCCCCTATTAAGATGGTATTTAAGCCTGAATTTTAAGCCACCTCGGGGAGTTACTAATTTTCCCCAGGGTGTTTTCCACGTAAATATGAGATGTATATGTTAATAAACACCTCTTTGTTTTTCTCTTGTTAATCTGTCTTTTATTACAGGGGTCTCAGTGAAGAACTCAGAAGGGTAAAGGGGAAATTAATTTTTCTTCCCTACAAACCTAGAAATTTGGTTAGGTCATTCAGTTTTCCATTTGTCCTGAAGCGCAGAGGTTAAGTTTAGTCCACTAGACTTTTCCTTTCCCAATACCAGGATCTGGGGCTCTCAGCCTGTATCCTTGCATCATTTCCACTTGCACGTTTGGTAACCAATTTATGAGAGACTTCAGAAGGTGGGGGAAGCTGTGGGTTTCAGTCAACGTGGGAGGGGATTTTTCAGTATAAGGACTCTGGAAATCCCTTAAGTTGTACATCGGGTAGGTTCTTACTTTGTGTGCGTGGCAGGGGAGGGCATAACGTGGCTCATCCCTGAAAGCTTTGTCCAGTGTAGAGCTGACTCCCCGCTCCCCGCACCATAACAGCCACGGTTGCCTAAGGAGCCACAGAAACACTCGGGGCTGAGAAGGCGCCACTCTTCTTCAGAGTAACAAGGACCCAGATGTTTGGATCACGGTTCCTGATGGCGGAAGCCCCAGAGTTAGTGAGTAGGACTGAGCAGTCTGTTTATGTAAAACTAGGACCACTTACCAGTCAATTTTGCTAACAAAATTTAACCAGACCAAAGTAAACCAAACAAGCCAAATGAAAATTCTGTTTTGAATATTTAAAATGTAAATACAGTTTTTAGTTGGATTTTTGAACTATCGTTTGTTGGTATCCTGCAGTCTGGAGCAGCCTAAAATCCTACATTTCACCCATTTAAACAGTAACTTACCAGTTCAAAATTAACAGTCTGCATGATCAGTGCTCACCTTTAGCCTGTATCTCAGCATCGTATATCTTATTTCACACATGATTCAAACTCTTCTGATGGAAACACACCTATTTAAACACGATTGTATAATTATTTTAAAATATAATCTTTAAAAATCTACCCTTTGAAAATAATTCCGTTAGCCCTCTCTTTTTGGTTCAGAATGAAGTATGGCTAGTGTTTACCAAGCCGTTTCTGTGTCTATGTATCTGTATGTGTGGTTAGCGCTGCTGATCTATTTCACAATTTTTTTCTGACTTGTTAGAACTTAGAGCTTCTCCAAATGTTATCTCTCTCTCTCTTCTTTTTCTTCTTTTGGAATGCTTTTAATTACAAGAACTTTAACAAGGCATCTGAAGTCTTTCAAGTTGGTTTCCTCACCTATATAAAAAATGCCATGGGTGTGGAAAGTAATTTATTGCCAACACAGTCACCGTCCAGAAAAGAAACATTTATATTCCAATTCCACATTGCACCGCCTTCTCTCTGTTGGCTGTAGACTGAAACTGGAGTAGTGCTACGTTAATTTTTCAGTATCCTCGTGGTGAATTTGTTCTGGAAAGACATTTCTCTGAAATTAAAGAGTAGGAAGAGCTAATTCTCTTTGAAGGAGGCAGAGAATCGTAAAATAGATCCATTGTTCATTTCTCTCTAAAAAAAAGAATACTTTGGATGCAACTGCGAAATGATCTGACCTTTCACATGCAAAAAGAGCCAAGGACAACAGACAGGGAAAAAGAAAGAGAAGGGAAAAGGAAACTGTGTCTCGAGTTGAAAGACTGCTTTTGTTTTCGTCCCCTAGACCACTATGAGGGAAGGTTTTAAGAGTATGAACTTGTATGTTTTGCCATACTTGCTTTGCATTCGTCCAAAGAATTTGTGCAGACCCATCCGCTTCTTTGGATGACTCCTACCAGTTAGTGTAGATGGAATTTCACCAGCTAGGTACAAATACACCCACGACGCATCACTAACGAGAAACCAGTTTTCTGTAGTCAATATTGACTTTATAAGTTTACTCCATGTTGCTTGAGACAAAGAGCAAAAGGAAGAAGGAGGAGGAGGAGGAGAAGGAGAAAAGAAGGAAATAAACATCTCACGATGCTATTTGACCCTGGATCCGGCAGGGAAGCTTCTGTAGTTTTTAGTTAGTAAATCAATGCTTTTTTTTTTTTTTTTTTCTCCTTAAGGTAGAGTTTGAGTTAGTTTTCTGCCACTTGCAAAAGAAAAAGGACTATCACTCCACTGAGAAAAATTCTGCTCTAGATAAAGAAAGTCAATTTCAAACCACATTTTGTAAAGTCGGGTACATGCCTCATGGAAGTAGTCAACTTCTTTCAATGCTGAGTCCCAGTCCTTGAACGTGGATACATAGTTCTACAGGGCAAGGGAGGGTGATAACTTACTGAGAACAGTATGCCAGGATGGAGCCACCGGATGACTGCCTACGCGGACACCGGAGTGCTTCTTTAAATATATGATTCGAGAACTTACAACTTATCAATTGTCTACTTTTTTGAGGATTACTATTTTAGGTCTGTTTTCACTAGGGTTATTGTAGAAACACTCGACTTCAATCAACACGATACTTTCTTAGACTAGAAAAGAGATCAGGCTTATTTCTCCAATATACGTTACACATTTAAAGCATATTTAAGGAGATGACAGCCTTTTGGCCCTTGTGCCCTCAGGGATGTGTTATATATACATTTGGAGGGACATAATAGAAACACCTGTCTAGATAGCTGAGATTCAAATCTGATATATGGACCCCACCTTCCTCACACCCAAATCCAACTAACATTCCAGATTAGGAGGTATTGTATGTGTGGAAGGAAAGTCACCAAAGGTTCCTATAGCTTACTATAAATCCACACTTCTGGGCTTATTCTCCTGGTATAAATCACGTATGGCAGAAGCCAAAGTACCTGACTATATGGCAGAAGATGAGAGATAAAGTCAGGGCCCAGGTTTATTTTGGATAGTTGAAAGGCTTAACATTCATCTCATGGTCTGGAAGGAAGCCACATGCAGAGGGCAAAATCCCGTGGCCAGTGTTTCCCACAGTGAGGAAGTCTGCCAATGGTTTGGTTGTGACTTATCAAAGAGTATTTTCTTCTCCGGCTAAGGGAAACCACATACAAGCTTTCATTTTCATGAAATGAGTTGGATTTTGATAAGCTTATTTTAGTTATAGATTCAAAATCCCGTCTTTCAGCATTTATTATGTTGATTACAGTGAATCTGGTTCTTTTTTCCATGGTTCCCTTATGATCTGCCCATTCTAACTCCAGGTTTACGGACATGTATTTATACGCTTCTTTGACTGATCCAAGAGATCCTATCAAAAGTGTACGAAACATAAACTGTTGAACCTAAATCCAGATTAACTTATCTAAAAAAAGGTCATTTTGTTTTGGTCATGGTAAGCCCTATTCAGTATTAGTTTTGAAAGAGTCAGAAAATGTTTTGAAGCATATGAAATATGTTAGTGATGGTACTCAAAACAGAGTGCCACAGCGCGCGTGTGTGTGTGTACTTCATCTTCGGAGAATGTAGGGTAACGTAATGTATGTCAGTTCAGCGGTTCAACTAGTCTATTATTATGTCAGTTGTGAACACAAATGGTTCCCACATCAGTAGATCGCTTCCCAAACCACTAACTTACAATTACCCTAAGCATATGAGGTGACAGAAGGGGACAGGCAGAGAATGTCTGATGGATACTGTCACCAATATTAAGAAAGAAAAAGAAAGATAAAAGAAAGTTCTTCCTCTTCATATTTTTGAGCACTCAGGGCAAAGCCTTCATTTTCCTCTTGACTGACAGCTAATATACCTTGAGGGACGTTACTCAAAGAAAATAATCCAAAGTCAAAAAAACAAACAAACAAAAAATTAAGAAAATTAAGAATGCCCAGAGTGCCAAAACGATGTATTTATTCACAAAGAAAGTGGTCACCTCTTACAATACTGGTATTAGATAAAGGACTGTCTAGAACTGAAATACTAAGGATTGAAAAGTCTGACTGACTTCTTTCGTTGCGTGAGATAAGCAACATTCCTGCATCATGTAGCTTAAAATTTTGCCTTCATAAAAATGACACGTTTTACTGTAAATTTCGCAAATGTTCTTAGTGATTATTAAACAACTATGAAACCTTAGTTTTTCCATTTGAAAGATAAGCTGATGTCTAGCACATTTGCCTAATAGAAGAGCATACAATCAACAGGACGGTCTTTACTCCTCCACGTTGCTCCCTAAGGAAGGCACTTACCCTAAGAACTGTTTTGCCTGATGACAAGTAGCAGCTGCACTTACTTTGATAGTGTCCAATACCTCGCTTTGCCTAATCTGCATCTCTCTCCTAAATGGTTTAATTAATTTTGCATTGTGCTTACTGACTGGTTTTAATTAGCAGTTAAATCAGTTCAGTTAACGAAAAAATGTAGGTGTTTACATGAATGCAAATCACAATGAGTTCTCAGGGCTCAATTCAAAAACTGGTTCCATGCCATTGATGTTGGATTTCTTTAGGCTTTGCTTTAAAAAAAAAATGCATCCTTTAGCTATAGCTTCTCCCTCAATAAATTATGAATGTTTATAATTCACTATCTGGTCTGCCCTTTTTTTCTGTATTGAGAAAGGCTGTATGCCCAGACTAATGTGAAGACCTTCCAGGGGGTGTCTTCTGTGCTTCAGTGGAGACACTTCTCATACGTGAGTTCTGGAAATGGCTCTCAGAACGCTGGCTGCAGCGGGGATTTCCTTGGTAAATTGTCTGGGGTAGTCACAGTGCAGGGGGGCCATTAATTTCTCCAGAGATGGTTAGATGGTGACACAACACAAAACATAACTCTGGTGTGGCTCCTTGTAAGCTGATGTTGAGGGGAAAAAACTGAGGTGATTCCATTTTTAAATCTGTTTCAATTCCAAAATCAGTAAATTCTTCAACCCCTGATTTGGTGTGTATACAAGAAAACAGTCAAACATGAACAACGGTGTTGTTTCTTTATTTTTTTTTTTTAAATCTTATCAACTGACTATTTCTAATTTATATATAAAAAAAGTGCTTTTACAATTCCTAGACCTTGTGATCCAATTGGAGGTGGTCTGCTTAGAAAATAGATTTCTGCAAAAAATCTTGATTTACTTGACTTGAAATTCAAGATACCTCTATAATTTCAGAAGAAACAGAAGAGCAGTTTCTTTTAGCAAGATAGTATAGTAAAGAGCTGATCTAGTATGTAGACAACTTAAAGACTGTATACCAAAACTGTGAATAGTAAAATCCTAAAATACATCTTTTCCTCAACGGTAAACTTTATAGAGCTTTCATTGTTTGGATGATGACTTTAGTTCTTCCAGTCACTTTATGTGTGTTGACAAATCACTTGTACACTGTTTAAGAGGTATTTTAGTAGCAACATTTCTCAGTGATCTCCAACCACAAGCTTCTTCTAATCTTTCTACTGTCAGTATGAACACAGGATAGGGGCTTTCTCATCAGGCTTGAAGAATCTCATATAAGGAGAAGGCAGTATCCAAGAAAGAGCCATTTATTTGTTTGAACAAAACCTCTTTTCTATGCTATATATGTTAATATCTTTTATAACATACGTTGAGAAATTCAGCATTACACAGTTCAGTTGGGTTAGCTGCTCTTGCTAAAGAAAAATTTCAGAATAATTAATAAGCGTCAGGAAAACAGTCGATTAGCTGCAGTATGGAACCAGAAGGACCTGGAAACCAGGGCGGGAGTGATTTCCACTAATGAGCTGATGAAGGATACTTAATGATCTGGTTGCAAGCCCAGAAAACCTTGCAAACAAGTTTCATGTACACAGCAACCAGAGAGAAAGTGTTAAATCAATACATGTTGTAGTGTATAGAAAATTCTGTTTGGCAATGAATTATCATGATGAAAATGAAAGCAAAACTTCCTACTGTGATCATGCCTCACCTGAGAGCTAGTTTACTCTTCAAAAGTAAAACTGAGTGATTTTTATGCAGATATGTATGCATGAAGGTATAAGAATCTATCTATAGATCATCTTTTTCCAATTAATTTCGATTAAAACTTTCTTAGGTTTACATATAGAAAAAATATTTTAAAATGGTAGTAAATCATTGCTCTGCAAAAATATTCTGTAAGTTTTCAATATTTTGAAATTTACTGACACATAATTTACGAACCAGCATATGGTCTGTCTTGGTGAATGTTCAATGTACAATTGAAATTGTGTATTCTGCAGTCCTTGGGTATAGCGTTCTGTAAACGTCAATTAAATCAAGGTGGTTCAAGTTTTGTTCAAATCTTCTCTATTGGTGTAGCCCCCCGACTGTGGGAACAAAGGAACGAGCCTTGGGCTGGAATGGTATACAAGTTATAAAAAGCTGCAGACTCAGAGGAGAGAAGGCTGGTTAGTCAATGGCGGGTAAGATCCCCAGAGGGGGGGAACCTAAGACAGGCACAGCCGCCTGAGTCCAAGAAGAATATTGTTAAGCAGCTGTTTCTCACACTTTCCGCCCTGATAGGCTGTAAGGCTCGCTGGTGCCAACACAAACATGATTTACCAAAACATAAAGAGTCTTCTGACCTTGAGCCAGACACTGCCTGTTAACCATTTCCCTTATCATTCTTCTCTGCTACATAAGACTACATAACTTAATAAAGCTTTAGAGTAGTCATCAGCTCTCTCCGCATACGGTGTGTATGTGTACATGATACCGTGACACCAACAATCGGTCTAACTTATTTATAGTTATTCTATTAATTAATGTGTTGTGGTGTTATAAACACCAACCATGATGGTGCATTTGTCCATTTATTCTATTTTTTTATCAATTTTTACTTTACATGTGCATTTCAAACTTTTTATTTTAAAATAAATATAAATTCACTGGAAGTTGCTAAGATAGTACAGAGTGGTCATGTACCTTCTCTCGGTTTCCCCCAATGGTTACATTTTTTTCAAGCCTGAAAATTATCCCTTAATATCAATTTATTAGATGATTACTGAGCCAGAAGACAATGTTCATTATGCAAAGGTTAGTTACAGACATTATTCTTCAGAAACATTTTAATTCTAAATATAAATATTGAATTGCATGAATTCTAGACTAAACATGTTCAAACAGATAAGTCATTATAAGTAGTGTTTCATATCCTACAAGTGAGAATACTTTTTCTTTCTTTTTTTAATAGCTACATTAAGATATAATTCTCATAATATAAGAATCTACCTATTTAGTGTATATAGCCTACTGATTTTTAGTATATTCAAAGAATTGTGCAACCATCAATAAAACTGATTTTAGAACATTTTGATCATCCCAAAAAGAAATTCGGTATTTATTTGTATTCATTCCCCATTCCCACCTCCTCTTACCCTTAACCCCAGGCAACCACCAGTTTAATTTCTGTTCCTATAAATTTGCCTGTTTTGGATATTTCATATACATGGAAACATAATATGTGGTCTTCTGTTCACTTAGCATAATGTTTTCAAGATTTATCCATGTTGTAGCATGTATCATTATTCCTCCCTTTTTATTGCTGAGTACTATTCCACTGTATGGATATACCATTTTTGTTCATCCATTCATCAATAGATTGATGTTTAGGTCGAGTCTACTTTTTGGCTAATAAGAATAATGCTGCTATGAACATTTTTGTACAAGTATTTGTGTGGAAATGTTTTCATTTTGTTTAGGTATACACCAAGAGCAGAATTTCTGGTTCACATGGTAACTCTATATTTATAATTTTGAAGACCTGCCAAACTGATTTTCAAAGTGGCTGAACTATTTTAGGCTCCCAGTAGCAACGTATGAGGGTTCCAATTTCTCCACATCTTCTTCCAAATACATAATTTTCTAGGTTTTTATTACAACCAAGTAGTATCTCATTGTGGTTTTGATTTGCATTTCCCTGATGATTACTGACACTGAGCATTTTTTATGTGCTTTGGGGGCATTTCTATTATCTTTTGAGAGAAGTCTATTCAAGTCATTTGCCCATTTCTTGGGCTAATTATCTTACTCTTACTGAACTGTAAGAGTTTTTTTTATATATTCTTGATGAAATTCTCTGTCTGATATATGATTTACAGACTACATTTTCTTATCGTGTGGGTTGTCTTTTCTTTTTTGGAGTAGTGCCATTTGAAGCACAAAAGTTTTTAATTTGGATGATGTGCCATTTATCCATTTTTTCTTTTGTTACTTGTGTATTTGGTATCATATTTAAGAAATCATGATCTAATGTCATGGAGATTAAGTGATTTGTTGAAAAAAATATTCTTTCCCCCATGGAACTGCATTGGCACCCCACTGAAAATCAATTGATTATAAATGTGAGTGTTTATTTGTGGACTCTCAATTCTATTCCATCCATCTATCTGTCTAGCCTTAAGGTAGAATTACACTGCCTTGCTTAGTGTAACTTTGTAGGGAGTTTTGGAACTGAGAAACTACGAGTTTTACAACTTTCTTTTTCAATTTCAAACTTTTTTGGCTTTCCTGGGTCCCTTGAATTTCCACATGAATTTTAGGATCAGTTGTTGATTTCTACAAAAAAGCCAGTTGTGATTTCGATCAGGATTACATTGAATCTATAGCTCAATTTAGGGAGAATTATCATCTTAATATAACCCAATGTTATATCTTACATAATTTGTCACATAAATACAATATTAAAACAAGGAAGTTGACACTGGTAACATATGTGTGCATAGCTCTATGACATTTTTTAACATGTGTAGGTTTGTTTAATTACCACCACAATGAAGATACTGATTATTCCATTACCACAAAGATCTCCCTTGTGCTATCCATTTTTAGTCACAATCCTCATTTTCAAACTTCCCTAAACCTTAGCAACACAAATCTGTTTTCCATCTCTATAATTTTGTTATTTCAAGAATGTTATATAAAAGGAATCATAGACAATGTGACCTTTTAAGGTTGATCTTTTTTACAATTAGTGTAATGTCCTTGAGAGTCAACCAAGTTGCATGTACCAACAGTCTGCTCCTTTTGATGGCTGAGTAGTATTCCATGGTATGTGTGTATCACAGTTTGTTCATTCAACTGTTGGGGGCATTTTGTCACTTTCAGGTTTTAGCTATTACTAATAAAGCTGCTATAAACATTTGTGTACAGGTTTTTATGTGAAAATAAATTTTAATTTATCTGGGATTAAAGTCCAGTAGTATAATTACTAGTTAGTATGATAAACATATAATTTTTTTTTAATGAAAATACCTACTTTCTATAGTAGCTGTATGGTATACAAAAGGCAACCTCCAGAATGAAAGAAAAGATTTGCAAACCACATATCTGATAAGGGATTAATGTCCAAAATATATAAGCAACTTGTGTAAATCAAGAGCAAAAATACCAAATAATTCAATTTAAAAACTGGGCAAAGGTTTTCTATTGCTTTGCTGACTTGTTGTTTTTTTTTAACTTGTTTAAGCATGTTCATAATTGCTCATTGAAACAATTTTATGACAGCAGCTTTAAAATACTTGACAGATAATTCTAACATCTGCGTCTTCCTGAAGTTGGCGTTTGTTCACTGTCTTTTTTCACTCAGTTTGAGACTTTCCTGTCTCTTTGTATGATGAGTGATTTCCTGTTGAAACTACCATGTTATTCCTTATGTCCTCAAGTCCCTAATTAGTCTGTTTTCTTTTCTCCAACTTGCAGTGTCTTCTTCTGTTTGTCTTATATGTAATAAACAGGGTTTTAGCTGTACTCAGCAAGAATAATGAGGAAAAGTACATCTATTTCATCTTCCCAGAAGTGGAAGGACTACTTCATGCATTTTGAAGCCTCTGTACAGCTAGTATGCTATGCCTTCTTGACATACATACATATAACTTATCATAACAAAGCCAGTAAGATTGTTCTTATGAAAATGTTACATAGATAGACATATATTTTTTTAACAAGAAAAAAGGGCTAAACTTGTATGTTTTCCAGTTACCAAAATATTTTCAACTTGAACTACGCCACAACTATCCGAAACTAAAAATTCAGGGCTCAAAAGTGCTTTCGTGAACAGCCTTCACTGTGAACCCAGCAGACAGCAAAATTTGCAGCTATGGCTTTGCACTAGAGCTGCGCCTGTGCACTTGAATACACATCTATGTGCACATTTTGCCAACCCGTTAGGGTCGCGGTGCAAATTACTGCGTTTCAAGTTCTTCGTTTCGTCATTCGAAACACTCCTTGGCCCTTGGCCTTGAGAAACAGGCTAATTACACTAAAACTTGAGAACAGTGGTTAAAATTTTACTCTTGGCTAACTCTGCAGTTTGCAGCACAGATTTTCATGTTGTTGTTGTGAATTTAATTGTTTATTCATCTAACATTGAATGAGGGCCTCTGCTTTTCCAGAATTTCTGTTAAGCCTTGTGATACCACATGACACTTAGAAATTACAAGCTCTGGCCTTCACGGAACTTAAGAAAAATCCTCTTTCACTCCCTTGTTTCTTAATGTGCCCTTAAACACTAGGCAATCAGCAAGGTTATTTTATTTTTTATCTTCTGTCACCTTTTCTTCTGCTGTTTTTGCTCATTTTATTATCTTTACATTTTCATAGCACATAGTGCTTAGATTCCATTTGGTCACTCTTATCCTCAAACTTGTTTTTGCCTCAGATGTACAAGAAAATATATTTCATGGCAAGTTTCTCCTGTAAGCCCTAAGTTCACGTTTTAATGTCTTGCTGGGTTGGGCTTTATTTTCCAACGGTTTCATCAAGTTGCACTGATGTGAAACACCTTGCCCTAGTTTTTCTGTGTTCAAAACTTTAGTGTATGGACCATGTATTTGAAGATCTTACTTGGATATGAAATTCTTAGCATCTGTATAGTATTCTGCAGGTTTTGATTCAGTCTCTTCTGAAGAGTCTTGCTTCCGAGGAATCTGATGCAATTTCTTTTCTTTACAAGGTGAGGTATGCATTCTTTTCTTTGTCGACCTGAAGTACTGCTTTATTATCTTTTAAAGATACGTTTACTAGGATGTTTCTTAAGTTTGAGTCTTTAGGGTCCCTTTTCACAAGAATTTGGGATACTCTTTTTCTATGCAAATATAAGAGTTCTTTTATTTCAAAATAGTTTTTCTTCTTCATTTAAGAAATATTTTAGTCCATTATTTTACTGCTTTCTTCAGTGACTCCATTATACATCCACCATATCTCTCTCTGCTTTCTTCAGTATTTATCCTTTCATCTCTGTCTTTGTAGTTTATCACTTCACTTCCATTCTCTTTATTTTTCTTATATCCCTTGATGTATTTTCAATGATTTGTTTCATCTTTGTGTACCTTGTAGCTTAATTTTTTGGAAAACATCTTGCATTTTCTTCTTTTTCTTTCCCAAGTTCTCCCAGCTCCCACTTCACTTCTCCTCATTGTTTGACTATGTCCTTCTATTGTCTGGCCACCCACATTCTAAATCTCACATTTCTGCTGTGTGATTATATTTTATATCAGCATTTTTTCCCCAGCAATTTCTCAAAATTCACATGAAGCTAATGAGTTATGATTTTCATATATTCTGTGGCAACATTTTTTTTTTGCTGTATTTTCCTCGTGAGTAAGAAGGCTCTGCTTCCTTTCTGAACTTGCCTTTTTTTAAATGTGCTAACCCTGTACCCTGTCACCAGAGACTGATTTTAAGTCTCCAGTTGAGCTTGAGAATCTGCATATTTTTAATACACAGCCCCAGCTGATTCTGCTACATGTGGTCCAGGGAATAGACTTTGAAAAACTCTGTTCTTGGGTAAAAGCTGACATTTGTTTTTAATCATCTGGAAATGTAAACAAATGAAACAGAAGCCATGATTGGAGTGGTATGTTTTTGGAGACTCATTTCTTCCCCATTCTTTCTGTCTAACCCAAGGACATTCCTAAAGACGTATCAGTGAAGGTCAGGGTGGAACCACTGTGCATCACTGCAGGCCGGAGAGAAGGCAGGCCACACTGTACAAAGGAAGCATGCACTGTCCTTGGCAGCAGGAATGCAGACTCTGGCCCTAAGTCTAAAACAAGTTCTGTGACCTCAAAATAAGGCACTTAAAATAACAAAGACTTTTGACCAGAGAGTTACATTTTCACAATTATGGTTGCTAAATTTAAATTTCACGACAATTCCGGATGGTCGGTATTTCTACTATACTTACTTTATGTAGCAGGAGACTGCAGCTCAGACGTTAAGCAATCTATTTAAATCACACAGCTAATGGAGGAAGGAGATAACTTTTGAGTTTATTTACTTTTTTAATCTAAAATTTTATTTTTAATGGACAATGTGGTGACATGATTCATAAGTCCCTCTTTCCCTTCCTGGTGATTATACAGTTTACTCTTTATTCGCCCACTAGCAGTGCGGAGTACTGCCTGTGTTTCCACACCCCTGCTAAAAAAGTTTGATAAATTTCTGGACTGGTAAATTTGATGGGTGAGAAAGAATTATCTTAGTGATGATTTTAAAATTTGTATTTGTCTCTTTTTGAGTAAATTTGGCCATCTTTTCACATGTGTAAGGGCTATTTAATATTTGTTGTTTTCATGAATTCTCTTTTCAGGTCCTTTTCTACTGAGTTGGTTTTTTTGTTTATTTGTTTGGCGCTTTTTTTTTTGCTCTAGATTTTCAAGAATTTTCTTTATTTACTAGAAAGATTAGCACTCTATCAATATTTTTGCAAATATTTTCACATCTTACATTTAATTTTGAAGTAATTTATGGTATATCTCCCTCTCTTCTTTTACTATGCTGAACCTTTTAAAAATGCAGTTGGATCTTACCTTCAGGTAATGAAGGAATTCACTTCTATCTTCTAGTAACTATATGGCCTCATTTTTTACATTTTAAATTTTGATCCATTTGAAGTTTATCCTATTCACAGAGAGAGATAAGATTCTAATTTTATCTTGCTTTCCCCAAATGATTACCTACTTTTTCCAACACCAGTTATTTAAATTTCCACCCGCACCCCAGTAGCTGGAGGCCGCTCTTTTATTGTACGTTGCCTCACTTTGTGTGCGCAGGGGTCTGCTTCTGGAGTTTCTGTTTAGTTCCGCTGGTCTCTCTGCCACCCCGGTGTCTCCAGCACGCTGCTAGGCTGTGGAGGATTCTCGCTGGAGCACCTGGTAAGGCTGCTCCATCCTCAAAGCTCTTCATTTTCAGGATTTTTCCTGCTAGTCTTGCCGATTTACTTTCCTTTCGGTCTTTCTTGGGAACACATTACATTTCTAAGTCAGTCTAAAGAGAATGAAAACCTTCATGATATTGAGTCTTTCTGTGTAAGCACATTCTAGGTACCATGTCTTCTGAAGTCACTTTGGTAAATTGTATTTTCCTCAAAAAATATTCATTTCATCTATGGCTCCAATTTAATTTCCATGAAGTTGTGTGAAACAGCCTTTGTTTCCAAGGTTTTGCCACCCTTGGGCAGCTCTGTCCCCCGACCCATTTCCCATCAGTGTTCGTTCTGCCTGCATTTCTCTCCCCCCGCCCCGCATCCATCCTCCTCTCTCTGTCCCAGCCCCTTGTCTCATTTGTGTGTGTGCCAGTCTTGCTGATCTCAGGAACTCTGAGCTACATTTGCAGACAATTTAGAGTTTGCAGATTTGTTTTCTTCTACTTCACTGTGAATTTGTTTCGAGTGAGTGACTTGCTATTATTGTTCTTTTTCTCTATTTTGCTTTATATGATTTCTAGGGGGGAAAAAAAAGGAAGATCTAGACTCGAGCCACCATTACATTCCTACTCGATACCTGGATTTCTTACAATATTTTTTTTTAACCTTGACATGTCATCATCTTCTTTCTTAAACCTGGTTCTTTCTGCAGTATGTTATGAGGAATCCCATCACCAATTTGCTCCCTACATAAGCTATAGAAATCATATCCATTCTTAGGATACTGAAGTAGAGGACTCATTTTGGCCATTTTCTTAAGAAAACTAGTCCAGTCTTCTTTCTGTCCTTTGTCTCACTGCACCCCTACCCTACGCCTATTCTGAGAGCTTTTCTAACCTCCCTCACTCTTTGTACACGCCTTTCCCTTTCCCTTCCCCTCACTCTTTGCCAGTAAACACAGATTCACACTGAGATATCTCCTCTGGGAAGCTCTTGGTGATCCGCCACCACACCAGCAAAATTAGCTACTCCTTTATTAGTCATTCCTTTATCAGAGCGGAAGGCTGTTCTAATGCCCTGAGTGCTTAATACATTTTAATGCTATCATTTTCTTAACTCTAACTTATCCTTGGTATATTGTGAGCTCTTTGATGGCACGTGATAGGTCAACAGTCGTTCTTTTTGTTGAACAGTGTAAAATTAATTTGACTTAACTTATAATGATGAGTAAAAATTATTTCTTTGTCTGGTTCTCCGTCCAGAATGTAGGTCTATGAAGATTAGGAGTCAAGTATTTTTATGATTACAGACCAAGGGACTTGCACATCTCCCACAGCACAGTTAGACCTTCACGTATGTCTGACTCAAGTTCTAGTCTTTCAGAGAAAGATGGAGAAACAACGTCATCACTGAGAGTAAAGGACATAGACAATAAACCTATGTTAGCTACGGACAGAGTTAGAATTATAACTCGTATCTCTTAAATCCCAGAAAGCAAGCACATCTGCTTGCTGCTTTCTTCTCCATTTATGCCAGCCAAGAGCAAGGCGAGAATAAATACAGTGAATGATTAAAGACCAAAGGGAAGGGAAAGGGGAAAGCAGAGCTTGTGACGTGGAGCCCTCTCGCAGAAGCCTTCTGCGTACCAAAGCAGGCAGCAGAGCTGTCGTGCCATCCCACTCTCCTCTTGGGCTTCTACCTGGCTCATGTTTTTAGTGGAAAGGTGTTTGCCCTTCTCGATATTTTGCAGACATGCCAAAAAGATTAATTACAATAATTTCTCCTGCAGCTGGGTTACTGATATATAAAATGTTCCTGTATTATCATATGCATTCCAACCGATGCCACTCCAACTGGTATATAAAGAGCCAATTTATTAGATGACCACAAATAACGAAGGACACAGAGAGGAGTATGAAATTTGCATCTATAACGGAGACTCTGGATGAGAATTCTATCTTTAGGAGCTCAGAAGATGAATGAGTAAAAGTATGATAGATACAAATAGCAGGGTTCATTACACAATCAGAGGGCATTATCAGACATGTGATGAAGATAAATTCGACCGCATGTCAGGGAAATCACGTTATTGTCTCTAATCTATCATCTTGTTAATGCTATTTCTATGGAAACATTAAAAGAAATTAAACTACTAAAACCTGAAAACAGATTTGACAGCTACGTGTAGCAAAAGAAAAATATCAAGATTTTGCTGAAATACATGGCAGACTTTAGCGAGAAGTGTTAATTACTAGTTAGTGTTTAGGTAATCTACAGATTGTGGAAGGATAAACAGACTCCTGTTAATAAAGATCTTATTATTGTTGTTGCTACAAATAATTGTTTAGTATTTATATTGTGTATTAGTTCATGGGGAAGTTGTAATTTAGAATTTTCCTGTTCTAGAAAGAGCGATTCAATTCAGCACAAAGATGGGCTCTGTACATTTGCAAATTTGTATAAAAGCATTAGCATTCATTGCTTATATTTATTTATGCAGGCTTTAATCATCTGAATGCCTTCCATTAACTGACACAGACAGGTGGGGTATTTTTTTGCCCATTTATCATAGATGTGGAATAGCTTTATTTTAGTGTTTAAAACCTGTTTCTCCTGTTTTCCATTCTCCTCTCATGATTTCCAGTAAGGCAAGAGGCTACCCATACTTTCTAATGTGTAAGTTTGTGGGTATCTGTCTGTGCTTTTGCATGGGGGGGGGGGGCTAGAAGGAGACACGGATGAGCCCCACATGTACCCTATTTTAACTAAAAAAAGATAATTTCTGCCCCTAAGAGATCCAGTACTTTGCTTCTCCATTTACACTTACTTTGATTGAACAGTAAGAGAGATGAGCTGAGAGGGAGGTTTTTCTTCCCACTTTTCTTTATCCTTCTGAAATTATGTAAAAATAAAGCTAATTATCTCTATAGCTGTAATCATGAAAAAAAAAGACATGAGAATCAAATTTAACTTCAGTTCTGCTGTGAGTTGACGTAAGACCATTAAGAAATCATAGTTTCCTTTATTTCTATTCATCTATTATGAAATAAAGTGAACTCAACTTCTCTTCAACACAGGATTATAATAAGTTTTATTCTTTTGGTATTTATAATGAAATTTGTGAAGTTCAGATGAAAGATGTTACAAACTATCAGGGACAGGAACTAATTTTTTTTAATCCCTGGAGGCGAAGTATTTTGAGTTTTCTAATATAAAGAAGAAATCATGACAAGGGCTTCACCAAATGGCTAGATTTTTTAAACATGAATTCAACCTATGGCAACAGGTTAAAGGCAATTGGGTTAATTATTTAAAAACTGAATTGCTGTGGAGAATCACTGAATGAAACAAAACAGCCTTTCACAGTGACAGTTTATGAAGTTTTTAATTTGGGCAATGTTATTTCCCAAAAGATTTAATTTTGTGAACTAGTCTTCAGCTGCCTTGCAAGCTCTGCGGTACCAAACACGTGTGACCAAAACTCTTTCCAAAGCAGAAGTGTAAGAACTGTTTGTGTCACTGTAACCCATGA
Organism: Camelus ferus; assembly: GCF_009834535.1. Lineage (NCBI taxonomy): Eukaryota > Metazoa > Chordata > Mammalia > Artiodactyla > Camelidae > Camelus > Camelus ferus. The sequence goes on from NC_045715.1 coordinate 6,078,816, forward strand.
AGACTGGGTCTGAATCTAGAAACAACTGTAGATTTAGAAGTTGTTAGTCTAGTAATGTGCAAAAATAGTATCTGGAAAGCTTTGATGATTCCCAGATAAGCTATAATTACAAGCATAAAATAAAGCTGCAAACAAGAATACACATTTTTGGAAAATTTAAACCAAGCATTTAAACCAAGAAATTTTCCTCCAAAAGTATGAACTCTTGCTTTGATCACTAGGCCATTTTAAAATCTCAGTTGTCAAATAATTGTCTTGTTTCTCCAGAATGTTCCATGTAGATAGATTTTTCTTCTTTGACTTAAGATGTCTGGCAGAGCTGAGAATACCCTGTTAACTCTGTTAGCCCTTATATTCTTGGACTTTGGAACAGTTCCACTTCAAAAGAATTTGATATTATCACATTTTACACAGAAAATACATTCAGTAGATAATTGCTGACTCATTGCTTATTCATGTCAATCACAGACAGATATAGTGGGCACTGGATTGTCACTGAGAAGGCCAGAGAGGACAATATTTATTGAGCATAATTCCATGCAGTCAACACTGAGCAAGAGTTTTCTTTCTTTCTTTTTTTTTTTTTTTAACAAATACTCTTTTATTTTCATTTAATCAAAAAAGATTTAGGTTCTAAGTGGTCTTTGTCACTAAAAATCTGTGTGATTGGATATATAACATCACTTCCTTTAAATCTTTGATTTTCATCTAAAAAATGAGGAGACTTTTAGATCATCTTTTTAAGGCCTCAAATTTCCATGGCAAACATTTCTCCCAGCTCTATAACTGTTCTTTCATGGCCATAAAGAAGTCTATGAGTTTTCATATTTGTGTGTTTTGGGTCCTGACTTAACGATCATCAATGCTAGCATTTTCCGTCGTAAACATACATCTATGTAAGTTCTGGGAAACACCACTCCCTATCTAAGCGAGGACTGAAGCCACAGGAGTCACCTAACACCAACACCAGTGGCTTCCCCTCCCTCCAGGTCCTTCCCTATGATCCTAGTCAGCAGTGATTGGTGGTGGCATTTAATGAGATGTTGTTTACCTCAGACACATTGAATTATCATGAAAGAAACGTGTGCCTTGGATTCTTTGGAAGCTGGGATAAAATTGTATTTATTTCAAAGGCATTACTGTCATATTTGTCAGAATAATCTGTGCTCTTTTACTGAGTCCTGTCATTCAGATAAAAGATCTCTTTGAAGGTCACACGGGGAGGGGGTGTAGTGAATAGGAGGAAGGGGTTCAGAAGTAGACTGTTCTCTGTGACTGTGAGCAAAGGTGCTGATGCCTCATTTTTCTGAGCCACAAAATGTGATAACGATAGTATTTATCCCCTTGGCATATTGAAAACATTAAATGAAATTATATGCATAAGATTCTTAGAGTACTGGTTAAAAGTAGCCAAATTGTGAGCAGCATACGCTCAGGTTTGTTGTTATGATTTAACTATTTGATTCATTAATAAAAATATTATTCTTACATGTATCACTTTCTATAAATAATTCAGATGGTGTAAAAATAAAAGTGCTTTCTGATGAAAATAGGGACTACAAGTCAGGATGAACACTTGGGAAAGTCCCTCACGGCACATGTGATCCTGTAGAAACACTCATTCGTATGATGTGATGTAGCTTCTCTGGTCAAGGGGCTTCTTTTATGCCAGATTCATATTTCCATTCAACCAATCTTCAGAAACAGGATTGGGTGACAGTCCTCTAGAGTCAGCCTGCAGGGGGTCGTCTTTAACAAAGGTCTGTGGTACGTTGTCTCTGATGCGAAATCTGGGTGACCTGACGCTTTGCAGTATCACAAAGATGCACTCCTCTCACTGGAGACCACCCGAGAGCGCTTTCCGGAAGCAACTCCACATTGTGCATTAAATAAAATGTGCAACCTAATGTCACAGGATGCAAAATAAAAGGCGTCTCAGAAACCAGGCCTGGGATCCACGGGAGAGACGTGCGGATTCTGACGTCACAATGCTGTCTTGTTGTCCAGGGCCTGGGCTGTATCACATGAAGGAACTGCCGAGCATCACTCGGAGTGATCCAGGAAGCGGGAAAGAAAGACACAGTCTGCTCTTCTGGCCAACAGAGCTTTTAATAGGCTAGCCTTTCATTAAGTGAATTCCTAAATGTTGACCAAATTCTTTTAGACAGAGGCAGCTAATGGCTTAGGGTGCACGTGATGCACTTGCTGTTGCATAGACACTGATAAAAAAAAAAAAAAAGTCCTTCAGGCTGCTTTCCCAGAGCGCTCACATGCTGGGGGTGGGGGCTGGGCAGAAACTTCTCTTCAGTGGTTCCTTTCATGTCCCAAGAAGGATGGTCATGTGTTTCAGTTTAGCTGATACATTCCAATAAAATGATTTTCAAAGAGACAGGACAAATAATAGGCGTTTTACATATGGTGGCTGTGCATGTCACATGGAGCTAATTTTCTCATACACAATATATTTGTTATTCCACAAGCTGGTTATAATTCATTTAAGGTCCCTTTTATTTAATTTTACCTAATAAACTAATGAAATGGCCCAGTGAAGTCTTTATGGTCAATATAATTTGGGTGCATGACTGAGCCTACACTTCCTCTAGGGTATTAAAGATACATCTTTGCCGTCCGAGCCTTTTTCCCCCTCACAAAGCTCAAGGAAAAAAAAAAGCATCTCAAGTCTGGATAGCATTATTATATTTTTTTAAAAATAATTCTTGATGTCACAATTTTAAAAGAAAAAAATCAGCTTTATTTTTCTGGTGAACAAGTATAATTATTAGCAAATGTTTTTCTCTGTTTCTCGTGGTGCCAGTGCAGTTATCAGCTGCCATTTGTCTACTTGAAAATACTTATAGGACGTGCGTTAGAAAGCAGAAGTCACTTGCAAGGAAAATTAACTGGGAGCTTAAAGAATGACGCGTCCCACGTCGACAGGGAAGTCATGATGCACCAACTGTCCGTGACGTAGAAATCGTCTTCATGCAAAAGAGCTAAATAACTTTTCTTGCTTTGCTGTTTGTTTTCCAGTTGCTAATCAAACAAGATCTCTAGGTGGATTTCTAGACCATTCTCATCAGATCCGTAACACTGTACCTTATAGTGTGGTGTCATTTCCACCTCCTAGGCCCTCCTAAGAGGTGACTCGGCAAACCTCCCTGTGAATGATGTGCCCAAATGTCAGATGAAGAGTCCAGTCATCTTTCCTGTCTCAGGGAAATATATTTGAGAGACAACGTGATGCAATTATTAACCAAGCTAGGACAACTCGAAGATGTGCTAACGGGCAGAGAGGGCTGGGCGTCACAGAAAATGCAGCCCCGTGAGGCAGGGTCAAAGCGCGCACGGCTACCGGGAGGCCGGGAGCAGCGCAGGCCGCGGCCCTCTCCTCTCTGGGGGCTTCAGGCTCGCATCCTCAGGCAAGCAGGTGAGCAGCTAGTCCTCCCGAAACACTGACGCGTCAGCAACCTAGTGTAATTGCTAAGTTCGGGGGAGAGAATTTCTTAGAGGGAGATATTCAATGACAACGTTGCCTATATACCTGCAGAGTATTATTTGCTAAGTACTAGTCGAGCGTTTTTATCACCTACCAGTTTTGAGAGAAACGTGTAAATAGTAAGCCCAATAAACCATACAAAAGCTACTAATCTGGAGAGAGCTCAGACGAAAACAGAAATGAATAAATGACTAATTTCTTTCAGCCCTGCCCTGCATGCTACAGATCTTCCCCACACGCACTCTGTCTCTCTCTCTCTCTCTCCCCCTCTCAGTCTGAAGGTCAGTAGGACTTCTTAGGTAAACATGTAATAGGAAAGAACAGACCTGACTCCATATGAGATCTGTTCCTTCCGCCCTAACCCTGCGCTGTTTCCTGGGCTTAGTCGTGCTGGTTCTAAAGCTTTTGTAAAAAAAAATGTTGCCTAGAGCCTGAAATGTACAGGGCAGCCCACTCTCAAGGCTCTGACCTTCAAGGGCGTAACACTTTCACATTCACGTAGAGATAAGAAGTTGCAGAACAGAAAATAACATTTGTCCTGGTTATGATTTACAGGGACACCGCGACCTGACCTACATGGACGGCTGCAAGCACGAAGGATTCTGACACCAAAAGTTTGCAACAACCTACCACACCCCCTTCTGTTTTTAGTATAAAAGGAGCCTGACTTCTGACTTGGGGAAGATGGTTCTCCAGGACATTAGCCTGCCATCTTCTCGGTCTTTCCAAATAAAGTCATTGTTCCTTGGCCCAGCATCTCATCATTTACTGGGCTGTCAGGCGGTGAGCAGAACAAGTTTGGACTCGGTAACAAGCACAATGAAATTTTAAGAGCCTAGTACTCTGTTCAAGAGACAGGTCCTAGAATGGCTCTGCTGCCAACCAGCTCTGTGACTTTAGCCAGGTCGTATCTAAGGTTGTCTCCTCACGTGCAAGATAGAGTTCGGGCCAAATGACGTCTAATGTCCCTTTGTGCTCTGAATTTCTACAGTTCTTTTCTTACATTATCATAAGGTTGCGAATCATAACAAATCATCGTTTCTTTCAGTTTCACATCTATTCTGCAGAGGTCAATGGAGAAGAGTGGATTAGGGAGGTTTATTACACTAGCAGTCAAAGCAGGGTTCACCTCTTCTGCTAGATGAACAGAGCCCTGGACAGATATCACTGTTAGGTCACCAGGCACATCCCTGAAACAGACTGATGGTCGTATGACACTTGCCAAAAACCTTTATTGAATGATGCAATCACTTTTATTGATGTTATTTATTGAAACACTTGCTTCTTATCTTACATTATTGACAGCGATGACTATGAGATGTTATGAGTTAATTTAATTTTATTTTGAAAGCTCTGCCATTTTGTCCAATATCTTTCCCAGCTGTCATTCTTTAGCAAGAGCCATTTAATTCATGCATTCATTGCTATTCGAAGACTAAAGCGATCTCAATAATGAATTTAAAATACTGGTCCTGTCCGTCATGAGCAAAAGTCATAGAATACACAAAGCATTCAAATTGGTGTTTCCAGCTCAATTTGGGCAGATCTTTTTCTGTGTAATTCTAATAACACAAGTAATAAAGTCCTGTTTTTAACAGACACAAGCGAGGGCTTTTTCTGATGAAATAGTCATTATTAGGCATTATCAGGCAACTGAAATCTAGGTAAACATCTTTAAAATATCCACATACCACAACAGAATCAGCTGATGTCTTTAGAGGACTCAGAAGACCCACACTCTAGGATTGGATCTTCCATTAACTGCCATGTCACCTGGAATGAATCATTTAAAATCTTAGTTTATTGAACAGCAGTGTGAACATCAAATGGGAGAATTTACACAAAATTACTTTGAAAGTTATAACCCACTGTGTAAATGAAAGGTACTGTATCGTGATATAAATGAATATTCATAATGATGATAAAATTATGCTGAAATGGATACTTATTAATTAGGAAAAAATTTGTTCCCAAGAGTATTTTATTCATCCTATCTTTATGCAGTTAGATCACTAAAAAGAGAAATATAGTCGTTTTTACACCATGTTACCTTTGCAAGACTGTACTCATAATATCTTTTTGAAACTATTGTTGGAATTATGGGTGGACCCAGACAAACCTGTTTAGATTTGGTCAAACCTACCATCAGTGAGGGGAAGTAACTCAAGGGAATAGCCTCCTAAGGGTGGACTCAGCAAAGTCTTTCTGGCAAAGGATGGTTAATGCACTTACTCTGGTCCAAGTGGAGTCAATTTGTTCTTTTTGATGCAACAATCTGTTACCTCGTGTAGGCATCTGGCATAATCAGTTTTTCACAATAAATTGATACATGTCTCTGACACATGTTTCTTGTGTTATGCTGTCTTTTATACACTACAACAATTGGTTTTGGGGTTTTTTTGTTTTTGTTTTTCTTTAATCTCTGGGGAGACAGTTCTTTGAGAAAACAATTCTGGTACAAAACAAATTTTATTTTCTGGCAAAACTGGGGGGAAAAATCTAAGTTTGGTAGTGTTGCAAAATTGTGAAAGATCTTGCGGTTAAACTTTGAAGTTTAATGTAAGACTTTAGAAAGAAGTGAAACAGTTTTCATGGCTGAAAAATACAATTTTCTGTATGAGTAAAACTGATGTTCTATTGTGAAGACTTATTTTTGGGGGAAGAAAAAGAAATGTTTGGGTCAATTTTATGAAAAGACATGTCCACTGGTGAAGATACAAAAAATAATACGTCACAGCCGTGAGAAGATACCGGTATTTCTAGATGAGGAGAATTGGGGCTAGGATTAGACATTGTTAAAATTTCCCCATATTATGTGGAGAATAAGGCAGAGAAATGCTACTCTGTTCTGCCACTAACTAGTGAGCCACATTTTATGAGCCACGCTACCTCCGTGGAACAAATTATTCACCTCTTGGAAGCTACATGAATTCTTCTAGTCCAACTAGTGTGTGAAGTTGTTAAGTTTCCTTAAAATTGTCTTACCAGTGCTCTATACACAATTAATATTCAGGAAGTGCTTTACTAGACTAACGAAGGTGCACGTAATGGCATGCCATTGGCTTTGACAAGGTCAAATTTGGCCTGAACACCTTGCACTTATAGGAAGGGGCTCAGCTCTGAGTCCAAAAATGTGGACTGGGTTCTGCTTCTCTATGTTGATTCACTTAATAGTCGGCGAACAAGAGCCCAGAGGTGGAACTGGGGTCCTTCACTGTTTTTACCTTACAGACCTCTGAGATGTCTAATGGCTACAACATGACAGGACTGTCGTGGGCAACCGTGAGGTGCTACAAACATCTTTAAACTTAGAAATCTAGAAGCCATCCCAAGAACGAATGTGTCCAGTTCTATTCAAGAGTGTGGCCTTTTGTTATCCAGACGACTCAGCGAGGCTGTGAGTAACGTGGTGTGGCATTAGGTCATTTTCCCTTTAGCATCTGTATTTCCTTGAAAAATTGCTTAACTCTTCTTAGCCTCAAAGTCATCTATAATGTTCTATAAGGATTAAATGAAATGTGTCTAAATAATATTGAAAATCTAGCTGTTATGATTATAAAAATTTTGGAACACTTGTAAGAATGAACAACAATGCTATAGTACTCCCCTAAATTTATAAATGTCAACCTAAGTTGTGGGAACTATGAGGAAAGTTTAGAGAGATATTTAACTTTAACTGGCTGGAACTTTCCTAAAATACTTGGAATATGAGAGACAATGTATTCTTAATCTAGTTTGATAAAAAATATGATAAAAACAAATACTACAAAATGACAATAATGTGTACTTATTGCAATTTAATTCAGATTAATAACTCTTAAGTATTAGTATTTTGTCATCTTTTTTTATTTTCCCAAAATTCTTTATGGCATTCTAGGTAGTATTTTGGGCAATCATGGGTAATTGTAGAAATCGGAACTAAATCAACCAGACCCCAAGTTTCCTTTACAGACTGGCATGACCCAGATTAGCTACAGAAATAAAACAGATTGATAAAAATTGTAACCTTTTCTCCACTTTGTCAAAAGCAATCACAGCCTCCCAAAAGTTTTTCTGCTTTCCTTACAGAATATCTATATACACAGATACAGTTTATTGAAACAGTTACTCTTTCTGCCAAAACAGTATAAGCCTTACTTACGTTAACTGAATGGAGTACACACATGGTAGGTAAATTGGCCTCTCAGAATTGAGCAGCAATCCTCTTAAAGTATTTTGTTACTCACACATAGCCTACTTCTAGAGAACATTGTACAAGCTGTAATTTCCTCTTTCGTAGTGTACATGTGAATAAAGCAATCTATTTTAAATAGGTATCTTTTATAAGAGAAAAGCGAAGTAAAATGATATTCAAGTTGGAAATTTTGTCTACATTTTGATTACTTTTGTTTTTATACCTCTCCTATGGGGCAGGAACCTCGGTTGACCAGAAGGTCAAGATGTTCAATTCCATCCCACCTTGATGACTGCTTTGTTTGAAAGACAGTTATTTTTTTAGAGTAGTTTTAGGTTCACAGAACAAAGAAAGGGGCCAGAGATTTCGCATATACCCTGCGCCTGCGCACACGCTCGGCCTCCCCTACTGTCAACATCCCCCACGAGAGCAGTACATTCGTTACAACTGACGAACCTACACTGAATGGTCATTATTACCCAGAGTCTGTAGCTAACCTTAGGGTTCACTCTTGAAGTTGTAAGTTCTATGAGTTTGGACAAATGTGTATAATGACATGTACCCATTATTCTAGTAACATGCAGAGTATTTTCACTGCCCTAACGATTCTTCCCTCCTCCTGCCTCAGAAGCAGTATTTGCTACTGAGCTTTTTACTCTCTCCACGGTTTTTTGTGTTTTCCAGAATGTCATGTAGTTGGAATCATACAGTATACATATAGCCTTTTCAGAGTGGCTTATTTCACTTAGTAAAATGCATTTAAGTTTCCTCCATATCTTTTCATGGCTTGATAGCTCATTTCTTTTTACTGCTGATAATATTCTATTGTTAGTTTGTACCACAGTTTATTTATTCAATCACCTATTGAAGGACTTACGGCTGCTTCCAAGTTTTGTCCATCATGAATAAAGCTGCTATTAAGATTGCATGCAGATTTTGTATGGATGTATTTCCAGCTCCTCTGAGTAAATACCAAGGAGTGTGATTGCTGGATTGTACGGTAAAAGTACGTTTAGTTTTGTAAGAAACCACCAAACTGTCTTCTGAAGTGGCTGTACCATTCTACATTCCCTCCAGCCAAGAATGACAGTTCCTGCTGCTCCATGTCCTCACCAGGATTTGATATTATAAGTGTCCTGGATTTTGGCCACACTGATAGGTGTGTACTGTTACCTAATTGTTGTTTTAATTAGTGTTTCCTTGATGACATATGATGTGGAACATCTTTTCACATAAGCTTATGGCATCTGTTCAGGTCACTGGCCCATTTTTCAATTGGGTTGTTTGTTTTCATAATGTTGAGTTTTGAAGGACAGCTTTTTAAAATCATCCTCACTATGTTTGCATTGCATTTGGGGGATTAAAGAAAAATCTTTACCAACACACATTTTGGAAAATTCAAAGCACTAGGCATATGCCTGTCTGTTTGTTGTCTGATTGTGGATTGATGTTTTCTGTCCTAATTTTGATGCATAGACGCAGTGCACCAAGGAAAGGACATCAATGGGAAAGGGAGATGGGGGAAAACCTTGTGTCTGAATTTAGCCAATCTTTCACAGAAAGTCTCATAATTTCTGGATTCACTATGGAACCTCACAGTGTCTAAAGGGCCCCCTATAGAAAGAAGGGAATCTTGCCAAGATGATACAAGGCTATAAAGAAACGTGCCAATCCTTTTGTGCCAAGATACCTGAGGCGAGCTCACCTCCTACTGGATTCAGTGCAGAGCCCTGACAGGTTTCAGGCTGCACCAACACCACCGCGGTTACTTTCTAAGTTACAATTTCACAGAATAGGGAAAAGAGCCATCAGGCACATGTGAGTTACCATCACAGTAAACCTGCTTGACAGCAGTGTATTGTCAGGTAGATTTTTGTTCCTAAAGGGGCATCAAGTATCTTGCGTGTCCCTGGCTCCAAGGCAGGATCCACCCCAAATAAATGGAAAAGGAGTTCCACTTACATGGGGACCTCTCACTTAATGCCATCTCTCCTGGCTCTTCTTCATTCCCTCAGAACATTTTCCCCCTTAGATACTTAATGAATTCAGTACCCCTGACAAGTCCAATTGTCTGGACATCCTAGAAAGGATGCCACATTCACATTCTGGGTTTGTAATTTCCAACTGCCAGTAAATTCAAGCCTCAGAGCCAGCATCGGGGAAAGGAATTTGGGAGGCCTGTGAAGTCAGCCCGATCCTTCTCTAGGCGTAAAGTTAGTGCAGTGGTCATCCCACAGCCCCCAGTCCCCTCCTGACCCGGGGCGCTCAGCCCGTCACTGGCCTCATTGGCCTGTTCTGCATTAGATGTGAAGATCTCCAAACATCAGTGAGGTGCCCTCTCTGGAGGACAATGAAATACCAGCATTGCACGGCCCCGTCTAACCTTGGCTGAGGACTCTAGTTCCTAAGGAGTTACTTACAATCCCTTCGAGTCTCAACATGTCCGTGAACACAGCACATTTAGGAAAAAAGGTAACATAGATTTATACATTAGTGGCTTCAAAATAAAATTTGAGTAACATATACAATGAAAATAAACTTAAAAATTCAATTTCTTTGTAAATGTTCATGAAGCCCAGACATTTTCAGAAAATCATTTTCAGGGAGAAGGAACTGTTTTCGATTTTATCTTTAATTTCTTTTTAATTTATCCAAGCAATATGTACCTATTCGGAAAAAAAAAAAAAAAAAAAAAAAGGTCCTGCTAACAGCTTCTGTGTCTAGTTCTCTTCCCCAGAGGTAACTGCTGTGTCAGTCTGGCATATATCCGTCCAGTCTGTTAGCATACGTATCACAAGAAAGATCAGACCATTTTCCCTGTTTCTTCTTTCAACCTAAGATCTGCACAGAATGTTCAACACGACACCTTAACTAGGCACCCACTATTTTCAAACAGAAAACTGGTCATCTAGAGGCTATCTCTGAGTCTTTCAAATCACATACCTAAAGAGAGAAGAGATGTGAAAGCAAAGGACAGTCAAGGCCAGTTATTCAGTTGGAACAATTTACATTTTTAATAACTTTGAGAGGTTAGGCAGTGTCATATTTTAACTGAATATCTAGCAACCCCTCAGTGTCTGTTTCCTTCTCTATTTGCATAAGCAATTGACAGCTCATTAAGAGCTCATTAGGAAACAGCAAAGACCCTGTGATCAGGGGAAAGAGGCAAGAAAAAAAAAAAAACAGCAGTGCTGAGAAGGAAGTCTTCATTTGTGAATGTCCTCAATATTTCAAAAGAACTTGAGATACATCTATGCTATCTAATGGTGGAGGCAAGTAAGCTACACATATATACATACTTACAAAACACAAAAGGAAAATAATATTACCGTTTGTTACATCTTAGCCTATTTGCTTTAATAAGAAAAGATGATAAAGGTGATAGAATTCATAACTCTAATTTTATCAGGAGGGAAAAAGCTAAAGAAATTCCACATTCCCAAACTGAGTTTTTCTTTTCATTTCCCCAAATTTTATCTTTCTATCTATCATCTGTCGATCATCTATCTATCCTTCAATTCTAGCTGGCTTTCTCTTAGAGAAATCAAATAATTTTATTGTTTAAGAACAGCCTATACGTGGAAAAAAAATTGACTATGCTTCTTCCTGGTAAAACATATTCAGAATATAAATTTGTTCTTTTTTCCTTGCTGATACCCGCGGGACCCTGACAAAGTAGACAAAAATCGGATCTCCCCCGAATAAATGTTTGCCTGATACTTCTAAATCTTTAGAAACTCAAAAACCTATTGCGAAATGAAAAGCCAATGCACACGGGTGTGCTGACTATTCTTCGGCCTTTTGTAATGCAGTTTGTAAAACGCATGACTGCAAAGCACTTTTAAACACTCAGGAGTCAATACAAAGGAAGCAGTGGGAACACATTTAGTCCTGTTTTACGCCATTTCAGGGCTGCCGAGTTTCGCTTGACCAGATGTTGCAGAGTTTCAAAGTCAGATCTGTTCATCTCCTGGCTGTCAGCTAAAGGGTGTTGCCCTCATAAGCATTAAGACTTTCTGTCTACTATTATTTGTTTTTGCATATTCATATCTTATGAGACAGTTCCATGAGAGAGGCAGAGAAGGAGCTAAGCATTTTTATGTGGCCCATCCTCTTCCCATCTATGCTGCTTGATTGCCTTTTGGAAGGAAAAAAAGTGAACGCCGTGGTCCATATTTAAGGCCATTTGGATGTTTGTCATTGGGGTATGTTTGAATGCCCAATTTGATCTCAATGGCACGTCCTTTGTAACATAAAATAAAACATGGTGCTCAAGAAAAGGAACGCCATATACACGCAGGCCCTTTCAGAGCAGTTGGTAAAGCTTAAGCCTAGCCTCTCTGTGTGGCTCTTCCCTCTCTTTCTTTTCTTTCACTGTGACAAGCAGCCATTGTCCCCTTGGTGAGATCTGCAATATTACTTTGACCCCAGCCCATCAATCTGCCTCAATTGGATAATGATCTGTAATCACTTTCTTTCAGGGGAGTCTATAAATTTGCCAAGGTCCCTTTCTTTTCTGAAGGACTCCTTATGTTCACTCCCATTTGTGCAAATGCTCCCTCTTTTACAGGCTAAATAGCCATGCACATGTCCATTCTGTGCGGAGGCACCGGGCGGGTCTCTGTTGATTTTCCATGCTCTCCTCTCTTAAAGGGGACTGAGTCTGACATGCCGGGACACAGTTGGGGGTGGCCAAGCCCGGCCACATCACAGGCAGCCGCTTTTCTCATTAAGACTGACCCCTCATTAGGTCACTGTGTGCCATCCTGGCCATCAATGAGCTTAATGTTTAGTGCAAAAAAAAAAAAAAGAAAGAAAGTTATAAGGAAAGGAGCTTGGAGGTGGAAGGGGAAAGGGAAATTGTAGAAAGAATAGGGAAACCCGCCCCTTCTAAGTCGGAGGCATATGCTTTTTCTAGCAAAGGGTAAAAGTAACTCAAATATCATTATTTGATATCGCAAATAACCCCTTCTGGTTCTGTTGGTTTTCCACAAATCGTAACATTTCTTAGACCCTACTCTTCCCCAAGGCCTCTAGTCTTCTCATTAAGTAGGAAGAAAGGCCCTATAACTGAGGCTAAGTCTATGTTGGCTGGGGAGCCACGTGGTGAAGACAAAGGTGGTCGAAGTTCATAAGCCTGCAGGTGATTTTGGAGTGTCTGGAGGATTTGGTTCAATGTTATATGCACCCAGATAGATTTATTGTGACCATAGCCAAATGGAACAAATGAACAACCAAAAAGAATACACCCAGAACATAATCTAAACCACTCCTATGTTAAGGGAAATTGCAAAAGGCTTTTTGGTCATCTTATTCCAACACAAAGAGAAATGTCTAAGCACAGTGAGAGGCACAGAAATAAACACATTTCAATCGGAACAAACGTTAATGAGCAGAAGAGCTTGAAAAGCTGGAAGATTCTGACCTTTAGACAACATAGACTGGTGATAAAAATGATTTTCAAGAAGATGGAATTTCTTTCCAAATCTCTGTGTCTGATTAGTTTATAGTAAACCAGTGATGCAGTTGTTTTTAGCTTTGGGGAGGACAGTTTAGGAAAACAAAGAACACCGCAAGACTGTCAAGGGGACACGAGATTAAATAGTAAACAATGTAAATAACAGTTTGCATTTGGCACCATCCTACGGGGGAAAAATATATATACTTTAACTTTCACATTCCTGTACTTGTTTAGTCCTTTTAAACATGGAAAAATGGACTTATAACATATTTATGCAGAAAGCATATGAAACATAAATGTAGGTTTTAGTGAATAATTACAGAACAAACATCCATGTAACCACTATGCTGGTTAAGGAGCTGACTTTGTGATTGACATATTAGAGGCAGGGTTTAAAAAGAAGAAGTAACTCTCCAGAACAGCCAGGTCCTAGTAAGAATCATAGATTGTATGAGGCCTGATGAAACCCTCTGAGGTCACACAGTCCACACGACCTCATCAAGAAAGAAGAGGCTAATGCCAGAAGTGGCTAAGTGACTAACGTTGGGTGTCACGTCCAGGAGGGGCTGAAGCGAGGCTGCATGCCCGGCCACCTCACTGCTTTTCCACTGTTTCTTCCGTCTCATCAGGGACCCGTGGTGCAGAAACCTACAAAGCGTTTCTGTAACACAACACCCTTGTTTGTGTCCTTATCGTAAGTCTCTGTGCTGAAGTGTTGCCATCACATACTGAAGGAGACCCAACTCATTCAGTATCACCACTGAGCTCGTTCTACCAGCGGAATCACACACACCGGGAAAAAACCGACTTTAAATACAGAGGAAAGATATCTTGTTTTGTTTATAAAATGGTCACACATAAAACGGTCTGACAATTCCAAGCACTGAAGCCAGAGACATACTTAAGAAGTTTTGCTATTACCAATAGCCAATGAATAGTACTGTGTTGCTCCAGTTACAGGCCATTATTATTCAAATTATAAAACGGGTCATGAATGTCCAATTTCAATTCCGCTTTTTTCCACTGTGATTCTCTAGCTAAAAGGTAATTAAGGAGTTATGAGAACTATAAAATACGCCACATATAACAGTACATACATTTCGTACAACTTTTTTTTCCCCCAAAAAAGTAAACTGTATCTCAGGGTTGGTTTTGCTTTGTCTGGAAAAGTATAGGGTTAGTAAAAGTTAAAAAAAAAAAAACTGTTTCCAATAAATTATTGACAAAAGAACTACTAACTTAGAAAATGACCAGAGATTTTGTAGGCCCCCTGGTGCAAGACTAACATTTTTTCTTCTTATTTTATTGGTAAAGATGATCACTATTTTCATCAAAGCTTCCTCAGGTACAAGTAACACCGATCTCTGCCATTCTGCAGAAGAAACGGTAGTGTGGCTCCAAGAGATTGTTCCTCGCACGAGGTCATACAGCTGGTAAACAGCTGGATTAGAATTTGAGCCTAGGTCAATCTGGCCCAAAGGCACATGTATTTTCTACTATCTGCTGCACATCTAGTTATTAAATTTAATTCAATATTAATTTGTTCCAAAGATACAAAAAATATATATCTAAAATCTACAAATTGTCATAGGTCTTCTTTATTCCCGGTTATAGACACTATGGACACAAAGATGACACAAGGGAGACTTTGCCTTAAAAATAACTCCCAGGCTCTTCTGCACGTCACCTAACAACGCTTCATCGGAGGCTCCCTAGTATTTTAAGAGTATTTATTATTCTAAGTTGTTGTTAGTGTATTAGTTAGTTGCTCATATAAGCAAACCAAGCCTACAGAGTGTTAAGCTATAATTTGGAGAACTCAAAGTTGTTACTGAAAGCCACGTTACGCGGATGTTCCACGTAAAACACACTGGATGCTGAAACAAACGAACAAAAGAGTGTGCAAGTGGCCAAAACAGAAAGGTGAGAACAAATGGCGCAATCATGTAAAACTCCTTTTAGAAAGGGAAAGGCAATTATGCATAAAGCAAGAACTGCTTTAAATGGCTGTATGTTCACTCACATTGGAAGACGAGGGAACAGTTCTGCTTCTTGATAGAAAAGAAAACTGTTTCGAAGTTCATGAAAAGGTCAGGCCCGACGACTGTCTAAAGGAACTCCGGAGAGCACCAGAAAGACTGGAAGAGAGATCTGAAGAGACAGAGATATGATTAAAGAGTTCACAGGTAAGATATAAGCATTTATAGCAGTCTGCCACCCGGGGCGTTTTAATAGTAAGTAGATCTTACTGAAGAGCCCCGAGCCAATTGTTTAGGGTTTAAAAAGACAAAAAAACCCCACCAAAACCAAAACCAAAAGAACACCAGAAAAAAAAAAAAAAAACAAAACAAACCTTAGAGTACATACATAGCGACACATGACTGGGGTTGGAATCTACCTTTCAGAGGGATGAAAAAGAAAGATAAAGCATGGCCTCCAATCATATACTTTTCAGTTTACTAGAGTCTTGTGGAGGATATGAGCAACTAACTAATACAGTAAGAACAACTTAGAATAATAAATATGCTCCCCACGACCTTTTTTGTTCCCACAAAGAGTATGAGGCAAAGAGAGGCTGAATGATGTGTTCATTATCACTACGCTAGCTCCAAATTTCTTCCTCCCAACCCAGCACCTTTCCTTGTCATATTAGCAGCATGCTCTCTATTAGGCACTATCGTTTTTGTCTCTTAGTCAAATTCCTTGGCTTTTTTTTTTTTTGGTGCTTTTTAAAATTTCATAAATAATTTACCTTTTATCTTCCTCCTTTAAAGTGTTGAACATGGTCATCTTCTCTGCCACTTCCTTCAAGGTGTTCTGGAGTATTTTGGGGTTCCCAGCTAACTCTTCTTTCCAGGAAGCTTCCTGTTGATTAATCTTGGTTCCCAAAGAGTGGATATAAAGTCACAAAAACAAAGAAGGGCAGTTGGGAATTTATTTCCATTTAGCAAATGAGCAAATTGAAACACGGTGAAGCTCTGCTGACACATCCTCCGGAGATGATTTTTACCCAGGGGTAAAGTAATCCCAACTGCTGGAGAAGCAGCAAAGCTTTGCCTCACTCACCTCGCACTGGCTGGCCCCTTTCAGTGATGCCTTGGATTTTTGTTCCATGGTTCATTTGTTCGTTTATTTTAATTAACTGGAATTGGTCTGAATAATAGGCCTGAAAAGTAAGGGACCCATTAGCTATAGCAACAACAAAAGGGCAGAATTCAGTACATCCAGTGATTTGGACCTAGAGGTCCAGGTTTGAATTTCAGCTTTATCCTTTATCACCTAGGTGAACTTCAGCAAGCTAATGTCACTCCCTGAAATTCCATCACACCAGCCCATAAGCAGGGACAATATTATCAGCTTCACTGGGTGGAGTATGGGTAAGTGAAATACTATAAACGGAATTATCTACCCTAGTGTCTGGCATAGCTCTGCCATGTGACACACTTTAGCTGTGGTTACTACACCCTCCTGGAGCAGCTTAAAAAATAGCACAATTGTACATAAAAGTAGCAAGTAAGAATACGACGTGGTTGTTCACAAGATAATTCTTGACCTATCCCTGAGCCTCTGAAATTTGCTCATGTTTGCTACGAAAGCCTGAAAAAAATCCATAGCTGAGTATTCACGGCTAGACTCATTGCTTATTAAGAGTGTTATTATGCAATAGCACTGGGTACGTAATAAAGGCGTAACAGATATGTGTTGACTGAATTAACAAATCCATAGAGCTTTATCCTGTTTATACGTAGTTGTATAAAAGCTTCCTTCACTTTGCTGTATAAAAAAGTAAAGTTCTCCCCTCTACCTTTTCAAAGAAGCTCATTCTTGAATCCATGAGTTAGAAGCACTTCTCATCATCTTAAATAATCTCAGCAAATTCCCTCCCAAAACCATTTGTAAAATGTTGGGAAACAGTGAAATACGAATGCTAGCATGGGATCATATACTGGAATGGGAAGAGAAGGAATAAACAGAGAAAGAGAGCAGAGCCCAAGTTATGTCACAGTTTTCTCACATTAAAAAAAAAAAGTGCAACTCTCAAGATTCAGAATGGCAAGAACTATGGAAGATACTGAGGAAGGTGCCTTGGTTTGGGGCCACCATTTGGATACTATCCTTTTAGAAGACGGACTTTTGCATTAAATAGTTTAATGTGCACTTACAGTTGAGGTGTTCTTTATTTGGGTCCCTTAGGAATTATTAATTTTAATATATTGAGAACTTTGTGGTGGTTTGTATGGGAAGAAGTGGATGTATAAGAAAATGTTCCGAATCTGCTAAAATATTTTACCAGCAGCTATCACTGTAGTTATAAAGCTCTCTATTAAGGTTCTAGGGGGTTGTATTAACATGATGCATTTTCACACAGAGACCTCTTCCTTCCTTCCTTCCTTCCCTCCTTTTTTTCTTTCACCCTCTCACACCTTGCTGTTAAAGAAGAACCCGTCAAATTCACTTGATTTAAAACAGAGTTCTTGGAAATTCAATTGATTTAAAACAGAGTTCTTGGAAATTCAATTCTAGCTAGTGGTCAATGTTCTAGAAAAATATGCATTTTCTTTGTGAGCCTCATATTCATTCCTCTGAGTGATTAATGTCTCGAAGCTTGTTTGTTTCACTCTGTAAAATACTTCACTATTTAAATTTCTATTTAAAAGTTAATTTCTGTTCAAAATGTATTAAATATGTAATGGCATCCCAGTCTGTTGTGAAATTCCACCAACAGGCAGCTTTGGCTTTGAGGTTCTCCCTCACTCAGCCTGGCCAGACTTGAACAGAGCTGCTCTGCATTCGGAGACTTCCTATCCATATTCCTTCCTTCCCTTTCCCCTTTACCCATTGTCATAGTTGTACTGGGGTCTGAATGTCTCTCATGACTAGTCTTTCTCTCTTCCCCTTCATCCTTCAAAGATGTTTCCCCCAATAAACCTTTTGTACATCAGTTATCACATCTTGATGTCTACTTGGTATTTTTAAAATTTTTCAGGTGTGAGATTTTATAATTTGTGAATAGACATATTTCTAATTCTTCTTTTCCAACTCTTATGTTACATATTTTCTTTTCTTTCATTGCACCGGAATGCACCAAAATAGTGTTAAGTGTATTAGATACAGTGGATATTTCGCTTATTCCTTATATTGAGAAGGATGCCTTTACTTTTTCCCAATATATAATATGCTGGCTTTAGAATTGTTGTGCATATATTTTTTGAAGTTAAAAAAGTCTCCACTATTCCTATTTTGTTTAATGCTTTAATCAGGGATTGGTACGAGATTTTGTAGATGACTAGAGAAAATGGTATGATTTTTTTTTCCCATAAATCAATTGAAATGGTGAATTATATTAATGGGTTTCCTAACATCGAATTTTCTTTGCATTCTTGGAATATATCCCGCTTACTTATATCATGTCATTTAATGTATTGTTGGAATTTCTTGCTATTTTTATTAAGATTTTTTTGTGCCAATATTCATAAGTACGGTTGGTCTATACTTTTCTTTGTTCTGTGATATATGTATCAGGTTTATCTGTAATCACTATTTAAAATCAAGATTTTCTTTTTTCATGCGTACTACAGAAGCTTTAGGACTACCTGGCCTTTGCGTATTGAAGGCCAGTTGCTCTTTTTGGGGTGGTTCTTTGATAAAGCTTTTTGTTCCCTTGTATAAGAAACTGAGATATTTATGCATTCTATTTATATGAGGGTCAACTTTTGGTATATTAAATTTTTCTAGGAAATCATCCGTTTTATCTAGATTTTCAAATTAATTAAATAGTTGTAATAGTCGGTTATGACTTTTTCAAAATTCTCTTTTCTTTAATGTATATTTTCCCCTCATCATTTCTTCTTTTGTGTATCTGCGCTTCTCATTTTAGTTGTTGATTAGTTTGGCTACTAATTTGTTATGTAAGAAAAATCAATAATGATCATTTTGATTCATTTATTTCCTCATTATTCTGTTTTATATTTCATTTAATCTGCCTATGTCTGTATTATTTCTCTCCTTCTGTTTGCTTCTGTTTTGCTTTGTGATCCTTTCTATACAGCTTTGTTACTAAAAAGTCTAACTTATTTATTTCTATGATTGAACTTTCAGTTATGTAAATTTTGGAAGCTTTAGATATTTCTTTGATCACTACTTTATTTCCCATAGTTTCTGACATACAGTTTTCATTATGGTTAGTGTTATGAATTCTGCAGTTTTTGATTAACCCCTTTCCCCAAGATTTACTTAATAGAGACCTTTTTTTTTAAATCTAAGTTAAAGATTTTTTAACTTAGTTTTATTATTTTTTATTGAGTTCCTTTGAACAGATAACTTTGTTTGAATTATTTATACTCTATGAAATGTGTTGAGATTTTTCTTTGTGACATTGTATGTAGCCAATTGTGAATGTTCAATGTGCATACATTATTAGGATGTATGAAATAAGCTACAAGGGTGTACTGTGCAACACAGGGAATATAGCCAACATGTTATAAAAACTATAAATAGAGCAAAACCTTTAAAAATTGTGAATCACTGTATTATACACCTGTAACTTATATAATATTGTACATCAACTATACTTCAATAAAAATAAATAAGTTACTGGGATGTAAAGCTTGATATACTCATAAGATGTACCTTATTGTTCGCACGAAGTTGTTTGTATCCTTACTTGTTTGTTTTCCTTGCATTTCATTAATCAAAACCAGAAAGCAGTGTGTTAAACATGCTATTATAAGTGGGTTTCTCTGTGATGTTTCATAATTTCTTCTCTAGTAACATATTATTTGCACAGATTTTATAATTTTTGTGTCCTTATTGCAAATTAATGGATTTTCTGAAGTGAGGATGTCAGCTGAACAAAGCATGCTGTGTACAAAGGCAACAGGAAAAAAAATGACAGATTTGAGAAAGGTTACTTGCAATATTTAAAATCAACAAAGAACAAATATTTAGATTATATAAGGGATTCTTGTAAAACAACAGGAAAAAGAAAGAGAAGCTTAATGGGGAAATGGGCACAATATATACAAACAGGCAAAAGAAGAAACCAAAAAAGCAACTAAGCATATGAAGACATGCAAAAATTCATCTGCCATTGGATAGACAAATATTAGAACAGTGAGACCCCTTCAAACCTACTAGCATGAGAACAACTGGAAAGCAGGATAATGTCCAGTGTTAGATGGGATGTGCGGGTAATGAAGCCCTTACTGGATGTTATGCAGAATGGGGATCAGACCACCCCCACACTAGCAATGCAACGCTTAGGCAGTCAACGAGAGGAACACATTTTTGGCATGTCACTGAAGCATTCACTAATACACTGTACTTAGATTTAATTTCTTGTGTAACTGATGACACATGCCAGTGAGATTCTCAAACAAGTTCCTAAAGGGCATAAGCATACAAACTCACCACAGTACTGCTGTTTGTGGTGGTGCTGAGTGTAAAAAGAAACATACTGAGTCTGTGATTTAATCAAACACAAGGAATGGGTGCATGTGGGAAGGAAAGCAGAATGGGAGTGAAGAAGGAAACTAAGAGGAGAAATGACTCAAACAAGAGAGGAGCTTCGCATGGTCAAGTGGCCATGGGCAGCCAGGAACGGATGGGTGTAATTAACTCAGCTGTGCACCCGAGGGCACTTACATATCACCCAATAGAAAGGCCCACAGTTAAGTGTGGAATGAGTCAATACTTCCCTCCAGAACACTACCTAATGTCCTCAGGGCTTGCTTTCAACAAAGGTAAATATGGTTAAAGAGGAGAAAAATTCCATTTTCAAGAGCTGCTGTTTAGAAGCTTTGGTTTCTCGATGGCCAGACCTGAGCTAGGACTAAGTTCAGGTCTCCATAACCTTAAAGGAGTTCCATTTCAGACCTGAGCTCGTATCTAACATATATATTAATTTTATTTAGAATTTTAAACAATTTTCAATAGCAATAAAAGTAAAAATTTTTAAATGATTTATTAATAAGTTAATTTTCCTCCATGATACAGGGCATTAACTGCAACAGTTCATATTTACCCATGATGTAGCAATTTGAAACTGCTAACTCTAGGATATGGCTCTTTGCTCAAACCTAGGCATGGCAGAGAAAAATGAACAATTCGTGCTTAGGCAATCGAGGATATGAAAAATTTTTTGTCATATCACCAAAGGGTTGTACTGTTTCAAATTTTTAACTGGTTTCTATGTTTATGATAAATATATTATATAATTCATTAGTAACTATTTTATTGCATAAGCAGTCACTATGATATCATTATTGTGAACTTTTGGGGGAAATAAGACTTTAAATAGAAAACAAAGAATTTTTCTATATTATATCATCTTTTTAAACTCATCTATGAGATGTCGAGGAGAAAAAGCACTGACATTCTCAAAACTAATGAACCAATAAACGCAAAATTGAAGTTTGGTCTTACACTAGTCACTCATTATTTCATGATAGATTATTACAAATAGAGAAGGTTAGAACAAAACAGGTTTATTATCCGCATCTCTTGTGGGTTACAAGTCCAGGCACAGCTTAACTGGGTTCTCTAAGGGTTCTAATCAAGGTGTTGGTTGGGTTTTCACCTGGAGGCTTGACTGGGAGAGAGTCCACTTTCTAGCTCGGTCCACTGTTGACAGAATTCATTTCCTTGCATTTTAGGACTGAGGGCCCAGAGTTTTGCTAGTTCTCGGCTGGGAGGCCACCTGCCGCTTCCTGACATGTGGGCCTCTCAACCTGGTCACTTTCTTCTTCAAAGCCAGAAAGGGAGAAAATCTCAGAGCATGTCTTCTAACGAGATGGGGTCTAAGGAAATGTAACATAATCGTAAAAGTTGCATTCCTTTTTTTTTTTTTTTTTTTTCCATATTCTCTTGGTAGAAGTGAGTCACAAGTCCTGCCCTCACTCAAAGGAAAGAAATTACTAAAAAAATTTATCAGGCAATGAGGGTCACTGTTGAGCCCATTTACCACAGATCTGAATCATTCAGTTAGAAGAAAACAGAGTACAAATCTTATAACTCTGCCAAATTA
Source organism: Camelus ferus (assembly GCF_009834535.1). Lineage (NCBI taxonomy): Eukaryota > Metazoa > Chordata > Mammalia > Artiodactyla > Camelidae > Camelus > Camelus ferus. The sequence goes on from NC_045715.1 coordinate 6,100,972, forward strand.
GTTTTTACCAGCAGGTAATACATGAAGCTCCAAGTTTCACTGAGGTATGCTTCCTGTTTCTGATGGCAAGTTTTTAAATGGGCTACGTTATATGATTTTAGATGATTCTGTACATTTTAAGTCCATTAGAAAGTACTAAGTTTTAAAGAATATTTTTGTATTTAAGCCTAACAGAAAAAAAGTACACAAATCACAGGATCCAGCTTGATAGAGTTTTACACATTGAATATGACCATCTTGTCATCATCTGATCAAGTCTTTTGCCCATATTTCCACTGATGTATCTTTTTCTTATTGACTTCTAGAAGTTATGTATATATTCTGGATATGAACACAGTACACAAGTAAAACTTGGCAAATGCCTGGAAGGCAGGGTTGTAGCAAAAATGAGAGCATCCAGCTGCCAGTACAACAAATCATTAAAATTAGCTAATGAAAATGCAGCCTGACATTAAGAAGCATGGAAACCAGGGCAAACCTGGGTAGCAAAAATGTACTGACCTTTGTGCTATCATTCTGTCCTTCATTTGACATGGCTTCCAACTACTAGTCTCAATTTATCTCAAATTAAACATTCCAAGAGATAGATTTTGGGGCCCAACATTGGTCAAGTGCTGCTCGTTTCTTTTCCAATCACCCATAGCTCAGGGGTACATTAAGAACACAGAGAGCAGCTGCACGTTAGTCCCTATGGAAGAGAGACATTTCTCAGAAAAACAGAATGTATCGTGGCCTGGACAGACACCCTAAAATACGTCTGCTTGGCAATGGAGGGAGGCAGTGTTGTGCGGAGGAAAGAGAAGTCAGACTTTGCAGACAAAGGAACCTGTGTCTGAGTCTCAGCTTTGTCACTCACTGGCTTTAGTACTTCTGTTCAATTTAATGAAACTCCATACGTGAGACTTGTCATCTTTAAATACCAACCTCACAGGATCATTTGAGAATTAAATAGGATAGGTCTCCTGCCAAAGGGAAAGGTTGATTGCAGAAGCAGACACGTATTAGTGAGAATATAGACTATCATGCATGATTAATAAACTTGATCTAGGTAGCATATCTAGAACACTGCACCCAAGAGAAAGCAAAGTTTATGTTTTAAGATCACATAGATCTCACCCGGAGTGGTCACACGCAGGGTGCTAATGTACACTTCACTGCCTTTCTAATGACCAAAGCCATTCAAGAGTATATTTTTTGACCACAGTGGAGGTAAGTTAGAAATCAATAATAAATCAATTTTTAGGAAATGTCCAGCAGTTTGGAAATGAAGCAAAATACTTCGAAATAACCTACATGTCAAAGTATAAACAACCACAAAACAAGAAAATATTTTACACCGAGGTCCACGTGAGCAATTTTAGTGTCTGTATATTTATAAATATAGAACACATTGAAAAATTCCTAGATAAGAAGCAAGTTTCCAAAAGTAACATAATAATAAAAAATGGAAAATCTGAATTCTTCTACATCAATCATAGCAACTGAATTTGTAGTTAAAGACTTTCCCACAAAACAAAACCTAAGCCTGTATCAATTCAACAGTTAATTCCCCAAATACTCAAAAGTGCAACTTCTCAAAGCATTTTATGAGGTCAGCATAACCTGGATGTGAAAACTGAAAAGCTTATAATAAAGGAAAATCACAGTCTAATCTCTCTCATTATCACAAATAAAAAATCCTTAAAATGTTAGAAAAATCAAATGTAAAGATACATAAAAATGACAATATACATGACTGACTCAGCCCTCTTTATTTTTTCTAGGAAGGCAAGTTTGGTTTAATGTTTGAAAAATCATGGAAATTTATCACATTAATAGGGAAAAGAAGCAAAAGTACACAGTCATTGCAATAGGTGCAAAAAAAGATTAAATTCCACACTCATTCACAATCGCAATCTTGAAAAGTAGGGATAGAAAAAGATTATCTAATCTGACAAATGCATTAACAATGAAAATGTGTGGAGAATAATGCTTAATAATGCCATATTGAAATATTTTCCTGAAGTTCAGAACCATGACAAAGATACCTATTATCACTACTTCCATTCGTATTTGAATGGAGGTCTTACCTAATGTAGGAAACAAAGCAAAGAAAATTGAAAGGAAATCAATTCGAAAGGAAGAAATAAAGATGATGTAATTGTACACATATAATCTACAAATGTAGTAAAACCAGTAAGCGGATTAGAAAAAGATCGGATGATAAAAGGTGAATGTAGAGAAGTCAATAATATCTCTATACACTGGTGTAATAAACAAAAAATCATAATTTTAAAATGTCATTTATAATGGCATGAAAAATCATCAAATAGCTAAGCTAAAATAATAAATAAATGACCTTTACATGGAACACTTCAAAATATTCTTGAGAAAATTAAAGAAGGCCTGCCTGATGGAGGAGGGTAAAAAACATCGCAGGGCTTTAGGTGTTTGCATGCGTGGGTACAAGTTAAAATGTTCATTCTGAAACTGATGAAGCAATAAAAGGGATCAAGAATAATTAAGACAGTCTTGAATAAGAAGGATAAAGCCGAGGACTGCCTGGACCTACGTGAATCCATTTTACAGTAATAAAAAGGATCGCCTTGGTGGAAGGACAGGCAAATAGACAATGGGACAGAATAGAAGGTCCAGAAACAGACCCACCCATACCCAGTATTTACGATAAAGGCATCAAGACTACAGCATGGCAGGAGGAGTAGTCTTTTCAATTGATAATGCTGAGTCATGAGAGATCATCGGGAAAAATGATAAATCCTAATCCATATCTCATCTCACACAAACACAAACTGTAGCACAAACAGAGTTTTTACACAGACTCTAGATCTTAACGCGACAGGTAAAGCAATGCAAGTTTTAGGAGAAAAGATAAGGCTGTCTTCATGATGTGATTTATCAAAGATTTCTCAAACAAGACATGGAAACTCCTAATTCTGAAGGGAAAAACATCAGATGCTGGAGTACTCTAAAGGTAAGAATTCATTTTTCTCAGAAGCCACTATTAAGAGAGTGGAAATGCAAGCCATCGAGAGGGAGAACATATTCAAAGTGCTTCTGCCCAATGAAGGACTCACAGTCTGACTCTAGAACGAACTCCTACATGTCAAAAGGGAAGCGACCCCACAGCCCAGCAGGACAATGGCAAAATACTTGAAGGGGCACTTTGTAATAAAAATAATTACAAAAATTGCCAAAAATGTTTTTTTTTGAATCATCGGCTCATTAGCTTTGAAGGAAGTAAAATTCAAAACACAGTACAATATTACTGCACATACATCACAATGGCTAAAATGAGAAATCAGAGCATCAGGGATGGTGAGGATGTGCGGCCACTGGAACGCTCGTGAACTGAACACGGAAGTACATACTGGCACGACCGTTTTGGAAAACACTTGGCAGCATCTCCTGAAAGTGATTATAAATGTTGTTGATCCAGCAATTCCACTCCTACATATTTACCCCGTATGTGTTCACCTAGCAACATCCGTGTCAGATCTCACGGCAGCACTATTTCGGTTAGCTCCAAACGAAAACCACCCAAAGGTAGGGCAGGTAAGTTGTCATATTATCATGGAATGGAATACTATCAGAGCACTGAGAAAGAACTGACTATTGCTCTATGCAACAACATACTGAGCCAGACAAAAAGTCCACAATATAAACTTTTTCCATTTATATAAAGTTCAGAAAACAGGCAAAAGCAATTTATGGTGCTAGATAATGGGTACGTTTTGGAAAATATTGAGCATAAGGAGAACTTTGGGGTTTATTCCATGTCTTTTATCTGGCTGCTGGCTTTATGATATTTCATCCATCAGTACAGTTATGATTCATGTATGTTTCCATATGTCTGCTATACTTCAGTTTTACGTAAAGAATGGGTAAGAATTTATTTTGATGGTTCCCCAAGGGGTGACAGAAGCAGGGAACCCAACAGTGGAACTGGATGGGTGTGTATGTGGGTGTAGGTGTACTATTGTTCCCATCAGTTCTTTTCCAAACTATAAACCACCAGCTTTTTTATTGTCCCACAGTAAATGTCTTCAAACACTGCAAGATAAAAAAACTCGTCAATATGAAGTACAATCCTGATCCTGGAGTGTGTGTGTGTGTGTGTGTGTGTGTGTGTACATGTGTGCACAGTGTTGTGGGTGAGCAAAATTGTAGAATCAAGGGAGGAGGAGGAAGGCTACTAGGGTATCAGTTAGCCTCTATTATGCATAATAGTAATACTTAATTCTGATCCATAAATTTAAAAAAAGAACATGAATTTAAAATCTAATATTTCCCACCCTAATTGTGGGTATACAATTCAAAACTATCCAAATACTAAGGAATAAATCTGGTTCTTGAGTGATAATGAAAAGTAGGAATGCCTCAAGTCAGCTAACACATTTTGTTTAACTATGGTTCTTTCTTACTAATTTTTAAAAGAAGCTATTAATATTTTTGTTGCATCCTAAATAATACATATTTGAAAGAGCTAAAATATTTTTCACACATAAACTCAAAATTCTTTCCACATCTCTGTGTTGAAATATAAACCCAGCGTTATGTATAATTCTTTCGATGAAAACAGTGAATCACAGAACAGTTTAGTCTTATGTTAGTGAAGACAAACTGACAAATTGAAATTAAATTGGGTTCTTTTACTTTTTATTCTTTTATTCTATTAGCTCATAAAATTGTAGAAGCTGTTCATTTTTCAAAACTCTGAGTGACAAATTTATGGTAAATGGCGGCTATAACAATAGGGATCTGTTTTCAAAGCAGTTCTGCATGTTAATCGAAAAAGCATTTGATTTACTGAAACCTAAGGAACGATCCTCACCTTTGCAAGTACCAGGAAGAAACGGGAATACAGGGTGGGACGTCATTCCAGAAATCACACTCATGTAAACCAGACTTACCTGGGAGAAGAATTGAAAGCACAGAGTCAAGAACCTACATTGTTTACCCAAAACGATGTATTTATTTTCAGTCCACAAGGCACATAATACAAATAGTGCTTTCAAATGCTGCATTACTAACGAGAGACTTTACTAACCAAAGTATCTGTTTCGAAGATTACAAAAGAAGTGCTGAATGTAAGGTACTGGCTGTAAATACTCAGACTCATGAGAACACTTGGAGTCATCTGTCCCACCATACTTAGCTGCTTCTCTTCGAAGGCGAGTCGCTTGCTCCATTACTACGATTTCACATCCTGACAAAGCTCTCCATTTGTCTGGAAGCTGTCAACTTCCTATCCGAAAGAACATTATGATGTTTTCTTTTTACCACCTAATGATTATTGTGTTAGACAATGTATTTACTCCTAAATGGTTTGGGGTAATTGATTAGGTTGTTGTGTGTCAGGAAAAGCACAGATGTGGGGCCAGTGGAGACTGGGGCTGAGACAAAGGCCTCTCTCCTGTCTCCAGGAGGCCAGAGACTGGCAGGGCTGCTGTGCTGGCAAGACAAAACCTTGCTGTGGTGGGTGGTCCACTGGGAGGTAACTGGAGCTCTGCAGTGCGTCCACTACGATCAACAAAAGGGCACAATAGCTGCTCTGTAGGGAACTGGGGGAGAAGAATTTGTTTAAATAAAATTGCAAGGTTGTCAGAATGTGAAAGCTGTTCTCAAATGTTCTGTGCGTCGTCTAAGGGAATGCAGATTGGGAATCACTTCCTCTCAGGCCAAAGCACGGATAAAAAGAAACGTTTAAGTTTAACAGTATAACGTAAAAGAAAAGCACACATATTGTTACTGTCAGCATGTGAGCGGCACATAACAAGCTCTTCCATGAGGTACCTCAAAATGCAAACGTTTACAACCGTGAAGTTTTGTTCTTAGGCTGTACCCTCAACACAAAAATGAGATGGTAAAGCTGTTATTAGCTATTTATTTATTTCCTATTTCAATGACAGATCTGATTATTAAGTATAGAAATACCTACTAGAAGGAGGAGTTATGGAATAAAATTCTCAGCGGTACTGAGTCTAAACTTTTATTAATAAAGTATAGTATGTCTGTTGGTTACCCCTGGATGTTTTTGCCAACAACATGGTGCCCTGGACATGGAAATTACTGGAGGCCCCTGGGCTTAAGCCTCTAAAGAAATTAAGTCATGGCTAAACCAAATTATGTCCTGAGAAAGTAAGAATGGAAATTGTGGCCCAGGGCAAAGCACTCCAAGTCATTAGGTTAATGGTGCTCACTGCCACCAAGTGATTCTTCACTTGGACATTAAGAAGAGCAGGAAGGGCCACTGACAGCATTATGGACAAGAACAGAAGTTTCGTGAACACAAAACTATTTTTTTTTCTACCACAGCAAAATCAATTCCTTAACGTAAAACCCTTTTCGATGTCCTTTTCTTTCCTTTTTGTTCTAGGGTTTGCAAAGTGTTTATAGTTTCATGGGAGAGCAGGGCCGTTTCCCATTGTGTTGTTTAAGTCTGCAATGGAAAAAAGAACTAAAAGAACAAGAAGGAACAGGCAAAGGGGACTTTTTAATATTCCCTCTCTATCTCTAATTTCTGTTGATACACCAAGTCTGATTTTGAGAAATATAGCTAAAGAAAAACATTCTCTGTTTCACTTTGAAGTAAGGTGGTCCTCCTGTAGATAGAGTAAATAGGATGCTGTAAACTCATGCCAGCCTAGGGGGTCACAGGAGTATTCGTTCTGGATGCAATTATGTGATCAAGTTGCTTTCCAGAAGTCAACATGTTGATCCACACAAGAAATGATGTAACCAGGAAGAACAAATAGCTCTGCAGACGTCTGTATGTAGAAGGGCTTACGAAAAGTTCATTGAGCTGAAAAGTTGTCTTCTCTCAAATGTCCAGGAGACACCCATTCAGAATAACTTTCTCCACCCACAGATTCCTTTCGTTGTAAAAGAAGAACAAGCAATTCACAGATGTCTGTAACATCTCCTACTCAGGACCTGCATTGGCAGTCTTCTTCCAGAACTGAATGTCCCCCAGCACAACAGCTGCCTTAAGTGGTGAACAAAACCTGTCCACTGAGCTGGGAGTTTCCGGGTGAATCGTCACCAGCCATTTGAAGGGTGAATTCTTCTCAGATTTGGTTTTGATCAAGAATTGACTTCTAGATTTGTTGGATAAACTTGTTCTGTATATGATGAGGGGGTGCATTTTGTCTAAGAATGTACAAAAGGAACACCTCCTTCAGCCCAGTTTATCATATCGGGGGTACAGAATTACAGGCTCTCTCATCTGAACATTTATTTAGTATTATGTATTAATTTTTATTAGGAAATGCTAAATAAGATCATCAATTTAACTAAGCAACCAATCTTTTTTTTTTTTCTGATTATAGGACACCACCAAGGAATTAAATGAAGAGGAGAAATAAAGAAAGTATCTGAGTATATCTACATTTAAATAGATTTTAAAGCTCTAATAATTAAAATTTCAAATCCCAAATAAAGCAATTAAAGAAATAATTTAAAATTCATGCCAAATACAAAGGTGGTACAAAACTCCATTTTGAGTAAGGACATGCCAATGGGCTATTTGCAAAATAATATTCCAAATACCCAAGCCTGCGCAGTATAAATGGATGATAATTACAGAGTTAGTTCAGAGAATAGAAAAAAAATGGCTTGTAAATGAACATGGTGGTTTTTCTAACCCCTTGTCCACTTGTGTTCTTTCAGAACAATAACACTAGATGCAGTCTCCTGCTTGCAGTTTTGGAATGTCAGCTTTAACTTCCCTTCTGTAACTCCATGTACAGTAATTTCCCTGCCATACACTTCATAGTTTGTATTTCAGGCAGCATTCTGTGATGAATAAGAATTATTTGCTTGTCCTCCGAAGAACACTTCCCGCAGAGGCCCATGTGCCACAGAAAGATAACGTTTTCCAGGGGCAGACTTTCAAAATGCAAAGCCGCAGGCAAAGTTGCCTTGGAGTCCCCTGGAGATCTTGGGGAGAGAGATAACTCACACGAGGGAGGGAGGCCCCGTCAGCCAGGCAAGATGCCAACGTGGACAAGAGGGAAACATAGCGTCTCCCGTAGGTCTAATCGCAGAGCTGCTGGAGCAGGAGGCTCCAGACAAACATCAGTATCGTGGGTGCAAATCCAACAAGGTTGTTGCTGTTTGGGTAAATTCTACTGTGCTGCCCTGTCTCTGTGGCTTGGAGGCATGCACTTCCATGAAAGCCGTGGGATGTGAAAACAAGGGCTTAAAGCGCAACCATCTCCGCGGCATCTTCCACTCCGGCTAAGAATGTCTGTGGGACAATGGAGAGCAGGAAGTCAAGTGCGGCATTTTGATGTGCGCTTCTGCTGCTGATTATAGCCGAGAGGAGCCCTGCTCTCCCAGTCATGACTCACCAGTGCCCTTTGATTAAACCCAGACATGCTTTGTTGTGCTTCCTTCTGGTCTCACTTCCTGCTTCGGAAATGAATTCCCACGGTCCACAGCCATTCCATCAGGGCCACCATAACCTCCTGACTGACGAGAAAGGACGGTTTGTGCTTTCTGACACACGTGGGCAGCTTGGACATGGAACTCAGGGCTCTTTCTCTTAAGACTGGTGTTGTCAGCACTCAGATTTGATAATCACAGCCAACCAAGGAGGATGAAGAAACGCACAGCTGATGAAGGGACCTCAGGAATACGTCAGTCTACTTTGATTAAAACTTCACCCCTCCCTTGCAGCCTTGAAATGTCTTAACTTTCAAATCTTGAGATACTTATTTATGCATATAGTTCAAATCTACCAGACTCATTGTCTACAACAAGATCCCAGTGTTTCTGTGTGGTTCACAAGGATGGAACCACATTTGCCTTGATCAAACCACACGAAGCGCTCAATGAGCCCAGGTCACGTGATTGAATTAATTGATCTGTGACCAGCCCTCTCTGCTTTACTTTAAAAGACTTTCTTTAAAAAGACTTCACTTTCTCTTTTAAAAGTGCGATTATGGATTATTAATTAAAGAACATCAGCTCTAGGGATGTTTTTCTTGCACAGAATCATAGAATTTCCAGTCAAAAGGCAGCCTAGATGGCATGTGTTTAACTTCCTGCCCATTGCTAAAATCTCTTCTTGAGGAGGTGATACTCAGAGACGGCTCTAATGGTTGGAAAGTTCTTTATTTTATGGAGCTTAAATCTACTTTTTAATGATTTCTATTCATTGGCCCTAATTCTAGTGAAGCAACAGGAACAATAAGTCTTGCATAAGGTTCAGTTCCTCTTCGATGAATTAAAGAAGGCACTAGTGGAACGTTCCTGTCTTTTCCTGCTGCTCGTTCCTGTGGGAGCAGGTGAGGGGTCTTCCCTTAGAAGGCACAGGGACATTGCAGCGACACCACAGCCATGTGCCCTATCTCACCAGGATCTGGTGTCCAGAAGAAGAGCACAAATTATGCAGAATTCATCAGCTACTGATCTCTGACTATAGAACTTATTTTTTGAAGACTATGGACCTTATTACTATAGAATTCACAAATAACATTTTAAGAGATTTTAGGAGTTTTCAGGAAAAACAGTAAGACGGGTATCACTTTAACTGCTCAGCGTTGCAATGTCGCTCTTCTGCTGTGACAGGCAGGTTGCTGCCGGGAGCTCTTCCGTCCCTTCAGGCTGCCGTTGTCTTCCCCGTCTGTCTTTCGGTTCTGAGCCGGGTAACCTGTGCTCAAGTCCTGGCTTTGCCTTTCAATTATGTAACCACAAGTAAGTTAATTTACCTCTCTGAAATTTATTATCTTGATCAGTAAAGTGGAAAAATGCCTAACCTACAGCATACCTCTGAGAATTGTACAAGGTAAATGCTAGACAGTGCTAGTATCAAATCTGGCATCATTAGATACTCATCCAGTTCACTCCTATTTTAGTATAAGCTGAAATGCCCCCATCCAGGATTGTTTTTAATGAATGGAAAGATATTCCTATATGATACTTCTATACATCTCTGGTCCATTAAATGTTTACAGCATGTGTACAGGTCAGTGTATCCAGAAAGCTCTGGGTTAAATGTTCCAAACAACCAGTTTCTCGTTCACAAATTTTCATTGCCTTCCCTTGTCATTAAAGGTGAGCCATATGGCATCTTCTAATGTCTGCTATTATCGGGTAGAGGCCCATAGAACCGGAAAGGAGCCCCAGCACTGGGCAGTGGTCTCAGCCCCACACCAGCAAGGCCTGCATCTTTCTGCACAGGTCCTGCAAGGACCTCAAGAGTGTTCCTGGGGTTCTGTCTATTCTTCCTCTGCTCAGATTGTCTGTGCCTGACCGGCTTCCTTCCAGGTCAGAGCTGGGATCTGTAGCATGTCAGGAAAGGTCCAGGATATGCCTTTATTTTCATCACTTACGTCCGAGAACACAGGCACACAGCGCAGTTCATCATGTGCTCAAACTGTATTCATGGACCATAAATCACCTTCACGTGGTCTCAAATTCACATTCCCAACCCAAGTATTAGCCTGGCGTTGTTCACTGCAAATGAAAATGGCTTATTTATAGGGAGGAAAACAAGAGCAGATGGATGGATTTTAGGGGGTTGGAAATAGCATTAAAACATAAGCAGAGAAATATTTGACTTGTATGATAAATGCTCCAGCAGAATTTGGACAGTGAGAATCCTGTGTTCATTTGTGTGTAAGAAATGAAGAGCAAAGGGTAACATTATTACCTAATTCCCCCAGATATGATCCATGCAGAGTCACGGGTATATCAGAATACAAGGAGAGCTCTCAGATTCCTACAATTGACTGCAAACCCTGGGATCTGTTACCTTGTGACTTTAGTGTGGCTATCATAATCTAGTAGTAAAGAAACATTCTGTCCTCTGATCAGATGATGCCAATTTGAATAGTTTGTCTTTCTTGAAATGTTACGTGGTCCTCACAGCAGTTACAAGTTACAGAGCCCATCAGAAGAAAAAACATAGTTAAGAGTTAAAATATGACAAGTATCATATGACTTTCAAAAGTCAGAGAACAGAGTGTATGGCATAAGGAGATGAAGCAATCCACGAATCGCTATTTTAATCTCACTAGGAACCTAGTTTTATTTGTATTTTTTTCTACATTGTTCCTAAGGAGTAGCTGCCTCTTATAAATCAGCTGACCACTTCTTAATTCAGCTGTTCTGACCATGAGCTAAAGAAACTCGGCAGAGACAAAACAGAATCACATCTTGAGCAATTAGACACTGGATCAAGAACGAAAGCTCATTGGCTGGCAGCATTACCATCATCCAGTATCTCTTGCTTACAGTATATTGTGACAAAGTAAAATCTATTTCAGCTGTTCCATGGCAATGGCTATTATTTACGAAACATAAAAAGATACTGAAATACAAAAGGGCTTGAAAAGACCAGGGTAAGATCAGATAAAAAAATGAGAAAGAAACAGGCATCCTGGGATGGTAACTACTCTGCCATGTACTGACAGGGAGGTTGTATATTTTTAGAATATACTGAAAGGAATGGTGCTTTTACTTAGGTTTTTATGGTTTACCACGAGATGCAATTTTCTGGCCTTATATGCAGTTGTAACAAAAGTCAGAGACGTTTTATGATAGCTGCCACAGTCCATAAATGATGGGATACACTAAAATATTTATAGAACTGTAAAATCTTGATTTCTCTCTGGTTTAGCAGATGGGGCCCTAAAACCAGTTCCCAGATTGTCACATTTCTTCACCCTTTGATGACAAAGAAGCCTGTTATCAGTTTTCTTCTCTGGAGAACAAGTTCACTAGTGGAAACAAGGTCAGACTTTCAGTCAATTATGTATGTCTGAGTATGTGTGTCTGAGTAATGCCAATTAAGGGAGCTCTGAAGCCAAGTTATAATTACTCCATATACTTCTTGGCAGGAAGCATCAGGGTAGGATAGAGAAGATACCCTCTGAAGTACTTTTTACCTATTTCCTTGTTTTCATTTCTTGGAAGGGTCATCTTAAAAGCTGTTTCCACCCACAGAGACAAGCATCATGTCAATATTAAGACTAGTCTGTTTAGGAGGCCAAGAGAATTTTTGCTACCGTGTGTGTCTTTTTGGAACTGTATGTTCTGGGACAAAATAGTTAGTCTATGTAAGGCCACCAAACTCAAGCACTGCTTACAATTAAAAGGGACTCTTGTAAGTTAGACAGTGTTGAGAGTAAGAAATCAACACTGATGGACTGTTGATGGTATTTTTCTGATTTTAGGATATCAATATGTCAAAGAAGTATAAATGCTCATAAAATGGGCTTACATGGCATTTATTTAAGAAGCATTATTGGAAAGGTAGCCCAAATCAAACTTTAGCAAACAGATGAGACTGACAGGGAGATGGACAGACAGATACACAGATACACAGAAGATGGAGAGAGAGATGATTGGTTAAAAACACACTTGCATAAGTGCTGTTTGTAGTCAGAGTTTGCAGATTTTCTATTTTCTCTCAAGGAATGTCACTGAAATTAAACAGATAATACTAGGGTGTACAAACTGTAGATAGTCTTTTATTTATAGCAAATAATGGTGAATTTCTTCCAATTTCTCCATTTTCCATAAAATATTTACCTCAGGAAGAAAAACATTTGAAATAAAAATCTTCCAAGATGTCTTCATAGACGAAAACTGTGGAAAATTCACCGTACCAGTGGTGTGCAGGATTAACAAGGATCACGAAAACTTTCAGACCTACTGAATCCAAATCTCAGGATGGCCAGAGATGGAGAAAATACGACACACTCTCAGGATGATGAAAATGGTTAAACATGTGCACGAAGAACCCAGCTCATCTCTTTGATGCCTGATGAGGCTATAATTAATTACGCGCTGATGAGCTGAGTATTTTATTTTTAATCTACATTTCCAGAAACTTCCTTAACAGAATTATTTCATAACAACCTTAATTTATATTACAATTTGACTTGGTGTTGGTATGCAATCATGGTTGAAAATAGTCACACGCCAAGGTCTACCATTATGTGCCAAGACATTGGGCATTTCTTTAGAGATTATTTGAAAGGATTTACTGGCTGGAAGGGGAAAACGCAAGAATTGTAAAAAATAAAAGCCCACTTATCTCCCACAAAAAAATCAACAGCATAAAATGAACAATGGTAATAAAAAGATGAGCACCACCCACACTGCCAAAGAAACATTTTGATAAAGCACTGGTTAGCTCCTGAGAGGAAATGCTTATTTCCCTTTATCCTGGAACCCTGCTTTAATTTGGATTTGGAAAATTTAAATATCTGCCAAATTAGAAAAACTCTGTGCACTGTAGCAAAAATAGAGTAAATGATAACTCCCAGGCATGCTTACTTGGTGTTAGTCAGTCCCTACAGGGAGTTAGGCTAAAATTTCCACGAGCAGAGAGATGAGCTGAAAAGGTTTCAAAACTTTTGGTGTTTCAGCGTGAAGGGTGCTTGTCAGGAACCCACCGAGAGGTAAGCAATTATCCTAAATGATGTTGCACTGCTCAAAGGGTACAGATGTTGGTCTACTGTCTTTGGAAGAAGTCAACTTGGAAAAACTGTTTAGTAGGTTCTAGAACGGGTTTTCAAAAACATGTTCCTAAATGGAGATTAAAGCAATATATTTGATAGCCAGGAACATTAAGCATCCCCCTATGTCTGTGTTTGTGTCTGAAGACTCAGTAAATTCATCGAGGAAAAGAGTTAAGAGTATGACCTGCTTTCCCTCAAAGAAACACTATTGGGGAGATTAAGTGGGAAGTTCACATCATTGTCTCAGTTTTATTCAGATTCCTTTCACAAGTCAAACTTACAGTACAGTGCTCAACTTCTCCTTTATGGTCGCTATGGACACACAAGCAAAGGATTATAGGCTGAATCAGAATCCCAGTTACATCACTGATGAATCATGAAGCTTCAGAAAAAGCAGTTAACCTATCAGTTTTCCTGGCTTCATCTGCACAGTGGAGGAAAGCAGATAAAAACCTGTCTGAGAAGTGCACCCAGGGGGCTGATGGACTTAGCATGCTTTAAGAGTAAAATGGGCTGTCATATAAGTATTAACAAATCCTGTATTAGACTAGAGCTGAAAGGGATTTGAATGCATCTTAGTCTGAGCACACCCCTAACTACTGAAACATCTGCCATATTTTGCAGAAGCTGCCCTGGAGATACACCTGATCAGGAACACTCGCCTGTAAGGAAGTGCAAGCGAATTAAGCCTAGAATACTGAAGATAAAGAATAACAACTCACTTGACATCATCTTCTTAGCAAGTTAATGCCTTTAATAAAAAAAATTCTTCATAAAAGTGAAATCTGTCATTACTTAGTTTTTCACTATGGGAACATGGTGCCTCCCCAAAATCATGGAAAGATGTTGCACCTCTGCATTAAAGAATATTCTACATTTCTGTTCCTCTTTGCTCCACAGAAATCAAAAAGACTGTAGTTTTCTGATTTCTAAAGTTTATACCATATGTAATAATTTATTTCTCTTAGAAAGAAAAGAAAGCTCTTGATGTCTTTATTCTTTGTGTAGTCAACACAGAAGTAACAGAGGCAGCAGAAGTCTGAGATGGCTTGCAAGATTCCCACCTGCTATTGGCAGGCCCCATGGACCACCCCTGCCTTCAGCAAACAGGATGATTAGGTGCCCTTACCTGAGCGAGACGGCGGGATAGTCACTCTCATGACAACGTTATGCAATATAAGACTCAGTTAGAGAGGATGAGGGGTCATTCCGGCTGCCGTTCTTGAAGGAGCCAAGTCAGGGTCGGGGCAGGGAATGGTAGGAGCCAAAGGCGACCTGCGGCTGACATGGGGCAGGAAAGTGTGGACTTCGGTCGTACAGCTGCAAACCTTCAAGCAATCTGAGTGGGGCTGAAAGGAGGACCCCGGGACTCAGGGGGGATGGCGGCGCCACTGGATACCTTGTCTCCACCTGAAGAGACTCTGGACTGAAGACCACATAACGCAGGCCCAACCTCCGGCCCTTGGGAACTTGCGAGGTGCAAAATGTGTGTGTTCCCAGTCACTCGGTGTGACGCTGTCTATTACACGGCAGCAGAGCACTAATGCAGCACTAAGCATTTGCTGAGGGATGCTGCCTTTCTCTTCCCAGATACTTTGAAATCACTCTGGATGTGGTGGCGGTGAGAAAATGAAGAAGCGAAACTCCCCAAACACAAGGAATCTGCTGCTAAGCGTAAAGGCCAGAGCAGAAAAAGAGAAGAAAGTGCAACTTCATCTATTAAAACGGCATTTGAAGAAAAAAATTGTATGAGCTCAAGAAGATAATTGGCCTCTGAAGTTGCTAAAGACATGCCCAGATGGTGCCCTAACCTGCTGCAAAAATGAATGCCTGATATTCTGAAATAGTTATATATATAGATTCCATATATTAAATTTTTATTATGTTATACAAATTATATCATATATAATATGAATTATATATTATAATATGTAATAGTTACATAACTTTTATTTTATGTATATCTATATAAAATAGACTAAAAATTATGGAGATAAAAGCTGTAAAAACTACCAGTTGTAAGTAATCTACTACTTTTCCTGCCACTTGCACAGTTTTTAACTACAGGCGTGTGTAATATAGCAAAAATATACACTTTTACCTGTTGCTCTTATTTTTCCATAGTTATCTCACCTGCTTTCTTTTCACAGTTGCTAGCCAGTTCTCAAAGTTAGTACTGTGAAACTCTTTTAGAGGTTGTATATTTATTGAATATGATAAGTCACAATTATTTCCCTTAGTAGCTGAATACTTATCATTACTGAAGACAATACTGCCGTGAATGTCTTTTCCATGGGCTGCTTCAATGTTTTTGGATTTTTCCTCATAATAAATTGTGGAAAGCAGGGTTACTATAACCACATACCGTAGAAGTTCTCCTAAGAGAAATCCTTTAAAACTTATTTGCTGATAAAAACCACCTCAGCAGATATTTTTAGAGCCATGATCAGTAAATAATAAATATTATACTCTCCAAAAGTTTAATTAATTGCTCATTCAGGAAGTACGCCATTTCATCTAATTACACATGATCTAATTACACAGAAATAAATGTTAATGGACAAAGCTACTGTATGCTTGTATCTGTGCAAGGAAATAACAGAAATGTTAAGTGTCAGCTATTCTAACAAATGATTCTCAAGTATAATAATGGAATTGTATTTAAGAATGTTTAATAATAGTAGTAATAATAAAGGTAATAAAAACTTACTATAAATGTTCACATGTACTTAGGTACATTTATGTACGTGCATGTACATATACAGATGCATAAGTAGGTAGATAGATAAAAACCCATGAATGTTACTAAAAATGCCAGAGAATATAAAATGAGGAGAAAGGGATTTTTAAAAAGTGAATTCACTAAACCTGTTAAAGGTGATATATCCAAGTAAGATAATTGAATTTGGGGGCAAATTGGTCACAGGTCCTTCAAACATCTATAAGGCCTATGACTTATGTTTACCTCCTCGTTGAATTGATGGCTGAATTTCAGAAAAAAAAAATGTATCTTTTAGGAGGGGGAGTCGAAAATGTGGATACCTGAGCATAGGTGTAAACATTCTATCAGACTGCTTTTTTATCCATAAAATAGTTTGGTTCATTGGTCTATAATCATGGTGACCTTCTTTTTGTGGAAAGAGAATCACTTAGAACTTCTACTATCTTCTGGGAAATTGTGGGTAAACTTCGTGAGTCTATCCATTCCAATGTGGCTTGTCAAATGAAGATCCTAAACTTATAATTTCTAGGATATTGAGAACGTTGTAGTTCCCCTGTTAATTTGTTGATGTGATTAGTGTTCAGACTAGAGCAGGCTTTCCGGAATGACTGCATCTGTCACTGTGTTATGGACAGAGCTATCCTAATACTGAAAGTAAGCAATGTTCCATGTTCTTGAATTATTTACCTGTTCATTAGGACTGAACACAAAGCACAGTCCTGGAGAAAAACAGAAGAAGAAAACAACGAAGAGGAAGAAGAAGAATAAAAGGAAGAAGCAGGTAGGGGGAAGGAGGAAGAGAAGGAGGAAAGAGAAACATTCAGATTTGCACAGGCACCAAAATTATGAAGACGTTTATTGTTTTTAGAGAGATATTTCTTTCCATCTAAGCCAAGCAAAATCACTTCTCAAGACTCTGAGTCTAAAGTCCAGAGGGATTTTCCCATCCTAAGTACTTAACACACACTTATAGGAACAGTAGAAATGAGCAGTTATCTGCTTTGCTGACGTAGAGCAAATACTTTTATTTGGGCCGCAATAGGACAGGAGATCAGACAGCATACGGATACGGGCTGTGGAATTCATTCTCTACCCTCTCTCCCTCCGGTCTATTTCCAGAGATTGATGCAATTTCTACACAGAAGGTTGGGATAGACAGTGCTGACGGCCTATGATTTTAATTACACGTGCATGGTTCAGTAAAAGCTAAGCCCTCCACCCCATTAAAACCACTCCTCCCTCTCGACTTTCTCAGGGAACGGTGTATTGCTGGTAAATCAACTTGATTATTATTCTATTCCAGAGGACATGCAGTGATTTACATTTACATGCCAGCAATTTCTTTTCATTGCCCCAGCAAGAGCTGGGAGATGATTTATAATGATGCAAAAGTTCTGGCACAAATGTTACACAGCTTCAGCATGTTTGCATTGCATGGCATGGGGCACTGCTCCTCGGATGCACTGATGCTTCCGTTTAGGTAGCACACGGGACAAGGCTAGTGCCAGTGGATTCCCGAGTGTTCTGGTCCAGAGCAGGCGCTGACGCCTGTGATAATGCGTGTGTTTGGGGTGTATCTTTTTAGCAGGTCAATACTGAATGCCGTCCTCAGGGGAGGGGGGCTGTTCAGCCTCTTGTAATTAGTTTACGTGCCTCTGTTGAATCCCTAATGGACTCCTGTACCACAAAAACATTCCTTTCTGGAACAGTTGGCAGCCTCATTGTGTTTGCTCTCTTTTCTCAAATCTCCCCTCCCCATGTTATTCTATCCCTGGGGAAAAAAAAAAAAAAAAAAAAAAAGGAAAAGAATACAAACCTGGAAAATTAAAGTGATATGGAAGAGAAAAAAATATATCCCACTCTATTCCATTATTTATATTCCATCATCAAAGTCAAATGAAAGCTGCATTTCAAGTTTTGTTGGACTTACACTGTGCATATGCTTATGAAAAAAATTTTTTTAACTTTCAATACCACTCATTTTGAAGTATTACGCTTTTCTCAGAGAATAATCTCTGGAGATCCTACTGCTCAGCTGTCAAGGTGAATATGGTCACCACAGTTCATGTCAGTTCCCCAGATGATATGATTGTTACTACTTCTTATTAACCGGACAAGATGACAATCATAGGTCGGTGTAGTTTTTATACCCCTTAGGGTTGTAGCTCTTTTAACTTCCCATAGACAATACAGTCAAGTTTATAAAAAGTATCTGTACCCCCAAAATAGGGCGATCTGGGTTGGGCGTATATTTCATTTAGCGAAGTGAAATTTCACATCATTATGGGATTGAAGCTTTGCTTAGGTATCAGGAAATTCTTAATGAAGACCTTTAAGATTCTGGAAAGTGGTTCTCAAACTTTAGTCTGCCTAAGAATCACTTAGGTTGCTTGTTAAAAAGTATGCATTCATGGGCATCACCACAGAGAGTTCGATTCAGTAACTATGGCAGGAAGTCCACGAATCTGCATTTCCAAAAGCCCCCTGGGTAATTCTGATGAGGTGGTCGTGGATTAATATTTAAGAAAACAGCTGTAGATCTTCCAAAGCAGAGGTTATTTTTTCTTTAGGCTTATAAAATACATGTTGACCCTCACGAATTGTAATCATTCTTTATGAAATTGTGGGTCTAATTTACTTTTCAAACAGAACTGGGCAAAAATAACATGCTTCTCTGGATGACCGCCACATCCCCACTAGGTCTTGGCAACTGCGAGATTCCTTCCAGTAATGTTTTTTGGAATATGTTATGTATCTTTTTTTTTTTAGAAAACATTCATATTTTCCCTGGCTTTTGATATATGCCTTGTATTTTAATAGATACATATTTTTATTTAGACTTTGAGTGGACACTTGAAAAATCAGCAGTAATCCGCTTCTGTGTTTAGTTTTATCCTGTGATCCGTAAGGGGGCTGCCATGGCACAGTACATACACAGCTACCTGGTAGCCTTTTTATATATTCATTTGTTCATTTTTTTTTTTTTTGTAGCTTTCACGATTTCCAAAGTGGTCTATGTCTCAAGAAGTGTTAAAATTTAATGCCAGAAAATGGGAAGAAGAATCACAGAAATGCAAAACACCATTTACCAACAAGTTGTTAAAGAAATGACTTGTCATCTTTGCATTGGTGATGTGTCCCTTTAAAGGGGTTAATAAGGTCTCATAGGAAAGCATTATTTCTTTATTCTCTCCCCAGCCTGGTGAGATAGGGTGCTGCAACGTGGTTGCCTAGTAACTGGCCCAGTATGACCATTTTCCCTCTTCCCATATGCAGACATAGTTAATTGCCACATTTTGAATTATTGCAGTAATTTTCTATTTCAGTGGCATTTTTGGTATAAGAAATACAGAATTCCTGAAGTCAAATTTTCTGTTCTAGTGCAGCATACAGTAATAAAACTCTATTCTGCATATATGTGAACTACTCATTAGAAATGAATAAAAAGTGTTTACTTGGTCAAGGTCAGTTAGATAGAAAGTAGTTGAGCTCAGGAGGTCTAAAACCAAATCTACCTTTCATTAGAATCTGTGACATGTTGTTTCATCCCAACCTGATCATGTCTGAATTTTCTTTGACTATCTTCATCATTAATTTATTTCCTTGATAACTAAAGATGAAAATGACATGGACATTCTCCTCCAAGTTCCCCATTACTTCAAATTATTAAATGATGGTTAGAACTAAATTTGGAATAAAAGTTTCCCTTATTACTGACTTAAGGAACTGTATGCAAGATGAGAATTTCTCATAGGTTCTGCTCTTAGAAGAGTAAGATTGAATAAATATCCCAGCAGTTGAATTCTCTGACTCTAAATATATTTTGCATTTGCACCAGGTTTTAATCTGTATTTGAGAAAGTTTATCTGTAATCTTATCAGACAAGATATTCTGCAGTCTACTTCTGTACCAAAATCTTTTTTATTGCTTTTGATCTCTACCACATTGCTTTTCAGTGTGCTTTCTACATTAAGGGATTTTTCATCTATGCATATTTCTTATTAAAGGGATTTGTTCTACTTCCAACTCTATTTATTTTATTTTTCAAATAAGGTATTTTTCCATTGGCAGCCATATTTTAACTTTGGTCTTATCCTATCTTTTGAATTCTGGAGTCTTCTTTAATTCTTTCCACTGAAATTCAAGCCCAATTAATTATGTATTCTCTATTTACTCATATAGAAGCTTTCTGAGGCGTCTGCATAACTCTGCACATCCGCTCTACACTTTTTGGCCTTAAAATTTTCTGAGGAATATTCTTCTTATACTTGCTTACATTTTCAATTTAAAAGTCCTTTGATCTGGTCACTCTCTTCCTTGTTTTTGCTAGTTATTCTTTAGCCCTGCCAAGAATCAATCATTCTGGCATAATCCAAAAAACCAAATCCTGTTCTTTGATAACATCTTCATAATCAGTGGTTCGTTTCCACATCCTTTTGCTTTTTCCTTCTCAATTCACAACATTCCATTTGAAGTTGCTTTCACATATTTGGGTTTTCCACCCAGGACTTCAAAGTGACTAGAGATAACATTCCAGGTTTTCTTTATAACTCATCCGATGTAGGAAGTGCTTTATTATGTTGAAGACGACTCCCTGTCAGGACCGCCCCAGTGACTCGGTTTATCGCTGCATTAGCCATGTCATTCTACATAAGCCCAAGTTCGTCCTTCCCAACAGAGGGTCTCCAAACACCATGAATAAGTCCTCACCAGGTAACATCATGTTCTAAGGTTGTTGCTTATGTCTGAGAACACATTAATGGACTGTTTCAAAACATACTCAGATCTGCTACGTGGTCCAAGTGAAGTTGTGCCTTCCAGTCCTCTTTTATCCTTCCTGTGTTACATTCTTCCCATTAGAAAAATCTGTACCTTTTTCTAAGTCTGTCTTGTGCTGTTTACTCACTCAGTCCTCTCCAAGAGGTCTCATTACTCTCCAATACTTCAAGATATAAGGAGACTGATGTCCCAACTCCAGCCCCAGAAGCAAGAATACTCCTTTGCTTTTATGATATAGTCAGCAGATGAGGAAGACAGCAAAAGTGTATTCCCTACTGCAGTAACTTGGCAATGCCAGGAACAGAGATTTAGCTTCAAGTCTCCTAAATATAAAGACATATTCTCATACTTTATAACTTTATTTGAAGACTACTTTCAGAGACTCCCACTTCTGAGCAATTATTCAAAAAGGAGGTTTCTGGAAACTTTGCCTTCATGACAGTTGGACTACTCCCTGACAGTCTTGGTTTCTGTGCTGACGTGTTAGAATTTACTTCTGATCATCACATTGGTAATGTTTCAATCCAGTGTCTTTCTATCAAGAGAACCATGGAACCCCTTGCTCTAAATACTCACCACTACCATTGAAAAAAGAGCACAAGAAAAGAAGACTGTATTTGTGTCCAGAGGCTCTTGGCACATCAGTATAATAGGGAGCGGCTGTGGGAAGGAGCCCGTGGCAGTCTGACGGTCACAGTTTGCATAATTGTCTAACACCGAAGCCCTGCCATTCCTCCTAGCACCCAGCATCATGGAGAGAGGAGATTTCTTCCAGCAGTCCAAGATACAAAGGGACATGAAGAGCAGCTTTAGAGGCTTTCTCAACTTTCTACTCTGGTATAAATATAAGCCTTGGAATATTTTTAGTCCATTGTTTCCAAAACTATTCACCCAGGGGAGCCAGCCAGTGACAGGGGATTGCGGGTGGTAACAGCCCAAGGTTGTCATCTCCACACTATTTGAGCTACTCGACAGCACAGCTGTGGACCAGTGACAGCCCCCTTGCATTCATGGCTTCTGGTTTGCTTCTGACCAAAGGCTACGAGTCTCAGGGCAGCATGTGTGTGTGTGCATGTCTTTGTGTGCGTGCACGCATGTGTGCTCATGGGCACATGTATGTAAGGAAAGAATTACTGAAATTGAAGAGACTACCCCAGAGAAAACACTACATTGTTTGCATAGCTGTTTGCCATAAGCCAGCAGACATTTTAATGAGTATGTTTTGTTCCAGCGTTCCCTTTAGACTCTGAAGGTTTCAAACTAAATCTTTCTTGCAAGCAAAGGAATGAGCCCGTGTTATGAATTAACGTCAAAAGCCAATGGTTGATGTATGAAGACACCAACTCTAATGAAGGAGAACCACATCTGGCATGGAAGATGGAAGGAACTGTGGTGGCTAAAGGATTAGGGAAGCTTCCTTGCTCTTCTCCGAGCATGATCCCTAAACCAGAAGATATTCCCATTGGATTTCCCAGTGGAGAAGCATTAGAGAGATTGAGCACAGGGGGAAATGGGAGTGGGAGGTTGAATACTATCTTGTGGAAAGAAATCTTTTGTAATATTTTATTTAAAAAAAATCTCTTTTAATCTTTCTAATCACTCCATGTAGATGGCCATCTATCTGTTAACTTCTTATGCTAATGGAGTAAACAGTGATATAATTCAAAGACAGTGAGGACAGGTAGCCTGTGCTTTTAAGTAGGATTAACTTCTATCAGGATGAAAGAAAAACCTTTATTAAATATATACCCTAGGGTAAAACAGCAACATACTTCTCTCCTTTCTTCCCTCCCTTCCTGGAAACCCTGGGCCTGGATCTCTATGTAGTGCTATGTGAAGTCAAGGCTCTGATGACCACGTAGTTGTCACGGCCTCTGCTCTCAGTCCACTCACACGCCCATCTCCTGACCTGCTCCAGCTCTTCCTGCCTTCAGACGTCACAACACCTTCATTCTGTGTGCGGTGAGATTTCATCCTTAGACCTTACACTAGAGGTGGTTATTTTTTCTTTGACCTTAGACACTGACCTTTCAAGCATGGCTCCAGCTCAACATCTATCATTCTGCTGCCCTGGTAAAGAGCTCACCTGCTGTAGCTCAGGTCATGATGACCATCAAATATGCCGCCTCAATTGGTTTGACACAGTTGCTGGCGTAGAATCTGCACAGAATTTTTTCCATAGAGCAGGAGCAAATTTACAACACGGGCATTTGGCTTCTGCACCATTTTCTTAATGTTCATATTTTGCAGCTGTTACGATCAATTCACTGATCCGTTCTTTCCTGGTAAACTTTGGTCTTCAAATATTTATACAGCCTGTTTTGCAGATAATACTGTACATTAAAAGCTGATTGAGCCTAAAATTTTTTTTCAAAGATATTCCATTTCTTCATCATGAAAACCTTCATCATGCTCCCTAGAAGGCAGGTCTCCTTGTGTGAGGTGTGGTAAACCATCGGGGCTTCTTGAAAAGTATTTCTCATTAAACTGTCATTGCCTTTGCTGCTTTGGTCAACAACCCAGTTTAGTGTTCCCTGATGACCCAACTCCTTCGTTTCCAGTTCTTTTCTGCAAAGGGTGCCTGCCTCATTTTCCTCTAGACTTCGCACAGCTCTTCTTTCTTCTTTATCTGTTCATAATCTTTTCAACCTTCAAAAGACAGGTAAGCCAGACATGCTATAACTCCTTCTTTGGTTGATTCTCCTTCTGAATTCCTGCAGTTTTGCAAGTTGGCTTCATCTTCATCATATGTAACTTAATATTGTTTCCCACTGTTTCAGTGTACATCTTATCTCCCAATTAAGTTTTAAGTTCTCAGAAAGTAAGAATCGTGTCTTTTTAAACATCCTCTATAGTAACTGATACTGTGGCATACGTATATCATCAAACAACAAAATATCATTGGTATAAAACCATGGTCTTTGGGACAGGCTTAAAACCATCTTCAATGTAGTTTTAGGAAAATAATGCATAACTGGCACATTCACACATTTTTGAAGCCTATTAAAAATATAAATCCAGAATATGGTCCATCGATCATGGTGGATGGACTTTCCCAAGTCCACTTGGGAAAGGAAAAATTCGTAACAGGAATCGTGAACTATTTAGCAAACAGGTGCGGGTGTACTGAATGCTGCCAATCCAATCCACTGCTCAACAAATGACGATAAATAAGACAGTACTGAGGAGGAGAGTTAGAGAGGAAGTGGGCAATGAGGTGGAAGGAGTCGCAGCTGTTTCTTTTCACTCATTCATTGAATTTTCTGTAAATATTGGTACGGCTTGCAAAGTGGTAAACAGCATTTCTGTAAATTAAAATGACCGCTCATATCCTGGCAAGAATCTCAGGGGTCTGAGTGTCAGGCAGAGCAGGCTATGACATCATACCCTGCATTGGCTTTCCTTTTGGCTTCCCCCAAATGCTCCAAACTCATCTAATCTATAATATTTGAATATATATTTTCAAGGAGCCAACTCTTTTACCCAGAAGGTACTGAATGCTTATTTTAGAACCATTGTTTTCTGCATCTTTCATTTTGCCACATGGATTGGCGTTTGTTTACACTTTCATTTTAAGGTTTTGTGAAGCCTTCTTTTGCACTCAATTTCTAAATAGACAGATGTCTTTCTGTAAAATTGAAGTGACACAACGGAGTTTTAATGCTGTCTTTCTCATACTTGCATATTTAATTACTTGCATCACATTTTATTAGTATATTATCCGACGAGGAATTCTGACTAATTAATTTCACCTGGAATTGTAGGCGGGTGTACGAAAAATTACACTTGGCCATTTGTAGAGACCAGCTGTGTATTAGAAATATCTGATCCCCATCTGCAGGACTGAAAAGAGTGAGAGAAAACAGCTGATTGTAAAAAAAAACAGCCCTTCTTCCTTGTGCCCTGAAGGGAGTATTATTGGCAGATCTCCTTTATTACTCAGCCCATATTCCGAGCACTATCTGAGAAGTTCACTCGGAGCATCACTCACTGGGACAGCATTACTTCCCCTCATTTTGGCTTTAATCTGTAGCAATGCTGATGTGGTTGGGTTCCGCCCCTATGCATACACTCGCTGCCTTCCATTCCAGCCTGAGTCACACACGGCCGGCTTCATCTGGACCACAGACTGTCTGGGCCTAGCTGACAGTGGAGACTGATACACAGGAATCTGGGTGGGGGGGATGTCGTGTTAAAAGATAACCTTCAGGTTCCAGCGTGGCCTCCTAGAAACGGCCCCCGTCCTGTAGCGGGACTCCGACCCGCACAGGCACGCTCTCACCTTCACTCCCTGCCTGTGTCTTGCTCTGTATTTGCGTTTGGATTCTTTGTCTGCCCTGACAACAGATGGTGTTTTAATAAAGTCCAGTAGGAATATTACTGTGAGTAAACAATGCAGTGCATGCCAGTTCCATAATTGCTGGGTACTGATTCAGCCTCGTACCTGCTCCATCCAAACTGGGAGGGAACCAACTGTGCCTGCACCTACCGCCAGCCGCCTGCTCGCCCGCAGCTGCCGCGTGCTCCGGCGCAGCCTCACCGCGGAAGGTAAATTGCAGCTCCTGTCATGCTACTTGGCACTGGGGCTAGAGAGCGGCTGCCATCTGGCTCGTCATCAAACGTGGTCATTCAATCTCTCGGAGATGAAATGGCTTTTTAAAAAATCTTGCTATTGAAAAAAAAGGAAAATCGACACACATAAAACGTATTATCTTCCTCTTTACAGGCACGATATATTCTAAAATAACAGTTTGAGCTTATTTGAGCAATAGCTTGCAGAGTGGTGGCTTTTTTCCTCACTGATTCCCACGCTCAAAGGGATTTATATTCTAAACCTATTATATGCTAATGGAAAATTCAAATTCTTTGGATCTGGCCCAGAAATGCGTGTTCTCACTTGTTTCTCTCGTTGGGGAAAGGGCAAAGAGTTAGGTCCACCTATTTCAATTGTTTTACTTTTCTTTTTTAATTGTATGTAGATACATCCTTATTCAAATTCAATATATTTATTGAGTATATTTATTCAAAAAAAGAGGGGACAGGTGAAGCACACGAAGACGGTAATCCAAATGTATGCGATCTGTCCCTTCCCAATGGTCTCCTCAAACTACCTGCTAACTAGAAGGCTCGAGGAAAAGAAAACTGGCTCTGGCAGCCAAAAAGAAACAAACTCATTTTGTAAGAAGGCCAGCGGCATGTGATGTTTATCCAAGGTTCGTATTTTAAGTGGCATCCAGCTTCTTCAAGCACTGCTATTTTCAAGAGTGTTCTAAACACTCCCAGTAGTGCCTACAATTATGATAAGAAAAAGCAAAATGAACTGTAGACGCTGCAGAGAGTAGCAGTGACAGTGGAGGAAGGTTCATGCCTACTGGCTGACATACTCAGAGGAAAATCTCTTGTTTCCTGCTTTATCTGTTCAAGTAAATAAGATATACTAAACTGATATGACACTAGTGTTAAGTTCAGAACACTTTTTTTCAGTTGGGGCTGCGAACTCCCCAGACTGACTGACTGATACACGCAATGTTTGCGTTGCATCACTTCCCCTTTCATAGATTTTTAGATAAAATCATCCTGTTTTTTAATTTTTTAAGAATAATCTGAAACACATGCAAAAGCAGACAAAAGGGTACACTCAAACTCCTTTCCATGTGGCCTGCTCCTAACAAGCATTAACCCACAGTAAACACTGGTCTATTCATAGCCCCCCCCCCTTCCCTCCTCCCTGTTTTATTTGAAGCGAATTCTATAGACCCATTTAATTGTAAATGTTTCACCATCTTTAAAAGCTAATGACATCCATATCCCTTTTCATTTTAATACTTCAAACTTAAAGAAAATTTGCAAGAGTAATACAAAGAACTCCAAGAGACTTGATCAAAATTTGCCGATGTTTTATGTTTGCTTTCTTTATTTTATGTTATTTCTGTATATAGTTTCAAATAAACGCACACTTTTCCTGACTCATTTGAGGGTGTATTAGTCTTTGGCTGCTGCTGTAACACATTACCATAAAGCCAGTTGCTTAAACAGCACAGATTTATTATCTTAGAGTTCAGGGGCTCCGAGGTACAGAATGGGTCTTCTGGAGCTAAAACCAGCATGTCTGCAGAGTCTTCCTGAAGGTCTCGGGGGAATCTGTCCCGTGCCTTCTTTGGCTTCTAAAGGTGCCATAACTCCTCCAGCCTCTAGAGGCTGCCTGCATTCCTTGGCTGGGGGTCTCTCCACCTTCAAAGCTAGGAATTGCATTACTCTGAGCCCCACCTCTCCCCTTACTTCTCTTTCTCAGATTCGGATTCCTGCTTCTTTCACTTACAAGCCCCTTGTGACTACATTGGGCTCACTGAGCTAATCTGGGACGATCTCCTTATCCTGAGATCCTTAACTCAACCACATCTGCGAAGGCCCTTTTCATCACGTAAGGAAACATGTCCACAGGTGCTGGGATTCAGACATCACTGGGGGACCATTATTCTGCCTAGCGTATAGGATGAAATGGAAACAGTGTGCACCCTACCTCAGGTATTTCAGTGTGGACTTCCTAAGAATGAGGACTTTTTCTCATATAACCACAATAGAATTATCAGAATTAGAAAATTGTCTAAGCCGCGCTCTGTAATCTAATTTCACAAATTGTCCCAGCAATGTTCATCATACAATACCAGATGAAATCAAGATCCCACTTTAAATTTAACTGTCATGTGTCTTTGGTCCACATAACCTAAATCAGTTCCTTAGCTCTTCTTCCTTTCCGTGTTTTACTTCACATATTTGAAGGCTATATAGTCCTGTTATTTTATAAAATATCTCTCCATTTGTATTTATCTAATTTTTAAAGTTAGATTCAGATTATGAAGTTTTGACAGATGTGATGGTTAAATTTTATGTGTTCACTTGGCAAGACTATGGTGCACAGTTGTTTGGTTAGACACTAATCTAGACGTGGCTATGAATGTATTCTGTAGATGTGATTGACATCTACAGTCAGTCAACTTTAAATAAAGCCTATTAGCCAAGATAACGTGAGTGAGCCTCATCCCACCAATTAAAGTCCTTGGGAGCAAAACTTTGGTTTCCTGGGGAAGAAGGAATTCTGTC
This sequence comes from Camelus ferus, assembly GCF_009834535.1. NCBI lineage: Eukaryota > Metazoa > Chordata > Mammalia > Artiodactyla > Camelidae > Camelus > Camelus ferus. Next base: position 6,129,049 of record NC_045715.1, read on the forward strand.
TCAAACCTGTAATATAGAAATACTGCCAGAGTTTCCAACCTGCCAGACTAGCCTGTAGATTTTGGACTTCTCATTCCCACAACTGCATGAACCAATTTCTTAAAATGCATCTCTTTATGTAAATATACCCTCTTTATGTAAATATATCCTATATCCTATTGGTTCTGTTTCTCTGGAGATCTCAAATAGATACAGAAGGTATGACAGAGAAGTGATGCTGGTCCTCCCTAAAGCATCCTAACCAGAGGCACATGGTGTCAGTCTGCCCCAGTGATACAGATCTTAGCACTGATTACTTGGCTAAAGTGATACCCATCAGATCTTTCTACTGTGAACTCACTGTTTTCCTCTTGGTAATTCATACATAATTTGTAGAGTGATTTTTTGAGATTGTGTACATTTACAAGCTCCTCATCAAACCCTCCCTCACCAGTTTGGCATCCATTGATTGGTTTCTACTCCATCAATCTTTCTACATTTATTAGTTAAATTTTTACTGTAAGCAAGAGCTTTCCCTTCTTCTCCATTAAATGATTTAATTATCCATGTATTGCTAAAAGTGTAAATGCATGAAGCCTTACTTAATTCTACAGTTATAATTAATGGTGTTCTGTGGCCAGTTCACACACATGAGAACTTTAAGCATCTCTTCACAAATTGTCTGATTTGACCAGTGGAAGCCTCATCAAACTGTATCCTATATCCTTTTGACATATCTCCATCATTCTTTGAGCACTTCCTGGGTTTCTGGCTCAATAGAATGTTCTAGAATCATTGTGTACTTTTCATACTCCAGCACGGATATTATTTTTTATTTCAAGGAACTAAGTTTCCTTTTAGTGAAAAATCATGTTTGGAAACCAAGATGGGTGCTGGGTCTTTGCCAGGAATATTGACTTGTCACTGCTTCTTCAGCAGAGAACATGTAGATATATCTACTCTTTTCTATATTTATATTAAAAACAGTGGATTTATTTTGATACCTCCAGGTATAATCTAATACCACAGGGTAGAGTTTAACCTTCCTCCATTCCGTATTTACAACTTTCTTCTCCAACAATGAGAGTCTTAGATCCAATTATCCTCAGTATATTTAACAATTTTCCCAAGCTTACAATATATAGAAATATACAGAAATTAAAGACATTAATTTCAGAATTGCCAACTCATCTCATTGTGAAAGGCAATTCTAATGCCTAAATTTTAAAATCTGATGGAAGTTCCTTTTAAAGGAAGGTTTATATCAAATAAAATACACATATTTTAAATTAAAAATCTGATGAGTTTTGCAAAATTCAGGAATTCATAACCCACACCTCCGTAAAGACAGGTTATTTGATCTCACAAGAACATTCCCCTGTTTCCCTTTTCAATTAATTTCCACGTTCACAGGCAATCAGTTTCTGATTTTTTTTTTTTTTTTTTACTATAAATTAGTCTTGTCTGCTTTTGAGCTTCATGTGAATTCATCGCAGTGTAGGTAGTATTTTATGACCTGCTTCACAGAGCACAGGATCTCTGAGATTTGTCTATGTTGTTGTGTGCATCAGTAAATCATTCCCTCTTACTGTTGAGGAACATGTCTTGTATGAATAGGCTACAATCTGTTTATACATTTCCATGTCCTTTGGAATTTAAGTTGTTTTCAGTTTTTGGTTACTATGGGTGAAGCTGCCATGAAAATTCTCCTACAAGTCTTTTTGTGAGCATATGTTTTCATTTATCTTGAGAAAATACCTAGGAGTAGAATTACTAGGTCACAGTGTTTGAATAAATTTAGCTTAGCTGGGAACATTTTTTCAAAAGTGGTTGCACCATACTTCCTCTTCTAACCAATATGGAGTAACGGAGACTGGATTCATCTTCTAACTTTGAACAATGGGCTGAACTGGGCAAAATATGTGAAACAAGGGATTTTAAACAATGGATAGCTGGCAGTACAGGATGGTGATCCCTGAGTGAAAGAAAACGAGAGGATGATCTCCACAGTTTCACCAGCTTACTACCTAGGGGACAGACCACTAGAGACATCCCTAAGTACTGATGCAGTAGGGAGGGGGCAGCAAAGGAGGGCTGCGGGAATTACACACCAGCAGACTGAGCTGACAGGCTCACTGAGATAAGGAAGAGGAGACCAGCGTGCAAGATTAAAGGTATGTGGAAAGGTGCACAGCATCACTAATCATGAAGGAAATGCAAATCAAAACCACAACGACATATCACCTCACACCTGTTAGAATGGCTATTAGCAAAAAGACAAGAGATAAGCGTGGGTAAGTACTGGGAGGAAAGGGAACCTTTCTGCACTGTTGGTGGGGAATGTAAATTGGTACAGCCACCGTGGAAAAATAGTCTGGAGGTTCCTCAAAAAAGTTAAAAAGAGAACTACCATTTAATCCAGCAATTCCACTTCTGGGTATTTAACCAAAGTAAATGAAAACCCTAACTCGAAAAGATACATGCAGCTCTATGTTCATAGCAGTATCATTTACCATAGCCAAGACACAACATAAGTGTGCATCAGTGGTCACACACACACGCAACGGGAGATCAGCCAGCCACAGAGATGAAGACAATTTTGCTATTTGTGACAACATGTATTACTTGGCATTAGTTATTACACCATGGATCCCTGTGACTTAATTTGGGGAAGGGTATTTAGCGACCAAGGTCTGGGGGCTAGGTGTGTTCATTGCTCATGGGATACCACTGGGTTCAGGCCCTGTCAGTGGATGGAGCTGAGAAATAGAAGACGCATCTATATGCATACAACACACATATATGTGCATAAACATCTAAATACCCATGTACATAAGCACTCATATCTATTTTCATCTATTTATCTACCCATCAATCTAATAGCTGTATATTAAAACCCATGAGTTCACACTGATGCATTAATTTCAGTAACTCCCTATTTAATTTTTAACTCCCCATTTCGACAGTCAGAAATCTGGCTTTCATTATCCATAATATATTTATTTGTTTGCTCAATCCTAAAATACACGGGAAGTAGTTTCAGCAATGCTAATCTACGCTTCTGTGAAAAGAAAAATAAAATAGTAAGTTTTTTGCCTTTAGCCTGAGGACATAGTCAAATATTGTGTTATAAAGTTACTTGGACTAGTTCATCCCCCAGTTCCTTAACTGTGGTGATACTATTGATTTGAAACATGGTTCAGTTCATTAGTGTCTGTTGGTATACAATTTTAGGATTTTTCCCTGCATCCTTGTATCAGTAACTGTGAAGAATTTGGGATTTTTCCCCATTTGCAAGGTGGTAAATTATCTTGCCATTGTTTCATGGATGCTAGCAGAAGACAAGAATCCCAGTTCATTAAAAAGGCATTCATTACTCACAGCACAGCAAGAAGCATGAGTATCGTATTTCAGTTAGTTCCCTTAGTACTCCAGCCTCATGCAAGCAATGCAGAGGGACTCCAGTGAATTCTGCATATGGGTTTGCATCATAAGTGAGGAACCCTGAGCTTAAAGAACTTGAAGTTTTCTCTTTGCTTTTTTCTCGCCTGATGGTCTACTAGCAAACCTACCTGAACTTTGCTCTGTTTTGCTTTCTGGCAAATTTCCACATGAGTACATCACGTCATCAGCCACTCTGATTAATCTGATCAACAGAGGCTAGGAACAAACCCATTCAATTTGTCTCCTGCAATAGTTAATTCAGACTACACTCAACAGAACTCCAACAGCAGGTTGAGGGTAGCCTGCAGCATTGACTTCAGTAATTTCCTATAGGGTTCCAGATCCAGTTAACTGAAAAAAATCCCATAAACCATCAGAGTCTCCCTTAGATAGCCAGGTGGATTTCTCTTTACGTTTCTGTACTGACTTTTCCACTTGACCCAATTAAGAATCAAACCAGGTTGAGAAAGTTGTATTGGCAACTGCATAGACTCTACCTTGACAAACTAGGAGGAAGTCTGAGCCAGTGCTATGATCCACAACAACTCTCACCTTTGAGTAGATGCTGACCTACATGCCTTGCAAGGATGTGATAGTATCATTGAACATTTCTTCTAAAGTCAAGGTCAAATCTTGAACCATCTATTCTAATGGATGACTTCAACTGGGGGGAAACTGCCCATATAGGGTAAGCATAAATGGTAAGCCAGTAGTAACTCCAAAAAAGTATTCCAGGTAATCAAGGGTAAGCTCACCTTGGAGAAAAACCTTTGGAATATATATATACACACGCACACATATATATACATACATACATATACATATACATATACATATTTAGAAAATGCCCTTCAATTTAAAAAAAATTTCATCAGAAGCAGATCTTGGAATTTGTCAAGGATTTTCAGTTTTTACAGTCATATGATTTTTTTCCTCCTTTGATATTTTTAGATGCTTGATTACATTAATGGATTTACTAAGAATGAATCAACAATCAACCTTTATTCCTGGAAATCCATTTATATGTAATATAATAATTGATATTATTGATTTAAATCTATGTAATTTTGCTATTTATCTTCTGTTTGTCCCATCTATCTCAGTTGCTGTTGTTTCTCTATTTCTATTTTTCTCTCTTATTTTAGGATAATAAGAAAAATTTAGTATTCAATTTTTAATTCTCTACTGCATTTCTAGCTATACTTTGTGCATTTATTTTTTTATTTTTTTTTAATTGAGGTATAGTCAGTTTACAATGTTGTGTCAATTTCTGGTGTATAGTACAATTCTTCAGTCATACATGAATATACATATATTCATTTTCATACTCTTTAAATTGTTGCTCTTGATATTACAATATGTATCCTTAACTCTCCCTCCTCTCTTTTTGGAATTCCACTTAACTGTCATACAAGTCTATTTATCTTTTTAATATTTTTAATCTGTATTTTCATATTAGGTTACTTTACTCATGCATCTTCATCTTCAGTGACCCTTTCTTTTGCTGTGTTTGATCAGCTGTTAATAAAATCCAGTCAATTTTCATTACAGGTATTTTAATTCCCAATGCAGAATTTTTCACCTTTATTGTTTTCTATAGTTTCTATTTGTCTGCTGACCCCCATCTGTTTATTAATTAAGACCATATTTTCCTTTAAGATCTTGAAAATATTTATAGTATCTGCCTTAACATTCTTGTCTTCTAGTTTTAACATCTACCAAATTTTATTTTATATTAGAAATTATAATAATGCAAGCAGTGTGGAATATGGTATCTCCCTTGAAGAAGTATTGAGTTTTGTTTTGGTGGGCAATTAAGTTATTGAACAATCATTTTGGACCCATCATGCTTATGTTAATTTTCTTAGAGTTGATTTATTTACTTTTGAACTTAGTTGTGTAAGTTTCTTCTTATAAGCTAAGGCTCTTACTTCTTAGGCATTTCTTCTTGAGTCTCCACTAGTTAATTATGACGTTTGTTGAGCTATCTCTTCAGGCTGGGCTAGAACTTCAAATTTTCTCAGCTTTGCATAATCTCGTACCATTCTCAGCCCTGTTACATATGATCTCTTCTAGCTCTTTTGAAATTTTGTGTTGTGTACATTCAGTCAAGCCCTCAGCTATGTGAATCATCATGCAGATACTGGGGAGCATCTCTGTGCATATACCCCTTTTCTGGAGAACAGCCAGAGGAATTCTATTTCTATAATCTATACTTTTCCTCCAATTACATTTCTCTGAAAGTGTCTAACAACAAATATTAAAATCCCCACCTTAATATAGCATAAATAAATTGGGCAAAGCGTCATATTCCAAGACCATCAAAGAACTTTGTGTATCACTGTTTCGAACTATGATTAAGGCAGTCAAAGTTTATATGAAATTTCCACATATAAAAAGGAATTATACCCTGCAAAGTTGTATGCTTTACTAAGTTTGGTAAATACAATAGGACCCTCTAGTGACTTGTGATACTACGTGAATCTCTGATTTAGAGACTATTTCAGAATTTCTTATTTTGAAGCTCTTCCTTTTAATCATGTTTTTATATATTTAGATAAATCTGACCATTTCCTTGCTTTGAGCACTAGTATTCTGAAAATTCTCAGTGTAGTCTTATGATTTCTGGTCTCCTTGAGAATAGAATTTCATGTGATCATACCAGGATCTGTGTCTGTTGACAGTTACAGTAATGATACGTCAACATTTTATGAATAGTTAGCTTTGAGAAATACTCACACGCCAGGATGTGGATTTTTCAAACAATTTAATGTGCTGCCATCTGACAGCAACATAGACCTTTGTAGAAAAATGTTTTCTTTCTTCTGTATTGACCTATGGTGAAATGAAGATTTTACCAATATGGAATTTCTGATAACTGGTTTCTTACTCATAGGAATAGAAAGCTAGATAGCTTATTTGCTCTCTCTCTCCCTTCCAAATACTTTGTGTTGTTCGAACTGAATGATGAATTATAGTTCATTCTTGACTTAGGACTTTGAAACCCTTTAACAAAGATTAAACTGTTTGCTTACCAAAACAACCGTTGTTGTCTTGTACTCCATACTGGAATGTTGAGAAATTTTCAGTGTATTTTCTGTAACCAAATAACAACAGTGACATCTCTTACTGAGACTCCCTCTCTAAAATTACATTTAGCAGTACAGCTTGATGTCTGCCTTATCCTTAATTAATCAACATTTGTGAGGATGATGGTCTTTTTATTCCATCTTATTCAGACTGTCTTCCTATTCATTTTTTCATCACTGTTTTTATTGCAAAGGACAAGAAAGGGAAAATATGTGTGGCCTAGTTTAACAAAATGTTGCTGGCTTTTATTGCTCATACATGGTTAAAGATGTTGAAACTAACAATTAAACTGCAGACTATTGTGTGTTCTATTTTTAACAAAATATGCCTGCTCTTGAGGAGATTAACATACATTGTTCATACATTTAAATTTTGTAGTTTCAGATACTGCCTAAATAATGAGTAGCCCTTCCTCTTAAAAAGTAACCCTTACCATGCATTCCCTGATCTCTCACTTTTGGATCTGTATTTCACTGATAATCACTAATTTACACTTGTACTTGCTTATAAGACTCTCTGATATCATTTGATTTGGTTCTATGCTGTATATTTTTAATAACATCTAAAAATGGATTTAAAAATCTTTTGTATCTGCTAAAATGCTGGGGACTTTCTACCTTCTGCTTAGGATGTAGAAAGCTGGAAAAGCTTTGCTCCCAAAATTACAACAAGAAGATAGAGATAACTTAAAAAAAAAACCACAATTTATTTTAATCAGTCAGAGAGCTGGAATTACAGAACAAAAAACTAACTCAAAATCTAATGAAAGATAAGCATCTCCAAGGAGAGAGAGAGAACAAACATTTTCTTATCTAGGGTAGATTCCAAACAACATTATACCATCAGATGAATTTAGCTGAATTTTCTAATGAATTAATAAAGGCTAAGTGTAGACTAGAGCAAGAAACCAGCATCTCTGAGAGCAGTTCACCCCAGGTGATTTACACCCACAGACCTCACTGGAAGCTCACGAATGAGAATGGTGGCAGAGTGAGAGTCTCCAGAAAGCCTCCTTTGTTATGCAGGCCTGGAAGAGCTGAATGATATGAAAATGGGTTGAATTGTGTCCTTCCAAATTTCATATATTGAAGCTCTAATCTCTAATGTGATGGCATTTGGAAATGGGTGGGGTCTTTGGGAAGAAGTTAGGTTTAGATCATATCACGATCAATAAAAATCCCAGCAGAATATTTTGTAGAAATTGACAAACTGGAAAGGCAAAGAATACTGGATTTTGAGAAAAAAAGAATAAAGTGAGAGGATTCACAGTACCTAATCTTAAGACTAACTATAAAGTCACAGTAATCAAGATAGAATGGTATTGCAAAAAGTATAGGCTAATAAATCCATGAGACAGAAGAGAGAACACAGAAACAGACCCAAGCATACCTGGTCAATCAATTTTCAAGAAGATTTCAAAGACCACTTAAAGAAGGAAGAATATTCTTAACAGTTGGTGCTAGAAATTTTTGATATACATATGCAAAAGAAAAAACAATTACAGCACATAAGTCAAAACTTACACAAAACTGACTCAAGATTGGATTAAAGACCTAATAGGAAAATGTAAAACTGTAGAACTTCCAGATAAAACCATTAGAGAATATCTCTGTGACCCTAGATGATACCAAGATTTCTTGGATATAACATCAAAAGCACGATCTATTAAAAATTTTATAAATTAGTTTTATCAAAATTAAGAATTTCTGCTCTTCAAAAACACTGCAAAGAAAATGAGAAGACAAGTATATAGTGAGAGAAAATATTTACACATCACATATATGATAATGAACATGCATCCAGAATATATAAAGAGCTCTAACAACTCAACAATAAAAAAACAAAGAATCCAATAAAAATGCACAAAAGACTTAGACTTTTTACCAGAGACATAAGGATGGTAAATAAGCACATGAAAAGATGCTTAACATCATTTGTCATTGGATAAATTCAATTTGAAGCCACAATGGGAAACCACTATGAACTCTCTAGAATTCTAGCTAAAATTAAAAGACGAATAATACTAAGGATGTGGAGCAACTGAAACTCTTAAGTATCTTTGGTGAGAATAAAAAACACTGCAGCCACTTTGGAAAATGCTGTCTCAGTTTCTAGTAAACTTAAGTTCTAGAAAGACCTTATAATCACTCTTTTAGGTATTTATCCAAGTAAAATGAAAACCGATGATCACAAAACGCTTGTCAGTGAATCTTTAGACTGATTTTATTCACAATTGCCACAAAGTGGAAATAGTCACCATGTCACTCAACCGTACGTCATTCATACAATGGAATGAAACTGAGCGATAAAAACGAACAACTGATACACGCGACAAGATAGATGAACCTAAAATGAATCCTTTTAAGTGGAAGGAGGCAGATGTAAAAGACTACATACTGTGTTTTATGTGATCTTTTGGAGAAAACAAAATTAAAGGGAGAAAAAACAGATCAGAGGGAGACATGGGCTGTTGGTTTGAGGAGGACTACAGATGACTGAGGATGGGGGGCAGGGCTGGTATTCTGGGGTAATGGAGCCACTCTGTATCTATAAATAATGGGGACTTACCTGTCCTGGAGGATTAAAGAAGGCACCCCTGAAGAGGTCAAGTTTGAACTGAGATCTGGAGCATGAACTGAATAAATATTAACTTAAAAAAAAAGCAGAAGGGAAAGTGTTCAAGGCTTAAGCAGCACCATATTCAAAGGCCTTGTGATGAAAAGACTGTGTTCAGTTGGAGGACTGATGGGAAAATCAGTGTGTTGCCCTGGAAAAGGAAAGGGAGACAAGGCAAAGGATTGGCTGAAGACATAGCAAGGTCCTGTGGGTGATTTTGAGTATTTAGGTCTTTATCTTAAGGGGCTTCAAGGTTTTAAGGGGAAGGAAGAGATGTAAGTGAGCGAGTGGGTGATGAGAGAAAAAATTTTGAGATGCATTTTTAAAAGATCACTCTCCTGCTGTGTACAGAATCTATGTGACTAAACTAGTAGGGTAGTTGTGGTGAGAGATTATGGTACCTTGGACAAGATGTCTAGCAGTGGAGTTGAGTGACACCCAGGATATAAATTCTACAGAACCTGGTGATGAATTGGGTATGGAGCTGGGGAGAGAAAGTCTTTCCAGATGATTTACTGGTTTTTTTTTCTTGCAAAATCAGAGGGCTATTGGTGCCATTCAGCAGAATACTGGTCACTTGGTGGAAATCTATCTTTATCAAGAAAGATCATGGCTTTATTAAATGTATACAGTCATGACAAAATGGTCATTGAGCACCACATACCAGAAACTTCTCTGTATGATGAAAAAGAGACAAAATCCTCATTCTAATAGGACTTTCCTCAGATTTGATTACCTCTCCCCATATTTTCCCCCCAAATATCACTTAAAACCATTATTAAATCATTGTACATAATAAATTTGTATCCAAAGCAGATTTATCTACTTTCCTTTTGAAAATGTATAATTTATTGCAATTCTACAAAATGTAAGAGAACCACTATCCTTTTCAGCTTTGTTTGAACAACTGTGGACAGATGTAAATAATGCCTTATGTACAGCTTAATTCAGCGGGGTCTGGATCAACCTTAGTGAAACTGGAACTTAACTGCATGGTGGTTTCATTTATTTAAGCACATCTATTACTTGTTATTCAACAGGGACTGAAATTTTAATACATGATATGTTACAAATATTTAAGAATCCTATCTGTAGATAAGTTAGGATTAATCACTTACAGAATAATATAGTAGTAACAAGGCATGTTTTTTTCCATCTGTTTCTTTGACTCAGTTTTTAACAACTTTCTTATTCCTTTCAACCACATCACTCCAGACACAGTTGGCTTTAGGAAGCTGCCACAGCTGGAGGCATGTCCGATCCCTTGTCACCTGTATGCCACCTTACTCATCTCCAGTTGAAGACACGGGGATACATGGATATAGAGATAGATAGAGCGATAGACAGGTATATATATATATATATAAAGCTTATATTATACATATGTATTATACTGCACACAGGGGGACTGATATTAATTATAAAATTGCATTATTATATGTAAATAGGTCACCGTTATCTGGAGAGTGATGGGAGGAAAACAAAACAGATAAGTGTCATCTCTACAAGCTTTATGGACTGCACGCCTATGAGTCTCATGTTATCTCTTCAGTTCTCGCACCCTGACTTACTTGCCAGCTGCTAGTCCATGACAGAACTCTGCTCCCCAAGCCCAAGACCAAGATCTGGGCCATTTCCTTGTTTAGCTGCTCTTTATAAATAACTGTGTCTCTAGAGGAAATTAGACTTTGCAAAACACTGTTAGCAGGAACTCAGTTGTCGCTGGGTACGATTACAGACGGAGAGCAGACGATGCTTGACACCCAAAACCTCAGCACCAAAACAAACACTGGGTTTGCTCAGGGCGCCAGCACAGCCGAGCGCTAAGACTCTCGCCTCACCTGCAGCTACGCAGCTCTCCTCAGTCAGACCTCCCAGGGCCCTCCTGACCCTACGGCGCCTGTTCGCAGAGCAAACCGAGAGAAACGGCAGGACGAGGCCGGCACAGGTATCACGAAGGGGGCTTTTGCCAATACAACTGAGTTAATCCTTCCTTTGAAGTGAATGAAAGAGAAAGAAGAGATTTGACTTGGTCCATGAGTCATATGTTATATTCTTACAACTTTAAACTCTCTAGCAATGGCTAGTATTACTTATAAAAGTTATTTCTATTCCAGAGTTCCACCACTTGATGCCTGCAACTTTTATCATGACCACCACAGTGATCAACCAAATTTATTAGGATCCTGATTCAAATAAGCTAAAGGAAAAAAAAAACCCCTCATAATATGCATAAGACAATTTAAAAATCTGAACACTGACTAGATTTTTGATAATAAGAATTGTTACTATTTATGGTTATAAAAGAATCCTTATCCTTTAGAGGTACATATTTAACTATTTAAAGATGAAAAGTAATGTCGAAGGTTTGCTTCCAAATAATACAGGGATGGAAGTGAATGCAGGTTTGGATGAAGCAAGACTGGCTGTACATTTTTAGTCACTGAAGCTGGGCAGCAGGTCCATAGGCATACATTATGCTATTCTTTATGCAGATTTGAATTTTCCTTCTTAATAAAATGTGAAAATGATCATAATCGCCCTTTACTGAGTGCTTCTTTTATGTCACTAACTTCAAGTGTATTATTCCATTTAATCCTGACGGCGCGCGGGCTGGTATTCAGTATGAGCCCCCGTTGTACCTGGGACTGCCACAGTCAAATGAGTGGAGGCGCACAGCTGGCAGTGGCTCGAGGCCCATCTGACTGCAAAGGCTGCATCCTTTCCCCCTGAATGGGACTGTGCGTAATCCCGGGCCCTTTTCTTGGGAACAGTGACAGCTTTTCTCCGATTCACACGTCCTGACGTTGCCCTTTGGTTTGCATCCACAGGTACTGTTTCCCTGCCCGGTGATACTTTGTCAGATGTGTCTCTTAAAACTTCTGCAATTACAAAATGCCAGAGCTGCTAGTCTGATTAGCAAGCATGATCACATTATGAGCTAGAATTGCTCCTTTCCTTTTCTCCTCATTTTCTTTTCTGCATAGTCTTGGCGACAATAAAAAGTATTGAGAAGGTGACTGTCTTGCCTGCAATTTTCCACCTCTTAATTAGTGTCATATAGTAATGGGTACAAACAATGGACCACCTTGACCCACTTTTAGCAACTTTGGTTGCTGTCTGCATCATTCAGTCTGCAGTATTACTGCATCCCACCTCGCAGCATGGCCTGTTTTCTAATGCCTTTTGAGGGGAGCCTTCAACAGTCGAGGGGGAGAGACCTGAGCCTCTGCTGTTTCTTACGCCCTTCACCTGGAGCGAGTCAATTTAACCCAACTCTGTCTCATTTTGCCCATCTATGAAATAAAGAACTTGGCAGTAAATAATTCTAAATTCCATTCCAGGTCTATTTTTCCCCCCTCTTGTGCATATCTCATTGCACTTTATAGTAAATGCTTCCTTACTCTCTTGTCTTCCATTCTCTGTGCTAGTCCCTAAATTACTTGATTATCTACATAAAGGCCAATTGAAATAGGTACAAATGAAGAGAGAACTTCTGATTAACTTTAGTTTGCAATGGAAGTTTTACACTAGAGTGATAGCATCGCCTATTGCTGTAGAAAAACAAAGAAATAACGCTGTGTGCTCTGCAAAATAAATTCTGACGAGTGAGCATGGTAAGTCTGATTAAAAGTGCAGGTTTCTGGGCTGTTCTTGGCATTTGATGAATTTTTTCTTCAGCATTTATGAATATATTTGTTTGGAAAGATAGTTTGTTTATATGTTGCTCAAGTCAGGACATAATGGCAAAATCACTGTATCATCTCTTATTACCAATTCCTCTGAACCATCCAGTTCCCATAGAAGCCATTTGAGAAACATTAAGGACTCCCTAAAGGGAGAGTCATAGAGGAACCTGCATTTACAGGTCATTAGTTGCCTTCGGCATTACATTACCTCAGTTATTTTTAGATAATCTCACTAATCTGGTATTCAGGGTAATTTCTAAATAATTTAGTCCCTCATGTATTTGGATTTCCAAATTCAGACCCTGAAGAAAGTACACAGGGAAATCTCAGAAAAGTGAAAATTTATGACTCGTGCCAGACAATTCCCCATTTTGAAATACAGGGTAGTTAATCCCCTACAGATCTTTTTTTTTCTCCCCTACCCGCAATTTGTTTAAGCCAACAAAGTAATTGAACATTTCTTTATATTTAATTGTCAAACGTTTTCACAATTAGAAAAAATAAAGCCTGGGTATTGGGTTTCTTAAAGACCATCTTCGACTGTTTCCCATGGTCCAGGTCTGTCTATGAAAACATGACAGAACACGTCCTCCTAGAAGGATGGGCACCAGGAAGACGGAGCCTGAGCTGTGCTCCGGGGAGAGGAGGGCACCCTGGGCTTCACAGCCCTCAGCTTCAGGTAACATAAAATGGGGATCGCGGCTCCTTTCGTCATAGTGGGGCTTCCAACACTGGGTCTTGAGGAAGGGGAATCAAGAATTGGGGGATATTCGCATCTGCCCACAGAGGCCCCTAGTGCTCAGCTACCAGAGCAATTTCTTTGGGACCTGATGCAAACAGATGGCAGAGCACTCGGGGGGAACGTCTGGGAGAATGCCTGGTTTATTTGGTTACATTGTCGATTATGGCCTTTCATGCCTCTTCTTGAATAAAAACTACACGTGACTTAGCTCCTCTTTTCCTTGAGAAGCACAATTCAGTCTTTTACATCTAACTTTACCAATAATCAAGGAGAGGACCCAGTTGCCTATATTCATTAAAAAGAATTCCAAAAAATAAACAAACAAACAAAAAAGCACAACTCTTTAATCTCTTAAGCCATCTTTCAGGCCAGTCCTGCTCTTTTATTAACATAGCATCCACACTTTCACAAATCATTTCTCTTTAGAAATGCAACATGCAGGCCTATGGTCATGGAGACTGAATCTGCTGAATGGACACAGGGTCTATAGGACATTAATCCTATCAGATCAGGGCCCAAGCTTAGGACCTCATTTAACCCGAGGGCAACTGAGACTCAGTCTCAGTGGGTCCCTCTGAAAACCTGCAGAGAATGATCTTTGGCCTTGTGTTCCTAAGGGATGGAAGGGATGCCAGTTATCTTCCTGATCCTTCTTCTATTGCTCAAGATTGCTCCATGGGCCGTTGACTCTCCATCACCTCCAGTGTGTGCACGTATGATTTTAGTGAGTTTCTGCATGATTCCTCTGCCGCATCGGAGGAGCCTCGGTGTAGGAAGCAAGAAGTACCGCTGAGGCAGGTGATAAATGCTAATTGTTGCAGTAGTGGCTAGAGTCAAGGGTAAGTCAAGATGATGAGAGGTGATATCTGATCCATTAGCAAAGTTATGTTTTATATTTACATGTACATTTATTAAAGGGTATTTATGCTCATCAATGAAAAAAATAATACCTTTTAAAAGATTCTTTCAAGGATATGCATTTTCAACTCTTCATGACAGTCAGAAGTACTGCCAGTTTGCGTAAAATAAGTTTATGTACTGGTGTATGTACACGTGTATATAGGTCAGATTACTATTCTACAGTTTGAAGTCAGTAAGAATAGAATCACAAAATATTAAATCTTGAATCTAGCATATCTACTTATTCCACAAACGAGGAAATTCAAGTTCATACAGGCTAAGTGGTTGCCATATAATCATATATTGAATTAGTGTCAAGTCCAGGAACACAACTCTGACCACTTGGCTCCTCATAGGATCTTCCTCTAATTATTCCATGGCATCCTTTATGTGCAGGGTAGACCTGGATGGTCACAGATAGCAACATATTGACATTGGTTAACTGTCACTTACAAATAATAAAATGAGACTCGGTGAGTTTCTCAATAATACAATTCTTACCGAATTTACTGGGAAGATTTCTCTGGGGTACTAGCAAAGGGAACTTGGGGAACAGGCAAATACATGTGAACAGCTGTGCTTATCAGAAGAATATTCAGAGAAACCTTAACTCATTCCATCTTAAAACTAAATCTTTTTCTTCAAGGCTGTATAAACTAAATATTCATGATGAGATGAATAATTCCAAAGAGATTTCTACTACCAACCCAGATATGCTGTTAATGTGTTGGGACAATAATCACGTGGATTTTTTTGTTATGAGCAGGAACCTATCAGAAACATGTAAAATATACTTTTTCCTCTTTGATCATTACTCTTATATAATTTTTCTACTTGCATTCATCCTTTGCTACACTGATATGTACCCATTTCACATGCTGCCTCAACATTACGTATTCTTCCCTGAAACATAGACTCTGTTCTTACAGCTGATGACAAAATGTATCTGTATTGTAACAGGAACGCATCTGGTCTTTGTCCCCAGTTCCTGACATAGAGCTTCAGGAAACTTCTGGGATTTCTTGACTGATAGGAAAGTCTTGTTTTTGTTTTTGTTTTTACAATAAGACCCTTTCAACCATACCTGAGATAATGCTAATGAAATGACTCCTGGTGGGTTTCTAGATACTTTGAAGGGAGGATCTGGCCATACCAAAAAGACCAAGTGATTGATTAAAGGACTGGAACTTTCAGCTTCATTCCCTGGCCTCCCTGGAGAGGAGGGAGCTAGAGACTGAGTTCGATCACTTGGTCAGAGATTGACCAGTGATGCCTATATAATGAAATTCCAGATGCAAACTCTTAAACAATGAAGTCTGAACAGCTTCCTGGTTAGTGAACATATCAATGTACCTGGAAGGCGCTGCACCCTGACCCCATGAGGACCTGTGCTGGGGACCTTTTCAGATCTTATCTTATGTGTGTCTCCTCCACTTGGCTATGCCTGGGTTGTATCCCTCACAATGAAACAGTAGCCATTAAGTACAGCATGTTCAGCGAGTTCTGTGAGTCATTCTAGCAAATTATCCAATCACTATCAAATGTGACTTTCCCAACAAATACGTTTTTCTCCAGAGCTTTTGTAAATGCAAATGAAGATGTGTAAGTATATGGACAGTGTTCAATTTTTTCTTTCCTATTTATTTTATATATGTACACATGTGTATATACAGTGTGTGTGTGTGTGTGTGTATATAAAATCATTTTAGAACTCTCAGAGATTTCTTAAGAATCTTGTGGGCTTCTCTGTTTTGGATAGCATGAAAGAAAGAAGAAAATAGAAAAACAACGCCAAGCACCATCTTTAGCATTCAGGCATTCTAATGAGAGACACGCTGTATTGACCATTTTCTTCTATGGCCAATTGTCCTAATGTGTCATGAGCTCAGAGGGCAGCAAAGTGTGAATCAAATTCTTTTCAATAAAGTAGATTCTTATCCCTACAGAAGCTGAACTCGTGGCCCACTGCTCTCATGCTTCCCACTGAGAGATCTTTCAGACAGGAGTAAACACAGACAATCTGAACTTTTGCCATTTTATTTCAGTGCTTCCAAATCTATTTTAATCAAATAATGTCTCATAAAACTTGGTTTAATTACTTATGTCTTAGAAACCACAAAACTGAAAATAAATTCATTTTTTTTCATGACTATTTCATTGGTAATAGACTGTTATTTACAGTGTCTAAATTGGGTATTCAAGAGGAGTGCTTTAGTAAGCTTTCTATGATCCCTATGTCACAAGACTTAAAATAGAACAGCCTATGTTCAGTTGGGAAATCCCTATAGACAGAACACACCATATCAAAGCCTTTTGGAATGTTCCACAAAGGAACTCAAAATCAGCTTCAAAATACTCTGAAGTTACATTTTAACCATATGCATTATATCCTTGTGCACTCTACAATGTAAGTTAAAAAAATTCACAAATCTTTAGTTGCACTAATGCAGGTAAAATTCATGTTGATAGCCATAAAAACACAAAGTTAATGAGAAAATATAAAATGCACTATATTTTTATACAAAAATAGATTAGTTAGTGAAATTGTAGATTTTTAAATTTTATCCTGCTTTTTTGGTAGATTTTTTAAAAAGTGGCATGGAGTTTGTAAAAGATCAACCAAATTAATTAAAAAATAATAATAGATCATGGAGATATTTGTCACTTAAAAATGGACATATCTCATCAGATCATATGTGTGAAATTATTGGTTGGGGGTGAGGAATGGGGGAGAAAATTTGCCTGTGCTTGTATTTGAGTGTCTATCTGGCCTGTTTCTAAGCACACCATATCCCTCTCTAACCATTTATGAAGTCCACTGGGAAACAAAGAAATATAATTCTAGTTCGCTTATTTACTTTTTGACAGCCTTAAGAACTTTATTTGAAATTTCCATCATGGAACACCCATTATTTGATTAGAAATGCATTAGCTGAGCAAACATTTCTGTAAAAATAAATATAAATCTGATTATATTTGGTGGGTCTAAAAAAGCACTCAAATTCTTAGACTAAAACCTAATGTTTGGTTTTCTCTTTGTTTCTTTTTCTAGTATCAATCCTCTAAGAACATTTGACTTGTATCTAGGATTTATACTGAGAGAAGAATTTCAATTCAATTCAAAAACCTCATAAATACCTCAGTGGAACAAGATATTTAATATTCTCCACAAAGCTTTATTTTTCCTTTATATAGAAAAATAAATTTGTTTCCCACTATCTGAAGGATATACCCTAGGCGTTTTTCTGAAGTGGTGATGGATTTATACTGACCCAGAAGCATCAGATCATTTATATTTTTATATTTTGCCCACAGTGTTTCAGGTAGTATATTAGTTGCTGCTGGCACAAAGAATAAGACAAAGGTCTTGCCCTCAAGAATGTCAAAATCTAGAGGAAGAAAAAGAAATGTTAAAAGAAAAACAAAACAAAACAAAAGACCTTTAAGATTTGATATAATTGCAAAATTCTGTAGGAACACAAAGGAAAAAAAAATGGTTACAACTGTCTGAGGGTAGTGACAGAAAGTATCATTTAATCTGCGTTTTGAATGCTGACTATGACTATGCCAGTGTTAGCCGGAAAGAGCAGATGACAGAGCATCATCGTGAGTCTCAGAAAATTAAGCAGTTCATTCCTGAGGACAAAGAAGAGAAACAAAGACACAGGATAATCTCACAAGATCAAGTTAAGGAACTGGAACATAAAATTTTGAGCAATTCAGATTACAGTGAAGAATGTGACACCCATTAGAATGGGGGTAGATCACAGAGAAACTAACTCAAGGGGGAAAGTTAAGGATGGGGTGCTCTACTAATGCACAAAAAAAACTAGCAATACCCAAACCAAAGGAATAGCGATGAAATTAGAGAAATGGGAAGAGATGAGAGAGATGCTTAGGTGATGCCTCAGATTACATTTGTTGATCAAGTATCTATAGGTGATGTCATCAGAAAGAAGAAATCCAGGACTGCTAAATATTCTATGCACAGACTTGAGTAAAGGTATGAGCAAAAATCAGAGATACTAAATACTAGCACATGGCTTTAAATGAAGGAATATTTTTTGAAACATATGTTCTTTGGAGACCTTCCTTGAATGGATAACTCTGTTATGAAGGAGGAAAAATAAAATAACATAGGAGAATCCTTTTATTGCTATGGCAAAAAATCAGAAGAATAATAATTTCTCCTCCAAATAAAAGCATATTACCCATTCAGAGTCTTTCAGGAAGAGTTAATCAAGAGAAGTTTCAGTTTATCATGGCAGTTAAAAGCTGTCTTTTCCTAAGTTACCACTAAAAATATAAAAATATAATGTATTAAAGTATCTTTGGAGGTATACAAAAATCATAAAGTAGCAATAACTCAATGAAGAAAATACAGCAGAAAATCTTACGTCTAGGCACAGCCACAGCCAGACCTTCCACTATTCCCATAATTAGTGGACGTAATAGAGAAGTGAATTCTTGGGAAAAACCTATTGGATCAGCCTAGGACAGACTGCTCCAAGCAGGCAGAAAAAGCCACTAAGTTATCCTCACTGTCTTACATAAAGCTTAAATTCAGAGGCTGCACCTGGCTGTATCTGTTTCTCATCAAAACAATGAAAGCAAGAAGAAACTACACAAGTTCCATTAATTTTGCTACCAAGACATTACCAGTTGTCTTAGGAATTATGTACAACAAACTGATAGTCAAATGTAGATCCAGAGGAAGAGATTCAAGACTAGAAAGGGTGAGGACAAACAATACTCCATGTGCTCTTTCTGCTGACAAATATCAGGTCCGATATAATTATATATCTTAACTATGCCATTTGAAGACTATCGGTTTAAAAAATGGTGGCAGAATGGGGTTCTGTAAAAATGCTGGGGTTCTGTAAAAAAAATGGAATGCTGGAGCATTAAAAATGGATCCTAAAGAATCAAAGAAATAGTGTATTTTCAAAAATCAGAAGAAAATATGAGAATGAGAAAAAGAATAATAATGTATTTGCTTGGTATTTAAAAAAAAAAATGCAAAAGGAGGGAGCCAGGTAGAAATGGTAGGCTGAGTCAGTTTTAGAGACATAAAATGAAGAAAGCGAAGTAATAAATGACTTCAAGGAAATACAAAATGTAAGAATTAATCTAAAAAAGAAGGTATAAACTATAGAAGTAATACTGTTGTGTATTAAATTAGGAATATGAAGAACAAATCTGTGAAAATCACCAGATACAGAGGAATGAAATAAAAATGAGGCATAACATGATAGATATGCAGGATTGTGCAATTATAATATTAGCAATGATAACAATGCCTAAATTCCTAAAAGGACTCAGTTTCAAAAAAGAAAGAAAATGGGAGCAGTGGGATATGTCTTTCATTTTCCTTCATTCCTCATAATGACATAATAAATGGCTCATAGGAAAAAAACCTCAAATTTAAAATTGACAACTAGGTATATGGATTAAACATAAGATATACACCTTTAAGATGACTATAGAAAAAAGCGTTATTGATAAATGCAAAACTATGCAAATGAAAAAAAGCAAGGAAGCACAAAATCAGGAAGAAGATATAACAGAAATGGCAAAGAATATAAAGGAACTAGCCTCCCTCACTTAAGAGACAAAGACTCTCAAAGTGTAATGTTAAAAGAAAATCCATCTGCATTATGTTCATTTGTTCCCAAAGGAAGTATCAAAAAAACAAACTGATTGACTTGAATGTCAATGACAGGGAAAAGTTTCACAGCAAATGTGAAAATGTGAAATGAACTCTGAAATAAGTATAAGACAGTAAAATTTAAGGCAGAAATCATCAGCTAAAATAAATAGTGTCAAAATTATTTAAGCATAAGTTGAAGATTAAGATACAGCTACTAGGATGATCTATATCCTTCCTTACATTAAAAATATAAAATAAGTTTGGGTGGTCTGTGTACTTCAGTGTATTTAACAATATGAAATAAGTTCAGAAATACATTGACTTAAATGTTATTAACAGTCAGAGATTTTTATAATGCTATTATTAGTTTTTAAAAGATTAATTAGGTCAAGAATAAATATGCACAAAGAGGAAGTCAATAATAAAATTAAAAATTTGGTTCAATAGGTATACTCATTGAACTTTTCTGCCTATAGTAAAAATACTATCTTTTCAAGGATTCTTTTAATTTTTACAAAAAAATCACTATATTTACAATACCACAAAAACAATCTCAATATTTCTAAGAGCATAGGACTGTTAAGGTAGTATTAATTTGTTCACCATAATGTAATAAAATCAAGACATAGGCAAGATAAAATATATTTTCCATGTAAAAATAACCCCAGTCCCTTAGGAATTTTAAAATCTTAAATTGAGTTAATAATAAAACAGTAAATAAAATTGCATATTCTCTCTAATATAAAACAAATGTCATACAGCCAAAGCCAGACTCAGTAGAAAATTTACAGATGTAAATGATCGTATTATTAAACAAGACAGCATTAAACTAAAAACCACTGGCTCTGCCTTCAAAGTATATTCAAAATCCAACAAGTTCTCACCATAACCTACAACCTCTGTACCACCTTTGTCCAAAACACCA
Source organism: Camelus ferus (assembly GCF_009834535.1). Lineage (NCBI taxonomy): Eukaryota > Metazoa > Chordata > Mammalia > Artiodactyla > Camelidae > Camelus > Camelus ferus. The sequence goes on from NC_045715.1 coordinate 6,150,084, forward strand.
CAACACACATGGGGATTATTAAAATACACCCTCTCACTGCTGTCCCTGCTTCTATCTTCTCCACACTAGAACTATTCAAAACATAAGCTGGAATAATCCTATTAGGCTATAAGTCAGATCACATCACACATCTGCCTACAAGTCTTCAACGGCTTTCCAACTCACTCAAATAAAAATGAAAATCTTTATAATGGCCTAAAAGGTTCTGCAGAGTTTATCCTTAACATTCCACTACTTTCTCTGCACTGCTCACCAGTTTCCTCTTTGATTGCTTAGATTACTCTCCTTGTCAGTCACTTTGCTCCACAAATATGGCATCTTTGCTGTTCCTTGAATTTCCCAAGAATACTGAAGCCTCAGGGCTATCTAAAACATTTCTCCAAAAACTCATATGGCTAAGTCTTTCAAATCTTTTAAGTCTTGGGTCAAATGACACTTTGTCAGTAAACCTCTTACTATCTACCTTAATGAAAACTGCAAAACTCCTTACTGTATCAGCCTCTATATTATTTTTCTCTATAGCATATTTGCATTCTAATATATTATACTATATACTTATAGACTGATGGATTTTAAAATTTTCTGCTTCCTATATTAAAATGTAAACTACGTGAAGGTAGAGATATTTTTCACATTTTTGTTTGTTTTGTTTTGTTTTGTTTTGTTTTTACCTGATATATTTTTAGAGCATAGAATAGTGCTGGCACAGACTACTCAATAAATATATCTTGAATAGATAAAATTAAGAATTCATTATGTGAGTTTTAATAAAATATTTTGTAAATTGAAAGACACTAGTAGTAGTGAACTGGAAGACAAGTCGATAGAAAATATCCAAACTGAAACAGAAGAAAAAAATTATGAAAATTCATAAAACAGAATTAGAAGCATGTGAAAAATGACAGACATCATACATGTAAATAGGGCATACTCAGTGGAAAAAAGCAAATGGGGCAAAAGGAATACTTGAAGAGATAACAGCCAAGAATATCCTGAAAGCGATGAAAGACATCAATCCACAAATTCAATTATGTTCTGTGAAACATAAAGTAGACAAATAAAAAGAGAATCACGACTAGGTTATCACTGAAAGATTAGTGAAAACCAGACAAAGAAGACGTTTTAACAGTTGTTAGAAGCAAGAAGTATTATTAGAAATGAAGAATATTTTATCATGACAGAGGAGTAAATTCACCAGGAAGATATAAAAATTCTAAATTAGTGTGCTATCCAAAACATAATTTCAAAATGTATAAGGCAAAACAAAATTTATACATCTAAATTATAATGCAAAATGAAAGTTACAGAAGAGGAGAAATAGAGAAAGTCTAGAAAAAGTAGGGTAGTTTTACATACCTTTCTTCACAGTTAATACAATAAGGATATAAAAATTTGGTACAGACATAGAAGTTGTAATATCCTGTATTGTCTGTTGCTGCATAACACTTTGCCACAGATTTAGTATTCAACTATACAACTTGTTATTTTAAAGTTTCTGTGGCTCAAATGTCAGGGCACAGCTTTACTGGGTCCTCTCTGTCCCAGAGTCTTCTGTGAAAGCTACAATCAAGGTGCTGCCTGCAGCTGCGGTCTCTCCGTAAGGCTTGAATGGGAAGGTTCTGCTTCCAAGACCACACAGTTCTTTTGTTTCTTGTGGCCAGTTGGACTAAGGGCCCCAGTTTCTTGTCATCTATTGACTAGAGATCATTCTTGTTTTGTAACTGGTTGTTACCCTCACAGTTTCTCATCACAGAGGGGACTTCCTCATGCTGCTTATTTATCAAAAACAGCAAGGGAAATTCTCCTAGCAATACTGATGGTGAAATCTTATGTAACATAATCACCAAATTCTACTGGTTAGAAGCAAGTCATAGGGCCCACCAATCACCAGGGAAAGAATTACATAAGGGTTTGATTATCCACAGGCAGGGATAATTGCAGGCCATGTTAGAATATGTCCTTCACAAAGACAATTAACTGACTGATCTAATTGACATCAAAATGCTTCACTGAATGACAACAGAATGCACATGTCATGTTTACCAAAATTGACCACACGGACCATAAAGCAAACCTCAACAAATTTCAAAGGTTTTAAGACATTCAAAGTATATTCTCTGACCACAGTAAAATTAAGTTAGAAATCAATAAAAGCAAGAAAACTAGAAATTACCCCCAACTGCTTGGAAATTAAACAACACAGTTTTAAGTGAAGCATGGACTTAAAAAAAAAAGAATAGAAATTAGAAAACATTTTTACTAAAGAACAAGGAAAATATAAAATATCAAACCTTGGAGAATGCAACCAGCAATGTTTAGAAGGAAATGTATAGCCTTAAATCTGTATTTTGAAAAAGAAGTTTAAAAATTAATGATCCAAACTTCCTTCCCAAGCAAATGGATAGAAAAAGAATACATACCAAACCCAAAGACAGTAGAAGTAAAACAATAAAATAATGAGATTTTAAATGAAGATTCAATAGAGAAAGCCCAAAAGGGTGATCATCAACTCCATTAGTCATCAGAATATGACACGCATACACACAGTAAGTCACTACTACACAGAATGACTAACATAACAATGACAGATAATACACTGTTGATAGGAGTCAACATTTCTACAATCACTTTGGATCATTTGTTGATAGTATTTACTACAGTTGAGCATATGTGTACCCTATGATCTAGCAATTCTACCCCTACGTATATAGTCAGCAGAGATTATGCATATGTCCTCTTAAAACACATGCAATGACATTCTATCAGCACTCTTAAAGCAGCCAGAAACTGAAAACAGCCTAAATACCCTTCAACAGTTGGTGAATAAATAAATCATTGCTATGGTCATGTTGAAATCCTAACACATAATGTGAAGGTGTTAGAAGCCAGGGCCTTTGGGAGGTAATCAGGTAAGGTGGAGCCCTAGTGAAAGAGATCAGTGATTTTTATAAAAAGAAATCCCACAGAGTACCCTAACTCCTTCCGTCCTGTGAAGATACAACAAGAAGTCTATGACCTGGAGCAGGGACATCACCTGACCATGCTGGTCCTGATCTTGGGCTCCCACCCACCAGAACTTCAAGAAATAAATCCCTGCTGTTTATAAGCTACCCAGATTCTGGTATTTTGCTATAGCAACTGAACAGGTTACACAGTTGGAAACAGTAACACATATATATACATATATATACACACATACATACATATACATGATTTTGCAATACAGGCCCTTGTACGCTGAGTATGATATGACTGTCATAGGTAGGTAGCAATTAGTTTTGCAGCAGTATAGAAGTTGCTAAGAATGGGGTTGTCACAAAAGGGGGAGATGAAACTTGAAATACCTAATTGACTGACAGTAAAAATTGGATACAGAGAGGAATAAGGAATGCAATTCTAGGTAAAGAAAGCAATGAGAGGAAAGTGCAAACATGGGAATTGGAAATCATGATTTCCTACAGTTTACCGATGTAGCTTACTGGTGTGCTGTGGTTTCTCTGAAAGGAACAATGGGCGCTAATAGAGAGGAAGTCAGCCAAGATCAGACGCCTGGGGCATTGACTCCACAAGGTAAAGCTGGGCTTTGTTTTTTGCTTTTTTTGTTTGTTTGTTTTGAATGAAAATGGTCGCTTTTAAAATTAAACACCCTCCAGAACTTATATGACCAGAGATAAAGTAAGAACTCCATAGTTTCATGTTGCAAAGGATTGACTAGCTGGGGTACTAGGTGCAAATGCCAGTAGAGTTTCGCTGTGCCACATTTTTATTAGAATGGTTATTTGCGGGGTTTTTTGTTTGTTTTTATTCTGATTATAAAGCTTTACAGGATTTGGATCCTCTGCCACAAACCTATTCTTCCCGTAAGTTTTATTGTTTGGTGCACCATATTGTAGAACACAAGGTTTTCAGTAACACACATATAAAATCATAGCAGAACCTCCTATCTAGCAGATATGCACAATATTCTCTTTCTTAATTTTGAAAAATTATGAATTCTGAAGTTATCTTGCTGCTATGATATCCTATAAAACTTGTGCACATAAATGAGACAGCTATACAAAATTTCTAGATGTCACAAAACAGGGTAGAGCAGTGAATTCATTTGATGATAAACTTGGGCCCTGACAAATTCTCAGAAGGTTTAGCAGTGAACTGCATCAAACAAGATGAGGATCAACACAGGCACACATAATGTTCTCTGTTTGAGTAAGACAGGTTAACGGAGTAGGTGTTTAGCAACAGCGCGTTTAAAGGCTTTATGCCTTCAGTGAGCACAATCATAATCTACAAACGAAAGGATTCTTGATGACGTTACAGGTTCCTATCAACCCTTTCACTCCATGTTTCTACACGGCTCTGCGAAAGAAGTGCTACACATGCAGAGCTTTTGTTGTTTGTTTTTGTTTTGTTTTGTGCACAACACACCCTTTAAGATTTAGCAGTGCTGTCACATATAAAAATATCTACATAACTAATAATTCTTTAAAATTTTAATTTTCCTAAAGAATACTCCGAAGCTTTAGAAATCATGTATTTGTTTAAAGTCTATTTAACTCTTGAGTTCTAGGGAGAGTATTTTTAACTTATGTCATCACGGTATATGCAAACGGCTTAAGAGTGTTTAGGAACAAACTCATCCTGACCATCTAATTTTTATCATTATTTTTTTCAGGTAAATTTAACTGAGATCAGGATTAATGTAAATAAATGTGTGAAAGAAATATATAAGTGGTATGTGAAACACCTGTTCCCGCTCTGCTTGTCCTCTCTCTCATGCTGTCAGAAGGTCTCCCTATCCTCAAGTTTTGACCAGTGCTTGACAAATATTAGCACATACAAGGATCACGGCAAGAGTTTGTTATAATTCAGACTCCTGGGACCCACCCACAAGGCGTTCTGATTTAGTATGCAGGGGGTGGAACCTGACAATTTGCATTTCTAACCACCTACCGGGTGCTGCTGATACCATCAGACGGTGGGTCACATTTTGGGTATTAAAGGACTAGATCTGAGCTGTAGACATCTTCCATTCATTGTCGCATTGCTGTACTTCTACTTTCCATTTCAAAGGACATTTCATTATTGTGATAACCAATGATAAGGAGCATAAATACATTCATGCTTTAGTCATCTCAGGTAATACATACACATCTAACAAGGGTCTTCTTGAGATGCTTTAATTCAAAGAAGTCAAATTAATGGTGGAAATTTCCTATATTGGAAAGGATGTATAATTTGGGTACATGGGACTTTCAGTGTCTCCAACACCAGCCACTATTAAATCCAAGTGGATCAACTGGTGAACAACAGTGTTGATTTGGCATTTTAAAAGACTGTAAAGACGAAGTCATACTTATAGATATACCAAGGCAGTTTATATATATATATATATATTATTTATTTATTTATTTATGTTTAAATATATACATTTTTTTCCTAACCAACTGTAGATAAGATTGCACTTTTCCAGAACCTCGTGTATCAGAATGTGGAACAGATGTCAGCCAATGTGACAGGGTTTAGGATGATGTTCGTGAATTAAAGGGCAGGTGTCAGTTTCAAGTGACATGTTCCCTGAAATCTACTGTCTCTCTTTGTTTATCCTTCAGAAACAATCTCTAAAGCAACTGTTCATCTATTTAGTATGGGGTATGGTGTAGAAATGCAAGCCAGATCTCAAATTTAGTCTGTCGTTTGCCTTCTTGAAAGGAGATGTGATTTATGTTTATAATAAAGTATTTGAAATGTCATTTAATAGGAAAACAAATGGCAGTAGGATTCCCATGAGCAAAAAAAAAAAAAAAAAAAAAAAAAGTGGGGTTTGGAACTGTGAGTTAGACATTTTTATCTCACCACACTTTAAGTTACATATTTTTATTCTAATTGTAAAAATTATCTCTCTTGATATATCTTTTCCATTATTTTTTTCAGAGAGAATTCATCAGCTGGGTTAATGATGACACAAAATTTTAATATATGCATTAAACATTTAAGTTTTAATATGTTAACATGTCATAAGATGTGAATAATAACAATGTTTTATATATGAAGTGAAAACATATTTTATGTTAGAAATAGTTATAATGCCTGGAAAGTGACTTATATCCATAACAATTTCATTTAAATATTGCTTTTGCTCTCCATCTATCTTAGATGCAATTTTATAGTCCTTTTAAAAAATTCATTTCAGTGTGACCTCTTTGAAGCTGCAACTTAGTGCCTCTAGCCTACATACCCAATTGCACTTGTACTTGCTCCTGTTCAATTACCTTTTAACATGCAGAGAGCAGCCAGCACCCAGGACTGAAATGCATTTACCATTCTGAAATTCTCCAAGAATTACAACTTTGGTTCAGTTCCATTGCAATAAGAAGGAAAGGCTAAAAGGAACTCAGCAGGTTAATCAGATGTTAGATATCATGATGAGTCTGAGTTCTCACCTGGCCATAGAATGGACTTCAGATACTTTATTATGAAAAGCATGGAAATATATTCTTAAAGGAAACCTTGAAGGATCTCTATGGTTCTCGCATTGTGGGATAAAGAAAGGTGCCTGACTGAGGAAGGAACAATAGTATCATTGATTAGGACCAGATACGTTCCCTTTCTTCAAAGATTTAACTTTCACATAGTTGCCCAAGACTCAGTTATTACATCTGAAAAAACCGATGATAGTAATGTCTTCCTTTATGCAGACATGATAATAAAATGAGAAAATATATAGGTACAATGTTTAAAAAGATTTCAAATCATTAAAAGAATTCAGGCATTATCACTACAAGACATCTAATGCGAGCCAGATTTGGGATCTGCCATGCACATTCTATACATTAGATCTCTACCTCCAGTATTCTGATGATAACTCTAAAATTTTGGTAGAAAACTTGTCCCTTTTTGTATACTATAGACCTATCTTGGTAGAGCTCCATCAAATTCCAACTGCCACCTGTTTATTTTGTCTTTCAACAGAGGGAAAAACAATCATGAAGTTTATTCATGAAAACTCACACCAAAAGAGCGATACCAGAATATATAGTTTGATTTTCATTAGATTATAAATAACTCCACCAACTATAGAATTCCTTTGACAGGTTGCTTTGGTATTGGCTATGAGTATGGCAGAAAATTTCTTCCTATTATGTCTCTGTTAACCGAGGTAGGTGAGGTCTTGGACAAATAATAGAGCGCATTCTTGAAGACACTTACAAATATGTCGAATCTCGCCAGATGCTGAAAAAAGGCAACATTGATCTTCCCCCATCAAAACTCATAATCTCTGAAAAGAAGCTGATAAACTTGATCACTAGTGTTTAATGGTTGATAAGGATTATTGTATTTTCCTTCATGGGATGACTTGAATTGTTTTAGAGAACAAGTTCTTTAGCCAATGACACAAATCCCTCATCATGGCTTTTTGGATTTCAGTGACAGGCTGTGTGAAGATCTTTGGATGAACCATGTTCTGATGTCACTAGCAACTACCTACTTCACAGGCATGTAACACGGTCCCTCTGGTTCTTTTTTCTCATTACTCTTCTACAGCTGTGGCTGCTTTGGGCTGAGCAGTGATTGAATGGATAGATGCATGATGCTTGTTCCTAGATTCATTCTGAAAGCACTGGTAATGCTCCTGGACTACATATGGGCTGGCTTCCTCTGACTAAGAAGACAAAAGTGTTACCCATCAATATTCTCATCTCATTCAATTATGCTCACAAGTTTACTAAATGGAGCTCTTTCTCTCTTTATAAATATCTTATATTTTGGCATGATTTCATCACTAAATGCATCTTGAGTAATTGCACTTGAATCACTATAGAGAGGATATAGAAGAAACCTAGATTATGTACACTCCTGCTTGATTTAGTCATAAATTTGAATGTGCTCTTTGTTCATAGATGGAAAATGAAGCTATTGCACAAATGCCTTTGCTGGTTTGTGTCCAACTTTTCTGTCTTTCTTACCTTATACTGCTGTACCCAGGGTATTACGCCTACAGTGACAATGCACTCAAAACAGAGGATGTGCAAAGAGCCAAGATCTGAAAAGATTCTCTTCTTCCAGACTGTTTCGTAATGCCCCGGCTAAAAAGTAATCATTGTGTTTTACAATGAAAATAAAAATGTCATTGAAATAGCTCAAAAGACTTCTTTAGAACATAAAATAGCCATTAAAAACAACAATGTACTTTAACAATTCAAGAGTTGATGAATCAAAACAGATGGGTTAAAATTTTCTTAAAACTGCACTCTGGTTTCAAAACTAAATGAAAATTAAGTTTGAGAGAACCATATTTGAGAGGCTATCAAACCAAAGTTTGACTAATAATCTAAGATATTCAACATATTCTAAAATTAGAAAGCTTGAAAATGTACAGTAATTATACTAAATTTTACATATTGAATCAGAGACACCAAGAAGCTAAAGCATGAGCATTCCCTTCCCCACCTTACAGCAGGGGACAGTAAAATCACTTAAAATAGCATCATTTACAAGGAATGCACATGAAATTAAACTACTTTCATTGATTTAAGCTGTAAATTTTTTTTCAAGCTGTAAATGTTTTTAACCATCTCAAATGGAAGAATTTCCATCTATGATTTATTAGTACTTTGTATATTTATTTGCTTCCTACCATCCGTTGCCCAGGATTTGTTTTGACACACGCAGTGACATTTCACCATATCACTGTCGGCTTTTATACAGCAGAGTATAAATCCTGTACATGTTGTGTCTGTCCCAACACATGGTATTTTGTCAAGTCTACAACATATATATAAAGTCAAGGTTTGTTTTTTAAAAATAGATCACTTTAGTGAAACTTAGAAACTTTTAATCACACAATAAAGATTACAAAGATTTAAATGTAATATTTATATTATATCTAATATTTAAATCTAAGATTCATTAAAGTATCTTTTTTACTTTAATTGCTTCATTTTCATAAAAACCTTATTTTGAATTTTATTTCATATAGAAACCATAATTTATAATTCTAAACTTAAAAACTAAGATATTTTCTAGCCTGTGTTTTGGGATAGATTCAATGCCAAATTTATGAATATCTTCTGAATCTTCTAACTCAGATACTAGTTTGGGGTCACTATCTTTATTTAAAGTCTGAGATACTTCGTTTCAAGACACTAGCATTCTATTTTCGTGGCAAAATAAAGAAGGCAAGGGGTATCAGGACAGAGGGGGGAAAAAAAGAGAAGGAAGAAAAAGAAAAAGAAGCCGAAACAGAGGGAGACGGAGAAGGAAGTGATGATGCGGGGGGAAGATACAAACAACAGGAGAGGGAGGAGGAAGAGGGAAGAAAAAAAGGAAAAAAGGAAGAAAGGAAGCAAGAGAAGAAGAAAAGGAGACAGTAGATGGAGAGGTGTGCTTTCTTTCTACTGGGAGCAGAAAAGCCCTGGGTTTAGATTCTTTTCGATATAGAAGAATTCTTTTCATTTGCTCGCGTTTTGGTGATGGTAATTGGGAAGAAGGGTGCCAGTGATCTTTGACTGTTCATTCATTCTTTTGTTTATCAAATAAGATAGCAAAACAACGCAGCTACTTTCTGATGGGTTTTCTGTCTTTATTTTTTAATATCTTGTGTTCCTGCTATATGTAGATGAAACTTAGACTAAATGTATGTTTGACTCTAAACATGAAACAGCGCAGTTTAAATAAAACTGTGAACTTGTGACAGTTGATGTTCTACTATTACTCAGTTAGACATTCTTTAAGGTTTCTTGAGCTCCCTGGTCCTGACACCCAATTCCCGGCATGGAGCCTAATGCAGGTGAAGACTCAGCGCACCCTGTTTGGATTGAATCGTTTACTTCAAGCTTTACTCCTTAAAAGCAAACATATACTAAAAATCCATGTAGGAAGAAAGATGCAGACCGTCTATTTGTAGATGACATGATTTTACATACAGAAAATCCCAAACAACAGCCTCCCCCACTGCCTCCTCTCACCTCCTACCCGCCCCAAAAAAGAAAAAACTAGCAGAACTAATTAATGAGTTCAGCAAGGTCACAGTACACAAGATCAATATAGGAAAAAATATGTATTTCTATGTACTAGTGATCAACAAAATGTAAATGAAATTAAGGAAACAATATCTCACAGTAATAATAAAAAGATTCAAGTACTGAAGGATAAATTTAACAAAAGAAGTGCAAGACTATACAACATTGATAAGAGAAATTAAAGTAGATCTAAATAAAGGGTAGACATTTCATGTTCATGAAGACTTAATATTAAGATGGTAATTCTCCTGAACTTGACCTAGAGGTTCTCTGAAATCCTTAACGTCCCAATAGGCCTTTTTAGAAATTGACAAACTGATCCTAATATTGATATGGAAATGCAAAGGACTCAGAAGAGCAGAAACAATTTTGAAAAAAAAAAAGTTGGAGGATGTATACTTTCCCGTTACAAAACGTATGGTACAGACTATACTAATCAAAAATAGTCAAGCTCAGAGAACCAGAGAACAGTGGTTGCCAGGAACTGAGGGGAGGGGAAAATGGGGATTAGCGGTCAAAGGGTACAGAGTCTCAATTATGTAAGATAAGTTGTAGAGTTCTGCTACACAGCATGGTACCTACAGCTAACAACAGTGTACTGCACACTTAAAATTTAAGTGTTAAGAAGGTGGACGTTATTTGAAATGTTCTAACCACACAAACGAATGCTAATAAAAATGATAAAGAGGGCAGGAGGAAAGTTTGAAAGGTGATGGCTTTGACAGTGGTGATGGTTTCACGGGTATATACTTATCCTCAAACACACTGAGTTGTACACATAACATAGTTAAATATATATAACTTTTTATGTGTTAAATATAACTCAATAAATTATTAAAAATAACATGGTAATGGCATTAGGACAGACATGTAGATAAACAGAATTGCAGAATTGAGTTCATAAATAAACCATTACATTTATGGTCAATTAATTTTCAACAAAAGTGCCAAAGCAATCCAATGGGGGAAAAGACAGTCTTTTTAAAAAATAGTGCTGGGTGGGGTAACTGGATATCTACTTACCAAAAAAAATGTATGCCACTATATAAAACCATACACACAAACAATCTCAGAATGGACTGCAGACCTAGATGTAAGAGCTAAAACTATAAAAACCTTAGAAGAATACATAAAGATAAATCTTTGTTACGTTAAGCCAGGCCAAGATATCTTAACTATATCATTAATAGTACAAGTAGTACAAGAAAAATCTGATAAATTGGACTTAATGAAAATACAAACCTTTGCACTCAGAAGTCTCCCTTTAACAAGTGAAAGGCAACAGATATGGAGAAAATATCTGCAGATCATAGATTGAAAACGAACCTGCACTCAGAATATATAAAGAATGTTTACAACTCAATAATGAATGACAAACAACTCAATTTTAAAAGGCACAGAATATTTAAATAGACATTTTACCAAAGATGATATACAGTTACTAACAAGCATATGAAAGATGCTAAATATCATTAGTCACAGGGCAAATACAAGTTAAACTACAATAAGATGCCACCGCTGCTAGAAATACCAGACATTATCGCCCAAAGCCAGACATCATCAAACGATGGGGAGAATGAGGAGAAAGTGAGATCCCCATGCTTTCCTGGGCGGCCTCTTCAGTGGTTTTTAAAAAGATAAACATAAACTTGTCATATGACCCAGAAATCCCACTTCCAGCAATCTATGCTTCCTAAATTAAAACACATGACCACAAAAAGACTCGTATACAAATAAATGCTTAAAGCAGCAAGAGTCATAACAGTGAAAAATTTGAAACAATCAAAATGTATTTCAACTAGTGAATAAACAAATATGTGCTATATCTACATGATGGAATACTATTCAGTAGTAGAAAAGAATGGGTTATCGATATATTTCACCATATGGCTGAATCTCGAAAACATTATCCTAGTGGGAGAGGGTATAGCTCAGTGGCAGACTGTGTGTTCAGCATGTTCGAGTTCCTGGGTTCAATCCCCAGTACCTCCATTAGAAAATAAATTAAAATTAAATAAATAAGTGAATAAATAAACGAAAAAACGAATACATAAATAAATAAATAACTTAAGTACTGTCCTCCCCTAAAGCTTAATAAAAAAGAATTAAAAAAAACTTTATCCTAGAAGCTGATACAGAGGAGTGCATATTTCATAATTCCATGTATATGTAATGTCCAGAGAAGGTGAACCTGTAGAGACAGAAATCTGATAGGGGGTTGTCTGAGGACAGGGATGGTAGCAGAGATTGACTGAAAACGGTTACTAAGTTTCTTTTTAGATGACAAAAATGCTTTAAAACTGGATTATGTGTTGCACAAAATTTACTAAAAAACACTGGATTATACGCTTAAAATTGGTAAATTTATGGTATGAAACTATATTTTAATAAAATTTTCAAAACATCTACTGGGAATAATATAAATCTCCATAATTAAAAGATTTTACTAGATATTCTGTACTATACTCCTTAATAAATGAGTTAAGATAATAGTTTAATTTTATAACATAGCTGTAAAAGATCTTAAATAAACACATAAATCTGTTTTTCATATAAAAATAAAATCTATAGCTTTTTCACAAATTAAATTAAAATTTATTTACAAAAACAAATTTGTTTTTGCATGAAATAATTTATTAAACTTTATCTTCCTGACTAGAAATTTAAATGAACTTGAATAAAGTAAAATTTAATCAATCTAAGATACTTTGAATATAGATATATTCTTCAACTAAGTAGTTGAGTATTCTAGTTGTGGCTTTTATATTTATTGAGCTAGAGACCTCAGTTCCATGCTATATATAAAATTTGCATGGGAGTCTTAGACAACATAATTGCAATCATTTCAGATTAAATTAAATGTGTTATTTAATATTTAGAAAAAAGTTTATAAAGGCTGAAATTCTGTTATGAGCATTCTTGTATTACATGAAATAGCATATCATATACTTTAAGGTAAAAATTCAATTTAGATGCAATACTATAACAAAGAAAACGAGGCAAACATAGTTTATTTAATCCTCAGATAAAAATTAAGATGTATAATCTTGAGGAAAGCATAAACCTAGGGTTTTAGGCAAGCTCAGACTTCTAATTTCATGGTGTCTTCCAGCTTCTCTGCTCTGTCGGAATGGAACATGCAAATATCTCTGTGCTAATTTGGGAAGATTAAACATTAAATGCATGAATGGGGAGAAAAAGTTACTAATTATTCAAGACACACATTTTTTGGAAACAAAAATTGAAAGAAAGTTTCTAATTATATTCACATTTCCTTTTCACAGTCTGATATTAATAAACTATGGAACCAATTTCTAAACCACAACAGTGGTTTGGCACATGTTTAGAAGACAGAAAAATTGGAAGTTGAATAGATATTTTCAACTCTAAACTGAAAACATCTCCCACAGGTGCTATTTAGCAGAAAAATCCTCAGTCTGTCCCAGGAGATGCGACTGGTATATGGCCTTGGCTGACACTGTGGGTGGACCTTGAGATCAAAGGTTAGCCTTTGATCTCAAAGAAAAGGAACATCCCGGAAGAAGGTGAGATGGATAACTATGAAAAGCAGTGCCATTTTTACTCAAAATCAGTCCTCCTATGCCATTTATTATAATCTGAAGTTGAGCTTCCACGGAGCAATTCTTGTTTCACCAGCAATTGCTGGTAGAACCCTCTAAGAGTTTTCACATTTCAGGGGTCCTTCTTTAATATTCAACCACTGGCGTGAAGGCACAGGTAAGCTGTATGAAGAAATGTCCCATATGTCCATGGCTCCCATTTCTCCTACACTAACTTCTGTCTCCCAGCCTGCACTTATGGCCTCACAGAGTTCCTTACAACCAACTGACAGAGGAAGAGAAAACCCGCCTTGGTTACTAATGGTTCTGGCATGATGTGCCAGCAAAGTCCAAACATGAAGGATACTAAAGCCCCTTCCTGGGACACTCTTAAAGGACAGTGGTTAAGGAAAATCCTCCCAGCGGCAGATATTTAGGCAGTATTCCTGGCCATTTGCCTGAAAGGACAAATAGCCTAACAAAGGCTGAACTGGCTGTAGCCACTGCTGAGTGCCCCAGCTGCCAGTATCAGAGAACAACGGTGAGTCTCCGATCTTGCACCTTCACTTGGGGGATCAGCCAGCCGACTGATGGCAGCTTGGTTCCACTGAACCACTTCTGTCATGGAGCGAGCAATACTTTGTTCTTACTGGAATGAACAATGGACTATTATACAATGCTTCTGCTGGAATCACCATGGGTGGACTGACAAGATGCCTTAGCCAACACTTCTGTGTTTCACACAGCATTGCTTCTGATTCAGGAACTCACTTGACAGTAGACGAAGTGTGGCAGTGGGCCCGGGCTCCTGAGACTCACTGATCTCATGATGTTCCCCTGGGACTCACTGATCTTAAGATGTTTATGGCACCTGCTAGGTGGCAATCCCTTGTAGGACTGGGACAGTATTCCCCAGGAGGGTATACATGGTCTAAATCAATATTCAATATTTGTACCATTTCTCCCAGAGCCAGGATCCACAGGTCTAGGAATCAAAAGGTGGAAATGAGAGTAGTACCACTCACTTTTTGTTTCCCTTCCCTAAAGTCTTGTGGAGTGCTGGTCTTAGTTTCAAAGGAAGAAATGCTCCCATCAGAAGACACAACAATAAATCCGCTGAACTGAAAGTTAATTCTGCCATCCACTCTCTCTGGGATCCTTCTACCCCTGATTCAACAGGCAAAAAGCAAAACAAAACAGAACAATTGTAGTCCTGGCTAGAGTTATTAATCCTGATTACCAAGAGAAAACTGGGTTGCTACTGTACGATGGTGAGTAAGAGTATTTCTAAAACGTAAGTGATCCCTTCAGGCTTCTCTTGGTACTACCACGCCCTGGGACTTACGTAACGAATGAACAACGTCATTCAGCCTGAAGATCTGGGTCCCTCTGTGAGGTAAAGAACTGTGACCAGCTGAGCTTCTTTCTGAAGACAAAATGAATATGGAATGGGTGGCAGGAGAAGGTGGTTATAATAAAGGTTATGACCACATGCCAAGTTTCAAAATGAGGAATTCCTTTTTTAAAATCATGAAAATGTTTGCTATATATTAAAATATTTGCATACTCTTCTCCCTCATTATCTAACATAAGTTGTATTAATAATAGCTAGCTTTGTATCATAGTGTTTAAGACACAGGAAATCAAAAGGAAAGAGTGAACATCACCTAAGGAATTTCCCTGCACACCTGAGGAAGGAGATAGCATGTTTTCAGGCTTCCGTAGGCTAGCTGAGTCATGTCAGACCGAAGCATGACTTTGCTATTCCCTTATTTGGAGACTGAATGTAACTTGAGGAGATGTGTACGAATGCCAAGTTGACGAGTCGTGGACAGTGATGGTCAGTTTTATATGCCAAGTTGGTTGGGCTATATCCCTAGTTATTCAATCAAACACTAACCTAGGTGTTGCTGTGAAGGTACTATGCAGACATCACCTAAGTTCACAACTAACTGATTTCAAGTAAGAGATATTACTCCAGATGACCCGAGGAGGCTTGATTCAGAGATGGAAGGCCTTCAGAGCAGCACTGAGGCTTCCCAGAAGAAGAAAGTTTGCCTGTGGGCAGCAACTTCTGCTTGTGCCCAAGAGTTCTAGCCTGTCCTTCCAGCGTGGTTGCCCTACAGATACCAGACTTGCTCTGCCAGCCCCCACAGTTATATAAATCAATGTCTTACAATAAATCTCTTAATATAAATCTTCTACTGGTTCTCTTTTTCTGGTTGAACCCTGATGGACACAGCCATTTAAAAAGCAGATACTTTGGGGCAAGTAACGTATTAAAGTTTTCTACTAGACATTAACACTTTGAAACACCACCATTTTGTTGGACTGTTTCCTAAGGGACAGGCTGTGAGTCCAGCGCTCTCAGAAGAACGACATGCAGAGATGAGAGAGCACCTAAGAACTGCTGGCCTCTTAGAATGGGAGTGGCAGTGATGGGCTCTGGACAGCCAGGAAGACTGCAGGAGGGTCAAGGTTGTCCAGTTAAGGAAGGAGCGATGAGGGATGAGGAAGACCTGTGCACTGACAGATAGGGAGAGTAGCAAAGAGAATGTGTGGTTTCACCGAGAGCCCACTTTGCTATAAGCCTAAAGCAGGACTCTGTGATTGTAAGAATGGAGCCTAAAATATAAATTAGGAAGGCAGAGCTGCACTGTGACACTCCCTTGCTTGCCTGCTGCATTCTTGTTCTTCCTTTTCCTCCCTCCTCCTCTTCTTCTCCTTGCTGCTGTGTTATTATTAACAAGAGCTATCATTTTTGAAAACTCAGTAGGGCTAGCAGCTAAAACGTCAGAGTTTTCTATATTTTATCTCACTTAATACACTTAATGATCCTATGAGACAGGCATACTCCTCTGGGGATCAGAGAGTGTAAGCCAACTGCCTAAGGCATTTGTTTAGAGCCAGCTGCCTGAAGGTACCTGCCTGGTGGGAGAGTTAGAATACTGGTCCTGTTCTCTCTGTAAAGTGTGGGCTGTCAGCCACTGCGTTATCCTGCACTCCAAAGGGAAGTGAATCCCGCAGAGGACCATGAATGACTAGACAGAGGACGGTCTGCAGCCGAGGAAGCCACAGTTTAAAAAGGACGTAGGAAGAGGATGGGACTTTGTGAGTTTCTATTCTCTACAAAGCAGGATGCCTACCTGATTTTCACCGTCTCCTGATTGTTCTTTGCTTCTGTAAAGTGCCATTTTAATACAGATCATTCAATTTCATTTCAACTAGCGCCACTTTTTCAACGTAGGCCTGCCTCCTAGAATGGCTTCTTTCCAGCAGAACTTCAGCCATGTGCAGTGAGAGGAGAAAGGGTGGGCGATGTGTCACGCGCATGCAAATGTGAGATTCACCTTTCTTTAAGAGAATGCTCAGGTGAGGAGGAGATCCTTTCCTTGTATCACCTAACAGACAGCCTTTTCAAAGATGCCCTAGCTTGAGTTAATGGATTTGCATATCCTCATTCAAGGAGAATTAAATTTTCCTTAATCAAGGGAAATTCATAGATGATAGCACCTTGTGAGAAACGTGGATGGGATAAAGCACATTCATTCAAGCAGATGATAAGGTCATGATAATACATTAAAGAGCAAAAAGCACATCGTTTCTCACTATTTAATTTTTAGTGTTTCTTTCTCCTTTAGTCTCATCCCACCTACTTTAAAAAATCATTTCTAAAATATGATCATTGTGGTAACACCAGTAAAGGAAACGTTGGTCTATGTCATGAAATAAGTTTTATCAAAGTAGAGGTTCTGAAAATGCGTGTCTCTGTATTCATCCTTCTCCTCCTTTCTCTTTTCTTGACTGAGTGTGCCCAATAATTTCCTGAGTTGGGACATTACTGCCATATTTTGTTCTATTCATTAAAAATGTTTCCACTGGCTAGGGATAAAAATAAGCATACTGTTAGTAGCTGAGAAGCAGAGGTTTCCAAATTATTTTCAAAATTTATGGAATCGGATGTTTCTCCAAACTAACACAAACCTACCATAAGTGTGGAAACATTCAGTTATTCAACCTGACTAAGACACTATGTGTTTTCTAGAAATTCTATGTTCTCGTCATAGCTATCAGACTTACAGCAGTTTCTTAATAACAACAGACATACTGCTAGGAAGTTTTACATGGTGTGTGTGTGTGTGTGTGTGTGTGTGTGTGTGTGTGTGTGTGTCTGTGTGTTTGTCCTTTTCAGACCATTAATATCTGCTTCTTGTTAAAACTAACTAGCAATTCTAAGAAAATGCCCTGAGAATAGGAAAATTAGAATAGAATGCTAATAATTATGATGAAACCAAAATTTATTTTTATTTGCTTTTTTAATCCTAGAGTTGTTACAAAAATACATAGCTATTAATAAGATCTTATTGAATGCTTAATATATTTCTTTCCTCATTAAACTAGCAATTTAGCTTTTTTCCTCTTAACATTTAGGAATGCTCGTTTCCTTTTGTCTGATAAACACAATCCTCTCCAATTAGCCTCCGAAAATTTAGGATTTTGAGTAAAAAGTTTGTTCATGTTCTTGCTTCCTACAGTCCACTCCCAGACAGCGATGCTGGGCAGATCAGCTGGCCTATTTCCACTTCAGTTTCCAAATCTAAATTCGCAGTGGTATTACTTGACTTATTGGGCGACTGTGAGAATAAATTGATATACTGCACTTAAAGCACTATGTAGAGTATAGAATAGTAAACAAAACGATGAATTTTAAAAAGGAAAGTATCAAAGATGACTCAAGATCTAAGTAAGGCTTGGATAATCAAATAGATGGCATTTTCTGAAGGAGCATAGAGTGAGGGGTCAAGGGGATATTAAAGAGCTATAATTGGATAATTTTAGATTTAAATGACTTTGAGTCTCCAAAAGAAAATGTCAGTTGTGTATATACACGTCCAGACAATAGAGGGTATCTGGGCTGGAGCTGTGTATCTGTAAGTCGTCTAAAAATAGGTTGCAATTCAAACCACAGACATACTTGAAATCAATAAAAAAAAAAAAAAAAGAAAATATACAGTAAGAAAAAGAGAATCCCTAGAATTGGCACTTTATCTCCAAGGGAGACGAGGCTGCCTGACCCTGAAAAGGCAGCAAAAATCAGAAGCAGAAAAGTAGGAAGTGAAACTTGGTAACAGAAAGTTCTAAATGCTGAGGGAAGAGAAATTAAAAAAAAAAATTAGTCAAAACTTTGAACGCAGCTGGGAGAATTTGTACCAAAATGACTGTGCGTACGTTCTGTGAACAGGGTATCAGTGTTAACTTCGATGAAACGTATTTCAGTGGTTCATAAAGTAGACAAATCCGTGTTGAAATAAAGTGAGGAAGTGGAGACAATGATAAAGAAAATTCTTTTGAGAGGTTTGGCTATGAAGTCGAGAAAATAGGGAGGAAAGTTATTGGAAGGAGATGAGATGCCTAGAGATTATTTATTGTTGTTGAAATTTTATGAAGGAGTCATGGGCACATTTAAAAGCCAATGGGAAAGTTCCAGTTGAGAGCGAGAGTGAGAAAGGGAATGGAGAGTTTGAACACAGAAGAGGGAGATGTCCTGCTCATAACAAGGTTCCAGGGGACGAAATCAACAGCACAGATTTAGAAATTCGCCTCAGGTAGGAGGAATGATCTTTCTGAATTTTAGCAAGAAGGAAATACAAGAATAATAGAACTTGTCCATAGATGACTATTGTAGGTATTTATAAACATACAACACATTAAAATTCCTCCACCTGAGACTGCTCTTAATAGTGAGTATAACACTGTTGCGACAAAGTTTAAAAAAACTGGTTTTGAAAAAAGTCCAGGATCCTGAGATCTACAGCAGAAGTACAAGTTAGAGAGTGTTACTCTGTAACCGTCTCCGCCTTCAGCAAAAACACGGGGAATGAGACTCAAGACATTCATGTATTCATAGAACATTGGGACATAGGTGGGTAAACAGAGCAATTTAATTAGCGTGATCCTCTAGGTGGGAGTAAATGGTCTACTTGTGTGGGGTTAATGAACTCTTTCAGGGCACCTAACTAGAACCATGGTGCCTTCGAAAGACTCATTGCCCTCACAGGCACGAGCGCTTTTTCTATCAGAGAGTTCTTTATTTACCAGTCTTTACGCTCTGCAGGAGAAGGCCACGTGTTTATGAGATAACACATTCCCGCATGCAAAAGAAGTGTTTTTCCCAGCTTTCATCCTCACACACAACAAACACGAACATTTCTGATAGGATAGCATTTCCCTCTTCACATCAATAAAGTGGTTCTGCATAGTACTGTTTAATTTCATCAGTGTAACACAGATACAAAATAACACTAATTTCTTATAGTGGGTGACATCTCTGAACTATAGCTGGATGGTATTCAGGGTTGAAGACGTGTGGCTGGAGTCAGAGTAGGGAGGAGCGAGTGGCTGGTGACTTTTTCATCTGTACAGTTGCTGCTGCTTCTCTGGAGATGAGACATAGCAATGCTTAGCTGACAACTCCCTGAGCATGCATACAGATAATAAGCAGTTGTGAATCCTTACGTATGCTAAGCAAATATGACTCTGGGCCATGATGGAGGAAGACCAGAAAAACAAAATACATAACCAAATGCCTAATCATTTATGTTAATTGTAGTAACAGAAGCATCTGGTTTTATTTGATGTGTTCTCTCCACTTTCGACGTCTAAGACAAGACAGATGTTAAAGCGGAAAAAATCCACTTTAAGTCTTCTCACTTAATTTATCTGACAATTATCCGTGGCTCTCCCAGTTTTCTGTATGCCCTGTGAGAGTAGGGGCTATGTTTTCCAGCCTTGGAAATGAGATAGAGCGCCCCCCTCTGGCAGACAGGGTGGATATGATCGCAGCCCGTTACAAAGCATTTAAATACCCTAAGTTTGGGGTTCTTCAGCTGTGACACAAACCCATGAAGTGTGCAAGGTCCCCAGGGCCCTTCAGTGTTACCCCTGGAGGATTTAGGAGGCAAGGGAATTCAGCACAAACATAGTACTCAAGCTGGCTGCAGTGCCATGAGTCATAAGGCCCTCTGTTTCTGACCCAGGAGTCTTGTGTCTTGTGCCAGCACCCATGAGACCATCTCAGGCTAACTCATCAGGTGCAAAAAATCTCTGAGACATCACCGTTCTCCTCAGCCTTCTCCCCTTAATTTGTTTATATACACATTTCTTTCCCCTAGGGAAAACGATTTACAGGGTTACTCCCCAGGAGTTTCTCCAGTTTCTGCCTCTCAGAAGACGGTTGTGTAAACAATCTGACCGAACAAGCCTATGGCGGAACCCAGATGATCTTGACCTTCTCTGGGTGTGAACTGTATCTTCAAAATGCCATCGTGTTTGAGGCCACAGTTGGGAAAATACAGAAATAAGAAATTCAGAAAAAATTAAAACTACAGATCAGTATTTTATATTGTGTTAAATGTCTAACCTCAGTCTTCTGGAACTTTGTTTTGTTTATAGAAGTATGTAAGTAGAGATCTACCTAAATGTTAACATGTCTTGTCTTACTTTACCTTTGTGTCTTTCATGTGTGCTTTTCAGACCCAAAGCCCTTAAAGAAACTATGACAATGTTTATTCTACCATTTTTGACTAGCATGGTGTATTGCTAAAAGACTTTGGATCATATGTGAAAAAATAAAATCCAAATTGACTGCATCTTTCGTTATTGCTTAACAACTGTCAAACAATTGAGAAATTTGTTTTGGATGAAGCATGAACATTCCGTCTTCCATTCCCAGCGCCACTCCACACAGTCTGCAGTTTGTCGGCTGACCACTGATTGATGTCAATGTGAAAATTCTCAGAGAGAAGACAAGAAATATGTCACGGGTTTTTGGTTCATCAAGCTTCTAACTAGGACCAGAGCCAGCAATTACACACACTTATGTCTATTCTCTGGAATACAGAGAAAGCAAAATCTCCTTGGGGTTGTAAGAATAACTACTCTGTTCCTTACACAAAACGACTAAGGCTCAACAGCTTGTGAAAAAGGCATGGTCCAGGGCATGTCAGGACAAAGAAGAATGGTACGTTATTTCTCTGTTCTCCATATTCTTTCATAACTGGACAAGACTCAGGCTTACAAGTAGCTGGGCACACTGGAGATGGCTTGATATAAGGTACCAATGCAGCCCCATCAGAACAAAGCATCCCCATCAGTGATTTAATTGACACATATTTATTGAGTGTCTGCAATGCGACTGTACTGTTGCAATGTCGGCACTACTGGTAGGTTCTGCTGAAAAACTAACACGGAGTAAGGACCTCATTCTCCTTAAATCTATAGTCAAGTGGAGATGACAGATACTGAGGACATAATACGTGTGACTGAAGTTTAAAAGAAAGCAAGGTGACCTAGGCTGAGGGTAAGTATCCATGTAGAGTTCTTAGAAGAAGTGACACATAAACTTAGAACTAAAATAAGAATAGACTTTAAATTAGAAACAAAATGAGAGGAAAATAAGGAGAGATACAGTGCAAAGACCCTGAGGCCAAAGATCTCATGTGACTGGATTATACGAACAGAAGAGGAGAATCGCTTACGAGATGAAAAAGCGTTCAGGGGCTAGATCAAGAGCCTCGTAGGCTCTAGTGAGGATTTGTTGGGGACAACAGAAATCTATTTCCATACAGTGTGTGTTTACAAAAACAACTATTGCCGTAGGGTAAATTACAGATCGAGGAGAGCAAGCGAGCGTGTGGGGGAACCATTGTACTAGAAAGAAAATACTGATGTTGGGCTAAGCCATGAGAGAGATGATGGAGAGAATTACAAGTGGACAGATTCTAGAATTATTTAAAGGTTAGAATTAGTATCTTTTGGTAATTAATTGAGCGTGAGAGAAGAGGGAGGGGAAGGGGTTACACAGGACTCCCAGGTTTCTGTCCAAAGCAATCACCAGGGTAGATGATAGCCGGATTTTCTGTGCAGAGGACAGAAGAAGAGGATCGGGACTGGAAGAAAAGATGGTAAGTTCTGTTTCTGACCTT
The DNA here is from genome assembly GCF_009834535.1 of Camelus ferus. Taxonomy (NCBI): domain Eukaryota; kingdom Metazoa; phylum Chordata; class Mammalia; order Artiodactyla; family Camelidae; genus Camelus; species Camelus ferus. The sequence continues at coordinate 6,172,647 of NC_045715.1, forward strand.
GAGGCTTTCATCCAAATGGGTCTGGAGCTAATGAGAGAAGTCATGTGTTGGGGATAAAAAATTGAGTTTTGGCAACATCTAGGTGTTGTTTTAGAGATTCTAAATAAGTAAAAAAGTATAAATTGACATAATATTGCTTTTGTGTGTACAGTAGTGGCTTCTACCAGGGCGACCTTATCTCCTCGGGGCAGAGGTCCTGTTGCCATGGAACAGTGGACCACTAGGAGGCAGATGGAGGTGGGCTCCCTGGGTCATTCTGAGAGTTAATAAGAGGAGAATAAAAAGCTTTGAAGAAAGCAGGACTCCTGTAGGTGACTGGCTGGAGGGAAAAACCCCAGTGAGCTGCTGGAAGCAGCAGACTTCCGAGGACGGGGTCACACCCGTCTTCACCTGGTCAGGTGGGGGCATCAGAAGTTGGTTAACTCAGATAACTGAACCACTGTCCTCAGAATGTTCACTGTGACCTCACCTTGTGGCTCACCTAGACACGATGGCTGTGCAAAATGGGAGGGACTGGGAGAGAGGGGGGACAAATGCCTTTTGCTTGAGCAGTCGGCTGACCAAGAAGACAGGGAGAAGCCAGTCTCGCTCAGAAGAAGAGTGCACCAATTAGATAACAGAAATTGTCCCACGAGAGTCCCACGGCCAGCAGCTCAGAGCACTAGATACTGCAACCCTTCCCACTGGGACCCCAGACATGACATCCACAACGAGCATGCTTCAGTCACGAGAAAAAAATACGCAACTGGAATTTTCAACACTTCCAGTTGGAGGCAATTTCTGTCACTCAGGAGGACATATAACTGAATTTTCACAAATAACTGGACAACTAAAACTGTGCCTAATGTCTTCTGGAGGAGGCACTACTGAGCTTGGCTACAAGGAATACAGTACCTTGAGCACCCAAGCTCGTGAGTGGGAATTATTGTTTTGGAAGCAGTTTGAGAACGAACGAGAGAGTAGGAGCCTGGCGACCATGCTGTTCTACCACTTTGGGGGGATTAACCGATTACGTGCACCCGTACATGTGTATTTTCTGGGATGCACCACAGCTTGCTTTTCTCGGTTGAGACGGATTTAACGACTTGTATTTTGTAACCCAGCTTGGTTTTATGTTTCTCATAATCTTTTGTGTTTACTTTTCTCCCTTTGACTTAATCATATTGTCCTGGAGCCATGAGAATTTTCTTACTTTTATTCTGATGTCCCAACTTCAGCTTCTCACGAAGGATGAGGACATATTATGGAAACAGCTTTTTAAAAACAACTATTGCACTTATTTCTATGTCCTTTTTTTTTTTTTAAGACAGGAAGGCTCAGATTCAAATTTGCAACTCAGATCCAGAAATCATACTGAACTTTGCCTCAGTTACTGTTATCTCCTCTCAGCTCCAAACCCACTCTTTTATACGCTGTTTGTGGGGTGGGGGTGGGACTCTGCACCTCATTTCTGCTTTTCCTGCAGGTTTCTTCTTGGACTCTGTAATGGGGGGGGGTGTTCAAGGGGAACGGCAAGGCGGGAAGAGGAAGGAGGGACCAGTTCTTCTCGGTGGCTCCCCGTGGCTCCCCCGGCCACGCTCTCGCTCCCAGCACCGGCGCGCCTGCCCTGGGAGCCGCTGAGTCCGGTGTGCAGTTTCACCAGCACCTGCAGAGCCGCTCTCTCCCCACAAGGCCCTCAAGTTTTAATAATTCCAACTTCTTCCCTTTTCCCCTCAGCCCTGGGGGTAGCCCCGGTAACTGCTTCCAGAAACCGCACCTCTGTGATACCTTCGTCTTTTGTCCGTTTAGTTACCTCATGGACGGCTTTATACACAACTATCAATTCTTCACATTAAATTCTCTGTTTAAGCAACTGGTATGGTTTCTGCTTTTTGACTGAACACCACCTGATTCAGACTTCATAGTCTTCAAATCTACATTCTATTTCTTCTTTCTGCTTTATATTTTTTTCAGTCCTCTTTTTTTGTTTGTTTTCTCTATTGTTGGTAAGGAGGGTGGTGATATTAACTCTCAAGTTTTTGTGGATGCATGTTACGTAAGGGGAAACCATAAAAATAATGCAAATAAAAGAAAGGCTTTAAAGCTGGGGAGAAGGAAGAGAACAAAGGAATAAAACATGTTCCATATGTTTAATGGAAATATGGATAGAAAGATTTTTTAATTGAATAACAGCATAGTAAAATAAAATGAGGAAGAAATCCAATTTCTCGGTTTTTACAGTAAGTTATAAATAGATTATGTTCACCTTTTAAATGACAGAAACTCAAAATCAGAGTAAAAAAATTTCTTTTAACTATTTTATCTGTAAGTTGCTTACCAAATAAGCATCTAAAACATCATAAGCCATAAAGTTAAATGGATTTAATGTTCACCATCACTTCCCATAACTCCTATAGTTTTGAGGTTCTCATTTTGATATATTTATTTTCTCCTTATGTCCTGTATTTTATCAAGTCTTCATGGATTCACTCTTTCACTTTCAATTAAACGTTTTTAGAGCGCTGAAGAGTCACACACAGCTGAGAGCCCTCTTCTTGATGTGTGTGTGTGTTCGTGCAGGTGTGCATCTTACGTAAGTGAATGCGAATATTTTCTAAATTACATTGGCCTCAAAAAAATAAGCCCTAGTGTTTAATAAAAACATTTTTGTGAAAATCTCATCAATAAAGTACGACAAGTAGAAACAAATATTAGTTTGCCTAATGTAAGTTACCCAGTATTCACCGGGCTTTTACCTAACGTACCAGACTCTGGGCTCTGAGCACTTTGCGTGGATTATCTAACTCTCTCTTCACCAGAACTCTCTGAGGGAGTTATTATGATTGTTGCCTATTTTACACTACGTCTTTATAAGGAGTCTTAGTAACCAGGACTGGGATGTGAACCTAGGACAGTTCGTACTCTGAACAATTTTGCCTCACCGGGATTCAGATCTTTTTGGAGGTAATGAAGGTGCCCCTTGAGTCCAGCATGATACTGGTAGTTGAAAGAAGCAAACCTGAAGAGATCAGTGACACTCAGGTCACAGTTAACGTTCTGCAGCTATACTTTTTTTTTGCCACCTTGTTCTCTTTTGCTGTGATAGTAGGTGAAGTTAGTCTCTTGCAATGTTGAACCAATAGTAACATATATATATATACACATATGTATATATTTATTACTTAGAAACCTATAGGTAGTTCACTCATTGCATTTTTTCCTTCTCGTTTCTTCTTATTTCTGTCCTCCATTGTCTCAGAGATGTTGACTACACAAAATGCCCTTGCGCCCAGGTAAACTCAGCTCACTGACGAGTGTCCAATAGAGAGGAGCTCAGGCAGATTCTCCTGTACGGCGGGCAGACTGAACGGTCACAGACAGCACCTGGGCACCAACCCACTGTCAAAATCCCCTTTCTCAAAAGCTTGACCTATTGACTTTCAAAGTCTAGGACAAGGTCCACGGTGCTTCACAGATTTGGAGATATGATTGGAACAGCACTGCCTTACCTGCTAAAATTTGTTCACAGGTGCTGCAAACACATCTTGATAAAGATGTACCAAACGTTGACCACACAGAATCTGGAAATAAAACACATACAAATAAGTGAAAAATGCCTTTCCTCAAAAGAAAGACAATCTGCACATGCATTATAAATTGCATCTGAAGGTACATTTTAATTTGCTGCTTTATTTAACCCTCTGCTGAGCACTGCATATTTCAAACCAACATCACTGGAAAAGTGTTAGAAGCATCACTTGGTGATTGTCTTCCCCGGAAGATAATGTTTCATGGTAAATAAACAATGGGCTCTAGAAAGTAGTTATTTTTAGAAAGAATTCAGAAGTGAGAAGAATTAATGCAATGATGATAAGAAGAAAGGGTCCAGAAAATGGATACAATGTGTCAAAGAATTGCAAGTGTTTTCTGTCTTTGGGGATGAGATAAGGGAGGAGAGGGTTGTCATTGGTCTTTAGTGTTTGTTGCTGAGTAAGTGAAAATAAATGGAAAATGAGGTTCTTCCAATTTCAAACTGTTACAATATGGTTACTTTCATGCCCTACAGAGAATTCCTGAAGGCACGAACCCAGTCACAAATTGGTACACATCAGCATTTTGCATAAAAGGAAAACATCCATATCTGACTCAAGCAACGATGAAATCAATACAGAAACATTTCCAGAGAAGTCCTGCAGGTTTTTTATGCATTTACAGCTAGTATATCGTGCAAAAAAATCTTCTGACTGTTTAATAAATCAACTTTAGATCCACAATCCCTAAACTTCCACAATTTTCTTTATCATCGCCTAGAGAGCACCCTGCAGACATTAAGTTGCATTTTCCCCCTATTGTTTCTACCCTTATTAGATGCTTTATCTCTCTGCTGGTTTTTTTGATGGGTTTGAATACAGGGGTTAAATTCCTATCTTACAGTCTTTCTACCAGTCTCCTCCAAAGCCTGCAGAATATCATAAAAAGAGCATCTGACCAACTCCAGAGCTAAAATGCTGTCCTCAGCTCTCTGGCTGAGCCTAAACCTTTCTGTCAATAAAATTATGCCCATGTACATAATTGCATTTGATTTTATTTACCAGTGAATGTCTGAACTACTGGCATGAATCAAATAATTATTTTAGACTCTCCAAAAAGCATACCTGAAAAGGACTTTACAAGTATATTAAATAAAGGTAGTATTTAAATAACTTCAGGAAATTTTGAATAGTATTTAAAATTTTATCAATGCAGAAATCTATTGCCCTAAATGTCATTTTAAAAGATAGATTTGATACTTTTGACAAAATGGAAACTTTTACATAAAATGTGACTGGTTCATCATATGAAGATGTTAGTGTTGGACAAGAAGGAGGATATATTTGCTTCTTAATAATTTAGCGGCCATGGCTACCTAAGCAGAACAAAGAAACCAATCAATCAACACGGTTGGTTTAAGTTACAGTCCTCATATTTAAATTAGACCCCCCTTGCTATAAGTACCAAACTCTAGTGTAATGCTAATCATTTTCTGTTTGTATTAAAGATATTCATGTAATTTTCTGCTTGTGCCTCAGTTTTCTCACCTGCAAACTGGGAATAATACTGATTGTTTTGAGGGCATATATGAATTCATGTTTAAAAACAAGCTTTGATCAATGCCTGTCATATAGTAACTGCTCGATGCATTTAGCTGTTACTACTACTAGTGCCTCATTAGGTGGTACAGTTCTTAAGGGTTTAAACTGTTTTGTTTATACTGGAATTTCCCAAGTCGCTAAGCACCTAATAACACCTCAACTAGCGTTTGCTCAAGTAATTGGTACTCAGAAACTTGTGAAATGCACTCTGAATTTTACAATGGACAAATAGACCTATTTTATGCTTGTTTAGATAATACTTAAATATAAAAAACATACTTTAAAAAACACACATATAGGGTGTAACCAAATAGGGCTATAGAAGAAACTCTTCCAGTCAATACTAGCCTGCCTTCCTGGTTTCAAGGTCCAGTTCCAGCTGCCAACTTCTCTATTAAAATTTCTTTGATCGACCCTCATCTGTTTTCCACAAGAAGACTACAGCATTTTGTATGTTCATTTCCCATGCAGTTTATCCCATTCTGTCAGGTTTTATAGTTATCTGTGTACATGTATATGTATCCTTGAATTTCTAGAATTCAACACAGTCTGATAGAAATGTTGATGCAAGTCACATATATAATTTGAAATTTTTTAATACCCATATTTTTAAAAAGTAAAAGGAAAGAAGTGAAATTATTTTTATTTTATTTAAGCCAATATGTTCAAAATGTTAAAATTTCAACAGATAATCAATATAAAAATATTAAAAAGACATTTTGCATTATTTTTTTTTCACACTAGTCTTTGAAATTTGACTTATGCTTTACACTTAGAGCACATTTCAATTTGGACTAACCGTATTTCCAGGGCTTACACGTCCATGTGGCTAATGACCACCATATTTGACTATACACGGCTAGACAGTCTTTTACAGCCTTTTATTCCAGCCTAGGGAATTTATACCTTATCCTAGGCAGGTAGGCAGGCAATGTAGGCAGCAGAAAAAAGGAATGATTAAATTTGCTTTCTAGAAAGTTCATCTACTGCTACAGCTGCATGGGCATGGGTAAGGAAAGCCCAGAAGTCTGTAGCCCATGGGGAGACCCTGAGAGTTGCCCAGGAGTGGACCTGGGAGCTGGAATAAGGTCGCATCAATGGCGCTGGAGAAGAGAATGGAGTTGAAGGATGGTCAGGCCACCTAGTACACAGGGTTGGGTGACCGGTGCACCTGGTCCAGGGAAGAAGGGGATGTGAGAAGAAAAGTCAGGTTTCTGAATTCTATGCCTGAGTGCCTGGGCAGTGGTGGTCCCTCAGTCAGGGAAGGACAGAGGCACACTGATGAGATTTGGTTGGACACTATGACAAAATAACCTGTGGTTTTGCTAAGTGGAGGTGCCCAGAAGATTTTGAACTACTTCTAACTATACACAAAGGCAGTATTTTATGGGAAAGCAAATTGCTGCTCTGGATCACCACTCCTCAAAAAATTATTTGCCATGAAGAATGCATCTTAATTATTTCCTCAGTCAAAGTTTTAAACTCAGAATTTTCTTTACTAGGACATGCATCTCTGTAACTTCCCAGTTAAGCACCAGTTTCCTCAGCTGGAGCAGATTGATAAAATGCTCAGAATGATTCCTGGCATATATTAAGCACAGTGCAAATGTTTATTAAATAAACATATTTTAGGCAATGCTACAGAATATATATTCTTTGAAAATAGGGTGGCCTAAATCATTTGGATCTTATTTGCAAACCAAGTGATAAGAAAATTGCTACTCTTTCAAATTAATCCTAAACATTTTCATTAAAGTGACTGGTCAGAGAGTATCAGTTTTTTAAATACTATTTTTCACCTTCTGAAAATGGGCTATTGTAACAGCAACGAGCCTCTAACAAGTGATAAATCTTTAACATTTTAAAAAACATTTTAGTAAAGAACAATGATAAAAAGTAATAGGTAAGAGCAGGATTTCTATTTTTTAAAATATTTTTCATATATTTTCCTTTTTACTTTCTCTGGAATTCAGCATGTTCAATTTTATCCTGAGTTCTTGGGAAAATAAAAGCATTTATAAAAGGAAGTACCCAACTTGATTTGTATTTTGTTCTGTTTTATTAAATACCCATTACATTCCATACGAGATATTCCACGATAATTAAGTCAGGAGTTAAAAAAAATCTAGTAACTATTTCGGGATATTGTATTCTTAATTCTATATTATAATGCTGTCTAGTGTGTTCCAGGCTCTGCATTAAAAAGTTTATGAAAGTGCTGGAATATCACACTAAGCATGTTGGAATGTAGTCAGTCCTACTTGGGGTGAGTGAACTGGGGGACAAAAGAACACACACATGACAGAGAAGAATCAAGGATGTGCATCTCCTATGGGGGTCAGACCCAGAGAGGATGAGAATTCCAGATAGACAGTCTGTAACCACGGGGAAAGACAAAAACATGGCCTGCCCTCAAGGTGCTGTTAGTTGAATGGGCTGTTGGGGGCAGGCTTGTAAGTAACCAATTACAAGAAAATCTAGTCAATGCTTGATAGATGAGGACATTGTATATTTCAGAAGGCAAGAGGCGGGAGAACCAGTGTCCTTAGGGAAACTAGAGACGGCTTCACACAGAAGGTATTCCGTAACATTCAAGAACTTTCGATGTCTCATGCTTAGAGCAAAAATAACTCTAATGAAGAAGTTGGTGCATTTACTACAGACGTTATCAGTTTTCTCTCTGATGAGGTGCTGGGGATAAATTCCCACAGAAGTCTTTCCCTTTGTTTTGCCGTGAATCCCCTGATGTTGGAGAATGAGTGTGCTCTAGGTGAAGGAGATCCCCATCCCTGCTCCTATTTGTTTTATTTAAGAATTCAGGTGCCTTTTGAGTGACACATATCTAGATAGTTCTTTTCTGTCCTTTTCAGAGTATGAGAAAGGAAGAGCAGGGAGAAAGCGAGGAGCAAGCTGTTTCCGGATATGGACTGAAGCCAACACCCAACAAAGGCAGAATAACTCTAAGCAGGGAAGAATTACATTTCTATTTATTTGTGGGAGCTGCAGGGTGGAAGGAGAGAGCTAAAGGAAGGTCTTCTGATTTGACTTTGGTTTATCTTAGAGACTTCAGTCCTCTTGGTTTCAGCTGCTGTCTCGAATCAGATGCACCCATTGCATCTCTTCCCAAGTTCTCACTGCATCTTCTCCTAGTCAGGAAAACCCTTCAGTGATCTAATTGGCCAAAGAGTGCCTCCCTGTTACTAACGTGATTTAATATGAGCATTAAACTACTTCCAATGCCCTGTTTCTGTCAGGTAAACTAGATAACTAACACAAAGTGTGAGATGGGGTGGTGGGCACAAGCTTCATTTGGTTCACAAGACTGCTGCTCATATCCACCCTCAAAGCCACTGGCCCTGGCCGTAAACTCTAAATCTGTACACACATATAGAAGTTATTTGTTTCTCAAAGGGATTTACATCCAGATGTGAAAAGAGTTGAGTTTGAATATAAACAGATAAATGATTCTTAAACATAGTTCTATTGGAGAAGTCCGGCACAAACAACACTTGTATCTACCTTTAAATTTAATACAGCAAAGGTAGCAGCAAGCCTATGAGACCAGAAAACCAGGAATCCTGGGTTCTCTGTGCGATCCTGAGCAAGTCACTTGACCTCATGTATAAAACGATAGGATGAGCTTGCTGTTTCTTAAGCTGACCTTCTGTTCTGCCGTTATGTAAGTAAAGTATCTAGAGATCAGATAACCTGGGTGGTTGCCAAATTTTTATGCTGCAAATCTAGTAAGAGTATTATAAATACAAGGTTTCTTAATTGGAGAGAAGCAATCATTGGCATCATTTTTGATCTGCTAATTTAGTAACCTCATTTATAAACCTAACCAATTACTAATGATGACTTCAGGGTTTTTTGTAGGATTAAGGTAGTAAGTTAAAAGAGATTCTGCTAACGTACGGTCTGAAACTTTTATATAAAATTTTTGGCATATCTTGTCTAATTTATGATCTACCATTGACAACCTAATCCAATTACAACAAGAAATAGTTGGCTGCTTGAAATATGCATTTAAGAACCTAAATCAGGGGCTTAGCACTAAAAAAAATAGGTATGTGAGGAATCAAGTACTAATATGAGGTTCTAAATATAGAAATTTGTTCACTAATAAGGTCTAGAACTTGAAAATTGGGCCAGCATTGTGCTTTACAAGCTAAATAACCACACTTAAAACTAAAATTGGGAACTTCAGACAAACATTTAGAAGCTGCTGCTTTGAACTTTAGAAAAGCAATATGAATAACTGCAAATGAATGTCACATTGATTTTTATTTGGGTTAATTACCAACTTTTTAGTGTGCTTTTCTTTATACATAGCACTTTCAGTGAGTAATAGTCTTTGGTTTATAAAACCCTACTGCTTAGTTTTTAAGTACAGAAGTTTCACTTTTAATTAGCTATATATATTGTTATTTTATAAAAATAAATTCTTGCCAGTATTCAGGATAAGTTGTAATATTTTTTACTAAAATCTTATCTATAAAGAATGTACAAAGATTAGAAACAGAACAAGCTATTTGCTCTTGAAAAACAAGTATTTATGACTTTATTCTAAGGTGTAAATTTTCATGATTTAAAAATATAATAATCAAATTACTTAAATCAAGAATCTTTAACCAATAGGGCAGAAGATAATTCAGGTTATGTACAATGCTTAAAGACCATGTAATACAGTTATAAACAGAACCCAAAATTTTGAATCAGAGCTCTGTTACTTAGTAGCTATTTATTTTTAAGTACACTTGATTCATCTGAGCATTAGTTTCTTCATCATTTAATAATGCACAAAGGGCCTAACAAAATTCTGACAGTTAGGGATGCTCAAAGGAGAGATTTATATCTTCTGACTAGGACTCTACTATTGGCCAATAGTAATAGCTCTACCAACAGTAATGTCTCATAACAATATCCAGGAGCCCCGATTTACACTGTTATGTTGAAAACATATACGTAATTAGGTTTGATCTGTGCCCTCTGTGTCTCCCTTGAGTCCTTTGCTTAAATGCTTATCCTGTGGGCCTCGCTTCACTACCGGACTTCTGCCCTAGCAAGTGCTTCACTGAGATTAAGCCAGGACCTTCTTGAGAGAAAACTGGGCACTTCTGTCCAGTTAATCGGTATCGTAGTTTACAAACAAGTTAGTGATGGTGTTGTTAGGGGGATGTCAGCTGCCAAATACCATTTAAGATACACTTTTCATCTGCTCTGAAGAAGTCACATTGCTCCGAAAGTCCTTCCAGATTTCTTTAAATGAAATCCAGAATACATTAAATTAGAACCATTCCTTAAAGATACTGATTACATACTGATCTTTTAGCAAAGTACACAAATTAAGCCAACCTGGAAAGAAAGCATAATTATTTAAAATAATAGTCTTATGATGAAAAGAACCACCTAAATGTACTCTTGCTGATCAACTTATCAACTAGCTTATACAGATAGGCTTAAGCACTTATTTCAGAACTGCATGTGTGTGGTGCATGGCCAAACAGCACCAGCTACCCTGGATGTTCACATCCTTCTCAGAGCAATGGGACACTGTGCCCTCCGCTGAGCAAGACAAGTGAGAGGGTGGTGACCCTGGAGCCTGGGGTACGGTCTTCATTTACTTACTTGGGATTCTGCCTGGAGGCTGGACTATTGAATAAGTGATATGGTCTTTGAGACACAGAAGAAACCAAAGGCCAATCCGTTTTATCAATATGTTCATGATTCTATTTGTGCTTCTGTGCTTTGTTATTTTAGGTGTTAGTTATTATGACCTGAAACAAGTGCATATTTTCATCACTATGTTCTTTTGCAAGGGCAGATTTGAACACCATCTGCTTCCATTAAAAGAGAGAAACTTTCTTCCCATGTGGGATTCATTCTTTCCTATCTATTAAGTGAGATGGTCTGCTTTTCAGAGCTGCAGGTATTTAATGCTCTTATTTTCCTTTTCTATTCTGGTAGATATTTGAAAAGCTTTAAAATAAAATTCCATTGTAAAATAAAAACTTGCTTTTAATAAATCGTATCCTCCGTTCACTTTTGGATAATGTGGAATTCTGAATCTGGCACCAGTTTTAAGTCAGTCATTTCCACAAAACTGGTAAAAGGATTGCTTTTGAGGTGGCCCTTCTGATAGAAGCGTGTTTGTATAGATGTTGGTACATTATCGTCAGATGTAACTTTCGATTAACTGAGCTTAACATTAAATTTGCATTTTTAGCAAAGTTCTGAAATTTTGGTTTGGCAATGACTCCTTAAAAATCTTGCTAATTTAAGGACAACATTTTCATAGCTTTACTGGGAGAAATAGCAGTGATTATGAGCCTTATTTCCTGGACAATAGAGAAAAGGATTTCCATTTTTTCAAATTAAGTGAGTTAGTAGAGGCCACAAAAGTGAGTCCCAGTTCTTGCCAGGGTTATAATTCCCAAGGGCGTAACTTTAAATTCTGATTAAGGACAATGGCCTGAAAATAGAACAACCCCTAAAATGTTACATGTGAAAAAGTATTTTAAATCTTTAAATTACAAGTTATTTTTTTACACTGAAAGCACAGTGCATTATGTTACAACTCTATTTGAGGAAGAGAAATAAGCAATTTTCTAAAATTTATTTTACCCTTTTGTAGCTTTAAATCAATCTCTTGAGATTACTTGACTTTGGCAATTAAACTTTCTATATAATGTAAAGGCAGTGGTCATTTATGGAAGAAAGAGTAAGTGATACAAGGGGTATTACTCTGGAAATTAATGAGTCTAAAAGTCTACATAATAAAAGACTGCAGTCTTAAAGGGAGGCCATGTGAGTGTTACTACACTAGTTAAGTTATGAAGACTTTCCTACTTACACAGACTTCTGCACAGCTCCTACATATCATGCAAATAGATATTTACCATGGAGAGCTTTAAGAATTCATCACACCTGGGAGCTTCTGTTTCAATCACTTTAAAATACATATTAAATACATTAATTATCTTTATTCAGAAAATTAGCACTGTCTGAATTAGCCTGTGGCATATTATTTATATAGTCTCTCTCTCTCTTAAGAATGGAACTTTTAAAATGTAACTTTAAAAATCCAGGTCAGAAGACAAACAAAACAATATCCTCTCCTAAATTATACAAACAGAAACCCATATGCTTTTAAGCTGAATAGCTTTCGCTATCAAGGTCAAGCCTACTTTGTAGAGGAAATGCTTGATTATATTTTTAACGTGTAGTTGTAGAAAGAAAACAATTTTATCTCATCAGTATCCATGAGATGTAACATATTCTGTTTTAGAACCTTTTAAAAATATCTACATCAATCTCAATTCAGTTACTGATCAGTCAGGAGTTAGTTGTCCTGATTGCAATGTGGCTTAACATTCTTATTTTCACTTACAAAGTGAGACAGAATATCCTTTTCCTCCTGAGCACTTTTTTTTTTTTTTGGTTGCTTTAAGTATGGGGGTAGAGATTTGGTTGAAAGGGAAAAGGGCATGCATGCATTTAAGTCTATTTAAGTATAAACTTAATCATCATCATTAGAATAATATAATCTGTTATAGTTATATGTGTGTGAGATGTATGATTTTTTTCTCAGATCTAGTTCCTTCTGAACAAAATCTGGCAAATGTGTAAAATGCAGTGAAAACTGTCCCATCCTCCTCCCATCCCCTCCCTTCTTTTCATATACCTAGAACGACCCAGTTTATGAGCATCCAAGCTGATACTCTCCTTTCTCGTTTTGATTCTTCTTTAGAAAAGGGAGATCACAAACGCATTAGCATAGACAAACTGGTATAATCAGTAAAGTTTGAAGCTGACACACTTATAGAGTCCTGCTTGCCAAAAATAGGATTTCATTTGTACTGTCATTTTTTTCCCCTGAACCAGTTTTGCCAATGCTATAGTAAATGCCAACTCTGGGCTTGCAGGACTGGGGAGCACCACGTTTCAGTAGGTGGCGCTTCAACACAGCCCACCTGCTCGAGAGCTTCCATGTGTACTCAACTTTCTAGTACCTGTGGTGCATGGAAGAGGTCTGGCCCAGTTTGCTAATACTGCAGCTAGATCGCTGTCTCCAGCAATAACCAGGCAGCGGAGACATCTAGGCAGTGAGGCTGTTAGTGTATGTCCCTGGTAATTATTTTAACACTAAAGCATACGCGCACACACACACGTAAACACACACGTACATACATTCCTATATGAGCTCTACTTGTAAAATTAAAAATCAGAGAAAACTGACCTTGAAATTTCAATGGTATTTCAGTAATTTCAGTTCATGTTTATTTATTTTTTGATTGGGTTATTGGTTTATATCGTATTTACATGTAAGCATGTCATTATTTTCACTTAAAAAACAATTTGCAATATTTTTGCAGCATTCATTCTTAATTAAAAAAGAGATTCCTTTTCCAAATAATTCTACTATTTAAATAAGTAAAAGAATAGATGTAAACACCAAAAGGGTTTTTTTTTTTTTTAATTCAGTTAAAGAAATGCATCTACAGCAATGCTCCCTAACGTATCTTTGAACTGACATGAACCAGGATGACTAAGTAGACGATAAGCCATGTGTCATTGACAAACAGGAACAGAGATGCCTGGAGTGAAATGTACTAAAAGGAACTTCAGCGCACCAAGAAAGCTCCCTATGATCCACTGACCTAAAGATACCTGCAACTTCACGCCAAGAGAAGTTGAGGAAAGAGAACAGAATACTTAGCAATAATTATCCATCATCTCCAAAAAAAGATGAGAAACTGACAACTATTCATTTTTTTCCTCTGATTTGTTGCCCAACATTCAGAGTTCAGAATATCATAGAGGTATCTTAGGTTGTTGTGTAATTTGCTAATCTTTTCTTGAAATCCAAATATACATTAAATAGAATTTCCATGGAAGTATAGTGATATGAGGAAAATAACCCCTGCTTCTTTTTTTATAAACTCCTTGCCTTTCGATCTGTTGCTTTCATATAAATTGAATTGAAATATGTATTTTAGGACACCAGACAAAAGAACAAGTGACTATAAAATAACTTGCACAACCATTATTTAATATATTATACTGATATGAAAACTGAACTTAGATATAAAGTAATGACATTTGTAGCTGACATGAAATAAACTAATTTAGTGAATGGAATAAAAGAATAAAAAAAAATAAAAGTTTCTATTTCTCCTGGATCATGCCATTCATTCTGCAAATCATAGAAACATAAAAAAATTAACAAAGGATTTATTTTGGGTTCTATTACTTTTTTAAACTTTCAGAGAATAAAACATAATATAATAAAGCATAGTGGCATAATACAGTTTTTAATAATCAGAAATTCAAATATTGAACACGATTTTTCCTCTTTGAAAAGGCCAATAGAAAAAAAGCATCATCAGCTCCCTTATTTTCTTTCCTTTATATTTCTTCGATAGAATTACTAACCGATTTAAAAGAAATAAACTAAAATTTAATTCTGAAAATTCCTTTTCTTAAAGCCACGGTATGCATCATTGCTGTGATGTAAGTTTCAGATTCTGTTTCTAAGAAACATCTTTCTTATGAGTGTATGTCTGTTTGACTTTAATACTCATTCTATATTTTTGTGCACTTTTAACATAACTTCCTGAAAAAGAAAAAAAAAAGGTCCTATAAATTTCACATCTTTATTATTAGAATATATTGACATCCCTTGCTTGGTTGATTTTTTATTACAGTCCTGAGGTTAAAAAAAAAAATTGCCAGTGTCAGCTCAGCTCTTTGCTGTGGTTCCAAGTGAAGATTTCTGCCATCTCTCCGCTTTCAGCTTCGTGGGTTTTTTTCTTTTCCCTCCATCTTATTTTCACTAGAAGGAAGGTTAAAAACAAACTTGAAGCGTTTAGTATTTTTTTCTTTTTTGCCTTTTCTAAAGGTTTCATGTCACAAAATGCCAACATAAAGGATAGCCCTGCAACCCGCCTCGTTCACCGGCCGCCTCGCTGCAGCCCTGGCATCTGTCAGAGACAACGCTCCAATCTGGGCTCCCCGCTGAGCTGAGACGTGGCCGCCTCCCCCAACGCAGGGCCACGCGGCTCTGGAGCCAAAACACGGGACCATCTGATGCGAGTCTGGCCTAATGAAAGTCCAGCATGGGGCTAAATGAGTTTCCACCACTGCTGGGTGAGGGGCTAATGATAAAACAGCTCCCTGGGCTCACTGCTGCCGTTGGTATCTTTGTCAGGGCATATGGCAGTTGGCCGAGTGCCTTACTTGTGCGATTTCCTGTCAGATTTATTCTGAGAATGTGTTGCAGTCTTGCACTCTCTCTTCCGGCCTCCACCTCTTTGGCCTCTTCCCCTGACGCTTCTGTACTCTGGTCTCTTCCTAGGATTGTTGAGTCATAAATGCTTTTTTTTTTTTTCCCAGAGAAATTGTGAAACTTATTTTTATATATATATTTTAATGTGGATGCAAAAGCAGAAAAATAGAAGAGAATGATACTGACTGCTACACTCAGTGGGTGGTTCTGTTTCCTTTGGAGCATTATTGCTAAAGGCATAAATTTCACAGAACCAGAGGAGCAATCGGCTTGAAACTTGTTGAATACAGTGATGCTAATTAAAAACTTTTCTTTTATTGTGGGTTTTTTCCCCCCTCAACCTCTTATCTTCCCTTTCTTTACACCCCATCACCATGCATATATTGAGAATTTTATTGATATAAATATGTGGATTACAGAATTTTTTCATTAAAATTTTTCTGTAAGTCAGTTTAATGATAGGATATAATAATCAAGTACTAGAGAAAATAATACTTTGGTTCATTCACTATCCTTATTTTTTAAGTGTTTTAAGAGAAGGACAAAATTTTGGAAGATTATAATTTATGGGTGCATTAAGTAGACAGGTTTTGTTCTTTTGGATATGCTTTGGTCTGATATATGTAAATTCACATCACAATTTGAATTACTATAGGAAAATGTCTACAATAAAAATCTAAGCAAACTTCCAAATCCTAGAAACACTTCAAACATTTATGTTCTACTCTTTTAACATTTATAAGCTCATTAAACATAAATAAATATTCTGATGCCAATTCTTATATTTAATATTGCCTGCATATAATTGTGTCTAAATTTGATTTGTTCAAATCTGTGATTTGTTCTTAGATCGGCTCTTACTGCCCTTATTAAATTACACGGAGGCTTAGTATGATGGTATATTTTATCCTTTCCATGAGAAAGTCACACATCTAAGAGCTACAAGGTTAGGCAGAGGATCCTAAAGGTTAGATATTTAAAGTCCCATTTTCTGGTTTTCTTTACTAAGGCATCTCATTACTCTTTTTGTCGCTGTCATTCCACTGATACTTCTCTCAGAAAACTCTAGGACTTAAACACAATGTGAAATTTGCATAGCTGCGAGGAATTGCCCATTCTAATCTAAATATAAGTGATCCTTTCATACACTTGTTCCGAGAAATTCTAAATGAAATCCTTTTAAAAATCACATGCTTCTTACTGAATGAACCTGTGCGCAATGAGAGCTTTCACATGGGCTCCAGGTGATCTCCTGTGTGGGCCACGCGGTCAGTGATATAATCCAAATGAGATTGTTTTCTTGTAAATTGCATGGTGCAGAAATGCTGTCACGTTCCACATGCCGTATGCCCCATTTTAATTTATTCCCATGACAAAAACTCCATTAATATAATTTTGGAACAAAGTGAAAATGATAGGAATTTTCTGTGTCACTGAAAAACTAAGCCTGCTTTCTTCTTAAGGAAATACTGCTTTAAACCCTCAAGAAAATTCAGCTTCTAATTTATGAAATTTCTTCTTGGTGCAAATACTATTCACAAAGTATTTTTTCAAGTCTGCTAGAATGAAATAAACTATAATTTTTCCCTTTATTTTTATATGCTACTTTGTAGGCTGTCCAGAATTTTTTTTTAAGCTGCATTACTTTTTCTTTTCCTGTAATATATTTATTAGGCTTTTAAAAAAATATGCTTATAGTTTTGGAGGTTTGTATGAACTCAAGAAAACTGCATCTTTCATCTAGCAATTAAAACTGTACATTACTATATGATTCTTTATCACCAGATAAATGTAAGATAATATGGAATGGTAAAAAGAATAACGGACTAAAAGTCAAGAAGCTTGAGTTATGACCACAATTCTGTCACTTCATGGGAACATGGAACTTTCTATTAAAAATTACAGTAACAGTCCTCAATTTACGCAGTCTGCTGTGCGTCAGACACTTTTTTCCCTTCCACGATCTCATTTGATCATCGCAGTCCCCCTTTGAGGTATGTAGTGCCATCTCCCTTTTAAAAGTTACCCAGGTTTAGAGACTTTAAGACACATGTCCAGAGTGTCACAGACAGTTAAGGGAGCTAGCCGAGCTTCAAACCTTCACGCTTCAAAACTCGAAATCTTAAAACGTACTCTCATTCCACCTTTAGGACCACAGTTCTAGACTAGAAAAGTCTGCATTTGGACTAAAATATTTCTGGTTTTTATCTCAGCTATAAAATTCTGAGCCTGCAAGAATTTGCAATTACTACCTTCTGAACGCGCTGAAGTGATAGTGCCACTGCGCAGAAGGGTTATCCAAGTCACGGGATGGACTCAGGCAGCCTTGCAGAGAAAGGGCGGGATTAGCAGTCAACAGCCAACTCAGAACACATCAATAGAGTTAAAAGAGGACATGGATTTTCTCTCAGTAAAATCCTGTTTTTATGAACCCCTACCAAACACCTCGTTTCTCAGAGCATCTCTGTGATAAAACTGTTAGCCAAAAAATTACAGGGGCTATTTACAGTCAATCCTGTCCCCTCTTATCAAGTTACTCCTTGATGGTTTATGGAAATACATAATCACTCTCTTAGATACCTGATATGTCTTTACTGTGATTTGTATCAATATGGAGAACTAAAATACAGATTTATATTCCCTTAAATTAAAAGAAAAAAAACAACCCAATAAGTTCACACATGTATGTGTACATATAGACATACATACATTATATTCTCCCCTATAAATACACACATATATGTATATATATGAATTTATGAATTTGACAGCCAGATCTTACCTGATATGAATTAATTTAGCAGCAGAATTACTTGACTTGATGCCAAAAAATATTTTTTAGTCTTTATTCAGACTTTTCCTTTAGGTATATTAAAATGTGCCTAATAAAAGGCTATTGCCCCAGACCTCTATGAAGGTGTTTTGTAATATACAGTGTACGTTCTGCATTACCCTTATAAAATATAAAAAATACATCAGAATTTCAAAACGTATCCAGCACCAAGAATTTCAGATAAGGGACTGAGGATCTGGATTTATAAAGCCTTAAAAATAACAGTGACTGATACAAAACACAGTGTACATTTTTAATAAAATAAGCATTTCAATAGCTTGGCAAAGTCTTTTATATGTAAACCATATATCTAAGACACATTATATATTGATAATTGTAAGGAATAATATAATACATAAAAACAGATAACTTAAAAGTTGAGATTAATTTCATTATTGATCTTTCAAAACTGAAGAGATAATTTTACCCTGGATTAATCTTATACTCCATAATACTTACTGAACAAGTAATAAATAAAATAGATTATATACATATGAATTTCAAAAAAAAGCAATTTGTGGTCACTGGTATCTAGCAGACTATGGCTACACCAGATTTTAGAGTCTTAACTGTGTAAGATTTCTGCATTTACAGAAAGAATATTCTAGGTTTTGAAACCACAGGTTCAAGAAATTTAGACAAGTTAACCAAGGAAATATTCAATTTACATTATGTATATATTAAGAGTTATGTATACATTTAACATTTCAACTCCCAACTGATTCAAGTTTTGCTCAAGCCAGTGGTGATGCTTCTCCTCAAGTAGAACTTTTGGAGACTCCTAATTTGCATGAAAAATACGTTATGTGGTCGGAAGATCATAGAATTTCTAAATACAAGGAAATTACTGATGAAACACAGAAATATATATTGTCTCATTCTATATGAAGGAGGGAAATACGAAATAAAGGATTATTTTACACTATCTAGTTGCTGAAGCAAAAGTTTATTTTGCTCATGGAAACTGCAGATGATTCATGTACGTGTATTTTCAGTCATTAGCAACATAGAAATACATTAATCTACCAGAAGTAAATTCGGAGCAATTAATTTTGGATCAATAGTACTAAGTGGTATCAATAAATCATACTGAAATGATTTTAGATTAGCTATGTGACCTGCCACTTAGATGGCACAAAGCTTCTCTTACTTGTCCACAGTACCCAGGCAAGTGAGAACAAGTGGAAACATGGATGGTAAGGCAAGTTTCAAAACCACAGAATTAAACAAAGGAGTTTTGGAACACAACCTCATTATTCAGAATCGCATCCAGTGATCATACCATAGAACTCTATATTTTGGATACAGGTATATATAAAAACGCCCACAGATTGCATTTTCCTATTATTTTTAACTATCTTCTTGAAATACAAGTTTGCTTCTGCCTAGACAGGTTGAGACAATCTTATTTGACAGATTGTAACGTACTAACTGCTAGTTATACTTTTTCCTATTAAGAATCTTAAAGTTCCAAATTTTTCTTTCTCTTTAAGGTAAATGTCTTTCTGTTATTCACTGCAGAGTACACAGAAATTCTTCTGAAGATCTCTTTCAAAATTCTTTTTCACACATAGCCACAATTTCTCATTCTCCATATTACTTTATGTATGGGACACAATCTTTTGCTTTCAGCCAAGAATTTTGAGACTTCATTTAAACTTTAAAAATTCCTATACGACCAATAACAGCTATCATATCACTTGGAGGCACGAAAATACTATACTTGTTCTTCATGAGTTGAGTAATTTTATCATTTATGCTTATTAACTAGTGATAATTCAGGATAAAAAACTCAAGACTTCATTACAATCCCACTTGGAAACTCATCAGGTCTCCTCTTTGGAGTCAAAATACTGTACTCATTCTACGAATTAGGCTTTATAGTCACAAATGGAATATAAACATGTTTTAGCAGTGCTGTAACCGTAGCTCACATGAGTTGTAGTGAAATCCCTTTCAAAACCAGGTTAGCACAGCCACATTATACCTCCACCAACCAACCCTGAAATTCCAGCATGGTTCCCAGAGGGGTAGTGAATGAATTTGGCTACTCAAAACCATGAAAGAGATCTCTCCTTGGCCAGATGCAGGTACAACTACAAAACCTCCGATGCTAATACAGGGCAATTAGCATTTATACAGTGTTTTACAATCATCAGCTTATATATAAAACAACCTTACAAGCTAGATGTTATAGCCCCATTTCACAGCTGTGAAAAGTAAGAGGCACTTGCTCAGTGACACCTGACGAGGTGGCATAATCTTAGTTCTTAATTTTCTTGATGCTGATACTTACTTTTAAGTGGAGACAAAGTGCTAAGTATTAGGGAATGGCTTCCAGAATCTAATGATAAAGAAAGTAGACACAAAATATAGGACTATGAAAGTTTTAAGAATTCAGGTTCGTTCTTGTTCCTACAGAGATTTACTGTTCAATACATTCTGTCCAGTGGCGGGACCACAAAGAGCCCACTCTGTTTATCCCATTTTCCTTTCTGTTTTTCTTATTGCTGCCATCCTTCTACATCTTTAAACAGGTTAACCTCTCTCTTGACAGTTCATTGTAAGCAAAAAGACATAATTTAAAAAGTAATTTATAAGTTCAAAAAGATTTGAGTGACAAAACACCCAAACTGAAGTCATTTCCCTATTTAAATTGTAATTTATTTTATAAACTTTACACTGGAGGAGCTAATGTCATTTCCCAGCTTTAAAGCACTGATTTTATTTTTCTTTCTTACGTGCTTTCAAATTGCTAGGTCTGACTGAGCTAGTATATAAGACATAATCTGTATCATACTATAAAGCAAACCCACTCCAAATTAACTGTTTTGGAGGGGAGACGTATGGAAACATCCTACATGTAAACGTCTTGGACTCTGTAACAGAACATACTCTCATACTTTTTTGTCTTTTTGACAAATTTTGTCCAAATATTAAAGTGGCAACATGACCCAGGTCCTCTATCACTCCAGGCCATGGACAGCTCCTGATTCAAAACACAACACTTTAGATCTTTGCCCATGCTTATAAGGTTGCTTCTTGGTATATTACTTAAAATAAAATTGGATTTATTTACAAGCAGTACAGAATTCATCATAATCCTTTTAGAATAAGAAACCCCAAATCAGGAAATACTGAAGGCTGTTATTAGGAATTTGAGAATTGTCTCATATTAGAAGTTGAGTTCTCATGTACAAAATAGAAACAGACTCGCAGGCATAGTAAACAATCTTATGGTTACCAGGGGAAAGGGGGTGGGAAGGGATAAATTTGGGAGTTTGAGATTTGCAAATGTTAACCACTATATATAAAAATAGACAAAAAACAAATTTCTTCTGTATAGCACAGGGAACTATTTTCAATATCCTGTAATAACCTTTAATGAAAAAGAATATGAAAACAAATACGTGTGTGTGTGTGTGTGTGTGTGTGTGTGTGTGTGTGTGTGTGCGCATATATACATGACTGGGACATTATGCTATATACCAGAAATTGACATATTATAACAGACTATACTTCAATTAAAAAAAAAAAGCTGAGTTCTGATGAGCTGAGTGTTGCATACTTGTTAATGTTACACTGTTTTATCCATACACAAAACAGTATTTGAAGTCTCAAGTTATCTCTATCTTCTATAAATCAGGTTTCTTATTTAACAGAATTTTAATGCTACTTTTATCTATTTACATTTTAAATGATGAGTTGCTAATTTTGTACAATTAATGCCTTCTCTTTATTATTTCAAGTAGGATATAAAAGTTCTGGGAGAGTATCTTAAAAGAAATTGGCAATGAAAGATTTTATAATGTAAAGATCTTATGATGTAAAGAACTTTTCTACTAGATAATGTTTACCCTGGAAAGTATATTAGTCTTATAATGTTGCTTTAATTTTAAATGGAGCACATTAACGTTTTTAATATTTTAATACATGAACAGTTAAACAAGATGTTTAGCACAGACTCTGCATATTACTGGAGGGCACCTTTCACAGAACCACCCATACTTCTCACACATGGATCAAGCTTATCTATGGCTCTATTTTTGGTCCAGCTTTGGTCCCATCCTCACTTGAAAATTCACTCAAACAAGTAAAAAGAGGAGCTACTATCTGGGTCAACTTCTTCTGTGCCAGGCACTGTAATAACTTCGTTGCATATGTTATCTCATCAGTTCTCACAACTCAAAGAATTAGGAATTATTACGTCCATTTTGGGGAGGTTGGGATACAGAGATTTACTAACTCACTTACGGTCAAGTTTAGAAGGCGGCAGATCCAGTTTGATATTGTCACACTAACATTAAAGCTCATGTTTTTAACCACTGCATCATTATTAGGTCAACTCATCTTTGTAAAACTTAATTCTGAAGAGAACAGAGGAGGGGTAGGTTGAGAAAATAACGGTCATGTCTGTGTTTTAGGATAAATTATTTAATCTATCAGGTTCTTAAGTCATTTTCGTAAAAACGGAAATCATTTCAGAACAGTTTATGAGTCCTAGCAAATCACTTAGAAGTGTGCCTGGAATATACTAGGTCAATAATTTTCAAATTTAAAAATCCACTAATTTATTCAACAAATATATACTGAACAACTGACGATGCTCTGACACAGGCACGTGTCAAACAGATGTGACCAAGACCGACGAGAACACAGCTTCCACAAATTCTGCATTCTGGAATGGGACAGGAAATAAATGAGTAATCCAAGTATCAAGACAATTTCAAATTGTGAGAAGTTCTATGAAGAAAACAGAGGCTGACGTGATAGAGAACAACTTGCACACAGGTTGTTTGGATGCAGGTAAGAATAAGCTTCTACCACCGAGAATTCTGAAGGTAAATAATCCTAAAAAGATAACATAAGTTTTACGTTATATTTTATATCCATGCAAAGTTGGCACCCTGTATTTACTTCAATAGTAAAATGTTTTGCATTACTGAAATTCCTCCACAAGTATCAGAACAAAACAGCGACCCAGGAAGCTGAGGGTTGCTTACCCTGGGTTTCAAGTACTCGCCTCATTCCATCAGGAAAAAGTATTCGAAGGGATTTGTGAGTATCCCGTTATTGGCAGGATACACTCTCCACTCTCATGTGAAGACCTCTCCTGGGAGACAGGTTTTAATATAATGAGAATGGATTTTATCATTTCCTTATAGAATGCTCACAACTAAGAGTAATCAGTTCTTAACCAAATACAATATTCTGTACTTAAAGCAGTAGGGGCATACCTGTAAGACACTCTCCTCTTGAAATCAGTGTGTGTGTGTGTGTGTGTGTGTGTGTGTGTGTGTGTGTGTGTGTGTGTGTGTGTGTGTTGGTCTTTAACCTTTGACAGAAAACAAGCAATGTTTAAAGATAAAATATCTGAGTCCATATACGGCATATAAGACACTGAGGGGCTGACTCTCATCTCCATTTGGTATAAACACACACTTAAAAGGCCTTTCGCACTTAAACAGCTTATATGATGATGCATTTATCATAGATGTACAGTTGGCATCTACACTGTTTCCATAAAGAATAATTTAAAAATAAAGTAACTGTGGAGCTGGAAACATCTCTTTTTCATTATTTCAGTCCTCAGCTTGGGTATACGAACTTCGCGGAGCTGGAGCACATTTTTCATGTATTAATCCCGAGACTGTTGATTTTCTATTTTCCTCCAAGACAGGCGGCAGGGGCATAGCCTCTCTACCAGATCAGCACTGTTGAATCCGTTTAGCCTCTGACTGTGATTACTTGCAGCTGGGGTCCATTTGCAACAACATTTTTATATTGTGTATAAGATTAGAGCAAACAAACTACTTTGACTACAGTATTCTCCAATTACATTAATTTCATCCACTGATGTCTTTATTTCCTTCCTTTCCAATTTAGCTGTGTAATGTGAAAATTGGCCCTATTTTTGTGCCTATTATGATGTTCCTAATCCTTTCTTCCCACATGATGTTAGTTGCATAAGAGCACTTCACACACAAACTCTTCTAGTGGGAGTGAGTAGATTTTCCTTCTTGTAGAAGAATCTGAAAATAAGTCCTACAGTTAACTGTCCAAGTCTTGAGTTGGAGGGGACATATTCTTAACATCTATTAAGAAAATATATAGCAGTAATATCATCTGTATCACCTAAACTTGTCATCTTTCCATGTCTCCGAACAGAATCAAAGTAGTTTAACCTGACAGAATGGAGAAAGCTGTACAGGGAATCATGGGATTGAGCACAGCAAACTCGAACTAAAGGTTTATAACCAAAAATGCAAATATTAAAAATATAAAAGAGACACAAAGAGAAAGAATAAAGGGAATACTTAAAGCAGAATAAAGGAACTTTTTAAAAACCGATGTTGTACACTGTCACGGTGGAGAGAATCAGAGTGGTACAGTCTGTCACCTGCACAGTGATACATGAACAGGACAGTAAGAGGACCTCCTGAGACACAGTCCTCCCTCGGAGGAAGAAATACAAGAAAATACCACATCACATAAAGTACTAGCTGAAAACATAATTAACATGAGACTCATATTTTAAGAATCAGGAACTAAGTGATACTTAGTACAGGATAACTATAATTACACTGCTGTGGAGATACATGAGTTATTAGGAAAGTAGGTACTCAGAGTTCTCATCACAAGAAAAAGTATTTTGTTTATTTTGTGTCTATATGAGGTGATGGATATTAGCGAAGCTTATTGTGGTAATCACTTCACAATATATTTAAGTTAAATCATTATGCTGTACATCTTAAACTTATACAGTACATCTTAAACTTATACAGTACTGTATGCCAATTCTCTCATAGAACTGGAAAATAGAGCTGCATGATATGGGATTTACATGCTCAAACAAAAATAAAAGAGAAATACTTTGTAATTTAAAAAGATACTTAATGCAGCACCCGTTATCATCCATACTTAATTGGGTAAATACTGTTTGGTCAGAATTCAAGTTTTCTTGCCATTTTTGCATAAGGTGCCTCTCACATGACTTCCTGGGGTTCTTGAGTTTGGAACAACATTTCAAAAGAAGACTATAATTGGAGGAACTACATAAACATACCAGTTCTATGTAAATGTCCTATACAATTAAATGTAATACATCTTAAATGAAAAAAATAGATAATATTAGTATTTTATTTGTCATGCTGGGAAGTGTTTGCAGTGGAAGTCACTCTGAACCTTGAGTTAGGAGAACAGGCTCAGCCTGAGCACCCCCACGTGCATCACGTGTGTCACACTGACAAACCACCTTCAGATGTGAGGCCCCTGCCCACACAGAAGCCAGCCTGATCCCTTTAATACTTCTACTGCACAGGTAAGAATCCGTGACCACTCACATACATACTACAATTAGGCATTTACATCCAGATTGGAGTGACTTTGGTGTCAATACATTTATATTTTATTAATTATGCATTTCAATTTAAAAATATGACTCCAGACTTGTGTTTGCCTATTAAAATTGGGAAGATGACTTTTTTCTTTTTTGCAGGGGGGATGGATGAGGAGATTTTTTTTTTTCCTTATTCTCTGCACTGTAGTGATAGAATTGCATAGACAATGATAATAAACAATATTAAGAGTTCTTATGCTCTGTTTCTCTGGTCACCTATCCTACAGTTTTGTGGCTACAACACTAAAAGATCTGAGTTCACGTTCTCACTTTGCTATTTACCAACACTGTAACCTTAGAGGAAAGCTTCTCTGACATTCACTATTATTTGACTGTTTTTACAGGGTCACTGAAAGGATATAAGGCAATAATATATGTAAAAGCTCTTAGTAAGAATGCAAATTTTGGCAAAGCCTACTACTTGTAATAATCAGGGTGTATACAAATATACCAGATTAAAATGATCCTCTGGTCTTTATAGCTGCCTGAAAGGACTATATACTCTAGTTGCAACTACCTATCTGCACTGTATTTGTAAGAGCAAATCATATTATTGTTGTTGTTATTGAAATTCACTGTTGACATGTTAGCAGAAAGACTTGTGATGAGAAAAGAGCTCCAGAATCTGGATTTTGAAGCCTGGGTTCTAGCCTAGATATAGCCAATGACTTATCTCTAGAGTTTGGGCTTCAATTATCCTCATATAAAGCAAAAGGTTTCAATTATACTCCAGAAGTTGGATTTTTCTCCCATTTTGTCTCCATGCCCCTAATAAAATATAATTATTTTAAAGAAATTTACTTTTCTTTAATTTTTCCTATTTCTTTTTATTTCCTCTTTTCACTGGATTCTAAGCTTCTGAGATTTTATATTTGAGGTTTATAAATAGTAACTATAAAGAAATATAGATGAAATGAATACAAAATCATGTTAATTATAACTCAATAAAAAAGAAATATAGCTCTCCACAATCTTTATGCTTTAATTTCCTCCACAATTTATAAATTGTCTCAAATAAGTCTTATGCCATGACTATAGAGAAACTTGCAACATGTTTAATTTTATTGAAAAATAAATATTTTAAAATAAGGACATATACATTTCAAGAAAAGAAAACTATAAAGCAGGAGGCTATTCTATGGGATTTTAACAATTTATACATAAAACTAATTTTTCACCTGACTTTCTTGTTACGGTACTATTTCTTAACTCTTTCCTTATCCATGGAAGAATTAAAAAAACACACCAGCTCTAAGATCCTGTGAGAACTTGTTCAACTTTTAACTCCCTGCCCTAAGTCTAAAACCAGTTGTGATAGTTCTAATGGCATCTTTTGCAAAGCTTCCAAATGATGATCCTTCTACATGGTTTTTTTTTTAATGAGTTTTGGCACCCTGATATCATAAATTAAAAGAACAGTAATTACAGTCTCACAAATAAGACTGCCTTTGATTTGGTTTAAGATTATATTATATATACTCATGCACATGAGCTATATTTAATACTCAAAATCAATAACATAACCATCGCCAAACTTTTTAACTTACTCCACCCAGCTTCAAGTTTTTTCTTGCCTGGATATTAAAGTTGTTTGATCCACAATCAAATATTTTGATTTCCAGTTAAACTCATAATTTACTACACTATGAGTTTACTTGTGAAATTTCACTTTGGATTTTCCTTTTAAATAGAAGCTTTTTAATGAATGGGTAATGCATTACTTTTACATTCATGGGCAGATTTCTACTTCAAGAATTTTGTGTATCTAGTCAATGCATCATATAGATAGCACCATGATTTGGAATTCACTGCAGAATACAGTTGTGGTGTAAATTGTCAAAGCCTCCATTTTGCCCTCAGCTTCTATTCCCTCCAACATACACTGAACAAGCCAACATAAATCACATAAATGGAAAATGAAAAAAAAAAATTGAATTTGGACTTCTGGCTCATGGAATCCAGTACCAGCTATATGAACAACTACTTGGGAACCCTGGAGCTTTTATTTAATTCTCTGTAAATTCATAATGTCTGGATGAGGTAATCTCTAAAGCACTTTCTACTCTATAGTTTTTGATTCCATAATTCCTGTTGGCATGTTTGATTTCAGTCTCTTGCAAAACCTCAATCTATATTCCTTGCCTAGAAAATACATCTACTCCCACATGATAATTTTTATTTATCTTACCAAAATGTACTACCTCTGCATTTTGCCAAGCTATAAACTATTCTTCCTTCAACTATAACTGTTTCTGTTGTTCATCACAAAGCTCATTTCCCTAATCAAATCTACCACTACAAGCATATTTCTTATGCATACATTATGTTGCTTATTTTCTTTATTATCCAATTCTTCTGCCTAAAAGTGGCTCTTTGATTGACTCTAAATTTATATTGTAACTTTCTTCTGTTCCTAATAAAGTAAGCACTCAATAAATGTTGAGTGAATGGTACGATTAAATTACTTTTAAACATCAATTTTTTATTAATTATAGCTAGCAGTATAATCTAGTGCTTCTTATTTTTTAAACATTCTAATACTCAGATATTTTGTTTGAAAACTTCATTATAAGGATGGAAAATGGTATTACTTGTCTAAAAACAACCTAAAGTTCTGTTGATTAATCAGATAACTTGAGCAATAATATATACTTAACTTTGAAACTGGCATTCAGAGTTGTAAGGAGGATGCTTTCTGCCAGACAGACTTTGCTGCCCTCATGAAAACAGAAAACAAGAATATTATAGATATATATAGATATATAGGTATATATTTTAAGAAGCTGAGTCATATTTTCATCTAGGAAATTATTGGGTCACCCAAGAATTAAGACAATTAAGAGAGTTTAAAAAAAAAAAAAAAGGAAGGAAGAACTAGAGTCAGGAAGTGAGAGAGAATAACCTCTATCAAAATTATCGAAAGCTCTTTGGAAGAGGGACACTGACTTCCTCATGTTTGTATCTCAAGGACCGGGCACAGAGCTTGGCACACAGTTGGTCCTGAATAAATACAGTGAATTTAGAGGAGAAAGGATTACAAGGTTTGGCATCAGCTAATCATTTGCACTTGAGTTTGATTAGCTCTTTGGTTGAGTACTTACATTCTAAGGTACAGCCACCCGCCTCCAGCTGGTCCCAGGTTCCCGCTTCCCGCGCGAGGTTCCCTCTTCCCGCGCGAGGTTCCGTCTTCCCGCGCGAGGTTCCCTCTTCCCGCGCGAGGTTCCCTCTTCCCGCGCGAGGTTCCCTCTTCCCGCGCGAGGTTGCGCTTCCCGTGCGGCGGGTTGGGCTGAAGTTGGTGCGTCATCTTGTTTGAGGTACTTGGGCATCCTCGGATTTCAGTGATTTTAGTAACCGCAGAGTTGGCAGGCGTGTGGTGGGAAGGGGAGGCGGGTAGGAAGGTGGAGGAGACGGCCAGAGGGAGAGGGGCGGGAAGGGGGCGGTAGGGTGGGGATGAGTCCCTGGGCCAGTCCCTGGCCCTAAAATCTGTTTGTTTACAATTGAATGAAGGTCTATTATTTCTTCTCTTTAACTTTTTAAGAAAACACTTTTTAATACGTTGGCCCGCTGAGCTTATGTATGTGCTACCAGAAATTTTCTGCTGTAAAATTTAAGGCAAACACATGGAGTCAAGGATATCTGTATATTAACCTGGGTCATAAAAAATTGTAGACATTGAACATTTTTGACTGACAAAAATAGTGCTCTCATGTGACACGACCTAATACGTAATTAGTGCTGAAGCAGTTAAATATATAAGTGTGTAAAACTCAGTCTGTTTTGTTAGACCTCATTCTGGAAAACAGAGACCTTACAGTAAGTTTTAATGGGAATTCAGTTTAATGTAGAAGAGCCATGGCTTTGGAATCAGCAAGACTTGGGTTTGAATGCAAGAGCTACTAAACAGTCCTGTTGATGCAGGAAAACAGATGTGGGGCGTGAGGAGTGCCGTGTCCCATGTGTTAGTGGAGCCCCTGGGACATGCCCCACCAGGTGTGGGTCCTTGGCTTCACATAGGAAAGAATTCAAGTGTGAACCACGGTTGAGTGAAGATTTATTTAGAGTGATACATACTGCACAGAGTGTAAGGCAAGAGAAAGGCAAGGATAGAGGTGTGGGAATTGGGTGCTCAGGTTAAAGTGAAAGTAGGTACACACTCCACAGACAGAGTGTGGGCCCTCTCCGGAAGAGGAGGGAATGAAAAAAAAGGGGCTGCTACGTGTCTTGTTGCCAGTTTTTATAGGCTCAGTAGCTTCACACGCCTGCAGGTGGGACCATTCCAACTACCCTGGGGAAGGGGCTGGGATTCCCGGGAATTGGGCCACTGCCCATTCTTTGGCCTTTTGTGGTTAGCCTTGGGCCTGTCATGGCACCTGCAGGCATGTTATTTATCACACTGTTACAGTGAGCGTATAATGAAGCTCAGGGTCTACTAGAAGTCAAACATCCTGCCAGCTTAATCCTCAGGGCCAACTGGAAGTGAATCTTCCATTTTGGTGTTAAATTACTGTCATTCCTTAAGTGGCTGTGCCATGCCCCCTTCCCTCCTGTCTCGTTGTGACCTCCTTAAAATTAACCAGTTCTCTGAAATTTAGTTTCCCCGTTCAAAAATTGGGGCAGCAGTATTTTCTTATAGGGTGTAATATGGATTAAGTGGAAATATTTATGTAACATCTGTATCTAGGTCTATTACATATTTAAATAAAAAAATTAAATGAAGGTTTTCTGAGACAAACTAGTGTTTCCAACTTACTGTAGTTTCTCTATATCAGGTAAATCCCCAAATTATCAAAATGAAGAGAAGGTAGCATTAAGGGACAAGGAGGCACTCGAGAATGAGGACTAAATCATACACATACAGAGATACACACACGCTACCACACTTAGCCATATATTATAAATGCCAAACTTGTGACAGAAGAAAGGAAAAGATGAGACTTGATGGGATAAGATTTTCTCTGAAATAATGAGTTCCCTATCTTTGAAAATGATAAAGAAGCAACCATAATTTTACCTGCCAAAGATTTGTAAGAGGTATTCTACTTTGGGTTGGATGTTGGGATAGATTTCATTTAATATGTAAGGTTCTATGATTGTACAGGAACTTAAAAGTGCAGTTCAGAACAAGTCAAGTATTTTTAGTTTTGCAAAACGTACTTCAAAGAAAACAAGCCAACTTCTATAAAAGGCTCAAATGATTTCTTAGAAATCAGATAGCTCTTGCACAAGAGCTGTTTGATGACTAAAATATAAATGAATCAGAAACATATGGATTAAGTTTCTTATGAAATACAATAAGAGGAAAGTAGTGCTTGGCCAAAATCTTTTTGGGCTTCTTGAACCAAAAATCTTTGGAAAATTGTTCAAGATGTTTTAATGACCCCAAAAAGCAGTTGGATTTACTCTGGCCTGCTATAAGCAATTTGAAGCCTTTCATTTCCTTTTTCTATTGTCTCTGGACAAAGTTCAATTCAATTTTCTACCAGCTGTTGACTGTTTAGTACAATGACTTTTTACTGTTGTTTTAAGTATGTTTGCTTGTTTTATACATTTGAGGGGGAAAAAGACAAAAAAGTTTCAAGTGTTGAATATTTCAAACTATTTGTCATTACTATTACATTTTATCCCAGAATGTCTTTGACAAGTTGTTTGACTTAAGGGTTAAATTCATAAGATCAATGGAGTAGAGAGTTGCTAAAGTAGAAGGGCCCGCAAACAAATCTCCAAGGACAGTGCAATATTTGATGCAAATACATTGGTTTGAGTATTTAATAGAGAAAATGGGAATTTAGAAATAAAAATACCACTGGGAAATACCATGTTGAAGCAGAAGCTATGTGTCAATTAGAATGTACCCCTAATAGTGGAATCCAATATAAAAATTGAAGTTCCTGGAAACTGTTAAAAATTTAATTCATTTTTATCTTAATTGTTTTAAAATTTCTTAATTGTAAACATTCAGAATTTTTTGTAACTGGCATGAAATATTAAAAATATTGTTTTGGACTTTCTTTACAGAATGATACCCAGTTCACTAGCAAATTTTCACCAAGGAAAATTTTTCATAGAAATTTCCCCTCCAGATTGGTACAAGAGAGGGTCATTGGATTATTCTCTGAATTTAAAGCATGTGAGCAAGATGATGAATTCAAACATGTATTGACTAAAAAAAAATATTGTAGTGTTTCTGTCCATGAGAATTTTCTTGTACAAAAATAATCAGGATTTTGCTTTAGTCCTTTCTTTCATCCTTCAAACAAAATGTGGCAGACAAGAATTTTCAATGCAGTGAAAAATATCAGAAAACAGACCAATGCTAAATGGTATGTAGTACATGCTAACAACTGCTCTAAGAGACTTCTACTTATGTTAATTTGTTAACCCTCACAATAACCCCAAAAAGTAGATACTTTTCTTAATCCCATTTTACAGATTTAGAAAGAAAGACACACACAAGTTAGATAACTTTTTTAAGGTAATATATCTCATAAGTGGGAGAGCTGGGATTCAGATGTAAGCAGTCTGGATCTACAGTCTTCAAACTTCAACACCCTGCATTATATTCATTATGTAACAACATGCAATTCTTAAAGGAATTCAGAGTAGGCAAAAATTACAGGTTTTCTTCATGGAAAAGGCAGCAGTGAATGGTAAGATTCCTATAAGTGAAGTAGAGTATTTCTGTGAGGGGAAATCAACTTTCAAAAGTGTGTGGCTGTGGAAAATCCTATGGTAAATTCAGAATACAGTGAGTAGGTCAATTTGATTTGAGCTGAGATTCTGAATATTAGATAAGTGGAAAGTTAGGTTTAACAGTTTTAGTTGGGCCATATTATATATAGGGTCTTGAATACTAAATCAAGTTGGCGTCTATGTTATAGGATATGGCTATTCAAAAAGAGATTTTGAGGGGACATGCCAGTAACCTAGAAGCATTCTGATAAATGATGAGAAAACTAAGATATACAAGCAAAAAAAAAAAAAAAAAAAAAAAAAGGCAGAAATGAACATAGTTGTCAGAATTGAGAGCCTGTAATCTTTGTTATTAAATAGGATATTTAGAAGAAGAGAGTATGGGAAAACATCAGAATATCAGTATTTATGGAGATCCTAAGTGGAATTTTTTCAGAATTGATGAAGATAAGAATCCTCAAATGGTAAGAGCATTTTGAGAATCAAATAGTTTGAATAAAAGTAAATCCATCTCCAGATATTTGGTAATAAAATAACATTGAGAAAAAATAGTTAAGATTATTAGAGAGGAAAAAAAGATTACATTCAAAGTAGTAGGTATGGAAGTCTATAAAAAAATGAAATCAGAAGTTTTAATAAATTTAGAACTATTAACATTTCAACATAAATGTTGGAGTTAAAAAGACAAAAATGTTGATTAGAAGTTTGATGCTAGTAATTGGAAATAAGCTAACTGGAAATTCAGGCTGGCTAATTCCATTTATATATTGTAAGAGAATAGAAGTGCAAAATAATTTTAGACTTTTTCTAAAAATTTTTACATATAACTAACTGTATGTGAAACATTTAACACTAACAGTTTAAACAATAAAAATGTAATCTCTAGGTTCTGAACCAGGGGAGGGAAAAAAGAATAAACAAAAAATTTAGAAAACAGAAAAACAAATAGTAAAGAGAAGATCAAACACACCATAATCACAATAAATCAGAAGGAGCTAAACTCACTATTTAAAAGAATGAATATTTGCTTAGATGTTAAACAGGACTTAAGAAATCCAGCTCTGTGCTCTTAAAAGAGACACGCTTGAAACAGAACTACCTAAAATATTTGAAATCAAAGAAGTAGAAGTAGTTAAAACAGATATGTGCTACTAAAAGGTAAGCTACCATAGTGGTGATGAATATCAGATAAAGGACTTTCAGGTCGAATGAATGAATTGGGATAAAGGAAGAAAATACTAAGCAGATAGAAATATCAAGAACTTACGTGTATCCAGTAAAGTAGCATCAAAATGAACAAATCAAAGTCTGTCAGAATTAAAAGGAAAAAAATAGAAGAATACAAAGTCCTTAGTAAGGCTAAAAATGTAATTGTATATAGACACATATGCATGTATATTATGTATATGTGTGTGTGTGTGTGTGTGTGTGTGTGTGTGTGTGTGTGTGTATATATATATAATATTTTCCCAAGTTCCTAAGTACTCGTGGAACATTACAGTTGTTTACTCAGCTGTTAAAGTGCCACCTGCAGCCTTCAGTCAATGCCCATTTGGACTGTCTGATAGAAAGTTACTTCAGTCCCTGATCAGCCTTCAGAGGATGACAGGTGGTAGTGTGTTACCCAGGATGGTTGCGCCACGACCACCTCAAGCACATGCTCTTCTTGCAATGTGATGTCGATGCTTCTCCCACAGAGAAGTGGGATCCTTGTTTCTTCTCTTGTAAGGGTAAGAATGTGACTGTAGTAGAAGTGACACTCTTTGGCCCTGTGATTTCTGAGGCTAGGTCGTAAAAAACAATGCAGCTTCTGCCTGGTTCTCTTGAGATGCTTGCTCTTAGAACCCTGTGACCGCGCGAGGAAGCCCAAGCCATATGTGAACGTCATACGTAGCTGCTCTCGCTGACAGCCCCTGCTCAGGTCCCAGACTTGTGAGCAGGATGGCTTTTCTTGACATAGCTCTAGGGCCAGTCATTGTCAGAGTGCAAAAGTGTGAGAGTACCTGGACCAGCTCATTGAGCCTAACCAGCTCCTCAAACTATAAAATACATAGTGAAGTGACTGTGGGTGTTTTCCCTGCTGAGTTTGGGGGTTATTTGTTACACAGGAAGAGATAACTGGAATGTCATTGTGGCTAGTTTTGTCTTGAAATACGTTGTTTTCTCTTTGGGTTACAATTCTGGGGGATACCTTCTTGTTTTCTTGTAGAAAAGGTGTCTGATTGCTTGAGATGCTTCCTTTTTGATCCTGCTGCAGGTTCTTACATACTAGTTACAATGTGCTATGTAAGACTAATTCCTTTTATCTTACTATCCTTTTTCTTTTTCTTCATTCTATTAATATTGAGATTGGTACCAGAATGAGGCCACTAGCTAAGTGGTTCCTTGGTGGTAAAAATTTCAAGACGTCATCAAATAGTTTGCTCTGTTTTAATTTTATGTCAACACATCAGAAGCTAAGGTATCTGGAATTTTTGTGGGTTCTTTTTTTGTTTTATTGACACACAGCACTGTAGAAGTTTAAGGTGGATAGCATAACAACTTGACATATATATGCAGCAAAATGATCACCATGATAAGTTTAGTTTTAACTCCCATCACCTCATAAGTGTTTGTAATTGCTGTTGAATGATTGTGATAATATCCTGAAGATCTGTGGTATGAGTTGGAATCATAATGTTAAAATTCCTGTTCCTCAGCAAAGTTTAACCAAGAGCCAAACTTTGAGAAAGTTTTCACCATACCTAGAAATATGATGGAAAATTGACTGAAAGTAAGTTTTCTAATGGAGAAACGAGGGAAAGGAGAGGTGCTGTCCATTTTCTCAACTTTTTTTCCTATGTGTTAATTGTGAATAATTTCATTATCATTGGCATCCAATGAGAATAAAGTAATTAAATCTTCAAAGTAGAGCAATAAGCTTTCTTCTCCCAGAGTTACAAGTTAGTATCAAATAATGTGATCTGTCAATTTACAGTAATTTGTAAGTGACAATTTTACCTTGGTTTTTTGGTCCAAATAGGAGGACTGCACTCCTCCCAACCCCCAACCCTTCCTCTCTTTTAGGCTTTCTGCCTGTGGGTGTTACATATTTTTCCCTACTTCAACTAGCCATGTCTGAGCAGGGCAGCTGACCTTCAAAAGTAAATACGATTAAAGCTGAACAAATCAAGTAATTACAATAAAAACATGGCTTGACAAGCAACCTCTGGACAGAATTACAGTTCTCTATACACACTACACATTCAATTAAAGTGATTGGAAATGAGGAAACCAGTGCCTTTACCTAACATTTTTAAGGTGCTGACATTCTACCTTCTGCCATGGGTTAGAGAAGGATTAGGAGGAAAGGAAAATATCTAGTGATTTTGTGCAAGATTGTTGCCCTTTAAGTGTGGAATGGCATTCTTTTTAGAGTCTGAATGTGTCCTTCGGTTTTAAAGGACTTTTTATTGTGTCATATTCTAAATTCTTTGTTCATATTAAATATTATGTGTTAATCTATGATTACCTCACAATTATTATTTTATGCATATGTGACTTTGCCCTATTATACAGATTTTGTACCATGTTTGTAGAGAGATGATCACATGCTCTGCTACTTTGACAAATGGCAAATAGGTAGATAGATGACTGTCAGAATCAAATCTTCAGGTAGGAACTACAGAAAATCTAGCTCACCCTTATTTTTAAAAAATTATTCAATAATATAATAGTATCTTAGTTAAACCAATTGAAATCAACCTTATAATTTTATTTTGCCATACTTAATTTCATTATCTTTATTTTTTCCTCTTCATGAAAATGTGCAATGGAAAATATCTAGTTTAATGAAATATTGTTTTGACAAGTCAAGGTTATATCAATACAACAAAATATATTCAAACCCACACAATTTAATCTCTTAATTTAACATTTCCAGAAACAACATTTTGTTGTTTGTTTGAAAAAATTTTCCATAATTTTGTCTATATTCTGTTATTATAGCTTTGTATTGTTCTAAGTCACTGTAAATTCCTAAATATTAATAATATGGTGATACAGATACAGTCATGAGGACATTCCTTTCAAAAATTGCTCTGGCTTGAGAAGTTTCATTGCTGTCACACAGGAAATATTTCCTGCCATCCTGTCTCACGGTTTCGCTTTATTGCTTGAATGGGGCGATGTGTATGAAACTACTTAGTAAAGACTCATCAAACTATTCTCCCCTTACTGTGCTGCTGTGCACATTTTAAAAGTGCCCCAAAGTAGCAGTGACTGCTTTGTGAAGGGGATGTATGTGTTCATGCTTTCAACTTAATTTGAACTTTAATTCCACCGATAGGGGGCTGTCAAAAAATTCTCCCATTAACTAGTTATGCGGCCTTAGATAAGTCTTTTCCCTTCTCAGCTGTATCTATAAAATGGAGCTGAAAAAAATTCAGTTATACTGTAGATATCACAGATGAGATGAAGGCAAGTATTCATTATGATTTTATGTCAGTACACAGTTACAGAATATAAGTAATCAGCATTACATTTAACAACATTTTATCATGAAAACTGTGGGGAAAATAGCAAATCCCACAGACACACCACCTACTTAATATTTTATTATACTTCCTTTATCATATATGTATCTTTCATCAAGATTCCCATTATAATAAAAATAAAAAATTTTAGACCTGGCAAGACCTCAAATATTATATAATCCATTCTCTTCCTTTTATGGATTCTGGAACCAAAGTCCATAGGGTAGGAGTAACTTGCAAACTGTAAGCTGCTCATAGTTGAAAATTGCATTTTTTGGAATGATTTTGTTGTTTTTTTTTTAACATGTTCAGAGCTGCAGCTACATGACCAAAAATCATTTTAAGTAAAAACAAGCAGAAAGGGTTATTTTTTTCCCCATATCTACACTACATATTGGATTTTCTGTGGAGAGAGCTGTAGGTGAGAGGTAAAACTCATTCTCGCACCCCGCCGTGCATTTTCTACAAGTGTGTCCACATGCCAGTGACTGTCCACTGCTCTTAAACCTTCCCATCGTTCAGCTCAGCATTAGCTTGTGAAAAATTATGTCTGTCAGAGATGTAGAAATAATTACGCCCACCTTGATCTTTTCTATTTAATAATTTGGGCCACGGACTGGTAACCTTTATTTGGCCTACTGTACGGTCATAAATTAATTTTATAGATCAAGAGAATTTGAACTTTCAAAACTGCTGTTTTAGCTTAAAATGTTATGATTTAGATATTCTATTTATATTAGAGGAAATTAGTGACAACTATAGTAAGCAATTTTATTTATTCCTCATTCAAGTTGTTGCCTTAGCATATGGTTTCTTATCTCAAAATAGTAGTCTATCTACAGAGGAGAGTTTGACTATATGTGTGGGCACCAGGCACTTAAATAATCATAGAAACAATCCTGGACTTTGATGGTAATGTAAATGGCCTGCAATCTCATCAACTTACCACTTTGATCACTTAATATGTGGACTGCAAGAGACTCACTTGGAATCTTTAAATCACATTCACTTTTATGTTATGATACTTGAGAAGTTAAATAATCATATTTTTCCTTACACTAGAAAAGGCTACTACATTTTCAGATATGAATATGTCATGAAATAAACATTCTGGATTACTATTATTTTTCCAGGTCATTGACCTAAGAAGAAACACAAAACCATATAAACATGAGAAGACTGTCTACCTTTAAACTACTACTCATATAGTTTAATCGTTTATTATTTAATAATTTAAAATGAGTGTTTTGATTTAGTTTTTTTAGCTACTGGAGGCTGTGCTATTTAATAGCTGCTTCAGTACTATGAAGTACAGTTTCTTTATATAAAAGCAACTTTATATGATAGACATAGTCATTCTTACACATATACCACATATACATTAGTGTTCAAATTAAAATGTCTGAAGTATAAAGGATTTACTTGAAAACTTACTGCTTTTATATTCTCTCATCTGATAAATGTGATACAACAATTTGTCAGGACATTTTATTTTTTGGGGGGGAGGCAATTTATTTATTTATTTATTTTAATGGAAGTACTGGGGATCAGACCCAAGACCTCATGCATACTAAGCACACACTCTACCACTGAGCTATACCCTCCCCAAGCCAGGATATTTTATAATTCTTCAAAATAGCAAAAATCATCTTTCTCATCAAATATCTCATATTTCCCAGATATTCCCACAAAGTAAGTAAATGCTGTGCATTATTGATTTCATTTTGCTGTTGGGGAAATCAAGGCATTAGCATAGGCCAAGTAGTACTTGACCATGGGCTAAAAATTACTCATGAAATGCATGGGAAATCGTTTGAGAGCACCCATCTTCTACATTCAGAGTGTTGTTCCATTATGTTTCAATACATTCATTGTCAAGCTAACCAATTCCGTGTCTTTTGGAAGCACCATTCAGGAAAAGCAGCATCGTCTCTGATGACAGGAGAAAATGTGTATTTCTCCTTGGCCCATAGCACTGTGTTTATCTTCAAGAAAAAAAAAAAAAGCAAATGATAGATGATTGTTGCATCACCAAATGTGAAGCAGTCAGTGAATAACAGAAAGAAGGAAAAAATGAGCGAAAACGTAATCGGAGTGTATTAGTATTCAGAGTGCTCAGATACGGATTTGGAAGGGATGCATTTTTTTTTTTTTCCATTCTCTTACTGCGTTTATGTTAATGGTGACCTTGCTTGAAAGAAAAAGTAATACCGACTGTCCTTTACATCATATCCTCGGGTCTTGCTTGTGGGGAATCCTCTGCCAAGACCATGCCAGGGTCTGAGAAGAAATGGGTGATGGAAAACAAAAATTAGGAGATTTTGGCAGGGTGCCAACTGAGCACCATTTCTAGCACTGTCTTCTGAAGGCTGGGTAATCTGTATTCCTTCAGGCACCACATCCTTCAGTAGGGTTAATGATGAGAAATGACGTGGAGAAAAGGAAGTTTCCAAGAACAGTAGCTGAGGTAGTTTCCTGATTCTCAGAACCCGTCTACTCCAAAATAATGCAGAAACTTCGTAAGACTGGAGCAGCATTTAGGGAAGGAAGACTCTAACTTCCGTTATAGGTTGATTTCCTTGTTTGGTGCTCCCCACACAGTGGTTTTCTCTTCTGACTTTGTGATGGCAGACATCTGGGCCTGGGCCAGTGGAAGCATCCATGACAGATCTTGCAACACAGTTTCTGTGTGAAATGGTATTTGTTCAGATCTTGCTTATTCTGTTTGGTTCAGTGCAATGGAAACAAAAACATCATTTTTAATTAATCTGTTTGCAATTCTATTCTGGTCCACAGCTCCAAGAAATACGTCTCCAGGGTCTTTGAATATAGTAGCTAATAATCAGCTTTAAGCTTTCATATTTATCCTAATTCAAAGCACTCATTTCACAAAATATTTTGTGCCTGCCACACATCACTGATGATTAAGTTTCCAATTGTCTTTCAAGTTTATTTTCTTTTTCAATGTGTTATAGTACATCACCTTTGGAAGTTTGACAAAATGCTATTTATTTGTCTCATGCTGGAGTGCCTTGGCCTCCTGTAGGGTTTGGTGGTTTATGTGATGTCATTGGCAGAGTGCATGCTAGGATGTCATGTCAGATGGAATAAGGGGGATCTAAGACCTGACTGAGAGAATCTGAAAGCAAAACGTGTGAGCTAACCTTCCCTCTTACAGCCTTTATCTGGGACATTCAGCCTGGAATTAAGTTATGACCTATATAGTTTGTACTGTTACCTCAGGATGCAAACGTTGATCAAATAAATATTTTTCTTTTGTGTAACGAAGACAAGCTTTTTGCAATGAATTTTATCTACCTTTTAGAAGGCAGGACAGTTTTTCCCA
This sequence comes from Camelus ferus, assembly GCF_009834535.1. Taxonomy (NCBI): domain Eukaryota; kingdom Metazoa; phylum Chordata; class Mammalia; order Artiodactyla; family Camelidae; genus Camelus; species Camelus ferus. The sequence continues at coordinate 6,212,828 of NC_045715.1, forward strand.
CTTTTTGGAAAAAATACTGATGTCTAGTAGCCAGGTGGCATCTACTTATGTACACAACATAATTAGAGTATTTGAGAAAAATAAAATGCTTCTCGTTTTCATCTCTTTTCTCTCTTCCCTCAGTAAATTCAGCTGCTTACCAAACAGTTGCTGTTTGTTACTATTTTTAGTATTCATGTGAAGAAAAAATACACAGTTTCCTTAAGTGGCATAATAAATCAGAACGTTTATAATGCTATCTTGAGTGAGATTTGTGTTCCAGTATTTAGACTGTTACAATGAAGCTAGAACCCTCTCGGGGAGAAGGGGCAGGGTCCCCCCGGAGAGGTCCATTTGCTCAGTGGAGGAGTGTATTTCCTCTCCCACCTACAGCCCTGATTTTAGTACAGTTGTAGTGCTTTTCATTTGTTTGCTTGCTTGTTTATTTTAGAGTTTGGGAGGAGTCCCGCAGTCCAACTACTCCAGTTCTCTCACAGTAAATGTGGAGAAACTGGACTCTAGAAAGCACAGCTGCTGAGGAGCTCCCAGATACCGAGTGGCCTCTGTTTTACCGCTGGTTGGGTCTTAGAAAAGTCTGAGTCACAGGTACTCTGTGAGTGTAGGAGAGATTGTTTATTTAAATGTTTGACCAAAATGACCTTTCTTCTAATGCATAAAGATCATAAAGTAATTAAGCACAGCCAGAGAATGTTAAATACCCGACCAACAGAACAAAGGCTCTTCGCTTAGGAACTCCGTGATAATGACCTCTGTTGTCCCTGAAGTTCTAGTGGGCTGCTGCTCTGGTCACAGCCCACTGGAGGGAACAGTTCTGGTCAGTCTCATTCTGAATGTCCAGGAGACCCATGGGGATCTGGAATGGAAAAGCAGTGGGAAGGTGCAGGGTGCCTGGTGGACGTTTAACTTGTTCTTAAAAGATAATTATAAATATTGGTGGGACTCTTCCCCAATGATTTTTAAACTGTAAATCAGCTTCTACAATAACAAGTGTTCTATGACTTGTGCCAATTACTGCCTTACTGCACCTCATCTGCAAGTTCGCCCATCAGTACCGCCCTGTGACTGGACCCTGAGCATTTCTTTTGCACACCCTTGTGTGAAGCTTGATCAGAAGCGGGCGCAGTAAGGGCACTGTTGCGGGGAGATGGGTTTTTCTTCCTGGTTCTCGTGGGCTTTGTTTTGCTCTTTCCGGCTCTTGCTGCATGTCTGGTCTGTAGGGCATGTGAGCGGAGACACCAGATGGCGCACTGCCCCAGCTGTGCACCCGGAAAGGACTGTCCCTCCGTGACGTCACAGCCTTGTTTGGAGTTGGGGTGACCTTGCCTTGGGCCTTCCCAGTGCGATGCCACATGCTCTGGGACTCCTACTTGTAGTGGTATGTTGACTCCCACTGAGAAACTGCCTACTGGCCTTGAGAGTTGTATCAGCCGTGCTTACGCACCTGCAATCCAGAGGCTGGTTTTCTGTGTCCCTTCCAGAGTGGGTATCATATGCTCCTGGTCTTACACTCACAACAGCACCCCAGCTCCCTTTCCCAGAGCCTTAGCTTGCCTACAGCCTGAAGGCTTTCTTCCTGTTTATGCAGTGACCACGAGCCAGCTCTGGCCTGAGAAAACCAGTAGATTTTTCTGCCATACAGTGGACAGAAACACACCTCCAATGAGGTCTGAACCTGTGCCTTCGGAGGGGGCTTCACTTCCTACTTTGTCGTTTCTTGAGTACGCTTTCTTATCCCCAGGGAACCCTTTGGAGTTCTCTTTTCATCTTTGTATTAACTGTTCTATCATAGTTCAATAATTCTTAATATTAAACTTCATTTTTTTAAAAATTACTAAGTGATACATCTCTCCTGATTGGACCCTGACTAATGTTTTAAAGATATCTAGCTCTTGTTTCCTAGAGAGGCAAGATACCATAACGGATGTATCTCCTGTTCTTCCATTCACAATTCACACACTAGATCCATCACTTACCATAGAATCACCTCGCCTGGCCTCTCGTGGCCTCGTCCTTACCTCCCACAGACGTGTAGACCCAGCAGGTTTACACATGTAGAGTGCTAGTATGGTGATTGTTACAAGGTATGTACTAAATACGTGGTAGATAACATATTAGCTAAAATTATTTGAATGTGACCCAAATTGCAATAAATATATATAAATATGTATTTAGTTTATTAATCTATAAACCTAGTATATTTTCCCTAACCATCATAGCTACCATGGATATGGAATCTCTCTTAAATTATAAGCCCAGTAAAATTTATTATGACATTTTACATATGTCAGTGTTACTGAATTTTCAAAAAAGTGATTCTGAATTTATTTTTAGCCTTGGTAAGGATACTAATAACAAAAAGGGCCTTCCCTTTTTGCATGATAGTGTCAATGAAAAAACATGATTCTGGGAATTTTATATTTTCCGCTGAATGAAGCCTGAAAAGAATTTTTGGACAGTGTTGTGTGAAAATGACTATTACTAACAAAATTATCTTATAAACATAATTGACCAAACTCTGAAGAACTCTTACAGCTGTTCATTGGAAGATCTGGATTTAGAATGCTGCTTTTCTGAATCTAATTCAGTTTGTTTTAAGACTGACTCTGACGTGAGCATGCTCATGTGATGGTGTAAACAATTAAGGGTGATTAAAATGCATTCCTCCACTTGAATCCTCTTTTTAGAATAAATTACATTATTGTTTTAAACAACAGGTTGTAGCTGACATCATGTCTAGATAAAGGGACTGGAACATCAAGTTTCAAGAAAATAAGAAATCTCTGTTTTTTTAAACCTGTATTGAGTATAACTGGAAGTGAGTTCATATAATCTAGAAATAATGGATTATACAACATAGACCAAATTAAATTTGGATAATTGGCTAGTTTGTTAACTGAAATGCACTTGTTTATTCTACTGCCAACATTTTGGTTCCAGGATCTATTAATTCTGAATATAGTGGTAGTTCAGATCTAATTTTCTTACCCTTTCCCCCAACTATTACTGCCCTGAATGGTTCAACTAAAAACGCAAAGAGGTAATAGAGAGCTTAAACTTGTGGTATAATTTTTCTACATGCAGAAACAGAGATGAAATGATAAAAATAACAATTGTTGGCTAGTAGGAAAATTCCAATCCATAAACACATATTTAATGTGATAGGAACATTTTAGCCAATAAAAGATTTTGAACAAGACTGAGCACAATACCAGGAAAAAAATGAACAGGAATAAACCTGCATGGACAAGAAGACAGACTAGACTACTCTCCTTTAACTGATTTTTCCAAAAGTAAAGTTATATGAATAAAGAGCACTTTGGGGTGAAGGCCAACTACTCTGCATAATCATGAATCTAACATATTAAGTGTGACAGAGAGACAGTCTGAAAGATTGGAGAGAACACAGACTAACGTTAAGACAGGTCTGGGTTCAGCCTCTAGCTTGCTGAATCTTAGTCTTTTCACTGTGCAGTGAGGGTAATATAAGCCATGTAAGGTATTTCTGAAGACTAAATGAAATCACGTATTAAAATCTGCTGCTGCTTCTCCTATGGACAGCTCATATACGAGATATTAGAGCTGCTAAGTAAAAAATGTAGAGTAGAACATTAAATCTGTTACATTTTATTGATTTCCAGATCTGAAGAAAATAATGAAGAATTATTAGAAATATTCTTCTCTAAATGTAAGCAAATTTACTTTTTAAGTTGTAAAGTGCTAGTAAAATGTTAGTTCCCATTATGATGGTGGTATTTGTCATGTGGAGTATCATCGTAAATCACCTGAAAATCCAAAACCAAAATCATCCATCAAATGTCCATTACTGTAATATATCTGTGAGTTTAAAAATAATGGAATAATGTGAACGTAATTGTCATAATGTGGATCATTAGGTTGAGTGAACTAGATTTGCTTTAAAAATAAATAATTGTCACCATTATTATTCATTTTCTCTTAGTTGTTTCGGAATCATTTGAATTTTGAACACTTTATATGTACCAGAGACAGGAAATGGAATGGTCCTGATGACGACTCTTCTCCAAATCCTAAAGCTCTTTCTAGTGTCTGACAAGACTTCAGAGTTTTGCTTCAAACAGAGAATCTGTGGCTCATGAAAAGCCTAGATGCATTCATTCATTCTCAACAAATATTTATTAACTGCCTGCCGTGGGCCATATATTGGCGACACATCATTGCCAAAAACCAAGTCCCTGTCTGCTTGAAGCTCGCATTCTAGTTGTAGGGGTTAGGAGAGAGGGTGGACGGTGGCTCAGAGGAAATCCAAGATAAAATTCCCTCAAGCACGTGAACCTGAGTAGGAGGAGGTACTGAGCAGCAGTTTTCACTTGTTTGGGAGCAACTGAATGAAATAAAATCTCTTGAAACATCTAAAAACAAATACTGTTACATCCTCTTGTTTTAATCTCTTACCCTGATAAATCCAAGGCACGCCCTTAGCCTTGCAGAAGCCTCTTCACTGGAGAGTCCCTTTTCTTCTTGGCCCTGCCCAGTCAGGCTTCTTTCTAATAAATGGATTATGGATTTCAAGTACATGAATTCTCAGTCTTTCTTACATTCAGTGATGTGATAAAATAAGAAAGAATTACTTTGTAATAATATGCGTTATTCAGTTGGGGTGATAATGGTATTGCCATCAAGGAGTGCTTTGTTCGTCATTAAACATCTCTTCCTACAACACCTGGTAAAGGGGGGGAAACTTTTAAGCAACTTCGTGGGAAGATGAACCTCAGTACATGTGCTCTAGAAATATTTGCATATTTCACACTGCTAATAAAAATCACTGTTAGCAGAAGATTTCAGTTTTAATACTACAAATTTCATATAGGTATGTCTTGCATACAGTAAGAATTTGAAATATTTTGAAAGAATACTCAGTAAAAATATATCCTGAGGAATATTGGGACAGTATGGGGAAGAATAGATTCTCAAAAGATTGGGTTTATCACACAACCAGACTCACTTTCCTTTATTTTCAATCCTAAAATAAAATGTAAATAATAATCTAAAATCTAGATACTCCAGGTATTTATCTGAGAACTGAAGTCATTTGATGTAATGTTTCCTTTCATCATTAAAATAGAATAAAGGGTGATTATCCACAGCAGTGTGAGTGTAAGAAGGAAGTTGTGAAGGAGACAACCGCATGAAAGCTAAAGATCTCCTATGTCAAGAATATTAGCAAGGCTCATCAGCTTTGGCAGTGATGAGAGTTTAGTGGAAAAAGACCAGAAGAAAGATAATTCAGCACAGAATGTATGTCACAATATGCACACCTGTGTAAAATCACATACACACGAGTGTAAAAGGAATCTTTAAATAGAGCACTAGACTTTCTTGTATTTTTCATGGCTACTTTAAATAAAACTTTGACCATTGAAAAACTTACTGTTCATGTTTATGCCCAGAGTGTAGTGGCTTTGCAAAATAGATTACCCTCCAGATATTAAAGGTTCAAATAAAACACTGAAATTTTAGCCTTCAGTACCTTAAAATATTGTTACTATCAAATAATTCATGTATTAGAGAGCAACTTTGTCTATCTTCAGGTTAAATTTAACACTATTCCTAGATAATCAAAGTTGAAATAAAATCCCTGTCGCAGTGGATATAATTTTTTACTGTATTCACTAGAGTAGATGATGATGTTATTCACAGGATTAGATAACCCTTAAGTCATATTGAATTCAGCTTCATAATTTAAGTTGAAAACTGTAAAACATAATTTGGCATCACTTGCAAATTGTGCACTTAGATTCATTCAAATTAGTGAAGCTTATTAGAGCTGCATGTCCTTTTTTTATAAGATTTTCCTCACTTGCACAATATGAACTTCACCTGAGGTGGTTATTACTAGATTTTTGGTACAGACATTTATTTCCTCTTCTTGAAGCATTTAAGTGCTCACCCCACATTCTTCTGTTTTCATAATTTCTGGCTATTTTGTGAAACAAATCATTCATTCTAGTCTTATAGCTGTATCCCAAGATGCCAACAAACTGCCCAGGGACTAGGTTGGCATTTCAAAATATTTTCTGATTTGGGGGAAAAAGGGCTAATGTGTGTCTAATCATAAAATACATAAAACTTTGGCAAATCTTAAGTTTTTCTGACACTTACTTTTAAACATTGAAAATATACTCTTATAGGAATATAGAGTCCTAAAGTGGAGGATAACAAAATCAAACTTCAGTTAATTCTTGTATTAAGATTTATTTTGTACTTTTGGGGAAAAATTAGTAATAAATATATATAGATACTCTTCTGATGGAGGCAAGGCTAGTCTGTGATCACAAGTGAACCCTGAAATCTCAGAATAAGACAGTGAAGGTTGATTTCTTGTTCGCATTGTTGTCAGATGTGGTTCTGGCTGCTCTCCATTAGATATTGCTAATTTTCCTTACAAGCAAGTTACACTAATTAACATTCCCACCAGTAATTCACAATGTGCATATTTCTCCAAACTAGTATAGGTAGTACTTTGCTCCATAAAATGGCTTCCATACGAGGTAAAATTGTATATTTGTACCTTACACTTTAATTAGCATTATAGAATTATGACTAATTTTAACATATTTTCATGTATTCATTAACCATCTATTTCTTCTTAAAAATCAATCCATGTGACCTGCTGCTTGTTTTTCTAAATTGTCTTACTTTTCTGAATTGTTGAACATTTCCTTATTGTTTTGTCTACTTAGTACATGCATTTTCTTTCTCATTCTACACAGACACACCTGTATGCACATACATGTGTAACTGAATCATTGCTGATTAATGATTTATAAATGACCTTTAGTAAAGATTGATTGTTAGTCTTTTTGTGTCTTGTGTAACAATTTTTCCCATTTTGTTTTAGATGTGATTTTTGTTTATTTATTGTTTCTTGACCTACAGAAATGGAATTGTTTAATTGTTATGAGAATGTACTGGTGTTTTCACTATACCGTATTAGAATATTGTTACCTGATTTTAAGAAAAAATTTCTTGCCCCAGGTTTATTCTTTGAGTAATATGTTTTCTTTTAGTGCCTTTGTGATTTGATGTATTATTTTTAAGTAGACAATGAGGACATCAAAACTGTATTATAGGATAAGAGAGTTCGGAGGGGTCATCTTTTCACAACTAATTTTAAGGTAACTTTTATTATATTAAAAATGTGTCCATTTGCATCTGGATCTGTCTTGACTTTCTGTCCTCCCTCCTGAGCTCCTCATTTACCAGCAGTGAACTGTTTTAGTTCTTGTAGCTCTGCAGTCTATTTCATGTTTAGTAAATGAGTCTCTGCTCATTAATCTTACTGTTTAGGTTTTTGTTCATTGTTCTTTAACATTTTTGTTACAAAAGGAAAACACTAACAATGATTTTATCATATTTAATTTGCACGTTAACTCAGGAATATTGTCTTTAGAATAAAAAATTAAGTTGCTCATTTTTGTTGACAAGCAAGAAGAAATTTTAAAATATACCATATTCTATACAATCTGGAATAAACTTTATTAAAAAACTTACATGTATGCAAGTGTTACTACATTTTCTGCTCTAATATACTGTATTTTCATCCAAATATATATTTATTTTTAAAGTCTAACTTTTTAAATTTCTTCAAATTAGTTATATTTTTATGATCTCTCTAATAACTAATATTTTTATCTAGTAAATTTGTCACAAATGATTCCTCCTGTTTTTATTCTGTTGGGATAACATATAAAATTCTCTTTCCTTAAGGCCGATCATTGTTTTCCTTTTCAGAAATCAAACCTTTGTGTTCCTCTAAATTATAACTTCAGTTTGATATTTCATGAATAAATGCATCTTCCATGGGCTTTTATTAAGTATTTGTCAGTAAATCATGTCTTTTCTGACTTGCTGTCTTTGATAAGGGAACTACTGAGTAGAAAGACATGACACTTCATTCCTATTCATTGGGAAGCTTCCCTGCTTCCCTTAGCTTTCCAAGCTCTCTTTGTAGAACTTCTCCTTGGCTGCATATTCCACTTCCTTCTCTATATTTTTTTAATTCTTTTTTTATCTTCAGCAAGAGAATTATGGGCTAAGTGTTTAATGCCACAAAGTGATTTCTTCACTTCAACTAGGATATTTTTTCCAAAAAAAAGAAAAATAATACTGTCATAGATTTTGTCTTCCTTTATGTAGAATTTATGAGTAGAGAGAAAAATATAACAATTATTATAATAAATATAAAAATATTCACATATATGAATAGGGAGAAAAAAGATTAGGTCTTTCTGATAATAAGACCACCTTTTGAGAACGCTTTACTCTGGTTAGGGACAGACATAGTCCTTAGGTTCTGAAAGTCAAGACATAGAATGGTTAACAGTTTTACAGTGAGAAGTATTTATGAAATCAAGATTGCTGAGATCTGTTTCCCTTGGAACAATGAAGCCAAGTTCTGCAGGTGAACATCTGCAGTGTACTTGTAGGTTCAGCTGCTATGAGTGTTGGCTGATGATAACTGACAGCTATTCTCTTTTCCAGAGAATTGCTCTGAACTGTATCACTGGGAGGCTATGTTCCCTTCTTAGGGGTAGAACTGATCTTTGCTGAAAGCTGACTGGCCTGGTTATGAGTCCTGTGGCCCCCTTCCCTGAAGGTTGGACTAACTCTGTATGAAAGTTAGCTTCAGAGCTTCCCATGGGATCAGACTGGAACTGGTCTCCAGCTGGAGTCCTTCTCTTGCCGGCCTTCACCCTCCCAATCCTGCTACCCTGAATCCCCTTCTCCCCTAGTAAGTCATACAGCACAAGGTGAACTGTGACAGACAGCTGTTTTTGAGGCCCCAGTGAAACCATGCCTTCTTTATTCAGAGCCTGTGTAGTCCTCTCCACATTGAGCTTGGCCTGGTGTCAGACTTTGGCTGATGAGATATTATTAAGCTTCATGCATTGGAATGTGTCTTCTTTGAATGCTCCTTGGAACCTAGTGGCTCTCTGGGAGAAGCCCAAACCACATGGAAGAGTCCAGTGGGAGAGAAATGGGGCATTCTCAAATGCCAGCCAGCGCCAACTGCCAACCAGGTGCAGGAGTTCAGTCAGGTGACATCACGAACAAAAAAACCACTGAGCTAAACCCAGACAACCCAGAGGATGACAAAAAATATTTAAGTAGTCACTATTTTAAGCCAGTAGTCTTAAGGGTGATTTGTCACTGACAACTGAAAAAGAAATCACAAAATTAGAACAAATGGATTCATAGTGGAATATTTTCTTTATGCTATGGTAAAATCTGGACAACTGCTCCTACGTTACCCTATATTAAAAATCCTCCTAATCACCCAAATTTATGTGTATTTCTGTCTCTTACAGAGGCCTGGCTAGATGCCTTCATTGCCCTTTGCATTTTGCTTGCCAGTCAATGCAGTAAGTCAGGGCAGGTTATAATACATTTTCACATTTAGCTAAAACTTCTTTCTTAGAAACTTCTAAGACTCAAAATTACTTTATTTTTTAATATTGTAAAGCATTTCAGCCCGACTCTTAAAAGTGAGCAGTAAGTCATACACCAGTTTCAATGTGAAGTGGTTGTAGTTAGGGCTTGGGTAGCCTCATTTGTGAAATGACACTTACCGGTCACATCTTTATAATTGGTTAAGCAATGGAAGCTTGGCACTAGGACCCATCTGTATTTTTGTTATACTCATCTCACATTTCTTCTATGGATTATGTGGTTATATTCCTACACACTTGTAAGGCAGTGAGTCAGTCATAGTTATATTTTCTTTTTTTCAAGGAACTAGCCAATAATGAAAAAATTCATCCCAGTTACAGTAATGATTCTAATAAATGTATGGATCTGCATAAAACACCTTAGTATACAAATATATGCATAGGTATACATTTGTAGTTCATAAGGACATTTAACGTGTACATGTGTGTATATAAATGTATATAATTAAATCAATATTAAATGGCAAGTAGGCATTCTCTTGCTATTTTTTACAGCATTTTCTTGTTTTCTGAAATCAACCCTACCACATCTAAACCTGTCTAATGTTACCCACATATGAGGAGTGAATATAGCCTGAAAAGCTCTGATAAATTTCTAAACTACAAATCTAAATAATGAACAACAAGTAATCACAGTAAAACTGTCTACAAGCATTAACTTGTACTAAAGGCACTATCCTACTTAGGAACAAAGGCAGCTCTGTGAGAACCTTTCTTAGCAGGAGATGAAGCAGTAAACAAGCCTTTAGACATATTTTTTCCCCTCAGACAAAGCTTCTGCTACCACATTATCTTGTCAAGTTGTATGAAGTTTAGATGGATCGATACTTACACAGGTAACTTCTAAGGAACACCTGGCCTTCCAGGAGGTGACATGTAAATTAAATAGATAGCATTCTTTTTCTTAATGTACAAGTGCTTGTGTTTTAGTGCTACTTTTGGATGCCTTAGTCTCTGTTTTAATACTTTTGTGATCTTGAGGGTAAAACCAGCCAAGAAACCTAGTAAAATGTAATAATTTGGGGAATGTTAATAGCGGTATTTTGGCTAAAGAAAAAAAGAACATGCAAATTTTTCCTTTGATCTCATTTGGCTTTTTTAGCTTACCAGAATAAGTATGAGGTATGTTCCTGAGTATTTTGTAACTTAATTTGGTTTTGAAAAATATGAAGAACTTACCTAATAACAGACTCACACTTTGGTGATTTCCTAAGCCACAGTGTCAAATTTGGCTAGTTAACAGATCTTCAGGGCAGGAGCAGTTCAGAATCAATAACCACAACCCCACCATGAGAAAGTCACCTTCATTCTAACCAAGAAGAGTTTGCGGCCCCTGTCTGCAGCATCAGACAAAAGAAGGGCCCGACGTTCAATAAATTATTAGTAATTAAAATAAATGTTATTGTAGGTATGATTTAAAGATAATTTATGAACAATGCATACATACATCTTGGGCCCTTGCTCACTTATTTTCACATTTATGTGTAGTTTTTAAAAAATCAGCTAATTTTACTTTCAAAGAAAATGTGACCACATATTTAAAGGGGAAGCATTTATTTTTAAGTATTTAAGTAAACTGTTTACCCTCATACAAGTGCTTTACCTTTCAGGGTTTTTTTGAGGAAATTACAAGTTTTATTTTTAAAATGAGCTCTTGTGCAATAATGAGTGTTACCTACGTATCTTTTTTTTTTTAACATTTTTTATTGATTTATAATCATTTTACAATGTTGTGTCAAATTCCAGTGTAGAGCACAATTTTTCAGTTATACATGAATATGTATATATCCATTGTCACATTTTTTTTCTCTGTGAGCTACCATAAGAGCTTGTATATATTTTCCTGTGCTCTACAGTATAATCTTGTTTATCTATTCTACAATTTTGAATTCGCAGTCTGTCTCTTCCCACCCCCTGCCCCCTTGGCAACCACAAGTTTGTATTCTATGTCTGTGAGTCTATTTCTGTTCTGTATTTATGCTTTCTTTTTTTTTTAACCTTTCATTTTTGAAGGTTGTTCCTCCTACCCACCAAATGTTGAAAATACAGAAATAGAAAAATAGTCATCTATGTGTTCTTCACCATAAAGGATATTGGCCCCTTTCATTTATTTGTTCCTGGATTTATACTTCATTATTTTGGGAAATTTGCATCTGTAGCCTAGATTTCATTATTATATGCTGGGTTCTTGCTATAGTTATTTAAGATTTTTTTTTTTTTTAGAAATTCAGAGTGGATTTTATTCCAAATAAAATACGTAGCTCATTATCTTTAAAGGGGAAAGGTACTGACTTTCATACTCTTACGAAGAATACATAATTATGTATGTGATTTCTTATACATCATAGAGATAATCTGTAACAGAGAATATAAGATTTTTACTTATTTGTAAGTATATATTTGACTCCACTTTTATTCATAGAGATATGGCATTTGTATGCATGAAGAAAATACATCTCAATCTGTAATCCGAATATATATGTATACAGGCAGACGTACTCTCAGTATCAAAAGATGCAGCATCACGTGTTAATGTGTAATTTTTATTATCCTAAATAAATGTGTGCACAGAAATATTTTAAAGAAATTATACTTGAATAAAAATCTGTTTTTCTTCTTTAAGTAGGAATACTTGACTCATTATTGAATTTCAGCGTGATCATTTCTGCTACTTTCAAACTTTAAAAACTTCTATACACTTAAAATAACAATTTCATTCACTTTTATTGTGGCTTATAATCATGAAACACCAAAGTTTGTGTGATACGTGGGGATTCTGTGATGTGCCATCTTGTTTTAATAAGAAATGAACCTAGAAAAAACACTTGGATTAGACAGAAAGAATGTTTTAAGTTCATCGCCTCAATTAATTTAAAACCGTTTGTGGCTCAACAAAATTTAAAATGTATTAGTTTTTGCTCTTTCTTTTTTTCTAATATTATTAGGTAAATATCCTTTTTTTAATTCACTAAATTTATTCATTACAATATTCTTGTTTTTCAACAAAATGTCTAAGAAAGTTTGTCCTTTGAGAAAGTAATCCTCTCACTAAATTGCACATTTTTTTATCATGAAAATAAGAATAAACCATTATTTATTTAAAATTGTATAATTAGAAGAGCATAGAATTTGAAGTCAAAACTGATGTTGAATCACAGTGATGCCACTTAGTAAATGAAAGTTCTAAAAACCTTACTTAAACTTTCCGAGATTCAATTTCATCAGCCAAAATAACAACAAAATTCCCAAATAAGAATATATAGTACATGTTTTCAAAAACATTACTTTTCTTTGTTTTTGAAAACAGCCATCATTATTCTATTTCACGGGAAAAAATTAAAGACTTTCTTTGGCATTATTTTAATTGGTAAATTTTTATTTCAGTTTCTGAAATTCAAAGAAGTAATGAAGTAGAGGACTGTCACCTTTCTTTTGATGTTATGAAAATTTTGTTCATGATTAATATTACTAATAATTGATATGTGAATTAAAAGTGAAGTTATATTAACAAGTATTTAAAGCAATAATCATCTATTAGAATGGGCAAAATGAGACATATACTCATGAAAAGCTAGTGAAAGTTTTTATTTGTACAACTTTTGGGGAGAATATTTTGTCAGTATCATGGACCTCCAAAGAGTTTATATCCTTTATCTTTCCCACTGTATATGATAATTCTACTTCTAGGAATCTGTCCTAAAAAATAATGAAAAATGTAAAAGACTGTACAAAAATATTTATTATAATATTGTCTATTATGCCAAAAATTTGGAAACAAAAATTATATAACTGAATTTTTAAAAAATAAATAAAGGGAAATAAAATACTCATGGTATATAGTATTAAGTTCAAAAAAGCTTACAAAACTACGTATATATAAAGAACTAATACACATTTGTTCCACCTTTCAAAAAAGGAGAATAACCAAAACCACTCTGGGCACTGACATTTTTTTCTCCATTAATACATGCTGATTCTAATGGTATTTGAAATAAAAACCTCTTTCTTCTAAACTCCATATGCTACTGAGAATACATAATTTTTTTTTTTTTTTACTGTGAATGATTTCCAGTCAATTCTAGGTAAATCACACTCTGCAAAGATCTTCATACTTCATCATAAAGCCACAGATAAATAATCCAAATACTTTTGCCAGAGTCAAGTAGCAGCTACTCAGTTTCCAAACCAGAACAGCCGCTCAAGCTCAGGTATCAGTTTAATTTTCCTAGTTGCAGATAGTCTTTCTGCAGTTTCTTTCTTCATATAAGGTAATATGTGAGTTTGAGGTTTTAATGGTTTCACGTAGATGGCCCAGGGTCGGGCCTAGGTGAAGCTGGGAAACTCACCCTGAAATCCTGGTCAGCCCTCCCCTTGTGAGGCACACGCACTATCACTTCCTGCTCAGATAAAAGGATCCCTTCTCTCACACTCTCCTTATAACAGTCTTTCCCAAACTATGGCATAGTGGAGTCACCTGAGGGCCTTGTAGACCACTGATACTGGCTCCCACCCCCAGATACTCCGATTTAATTGGCACAAGGAGCCACCTAAGCGCTCCTAGTGTGCAGCAGTTTGAAGTCAGAAGGAGATGTGATTGGGGTTGACTCACTGACCTGGTACAGAAGGAATAAGGAAAGATAGAGGAGGCAAGGTAACAGCAAACAAGGCATTATTTAAAGCAACAAAATTTCTGTAAAATTTCCAGTTCGATTTTGTTAAGTAAGAGTCACTAAAGAGTCTACCTGAGAGCAGCTATGGGAAACTGTATTTAAATTAAACAAAATTAAAATAGAAAAAGATGATATTTTCCCATTAACTGCTTTAAAATGTGCATTAGTAATGCATTTAAGGTATAGTATTTTTACCACATTCCCCAATTTTTTTTTTTACTGCTGTAAAGTTGTACCTATATAAACCCTGGACAGTGCTTAATAGCTATGTTAAAAAATTAATATTTCCTTCCAATCCCTAAATATGAATATTTTCCCAAGGATTTGTCTTCAGCCACCTTTTCCCCAGTTATTCTCCCTTTGTTAACAACCTAACTTAAACTTACAGGTCCAACTAAAACTTGAAGCAGATGACAACTCCAGGCTGACCTGTCTCCCAGGTTGCAGTCCTACACTTTTATCTGTTCGTTGCCATCTCAGCGTGTGATGGTATTTCACTGCTAACAGATCCCACATGAGCTCTTTAACATCCCACGTAATCCTAGTCCTCTCTGCGATTTCTATTTCTGTGGATGAGATCACCATTTTCCAGTGATTCATTTTAAATGTTTGCATTTCTTAGGGTTTGTGTCTTTCTTTTCTTTCTTCTACAGTCTGCCAGCTCCTTCCAGCCTTTCTTACCTGCAGCTTCTCTCATCCCCTTGCTATGTACCCAGCGGGGCCAGCCACTGGTTTCGCGTTAAACTAGGATACATGACCAGGTTGTATGAGAAGGAGCTGACCTTAAAAAAAAAAAAAAAAAAAGCATCTAACAAAGTTATTGGTACAGGCAGTGAGTATGCATTAATGAATTCAAAACCAATTGAATTCCTTCTGGGGTAGCATATAAAGATGATTAAGACATGCCTGTGTCTTTGGGGAGAAAAGAAAAAATAGATGGACGTAAATAAAGATAAAAATATTAACAAAATTAGCAATAAAAAGAACCCGTAGCCCTGTGCTAAGCATTCTGCATGCATTGTCTCCTTTCATTGTTAGGATAACCCTGTAGGTAGGAAAGATGAACTGAAAGCTCAGAGACTTCGAGTAATCTGCTGAAGGTCATAAAGCTAAAGTGTCAAAGTGGGGATTTAAATACAAGTCTTCTTGGCATAGAAACGGCAGTGTGAGCACGTGTGTAATTGGGAATTTCATGCATGTATTTACTGAAAGGCTCTCGGCCATGCTTGGCAGATACAGTGATAGACACGTCTAATAAATCTAAGATAAGGTTCTACATAATAAAGCAATGAAGATGTTACCAATTATTCTTTACAGATTATATGAGGGTCATTTTGGGTACTGGAGAATGGATGCTACTTCTGAGAGAGGAAGAGAGATGGGGGCTTATTTACTCGTATTCTGGACCCCATTTGCTTCTAGAAGTATTTAAGTACTTGGTTGAGCATAGTCCAACTTCTTTTTTTTTTTCCGTTTTGTTTTTGTGTGCCAGCAATGGTAGCAAAGGTCAAATCCTATTCTTAATTGGCACTTCCTGACAAAATACTTCTCTTAAACAAATACATCTATAATTCAGAACACTGATTAGGAAGGTAGAGTTCCTGGTTTCCTTTCTCTCATCTGTCACTACGTTGTGTGGCTTGCAGTGAGTCAGAAACTCGTAGGGTCTTTATTCCATTACCTCTAAAAACAGAAAAACAGAAGTGGCTAAATTATTCCACAGCTCATTTGTGAAGATAACTTCAAGAGAAAATGATGCAAAATTGTAACATTATAAAAGATGCCAGGTGCGAAATATTCAAATACAATTTGTCTTATGATGCAGTATTAATCTTAAAATTGACTTTAGAATTTGAATCCACTCCTATCTCCTCACTTTCACAATGAGAAGTCAGGTCCACAGAAACGTGATCAGCCCAGGCTCACAGAGCTAGTTCACGTCACACCACCCAGGCCTCCTGATAGTCTAAGCTGTTTAAATCAGTATGTTTTTTCCCGGCATATTTCTCTGCTGCTACCTAATTCATAAACATTTCCATGGACCTTCTTAATATGAGCACTGGGTGACTGGAATAGTTGACAGGATTCCGGGATCCATACATGCCTGGAAAAATGCTTTGTCTATATCTGGAACTCAAAACTATTTCCTGGATGGCAAGTGAGGTGCAAAAACGAAAATGGACATCTGTCTAGAAGGTCACGTTTGTGGCCCTACGCACCTGCTCAGATCATTATCAAACCCCTTAGGTACTCTTTTTTGCATATGAAAGGAATCACAAGTTTAACCTACCTAAAAATATTAATATTAGAGAAAGTTCTGGCAGATACAGATAATGCAGTTTTATTTGAGAAGTAGGAGTAGAAATTCTGTTTTTATTTAAAAAGTACCATTATGATACCAAATGTCTTAATAGATACCATATAGTTTTATTTCGGTTTTCTACCCTATACAGCAAGGAAGATAAAATCTGAGTCAGCATGATCTCTGAAGCTTTTTGAGACTTTAGTTATTCTTTATTATTCATTTATGCAACATGCTTTCATTTCCATTTTTTTTCCCCACATCTGTTTCATTTTGCAAAGGATTCTTTCCAGTAGTTGCATACAGGTCGTGATCAACTTGTAAGAGATTAAAATCTGAAAAAACAAGACGAATCTGACATTTTCCCCAACGGTCAAGCTAGGCATGTTATATAAGATTTTCTTCCTTTCCATTGATTTCAACAACTGGGATTTTATTTTAGAAATGCAAAAAGAAATCAATCCCCCAATCACTTTAATTTCTATATTAGAATTTACAAAACCTGATACTTAAAGAATTAAAATGTTTTGACAGGTTATCCTGTATATGCATATATCATACATATATACACCAGTTTATGGAATGTTGTTTCTCTTTTAATTACCAACCTTCTGATAATGGTTACGTTTTTTTCTTACATATGTCAGAGTGCTTTTATGTGCGTTGTCTGTTATTGAAAGTCTTCTGTCAGTTTTCAGAGTCATTTTCCAGCTTTCAGTCTGTCTTTTGACTAATCTGATTTTTGTCTGTCTAACTCATCTGCTGTCTAAGTTCTTTAGCGAGCTTTCACTGGGAGCTAGGAAGCATTACGGTATATGTATTGTGCCCTGTTTACCAACAAGTTTTATGCAAGCAGCTTAATTAAAATACTTGGCTGTGGTGAAAAGGATGATACAGGCTGTTACTTTTCTTAAGGTTTTCAGTATCTTAAAAGTGAATGGACAATGTTATTGTATAGTAAAAAAAAAAAAGAGTAAGTTAATCATTGCTACTTCTCTTTGTATCATTGTAAGAAATTTTATCAGACAAAAATTTAGTAATATTTTGTTTGAAATATAACTCAATCTTTATGCATATATGGGTTCTTAAATTTGTATTTCATGATTAAAAGCTACAGTTTGAGAACTCCTAATGCAAATATGTTACTTTTTAAACATTTTTGAAATTATGTTCATCTTTGCTCCCTGTCATTCCTACTGCTCCCGTAACCATCTCCCTTTGGAAAGGGTGAGTGTGAGGATGGGCGGTTGATACACATTTTAGAAAATTCTGTGTTTTCTTTAGCTCTGCTTCAGGCCTGTGGTCTTTGAAGTAATTTTCAGTGGTCTCTTACTAGTGTAAAAGTTTGGTCTCCTGTTAAATTGCCACCTGCGCTAAGGAGAGCTAATCCATTAGGGTCGAGCAGCTCTAAGAAGGTGCCATGGTGCCTGGGGCAAGCTCTTGAGTTTCAGTTATAGCAGCTGCTGGGAGATGAGTTTGGGATGGTCCTTGTTAGAGAAATTAGACAGATCAGGAAGTAAACAGAGGTGCCTTTTATCTGACCCAGCTCTGAGACAGGAGGGTGGGGCAGGGGGGGAATTCCTCTCCTAATTACTTTATGGGTCAGTTCTCTGAGACTGATGTCAATGTCTGACACTCGTAATCTTTAGAGGAAATTTTTTAAAAAGAGAAAGGGAAAGAAATTATAAGCCACTGAAGCTGTCAAGTTTTTCCCTCTGAAAATGTCTTGCCCTCTTGTATTTGCAGTACTGTGTGCAGGACTATGTGGGCCCTGCCCTTCCTCCACGGAGGAGCGGCTGGAGGAGGAAGGTTGCAGTGCAGCTCTCCTGAGCTGAAAACCTCCCCCTAAATTTCAATTTTAGGTTTTTATACTGCATTTCATTGCACTTGATGACCTGGGGCAAGGTCTACCTGCTGTTTTCCTGTTTGTCTCATCATCTTTTTGAATTGACTTCTCAAAATTTAGCCTTGTCGAGCAGCTGCCTGAATCCTTACTGAGCAAAACGTAAGTGGCATAGAATCAAATGTCTGTTGCCAATTTGTGGCTACCAGGTTTAAGAAAGGATAGCTAGAGAAAACAAAGGGTGTACATACTTGCTTGAGATAAAAGAATAATTCAAAGATTACTTCAGACAGACACTTTGCAACTTCCACTTTCTTATTTGCTTTAATATGTTTACTTCTTTTTTCTTCTGGTTTTTAAAATTTTTTTTTTTTACTTTTTTTAATTGAGTTATAGTCATTTTACAGTGTTGTGTCAAATTCCAGTGTTTACTTTTATGTGCTGGATTGTCCTTTTTTTTTTCCAGAACACAGATTCACTAACTTTTTTAACAACACAAACAGTAGGCTATCTTGTTTCACGTATATTCAAAACATTCTACTTCTATATTGGATACGTCTTAAAGAAAATGTAAAAAGATTAGATAAACAGAGGAAAAAGACAAGTATTGGTAATGCTGAAATACTGTTTTTCTAAACAGATGTGCATATATGCTTCCAAAATGGGATCACAAGTACACGCTATATTAAAACCATGTTTTTGCTTAGCAATAATGAGAAAGTTTAAATGGTCAGTGATGTTCCATTGTGGTGGATGCCTCTGCTGTAATATTGTGCATAATGTTTACTATGTAATTTCCTCAAGGAGAAAGAGAAGTGCATTTCCATGCTTTGCTTTAACAGAACTCAAAAAATGATGGTGATGTTTCAAAGTTCTTTCTTTTGGTAATGTCTAACAATCATATTTAATTCAAATATTATCTTTTCTATTATACCTTTTTCAGATTAAAGATATAAAACTGTTTTGATATTAATGAGATTGATAAAGAAAATGAAAACACCCTAAACTAAGATAAATGTCTACTTTCAACCCCAAAAGTACCTCAAAGATTATCATTATGAATTAATACAATAGATGATCTCCTGCTAGAGGTAACAAGATTGGTTACAAATTTTGTTTCTGTGGAAAGTACAATCTTTGGAAGTGAAACCTTACTTGTTAGGCAAGTTAGTTTTTGCAAATAAAAGTAGAACTCATAAATGCTGCAAAATACTCACTTCAGATGACAAGTGGGTGATTTTAGAAACTGTAGAATTTTATAGTCCAAAAATCCCTTGAAAGGCTGAAGGTCCTTCAGGAAATTGATCCCTATGCTCTTTAAAGAGTCATTTCTTTTCAGCATCTACCTAAGTGACTTGCCAAATGAGTGAAACTTTATTTCCTCCAGTTTGGAGAATCCAGTCAATTTCAAGGACCAGCTTTCTATCAGCAACTCACACTTTCCCTTTGCCTGGCTCCTTCCCTATGTATCCTCAGAATTCAGGCATATTCACAGTATTCCTGGGAGATGCTCTAGTCTTTGACCTGTTTTCTGGGTAGTGATGCCCTTAGCCCACTGGGTCACACTTCTCCCATTCTGTGTTCAGTGACATGTGACTGGACCACTTGGCATTCTAGTATTTCATACGGGCACCTGATATGAAGGTCATGGTTCCTCCCATGATGTCTTGTTCACTGAATCTTCTCCTCCCAGTCTCCATCATCTTCAGATACCCTGTCTTTCTCAGTACACCCTCATCTCACACCCAGATCAACTGAACTCTTGGATCTACCTCCCCACCACTCCCAAAACACACACACACACACACACACACACACACACACGGTGATCTGAGGTCTAGTGTGCTATTTACTCTCTCCTCTCTAGTGCCTTATAGCATTGTTTTATGCTGAAAGTAGGACCTCCCCGAGAGGATCGCAGACATTCCAGGATAACCTTTGGAAACTAGAACTGGAGTATGATTGTCTCTCTCTGCACTTGAGGTGAAGGTTGTAGCCCCATCTGAAGTTAGGGCCCCTTTTTATTAAGGTTCCTCCTCTGACTTTCCCCTCTAAATTCTTCTCCGAGTTTCTCCTAGTACAGGAGGAATTTGCCCTTCTTATGTGGAAGCAACTTCCCTGATTTCATGCCCCTCTTCCTCTAAATACCATGACTTAGAGTAAAACTGTACGCTCCTAACATGAAGCTGTTCTCTTGATTTAAATAGGAAAGTGATCTGGGTAGGACATCTTTTTCTCTTCGAAGAATTTCAGACTTTAAAGACTAAAATCTTATTGAAAACTTTATAGTTTTGGTTCTAAGCTCAAAGCTGAGTGTCACTGTTTTGTTTTGGGTAATGGCTGGCCTTTGAATGAAGCAGTAAATATCCTAAGGCCCAGGATGACCAACAGTCAACGGCAGCACAAGGCTGCCAGACAAGCAGACACTGCAGAAACACCAGCCTAGGGAAAGAACTAAGGATTCCTTCCCGTGCCACTGGGAAGCTACTTGCCATTAACTCCAAATGCTATCATGGGAGAAGGATTGTTTCAAGGAGGAAATGGAGCCAATAAAGAATTTGAAATTTGAATTGCCTGAATAATACCTATGAGATCCTTAAGCCAGAGACCACATAAGACTGATTAATAAGAGTAAATTTCACCCCTCTTAAATGACTCCTCCCCTTTCCCAAGATGACATTTCAGTGCAAGGTAAAAAAAAGAGTCATTTTTTCTTTTGTGTAATACAGTCCAGTCTATGTAATAAAGTTGGATGTGGGAACATACTTAGTATATTTTAAAGGCTTAACACATTTTCAGGCACAGGATGTGTACTCAAAGCTTATTATGTTTATTGGGTTACTTTTGGTATTATTGCTATTAAATACATGTCATTAAGCCATCACTTCAATCTGTGAAGCCTTTTTGCATCATGATTTTTCATGATGTGTGCATCACAATTTTTTTAATATATTTTCATGTGTGCATCACAATTTTTTTTAATATATTTTCATTTGTAATATCCTGGATATTTTTCTCTGTCAATAAACAGTTAATGATAGAATTATTTGTAATGGCTGAATGAATCTACTCGAATTTAGCATTAGTACTATAGGGACAGTTAGGGGCCAACTGTCCCCTCATGTCTGTAATGCAAACTTCCATATTTTAGCTGCATCACGTGAGTGCCCAGCTACAGACCGTGCACACACATGTGCAGATACACACACAGATTCACGCACAGACACACGGACATGGGCAAAGATGCATACACACATGATCGTAAGAAATGGGACTGAAGAACCTGAACTTTTCTGTCGTTATCTCTTGGTAGTGGAAATACTGAAACCCTTTTGTTTCTTTCTTTCGCTTACTTCTATTTGGCATTTCTTTGAAAGTTCAACTTCAGGACATGGTACAAAAGTATTGTATCTTAAGTACATTACTAATGTGCATTTTAAAGTAGTTAATCCCATAATATTACCTTTTTCCTATTTTAATTTCCACCAGTGTAATGGAAATAATTAATAGGATCAGTGAGAGAAAACATGCAATTGTATAATGGAGTAAATTGTCCTTCTTACATTAAATTTGTGTGAGGTTGGGCTAAGAGAGTGAAAGGAATTAAAAAGAAAACATGGCGATCTTTTAATGAAAACTGATCACTCGAGAAAATTCCATTTGTTGGTAGATGCCGTCACATTCCTTCTCCTGTAAGTAAGGCATGGAGTTCCTTTGGTATTTGCTAAATTGGTTTCAGAAGGTACTCAATCTACCTATAAAAAATGAGCCCTCACTCTATCATAAATAGATTACGAAAATATTCCCTAACTGGGGGAGACAAGGGACTCGATCCTAGGGGAGAAAACATCCTGTGTATGTATGTGCAGTTTAACGCCACATCCAAACAGTGCTCTTCTGTGCTGCTGATTCCCTTCAGTGGTTGAAATGAGATCTGGTGTCAGTATTATCAGAGTTTAATAATGAATGAATATTGTTATTTTATTCCTGGAAAGATTATGCATTCACTTTAACAGAGAAACATTTATTCTCTTTTGATTATGACGGTACTCATCAATTTTTCATTTCTCTCATAAGTGCTCATGATAAGGATAATGAAGTTGAGATGAGCAATTCATCAGTTTCTGATAAAGATTTGTTAAGGACTTCTATTATTCTAGAAACTCTCCCTCATTTATCCAGTGCAGCACTAATATTAATCCCTTTCCTTGCCTTAAATTTTTCTTCCTCTTTTAGAGATTGATAAATGAGATAATGTACCTAAAAGTGCTTTGTAAACTCTGAAGTGCTACACAAATGGAAGGTATTATTATTTAAAATGATGATGTATGCTTGGCGTTTACAATGGTGCTTTTTGTTTAATAATGATGTCTAGTTCTCCTCAATTGCTTGGAGGATAAACCGAAATGGCTCATTGATTGGTAAATTAATGCTACAGTCTTTCCTTTGTATAGGTTTCTGAGATGATCATTATTCCTATCTTGAGGATTTCACGTGATGCAGCAAGGATAGAAACATGGCTTTTTAACATTTCATGACTCCACTCTGCCACATGAAAGGGCACTGCTTTTAGATGTGCTTCCGTACTCCTTGTGTTCTATTCCTCTTTTAATCCTTTTGACACTAATGAGCACTGAAATGCTCTATACGATCTCAACACTAAAGGAAACTTCATCTTACAGGGCTCTGATCTCTAAAAGTATTTTGCTTTTCACTTACCTTTTTTTTAAAGTCAAAACTTACTTTAGAATGCGAAGCAAACAATTTTCTCCTGGGCTTGATTTTTCCCATGTCCACAAATGTCCTCTTTGATGCCCTTCGATATTATAAATTAATTTTTGTTCTAAACTGCATCAGTAGGGTCCCATGGAATCACCTCTAAAACAAATCATCTCTGCTCTCATTTTTTAGAGTTTGAACTACACATTCTAACTTCTCTGCAAAAGCCAATCACAGCCAGCCTATTATAATCCACGTGTGTGTTTGAGCCCTTGACAAATGTATCAAAAATGTAAAATGATTTTGGGGGGATATTTAAAAACTAAGTGTGTGTTGTGTTAGGATAATGTTTTTCAAACCCAACACCAAATGGAATGGATCCTGTGAAGTGAAGAACAGCAGAATTCAATCTGTTGTGTGCTGTAAGCCAGAGTTAGAGAGGCTTAGTTTTAGTCTGAAGGAAGACAGGGAGCAAAAGAACCTTCTATTGACTGGAAATTGTTGATATATTCCTTGTGAATATGAAAAAGTAAATTCATGGCAGAGATTCTCCTATGCAAAACCGATGTGGGTCTGAAAGAGTGAATAATTAAACAACTGTAGGCCCTTTAAGACACTCATGTTAGAGTATAATTGTGTGTATCATGTATTGCTTTGAGACTTTAGGTTACTTCAGCTCGGCTAACTGATACTCCAGCATTTGAAGTATACCTTAAATTCTACTGCTGCTCTACAAGATGAGCAAATCTTAATCCCATCCAACAAGAAGCGAGTTACTAAAGAAAAAGGATCTTGTTGCGTAATTGTCTTGTTTAGTAGCCTGAGTGAAACATTCTAATAGGATGTCACTTATAACTGGTTTTAGTCAGTGTCATGTGACTTATATTTCTGGCAAGTTGTTTATTCTGAAAGCAGAAAATCAAAGCCAACACTACCCACTAGCTCTTGAAAGAGTTCACTTTCCTTATGTGTTTATAAACACTTGTCAGAGAACATTTGATTCATTCTGAGCCACTATAAAATTGGGCACATTTTTTATTTTCTTAGTACATATATTTCCGAGAGGAGAAATGAATAATTTTATTTTTGTGAAAAAGAAAACAAGTTGACCTTCTGAAGAATGGAGCTGTGGGAACACGAAGAGCCTGAGATGTGAGAAGAAACGGGGCCGCGGCTGGCAGGTCCTACCGGGACCGAGAGCGGGCCGCCGGCAGCCCGGCTCAGAGCTGCAGAGCCGCGCTGCGGGCTCGGTCAGACTGCGCCGCACAGCGCGTTGCACGGGGATCCGCTGATCATCTGAAGTGTGTGTTGTACTTTGCTGAACGGATCTACTTCCAATCTCAGTGGCTTAACACGAAAGTATTTCCTGTTCATATTTCCTGTTCAGTGTTGTGTTTTAGGTTGTTGGGCGGCAATAAGTAAATGATACAGGGAGAATACGGGATAGTGACGTGGACACCAACAGGGGCAGCGCCTTTTCCACATGCTTCCTGGGCAACAGTCTCCATTCACCTTACCCACCGGACTGGAAGTGCACGCCCTTCTGCTTCCACCTGCTCAGTTCTAGGCTGCCCTCATATTTCCGTGTCTACACCTGCTTCTGTCAGTGGCTCTTACTATTGTAATTATGTACTCTAATTATCACGTAATTAGAACACTCATGAGTACAAAAAGATAAACCAAATGCTAAACTGTTTCTTCAAAAATTCATTTTTTTTGCTGTCATATGTGAGGAAATTTAGTAAGAATCTAGAATTCGTTTCTGAAATTAATGCACAAATTCATGGTTTACCTTAATAAACCAAAGTGTGAACTTGAAAAAATTGCGTTACGTGACTTACCCCAGGAGAAAAAACAGGAAACTCAAGTAAATGGACCCAAACACTAATAATTGACCTCACATTGAATTGATTGCAGAATAATTATTGCAGAATTATCTTTATATGCACATGTCTTGTTAAAACAACAGTATTTAAAGGATATGTGGTTTAATTTCTGTGTGCACTTTTAAGGAACTCCTTCAAGCTGCTAGTCAGCAATTCCTCCTGAATTAACTGGGGAAGGGAGCTTCCACCACTCCATGTACATGGAACACACACCAGCTGGTCACCTGTTCTGAGTCCTTGGAGGGCCTTAACTGTCTTGTATTTTTCTCTAGGAAGAATGGGGCCTTGTAACAACATTATACTCCAAGACTTTGTTTTCAATTTGAACTATTATGGGGGTTGTTTCTAAGAAATAAACAAAAATAGGCCAAATTACTGTAAAACATTTTCCAGATTTTGACCAAAATTTTTTTTGATAAATTGTTTGCTTATTCAAAAGCTTTATTAAGGTAAAATTTACAAGCCAAAAAATGGACCCATTGTGAGCATACAGTTGAATGATTCCTAGCAAATTTAGAGTTGGGCAACCATTACCATATGTAGTTTTGGAACATTTTTTATCACTTCAAAAATTTCCTCACACCCCTTCCCAGCCAATCTCTGCACCCACTCCCAGCCCCAGGCCACCCCTGATCTGCTTTCTGCCACTATAAATTTGAGTTTCCTGGACATATTGTATAAATGGGACAACGTGGTATGTGCTCTCTTGCTGTAACTTGCCTTAATGTTTTTGAGGTTTATCCATGTTTTAGCATATAATATAAAATGTGATATATTGAGTTTTCATTTTCATTCAGTTCAAAATGCTTTCTAGTTTCCCTTGCAATTTCTTATTTGAGTATGGATTATTTAGAAGTGTGTTGTCTAATTTCCAAATATTTAGGGATTTCCCAAATTTCATTCTGTTGTCCATATATAGTTTTATTTCATTGTGGTTGGAGAACATATTTTGAATAATTTCAGTCCATTTAAAATATACTGAGAGTTGTTTTAAAACCTAGCATTTGGTTTGGTCTAGCTTAGAGACTATTCTACATGTGTTTTTTTCTTTTTAATTGTATTCCAAAATTCCTTTGTATACTGTTCCATAAACATCAGTTGGGTCATGGTGGTGACAGTGTTGTTAAAGTGTACTATTTATTCTCTGTCTAGTTCTATGAAATATCGAGCTTAGGATACTGAATTCCGATTATGATGGTTGAATTGTCTATTTCACCTTTCGTTTCTGTCAGCTTTTGCTTTGTGTATTTTGGATGCTCTTCTTTTAGGTGTGTAGACTTTCATGATCATTGTATCGTCCTGACATATTGATTGTTACATCACTATGGAATGCCTCTACCTCTGGTAACATTTTTTTTTTGTTAGAGCCTATTTTTTCTGGTGTTAACATAGATACTCCAGCTCTCTTATGGATGCTGTTTCCATAGTGTATCTTTTTCTGTCCTTCACATATAACCTATTTGTGCCTCTGATTCTAATGTGCTTCTTTTGTAGACAGTTGGATCTTGATTTTTTTTTTTCATCCAGGGTTACAATCTGTGCTTCCTGATTAGAGTGCTTTGTTCATTTTCATTTAATGTGATTATTGATATGGATGGAGTTTTCTTCTGATTTCTCATTTATTTTCTATGTCTAATTTTTGTCCCCCTTTTATTGCTTCAGTTTATGTTAAAAATGTATTTTTTTGTGTAAAATTTTGGTGTCCTGTTGACTTTTTCAGTTAGTTTTATAGTATTTGCTCCAGGGATTACACTATGTGTCTTGACTTTTCACAATCTACGTTCGGTTAACACTGACTTATTTCCAGTAAAATGCAGCAACTTTGCTCCAGTATAGCTCCATTTCCTTTCCATTCCTTACAGCGCTGATTGTCGTATATGTATTACATGTGTATGTGTTATAAAGCCATGAAATATGGTGTTATATTTATTGCTTATGGCTTTGAAATAATTTTTAAGTGAAAAAAAATGGTTGTACACTCTTCTGTAGTTACCCTATATTTTCCATTTCCACTGCTCTTTGTGTCTTTTTCCTGATTTGAGTTTACCATTTGGGGTACTTCTTTCAGTCTGGAGGACTTTGTTTAGTGTTCCATCTAAAGCTGTTCTTCCAGTAGTCAGTTCGCCCGGCCATGCTTTGTCTAGGAGTGACTTTGTTCTTCCTTCATTTTTAAAGAGGAGTATTGTTGAAGGTAGAATTTTGGTTGACAAGTTTATTTTGTTTTATTTTGTTTTTAGGACTTTAATTTTGCCATTTCACTACTTCCAGGCCTCCATTGTGTTTGATAAAAAGTCAGCTTTTAATTTTGGTGGTGTTCTTGAGCACACAAGTCAATTTTTTCTTGATACTTTTAGGATTTTCTCTCTTTTGTCTTTCTCTTTCAGCAGTTTATCCATGATGTGTATTTATCCTTTGTGGTTTATTGAATCTCTTGAATCTGTATAATAATTTCTTTCCTCCAGTTGTGGAAATTATAAGCATTTGTTCCTTACATACTTTTCCTGCCCCTTCCTCTCTTTCTTCCTGGAACTTCTATTACACCTGTTTATCGGCAGGCTTGCAGTTGTCCACAAGTCTCTGATTCTGTGTTCATTTTTATTCAGTCTTTTTGCTTCTGATTTTCAGTTTGGGTAATTTCTGGAGTTCTTTCTTTAGGCTCAGAGAGTCTCACTTCTGCTATCTCTTATCTGCTGTTGAGCTCATGTAGTAAATTTTTCATCTTAGGTTTTGTACTTTTCAACCTCAGAATTTCCACTTGGTTCTTTTTATACTTTCCATTCTTCGTTATTATTTCTATTTGTTGATCCATCATTGCTGTATTTTCCTTTAATTCTTTGAATATGCATATGTATTATAGCTGTTCTGAAGACTTTGACAAAACAACATTTTTACGCACTCATATACAATTTTTGTTACTTTTTCCTTCTGTATTGCTTACACTTTCCTGCTTGCATGCTCTATAATTTTTGACTGAAAACATTGAAATTTTAGATAATTTATTGAAGCTACTCTTGTGATTGTTTCTGTTTTGTTCTTTTTTTTTTTTTTTTTTCTGGAAATTTGCCGGGACTGTATCTGTGTGGTTGTTCTTTCCTTACAGTGTGTGACCGCTGTCTCTCTCTTCATTTTTTTTTAAATTATTATTTTTATTTTATGGCCACACATCCTGAGTGTCACACCAGCTGTCTGCACGATTTCCTGGTGAGCCACGTTTGGCCGGATTTTGTGCTCAAGCACGTCATGCCAGGAGGGCTTCCCCTCTCCTGCTAGGTCTGGACGTGGTTTGAGGCATGCATTTAAATGGCATGCAGCCTCCCAGTCAGCCAGACCTGTGCAAGGGAGCTGACTTAGTCCCTCTGTGGTCGCCTTATATGCAAGGTCTCCGGGTTACACGGCTACTTACCATTCTGCTGCTCACCCGAAGCAGAACTCCACCGCATTGTTTTCCCTTTTTTGTTTCCTACTGAGTTCATTGCTTTTATTGACAGTGCCCCCAGGTGTAGGATTTTTGCCTTGTGCCAGATCAGATTAGCCCTGTCTAGCAACAGAGCTGCTCATTTGTCCAGCCAGCCCTGTCTTAACAGCACTCCTACCTCAGCTGAACTGGAGGAAGGGGAAAACGGGACATCCCCAGGCGGAATTTCCTGGGAAAGTACACCCTTCACTGTCATCTGGAGCTGGAGGACTTTTCGTGAATAAATGCCTTCCCATTTGCTTTTTCCAGAGCTGTGGAGTGATCATTTTTGGCAGTTTTGTCCAGTGTCATAGTAATTTTGGGAGAAGAGGAATTGCTGACATCTCCTCACACTAAAACTTCCCAGTCTTGTCCACATTTAAAGAAATACTGACCTGGAGCTTTCTATGTACGGAACATTACTTCTCAATGCTTCTGTGATGGTCCTGCCTCTCATACGTGCTAGCTACAGCTTTCAGTTGAAGCCTGTTTCACATCGGACTTGGTGCCCTCTTCTCTCTCTGTGCTTGCCATCAAATCTTAGGACAAACATTTCACATCTTTTGCCTGACCAATAACTAAGTGCTATTTTGAGTTGGCCTTCTGGAGCTGCGAAGAATGTAAAATAGGTTCTCCACCTATCACGATAGAGTCACAGTCACCTGGACTCTATAGATATTTAAATTGTGTCACCATTAAATGAAAAACAGCTTCTCAGTCCTTTGGTATTTCTGATTCTCTCTGGGGGAAAAATACTGGGCCATCACTGTTTGCCCAATGACAAAAAAAGGGTGCCTGCTGCAATGAATTGGTAGTTGACTGCTGAAGACCTTTATTGTGCCTGGAACCTGTCTTTCAAACCCCTGTAGTGTTCCTTTGATAAAAATATTTCTGTGGTTAAAAATAAGGGATCGCCTCTGGGGCAAATAGGAGATGATTCGGACTATCAGCTACGTAAGGAGGGAAATACCTCAAAGATGAAGTTCTGGGCCAGAACTTTCAGCAGTCCCGTTAGAGCTGAATAGGCTTGTGCTTTTAAAAGATGCTGTGAGTAGATAGAGAAAAGATTGACTGAGTATTGTGAAATAATTGGGTAGCAGAAGCCTGCACAATTGGTTGGTGCGTCGGACACATCACCTTTTGGCCTTATGGTAATTAGGGGTTGTGCTTGTGAGAGCCAGCGACCTCTCAGTAAAAGGACTGTCTCTAAGGGAACCAGTGTTTCCCAAATTCCTTTAAGACAGGGGAGAAGGAAGTTTATGTGAAGAAACAGAAGGATAGAGGTGCTTGCTGACAGATGGAGGCTCCAGAGGACACTGTCAGACATGATAGAGCAAGGGAAGTTGGCAAAAAAAATGAGACGAGGGACGAAAATTCTGCAAATGAAAATATACCCTGAAGGCCTGACATTTGGGAATGAGGGTACGAAAAAATTTTCTCCTGTCCAAGGCACATAATCACAAGGGAAAAAAAAAAAGAGAAAAAAAAAATTATAGTGTCTTCTTAAATACTAAGTGTACCTTGAAAGGAATAAGCAGATCACTACGAATGAGTAATTCACCGTCATCAGTATCATCATATTCTTACTATATTAAGTGAATCATTATTTAGGAGTATTAAAACGCCCAGTGTGACTAACAAAGTTTACTTTCATGTTTCAATGTATGTCGTTAATGTGGAAAACCAAATGTATACCTGGGGAGGCTTCCTTCTCAGGTGATGCCTCTCTACCACCTGTCCAACAATTCATTGTAGCCCTGGGGCACTTTCAGAGGCAGCTATTTGTACTAAAAGGGAACTAATGAATAGTGCAAATGCCACTAAAAAATGAGCGTGCCTTATCAGAAGGCACAGATGTTAACTTATCAGATGCAAAGAAAGGAGAGGAAACTCTTACTAATTGGATCCTATTCTCCCTGTGTCAGCTTCGTTTAAGGAGACATTTAACCAGTACACAGCTGGAATTTGGAAGTTCTCTTTAAACAAGACTCCACAAAACCAAGCTGGTTTAGAGTGCTATTGTGTCTAACGCCTGTTTCTTTTTTTTTTTTTTTTTCTAGCTTGGTTTGCCTGTTAACATGAAAATGTAGCATTGGAGTATTTTATTAAGCAAACAGGAAAAATTTCCAAAAGATATGAAAGCTTAGGGAATTGACACTAAGAATAAAATTGTTGGGTTTCCAGTCTCAAACTGATTTAACCAGGGAAGGAATATTCCCAAGCCATCTCACTTTGCAACTGAGTGTAAATCAAGTAACTCATGGTTGCCCTGTTACAACTGGTCACGTGGTCAGCATGCCATGTATCAGACTGGTCTATTCAGTGACTCAGCTAAGTATGCCAGGCAGTTTTCAAAAGTGTCTTGTCCTTATGATTTATTTAGCATATTCCTCGAAAAACGTTGATTTTCCTGGCCTGGCCATACATAAAGAATATAAATTTCATGAGAGGTTTAACTTGAGTGCCTAGTAGAGTTTCTGACTTGTAAGTTGCCGCCTCTTTCCTTGGATTCATGCTCTCATTTTCATGTTTACTTGCTGGTTTAAAAACGTTACATTGACCATGTGTGGTGTTCACATGTTCATATTTTGGACAACCTTAATCCTTTTACTCTTGTTTAATTATTCTTAAGTTCAAAAAACTATTTTTGTGTAAAACTAAAACTTCATTGAAAAAGAATATGCTAGGAAGAAATTTGAAATAAAAAGCTTAATATTCTAGTTTAAAAAATATTTACTCCACCAATAAAGAGCATGAGACCTTTACTTCCATCACCTTAAACAGCTAATGATTCAATAAATATTGAATAGTAGAACTCTGACAGAATTCTCAGAAGTAATAATCTTCTTTTATAACCTCAGAGGAGCCACAGACCAGTAACACAGACAACTACTCTCCCACGTCTTCCAATACCTAAATGTGCACCTGCCCCAGTAGGTAGACAAACCTGGGGAAGTAGAAAGGCAGGCTCCTGACAACAGTGGCCACTGGGGTCGATGGCTTCTGAATCAGATGTGGAGAAGTTAGCTTTCCTGGCCAGCATTTGGAACAGAAGCGTAAAGCAGTCCTGTGTAGCAGTCAGCGTACTCCTGTGATTACAGGAAAACTGTAAAATGTGTGTTAACTGGAATGCTCTCTAAACTGCACTGTGTATGGCTTTTAAGCAGTTCTGGGTGGAGATGCAGAGTATAGAATTCACTGCTTCCCAGGATGTACTGTACAACCCAAAGTATACAGCTCAACTTTTTCCCCAGCTTTATAGAGATATTACAGACATATTTAAGTTTTAGTTGTACAATGTGATTGTATGTTTTACGTGTGTATATATATACATAATATTTTCTGTGGGCTTATCATATATACATTTATACACACACACACACACACACACACACACACACACACACACACACACATATAAAAATGATTACCAGTATAAGGTTAGTTAACATGTCCATCCCTTCATACAATCATGATTTTGTATGTGTGTGGTGATAACGTTTAAGATCCATCTACTCTCTTAACAGCTTTGAAGGATATAATACAGTATTATTAATTGTGTTCATCATGCTGTTTTATCTTATAGCTGGGACTTAGTACCTTTTGACCAACATTTCCTCATTTCCCCACTGCCAAGCCCCTACTGTCCTACTCTTTATTTTTATGAGTGCAACTTTTTCTAAAGAGTCTGAATAGAAGTAGGAACATACAGTATTTGTCTTTCTCTGTCTCTGTTATTTCACTAGCATAGTGCCATCAAGATCTATCCATGTTGTTGCAAATGGCAGAATTTCCTTTTTTAAATACCTGAATAATATTTCATTGTATATATACTTTTTTTCATTTTTCATTTTTTGGAGGGAGTTTGAAAAGAACTGATGTTAATTCTTCCTTAAAAGTTTCGTAGAATTCATCAGTAAAACCATCTGATGTTTGGTTTGCTTTGTTGGAAAGTTTTTGACTATTGATCTAATTTCTTTGCTCATTATCGCTATGTTCAGATTTTCTGTGTGTTGCTGATTCTGTCTTTGTAAGTTATGTATTTCTGTGAATTTATCCATTCCTTCTAGTTTACCCACTTTGTTGGCATGTGGCTCACAGTAGTCTCTTCTGCTCTTTTGTATATGTCGTATCACTTGTATGTCTCCTCTCATATTGTTGATTTTTATTTATTTATTTGAGCTTCTATTCTTAGCTCAGGTATAGCTACTCCAGCTTGCTTTTGGTTTCCATTTGCATGGAATATATTTTTCCATGCTTTTCCTTTCAACCTATCTGTGTCCTTAAAGCTGGAGTGAGTCTCTTGTAAGCAGCATATAGTTGTGTCTTGTTTTTTTTCCAATCTATTCATCCACTGTATGTCTTTTGATTGAAGGATGTATTCCACTTATGTTTAAAGAAATTATTGATGGATAAGAAGTGACTATGTCATATTGTTGCTGATAGATGCAACTGGTGTTCCAGGTTCTTGTCCCATCCCAGAAAGAATTCAGAGACAAGACTTAGAGGCTAAAAAAAAAGTAAAATGAGAATTTATTAAAGGATGGATAGTACACTCTCAGGGGGAGCGGGCAGACTCAGGTGAGCGGCTGCCCTGAGTTTCTTTGGCAAGTTAGTTACATAGGGTGTAAAAATGAATGGGTGGAATATTCATTGGGGAGGGAAGGGTTTGGGGTCATATTCCCTGATTACCATCCCAACTCCACCTTCCCAAAGGGAGGAGGGATTTTTGTCCTTATTTAGTCTGGATCGGAAGTGTCATGGCGTCGGTGCATGGTGGGTACTTCTGATCTGCAAGGCTAATTTTATTGAAGTGGCGTAATGAGCAAAAGGTTACATTCGGACACAAGAAATTCCTGCCTTTTCTCACCTTTCTTTGTTCTTCTCCAGGCCACTTGTCATCCCAAAAGCCATGATCCCTTATCAGCCCCAAGGTTCCTGCTTTTCTTTCTCTGCCCAAGGATCCCTGCTGCTTACATGATGTGTGGTTTCCTGCATTTGGCCTGCACCCCTCCTTTCTGCCCAGTTCCTGCCATTTGGTCTGTGTCCCCCTTTCTCTGCTCATATCTAGCTATCTGCCTGCTATAACAATCTTGCTGATTCTTTTCTACTTGTTTGTAGTTCCATGTTTCTTTCCTCATCTTTTGCTGCGTTCTTTGTGGGTTGACTATTTTTCATAGTGGTATGCTTTAATTCCTTTATCTTTTAATGAATCTACTGTAGGATTTTGCTTTGTGATATCCCTCAGGTTTACATAAACCATTTGTAACAGTCTACTTTATGTTGATAATGTCACTGTATACAAAACTCTACTCTTTTACCTCTCTCTCCTGTAGTATGTTTTTGATATCATACTTTACCTCTTTTTGTATTGTGTAGCCGTACAAATTATTGTAGCCACAATTATTCTTAATATTTTTGTCCTACCTTATATTAGAGTTTAGTGATTATTGCCATCATATAATAATATTAGAATATTCTGAATTTGACTATACACTTAACTTGACCAGCATATTTTATATTTTCATGTACTTTCTTGTTACTAATTCTCATCCTTTTATTTCAACTTGAAGAACTTCTTACAACATTTCTTGTGGGGTAGATTTAGTGGTAATTAATTCCCTCATCTTTGATTTGTTTGGGAAAATTTTATTTATTTATTTATTTGTTTATTTTGGCCAATTCTGAAAAACAGCCTCGCTGGGTAAAATATTCTTGGTTGGCAGTTTTTTTATCTCAGCACTTTGAATATATTATCCCACTCTGTCCTAGACTGAAAGGTTTCTGTGAAAAATTCACTGGTAGCCTTATGGGAGTCCCCTTGTATGTGAGAAGGTTAGTTGTGTCTTTTTTCTTTTGCTTCATCCAAAGTTGTCTCTTTTTCTCAGATTTTAGACAGTTTTATTATGAAGAATCTTGAAGAAGATGGTTTTGAGTAGGTTTTAGGGGGTGACTATTAGCTTTGTGAACTTGGTTATCAAAATCTCCCCCCAGATTTTGCAAGTTCTCAGGTATTATTTCTTTAAATAAGCCCCCTCCTCCTTTCTCCCTCTCTCCTCCTCTGGGACTCCAGGAATGCGCAGATTATTTCCTTTGTGGTATCCCACAATTCACATAGCTCTCTTCACCACTTTTCATTCTGTTTTCTCTTTGCTTTTCTGACTAATTTCAAAAGACCTGTCCTCTAGTTCACACATTCTTCCTTCTGCTTAGCAGAGTCTGTTCTTGAAGCCCTCTATGGAATTCTTGCTTTTCTAACACCATTTAGTTGTCTGTCTGTCTTTTCCTGTGGCTCACTGAACTTCTTTAAGAGACTTACTCTTTACTCTTCGTCAGACAGTTTAGTCTCCGCTTCGTTAGGGTCAGGCATTAGACTTTTACTCATTTCCTTTGCTGGTGTCTTGTTTCCTTGACTGCTCATGACCCTTGTGGCCTTGCACTGGTGTTTGCACACTTGAGGAGGGCAGGCAAATCTCTTCACCAGTCATCCCATCCAGAGATTCTGGGTGGGCAGTCTGGTGGTGCTGGCAAGAGAGCTTGCTGCTGGAGTCCTTGGGCAGCCTAGTGCTGGAGAGGGTAGGAAGCCCAGGACAGAAGTCCTCAGCTGGAACACTGGGTTCATGGGTGCACCACTGAGCCTGAGTTCGTAGGTACTGACTGGGAGCCAGGGGCCACAAGACTCATTCAGGGCTGCAGGGGGCCGTCTGGTATGGGCTGTCAGGATCCTGGGTTTGCTGGTGCTTGCTGAGAGCTGCCTTGGGCCATGAGAGCTGGCCAGTGCTGTGGTGAGTCAGGAATGTGGGCTCCTGAGAACCCTCCAGGAGCCTGGTGCCGCAGGAGTGGTGCTGAGTTATGTGGGCCAGGAGCCTGGGGCCGTGGGAGCTGGCAGGTGCTGCCGTGGATGGAAGACCTAGGTCCACTGGCGCCCTCTAGTGGTCTGAAGCTTTGGACACTTTCTAGAGCTGCAAAGGCCATCTCTGGCCACTGGACTCTCTGGGGCTGCTGGGGCTGGCTGGTGTGCCCCGTGGTCAGAAAATGGAGTTTGCAGGGGCCCTCTGTGATCCTGGAGCCAGTGAAGCTGCTGGAGCTGTGGGAGCTGACAGGGGCCAATAGAACTGTCAGGTGGCCTGGAGGTGACAGGGCACAGGTTCCGGTGAGTCTGCCAGGATCCCTGCCATAGCAGCTGCTAGGAGCTGTGGGAAGGTGCCTGGGGCCACCAGAGTGAGCAGGCCCTGGGGTAAGTGAGTTTCCTGATTTATAGGAGCCAGCTAGGGGCCCAGTGTAGAAGGAGCTACCTGTAAAAGGCTCCCTGGAGCTGGTAGCTTATACAATGAAGGAAGGACCTGGGTTGGTGGGAGCCCGTAGGGAGCTACCTAGGGCTGCAAAAGTTGACCTGATGCTGGGGTAGGCTACCTTTGGAGTCTGCTGTGAAGTCAGGCACTAATTTATTCTTTTCTCCCGCAGGGAAGGTGTCCCTTTCCTTGCTGGGCCTTTGAGGCCTGGAGAAGGGAGTGATGGAGACTTGGGTTCTGGGGGTACACTGGGAGCCTGGTGTTGTCAAAGCTGCACGGACCTTTTGGAGTCAGTAGGCATGGAGTGAGCCAGTTTTTTGATCTGTGAGAGCCCGCTGGGAGCTTGGTGCCATGGGTACTGCCTGGGGCTGCTGGAGTAGGCAGGCGCCAGGGGCACCAAGAGTAGGGAGTGATCAGGGTGAAAAGGTTCTTCATGGGCAACTGTTGGGGGCCTGATATCATGGAAGCCCTGCTGTGGGAGCTGCCCGGGGCTGTGGAAGGCTCCTGGGTCACTGGAGGAGGCGGGCACAAGGTGAGCCAGAGTCTGGCTTCGAGGAAGCCCAGTGGGAACTTGCTGCCGAGGATGCCCATCTGGGGCCACCAGAACCAGCCGGCAGGTGCCAAGATGGGGAGTCTGGGTTCAGGGGAGCCTGCAGAGAGCCACATAGGGCTTTGGGAGTCAGCCTGGTGCTGAGCGGCGCAGGCTTTGGGGTCTGGAGTGAAGCCCAGCACTCACTCTGCTCTCCTTCCCCCGTGGGGAGGGTGTCTCTTCCCGGGCTGGGCTGTCGGGGCTTGGGGGAGGGATTACTGAGGTTCGGTGAATCTCTCTTTCCTTCCCTCCTCCGTGCATCCTTTCATTTCTGTGCTTCACCCAGATGCTGTAATCCCTCACCTGGAATTTTTGATTCTTTTGAAAGTATTTGGTGTGCAGAGTTGTTCAGGTTGATGGGTTTTTTTGAAGGGCAAGCAGTGGAAGTTCCTGAGCTTC
Source organism: Camelus ferus (assembly GCF_009834535.1). Classification (NCBI taxonomy): domain Eukaryota; kingdom Metazoa; phylum Chordata; class Mammalia; order Artiodactyla; family Camelidae; genus Camelus; species Camelus ferus. Next base: position 6,249,470 of record NC_045715.1, read on the forward strand.
CTTTTTGCTGACATCACTTCTCAGCCTTTTCTTTTATGCTATTTGATTGATTTACTCATGTTTCTGGAGTGTTACTTCTAAATAGCAATATTTCTAAGGAATCGCATTTTCTACATAATGTCATCTAAATAACGGTATTTCAAAGTTTTAAGTATTTCATTTATCCTGTCGATCTTTTTGATTGCATGGTTCTCATCTGCCAGGGAATTTGCTAAGAATTCTGAATTGTGTTTCTGTATCCACGGCAGCTCTCCTGGTGGGCAGAGTGTCAGGAGACCCAGGTTGGACAGCAGACTGGACTGTCTCTGTAGGTGAACCCAGAGACATCCCTCCTTCAGTACGCAGAAGGATGGAATGAGTCAGAGTAGAACATTCTGGAGCTGGTTTCTGTTAAATCACATTTAGAACCAGTATGTATGAAATTCAGCTAAATACTATGGCTTCACATTCAATTGAAATAAATAAATAAAGCTGAGCACCCAGGAAAGAATTTATATTGAACGGTAATCATTAGAGCCTCCAAGTTGTCCATTTAAGGGGGCCAGGTGGGGGAAGGGGAAGGAGAGTGGAGGAGGTGGGTTTGGGAAACCTCTGTTTTCCACAAATGAGGTCTCTGCATAGGACAGGAGAATCAGAGATGGAATCACTGAAGCGAATGATCTATCTTATAAATTAGGCTTCAACTAGTGTAAAAGCTGCAGAAGTGAGGGACCAATTGTTTTGGTAGCCTGTCGGAAATAATTTCAAAGCTGACAAGGCACGGAGCAGCGTGGTGTGAGCTCCCAGCCTTCAGCTCTCGTGCTGGGAGAGAAGCATAGGGCACAGCAGAAAATTCTCATCGTGGAAGCTCCGCTGCCAGATCCTAATGCCCAGCCCCGCCACTCGCTGCATTCTCCACCTCCCTCCCTCTTCTGTGCCCCTCCACCCTCTCCTCGACACCCTCCCTCGGTGGGTATAGAATTCAGTCTTTTATGGAATCAGAATGAGTTGATATAAGCAATAGCAACAAAAACAACATCAAAAGAAATTACACCACCATCAAACTATCTCATAACATCATTAGTGACCTAAATTAAAGCAAGATAATTGCCCCAGCAGACAACAAACAGCCATGAAGAATACTAATAATGCTGAAAGCACCGTTCCAGCGCTCAGCCGGCAGCCAAGCCGCACAGCGGCCCTGCGGTCTTTGTACACGTTAACTGACAAAGCCTTTTTTTCTTAAGTTTGGAAAAATAAAACAAAACCAGTGAAACTCACCTGGATGCTTTTTGTTTGTTGTTTTCAGGATCCTTCTTGTTAAAGTAATGAAAGCAGAAATGGGACCCTGAAAACACCGCTGGATTTTGAGTAAGTCATTGTCAGACAAGGTCTGAGAAATGCTAGATAAGTCATGGCTTTTGTGAGAGAGCAAAAAGAGTGTGATTTCTGACATATAGGTCAATGGCATATTGGCTGCGATTCACTTAATTTTCTGCAAGAAATTAGGTAAGCAATTTCACCTCATTTTTTTAATCCTCTAATAATACCAATTTCGAACAGTGATGCTTCACATCGGCAACTTGTGGGTGATTTTGATGTTAAAAGTACGTGAACACTGATATGAGCCTCCTTTTCTCCCCTTATATCTTCCTAAGGTCAACTTTGATGTGAAAAATTTCAATAAAGTAATTAGCTATGATTTCATGAATTGGGGTGAACTGATTCCCACAGTACCATTTCTGAAAAGTAGCTGGGGAAGAACTTGTGCTCAGGGTCTCAGGAGCTGTACCTGGTGGGGTTAAAAGTGGAAGCTGAGGATCCCTTTAACACACCCAGCAGGACCCTTGGGCCACTGTGTGAGTGAGAAGCGGTTATGTGGCCCCGTGGTGAGTTCTGCTTCTGGAGGCCGTGAGGATAGGGATAAATAAAGGTCTGTTAGCAGACCTGAGAATTTTTATTCCTTGCGCTTTTCGTTCAAAAGGGGTTATAGGCATGCAGATGAGCTCCATGCGGATGTTTTTATGGTTGTCTTCACTTACTGCAATTTCATTCTCCATCTGCTTCCTTAAGAGGGCGAAAGAGAGAGGGCCTGTCCAGTGGACCATGGCCTGTATTTCTCTCACTGATGCTTAAAGGAAAACCAACCAGGGTGCTCTTCCAGGGACTGTGTGTTGTGCAGACTGCTAAACTCGAGAGCAGTCAAGGTCTAGAAACTTCCATATCCTGGAGCACTAGCATAATGCTTATGAGTCGGAAGTGCACCGTAAATCCTTTGTGGAGTGAAAACCAGCAACCTGCCTTATCCCCCATACCTGTGTTATTTTTGTCTTCATTTTGATTAATTCTATCAAAAGTAAAACTTCTTGTTCTTTCAGAATAGCTGGTGCTGACTTTGGTTTTCCTCTAGTGTCTTTTTGTGGCAACCATCCCACATCCTCCCAGTGATCAGCTTTGGTACAGACATGATGCAGTGTGAAGACCCTGGCCCTAGTCATGGTGTCTGGATGCTGTGTGTGGCTGTGGGGGGTTAGGCAGTGGGACTGGGGCTTAATGCCTCTGTTCTAAAAATGGAAATAACGTCTTTCACGTGGATTTGGGAAGGTTAAAGAGATAATATACGTCCTTAGCATGGCTCTTAAAAACTATTAACCAAGTATCAATTACACTTGGGTGTGACTGATATATATATAATTGATAGCACTTTAAAAAACAGAGGTCATCGCAGAGATCATGTAACCCACCAGCCTCGGTTTGCATATTAGGAAATAACCCCAAAAGATTCAATGATTTCCTAAGACTGTACAACAAATTAGTAACCCAGATAAGACAACAAGCCATGTCACTGCTCTTTCCAAGACACCACGGTGCCTCATGACCCAGTCATTCTGTCTGCGAGTCAGAGCTCACTTTGGTGTACCAGCGTTTCTCCAGCAATGTGGAATGTCTTCAATGCAACATGGCATGCTTTGCTTATTGTAGGTGCCCAGTGCATGTGGTTTTTTAAAGTCAGTGAACAATTTTTCTTCTAAATGATCAACTGGATCAGTAGTTCCAACTTGGGGACAGTTTGCCTCCCCAAGGGACATTTGCAAATTCAGGTTTTCACAACTTGGGGGAGAGGGCGCTATTTCTGGCCCCAGCAGACGAAGGCCAGGGATGCTGTTAACATCCCGTAACACAGGACAGCTTCCCACAGCGAAGAACGAACTGGCCGTATTAGCAATATAGCGGAGCTGGAGAAAGTCTGAGCTAGGTCCACCTTCAAGACTCCCAAATTATTTATCCTTTAGTTGTAAAAATAATTTATTCTTACTAATTTCACGTTTATAATGATTCATTTTGTCTAAATTGATACACTAAAATCAGTTGTTTCAAGTAGCAAATAAATAAAAGCTGGTAACTTGCTTCTTTTTTGGTTACTTGAAATTATTTGGTTCAAATTTAGGAAAATTAGGCCTGAAAAAGAACCTCTTTCCTCGAAACCTGGGGGATATGTCTTAGTCCCGTGGTTCTCAAACTGCAGTGTGCTTCAGGAACACCTGGAGGGCTTGTTTCAACGCGCTGCTGGCAACGCCCTGACTCGGGAGGTCCGGTGGGGGCAGGAGGCTTGCGGTTTCTAGCCGGTTTCCAGACGCTGCTGCTGCTGCCTGGACCTCACCAGGAGAGGCGCTGCGTGAGCAGCCTGATTTTACTATTATGCTGGGTGTGTGTGCGTGTTTATTTTTCGGTTCTCCCATCTTTGTTTTGAATGCAAATGAGCAACCCAGTAGCCATTTGATTTTGATGAAAACATTTAAGTGGGTCAAATTGCAGCCCAAAACGGATCCAGAAAAGATCCTGTTCTTTTGACTATTTTGTTTAGCCTGCCAGCATATATTAATAAAGTCTTCTGTGAATGCCAAAGAAATCTGAAAATGGCATTCTTCCACAACTCTTTCCCTGAACTCCCTAACCCTTTCTTATTTCTGAAATGGGTTACTATAGATTCAGTGAGAGATGAGACATTTAGACAACTGCCAGTCTGACATTAACAGAGTGAACTATGAGAGAAGCATCCGTGTAGGTTCTGTTTTATTACTTTTGCAATCAAATTTGCATACCATTGATGTCTGTTCCCGGGGGTGCATTTGTGATATGGAGAAGGTAGGACAGAAACGAAGCCAGATCTATGGCAAGTTCCCACTTAGCCTACTTTCCCGTCTCTTGCTTATGTTTGTTTTCTTACCCTGTGAATCAGATGAAAAGCAGGAAAAACAAAGGGAGGCAATAATAGTGCTTACTCTGGCTGGAAAATTCTAGTCCAAAACAGCAGGCTTGGTTCTGATTACATCTAGTAATCAACCTGTGTACAGTATGACTTGACTTAATGTTTCAGGAAATGTTAATCTGCACGTTGAAAGCTTGATTCTAAAGATTGTACGATCCATTGACTTGGACAAGAAGTCACACAGTTCATCACTTTTTTTCAGTGTTATGTTACTGCTTTCCAAATAGGAAAGACTCCTTAGGATGGTTGGGTAGTTGGTTAATAATTAGGCAATGTTTGTTTTTTAGGCATAGCGGGGGAACAGTATTAAAAAAGGAAAAACAGTATTATAATGCTCCTGAATCGAGCTAGTTAGCAGTGAGTTCTGGCGCATATCAATTACAAGGTCCAGCTGAAATTAATTTTTCATTTTAAAAGACGGGAAATTAAATTTACTCAGTTTATACTCTTTTTAAGTATCTGCATATACTTACAATGCATGGACCTTGTATTCTGTGAGAGGAGAGGATATAAAATTCATCACTTTGCTATGATTTTTGGGTCCAGAGAAGGGTTGTCTTGTGCTGTGCACGTTCAAACTTATATATTAATCCTATTCCTTTTTGTTATGCCCTGGAGAAATCTGTTTCAGGAGTCAGAGAACATACATTGGTATTAAGCCACTACACATACACTCACACGTGCTCATGCACACACACGCACACACACACATACACATACACACACATACATACACACCATTATGTTAAGACATATATACATCCAGGAGTATGAACAGTCACTTATTCCAAATACTTAATTCTGAGGTTGCTAATTCAGTGCTAAGTAAGATCATAATCTGGAAAGTGTGTTAGATTAATCCATTTATTCATTTCTTCGTTTACTCATGTAGCATATATTTATAGAATGATTTATGTTGGATGCTAGCTACTGGTCTGGTTGTGGCTACCCAGATTCCTACTGGCAAATCTGTCTTTATACATTGATACATCAACTGGCAGTCAATGTTTCAAACAATAGCTTTGTATATAAAGTGAATGAAATACCCCCCAAATATAACTAGTAAGTAATGAGACTGACTTTTAAAGTCATATTTAACCCCATATGAATTGATTGGCAGTGACAATGGAAGATTTTGCACACATTTTGCAGAATTACCATTAGCAGCAGTTTATAAGCATTCTTACTTCACACATCATCATCTGCTGGAAAATATGGCCTGTGAAAAAAATGTATTGATTTTTTAAATGGCATGACTTCTCCAGAATAGTCAAACAAAGACCATTGAAGAAATTTCAGTGATATGTTCTCATTTTCAAGGGATCATGTCAAATCATAGTCTTTAGTATTAAAAGTGAATAAAAAGTCACTGTCAATAGAAAATTTTGAGATTAAAAATTTCAAGATTCCTTTGAAGCAACTGGAAGCTTTCTGGGGTTTGTAAAACCGAGGTTGGAAACATGTCACTGGGGTAATACTTGAACACAGATTTGCAAACAGAGATAAAATTAAGCCTCTGATTTAGTGATAGCTGTGCCAAGCCCCGTAACAGGCTCTGCAGCAGAAGAGAAACAAGAATGAGAGACCCCGCCCCCACTCAGAGGCTGCTGGGGGCGCTCTTAAATGGCCTGTATCATTTCTTTAGAGGCTCTTTTCCTAAAGGAGATAAGTTGTACTGATGTTAATGGCTCACCTGGGAGAAAAAGAAAAAGTAAGTTCAGAAGAATAAATCTTACTTTAGAATGCATTTTTTTGAGAAAATAAAAGAGATAACTTGACTTCAGTACATCATTTTGCCTAAAAACAATTCCTTAACTTCTAGTATTAATCTTTATCTCACTAAGCAAGAGAAGTATTTGAATATGCTTTAGAAATAAACAGTATCATGAAAGTAAACACTGACTTTGTGTAGCAGTCTTGTCAAATATGACGAAATGAGGAAGTAAGCAATGACAAGACGTCCATCTCTGGCGAAACAAATTTGAGTGAGATTAGAAGGGAGGAGAAGGTCTTGTCTAGGAAGGCGGCCCTAAAAGCGGTACCCCTGGCACCTTCCACCTGCTCAGGGGATTCTGTGGGCTGACACTCGACAACTTTGATGCCTCTAGTTGAACAAATAACTGATAGGTTACTAACATACCATTTTAATTAATCTGATTTGGAAATGATACTTAAGTGTCAGGAGTGGAAAAGGTTTGGTGGTTAGTTTTGTTTCTTCCTGGATGGAGGGTCTTCACACAGAGACGGCCTTAGTAGACACAGGTAAGACCCAAACAAGCTTTGATGTTAGCTCTCTTCCCCAGGAGACAGGAAGGCAAGAAAGAGGAGGGTCCCAGACACAGAGAGAGGATAAGAACTACGCATTTTCCTTCCTTCAGGCAGCTCATACTCTTGGAGAAAAGAAAAGAGGGTTGTTTGGCAGTGACGGGGCACCTGTGTGTCAGAGGGCACACGTTCCATTGCTTAGGGAGACCATTGTCACCTTCCTTCTCAGAGGGCAGCTGGATATAGTCCTGTCTCTTGCATAATGTGGCCAGGAATTGAGGGGTGAGGCTGCTCAGTCACAATTAACCTACCACCTCTTTTCTTAAAAATGACAACCGCAAGTCAAACCCACTCTTACTCAAAACTAGCCACGGGTGCATCAGTGTAAGCTCCTATGCGGTAACCAAGTGTCATCGTCAAGTTTATAGCTAAGCCTACAGACTACAGAGCCAGCTGAAGACAGAGAGTCTCCTTTCAGTCTTCAGGTATGTTGATTCCAAGGAGAACAGACCTCCACCTTTGCTGACTATGCCAAGCGTTGGAGGTGATAAAAATTCTCAGGACTGCAGAGAAGACTGTCTATGAGAGGATACTTACTGAGAGAGCATAAAGACAGCCTCAGACCTCACCTTGCCTCTGGGTAGAAGCTGATTTTCCCCAGAATCCCCTAGGTTGATGTTTCAGAAAGCTTTGCGTGACCTGTGGCAGAGAACGTGTCTCTAGCTGGTTGGAACCAAGACTGCTGTCCTCTTGATTCTGTTTTCTTTGGCCCCCTCTCATTCCCAGTGACCTCAGGTGCCCTGGATTGATACAGAAGGCTGCTTCCCACTATGTATTTAAAAGACACTGTCTCTCAGGGAAGAGCCACAGCTAAACATTCTGGCTGGGGCATCATATCATTGTTTGTGCATGTGGGTTAATGCATGCGTACATGCCCTTTCGCTGCCAGCTCTCCTCTCACACCAACCAAAAGACACAGGAATGTTTATTTTAGTCTATTTTAAATTCAGTCTCCATCCACAAAGAGATTAAGGAATACCTCTAGTATATACAACACTGTCCCCAGTACACCACGCAGTTTGGAAAGTGGGTCCCCATTGAAGTGGGGACTGTCCAGAACTTTAGCAGCAAGCATAACAGACAAGTTGGGTGAAGTTGTAAATTTATCTGCAACCTTGTGTAAAGTTAGAAGCTGAACTCCTGGTACTCTCTTTGGTACAAATTGTTATTTTCTTCTATAGGCACATTCTGCCTTTTCCACTCTCAGAAATTCCTTTGAGATGGACAAATGATCCACTTGCTAAAAAGGTAAATGGATTTTGCACATGAATGATACTATGGTTGTTAATTTACCATATGATATCGACACAAAATGAGGATTTCTATTTGCATGGGAAACATTGTAATTTCTGTTAAAGTGAGGGGAATTTTCCTCATCTTTGAACAAGAATTCTTTACTCAAAATGTAATGGCTAGGAGTATAAAACCAAATGTTTCCAGCCTTCTCTCTCACTTATGGTCCTACACCCATGCAGATTTTCTCTTTGGTTTAAAATAGGCCATTTAATTGTATGCCCTTTTGCCTGCCTTACTGAATTTAAGCAGACCTATCTCTAAAATATACACAAATCAAACTCAGTAGAGACCTGAAACATCTCAGTAGCCTTTTTATTCAAGTCAACTTCGCTACTCAAAACATTAGTGAAACACAAATTATTGCACTTGGAAAATCATGTGCCTTTTGTTTAATTGTGTATAAATGAACCTAGAGGGAGCATAATTCTGTAATTTTCTAGTCAGGAACGGAGGTGAACAGGTTTCCAGGCATTTGACTAATACAGTACTTATGTTAGTGGTACACATTATCCCCACAATGATGGAGCCATAATGCAGTCCTTATCTCATTGAGCATTTTATTAGTTGCTATATTGGAAACTTTTTTATCTAAGTTAATTTCTAAATGTGGACTGTAGTTAGTATTTCAGTACAAGTCAAATAAGCCATAAAAAGAATAAGAAATAAGAAACCACTGGTTTATATTGCTTATTAAAAGAGAGGTTTGTACCATGGAATTCTATCTGCATGCCTTGTCAACTATCTTCTAAGTGAAATACACACATTTTCAAGTGCAGACTTTTTTTTCTCAAAGACCTAATGCCAAGCTTGGTTGAGCTATGTGAAACTGTGTAGGGCACACAATGATTCTGTACATACAGCAGGAGTTTGACAGTTGATTGAAAATAGGAAATTATGTCCTTTAGAATATAGTAGCAGTTTAATAAATTTTCATTTTAAGTAGCTTAAGCCAATCCATGAAACCAAGAGATAATTCATCTTTGATTTAACTAGAACGGACCCCACAGCTGAGTGTGGATTGCTTGGCTTCCTGATGGGAAGCTGTGATGTTAATAAGAATATACTTTTGATCTTCCTCCATGGTTCCTGGCACCAGAGCTTCTAAATCCCCTCTCAGCTATACCAGAGTTTGGAATTTGTGCTAATAAGGTGACTCTTGGTGGGCCTCTAGGTGACTTCAGGATGGGGCTTATTGCCAGAGGAATCATCCAGGTGATGAGAAGTTGGAACTTTTAGCCCCACCCAGAGCTCCAGGGACTGAGAGGTTGGAGACTGAATTAATCATCGGTAACCAATAGTTCGATCAACTATCCATGCCGTAGTAATAGGACTTACATAAAAGCCCTAAAAGACAAGGCTGAGAGAGTTTCCAAACTGTGAGTGCACAGAGATGATGGGAGAGTGGGTGCTCAGAGAGGGCCTGGAACCTCCGTGTCCCCACAACCAAGATAAATGGCCCTGCACATCGCTTTCATTTGAAGTTCCTGAGCTGTGTCCTTCACAGTAATCCAGGAGTAGTAAGTGAAGCGCTTCCTGCGTTCTAGCAAACTGCTGAACCCGAGGAAGGGACCATGGGAACCAGCAGTTTACAGCCTGCCAATCAGAAGTGCAGGCGGCCTGGGACTTGTGACTGGCATCTGAAATGGGGGTGGGGCAATCTTGTGGGACGGAGCCCTTGACCCGTGGGCTCTGTGCTCACTCCAGGTAGTTAGTGTCAGAATTGAATTGAATTATTAGACACCCAGCTGGTGACCACAGAGTCAGGGAATTGTAGGTGTGAAAAATCCCTACACATTTAGTGTCAGAAGAGTTGTGAGTATAGATAATCATAGAAGCTGCCTCTAAATAGCTTCAAATTACATAGAAATCGTGTCCTGAGCTGCTTATGTGTTCAAGTTGCCAATGATTCTCAGGAGAGAAATAAGAAATTGAAAACCAGTATTTTCCGCACTTGATAAAATAGCTACTTTCCCCTTAAGACAGGCAAGAATATGGACTCCAGAATTTGTACCAGAAGTCTGTGTCCTACCCATCAATAACTTAGCAAATGACAAGCAGCGTAACAGAGGATTTCTAGGGGAGGTTACACACAGGGCCCTAACAGGGCATGTCCTGGAATAAATCTGTCAGTACAGGTCCAGAGAATGTGGATGATCTTAAACCCTACATCACACTGGAAATGGGAGAAAAAGTAAGCAGTTGTATCATTAAATGTGAAATTTCTGCAAAAGCAAATAAAAACTATAAAGCTGATGGATTTCAGTAATGTGGTTTATTCTGTCACACACACCTGGCTCCACATGTACAGTGGACTGATAGTAGCTATTGCTTTGTTCTTTTGTTCTTTTGAATCAACTGTTTGTATTATTTAAAGTAAGCAAGTCTTTATTGCGTGTCTGCTACATGCCAAATACTTCTTAAAATATAGGTTATATTATATCATTTAGGTATTAGACCGACAGGTCAGGAGACAACTGTCATTGAAAAAATAGTTTGTTACCCACAGATCTCAAAAGGAGGGAGGACATCCCCCAGGAGTGGGGAGTGCCGCGTGAGGGTCAGTCAGGAGGCAGGGGTGGTTTGCTTATGAAAAGCATGCTCTCAAGGAAGTGTTCTGTTCTCTCTTTGAATCAGCTGGACCCAGGAGGGGCAGTCCCCCCAGGGTCAGCAGGGCCCCGAGATGTCAGAGCATCAGAAGCAGAGAACAAGGAGACATGATTAACACAGCACCGTGTTGGGCTCTCAAGCTGTAAGAATTAATAAGGGTGTGAAGGAAAGAGCAGGAAGCAGGGAGTTTAAATCTCAGCACTGCACTTACTTCTGGTGTGAATTTACATACATTATAATCTCTTAGAATCTGTTTTTTCTCATGTGCACGATGAAAAGTCTATGTACCTCTAAAGTTGTTACCGGGATTAAACAACTATATTTGTAGATATCTGTTCTATATGTATGTATAAAAATACAGCGTCTGGCACATAGTAGGTGTTTAATATAGAATGTTTTATTCCTTGAAGCCCTAAGAACCTGAAGACAGTCCACATAGTGGGAAGTTAAATACAATGACACGTGACAGTAATGGGGTTGTTTCGTGCCAGGCTAGAGACCACAGACAAGAAGGAGGTCGTCTACAGGCATAAGCATCTCATCGTGAGTGGGAGTGAGGTGGAGAATGATAAATTAATTTTACCCTTTAGAAACTTTATGGAGTCATTGAAAGTTTGTATAATCAGCTACCTTCATTTAAAAAAAAATAAGTTGCGATTCCATTTGCTCAGCAAGAATTTTAAAGCTATAAAATTTCCATCGGGATAGAACATTTTTTAAAAAGAATTTGCTATAACAAATAAAATTGACTCCAAACCTTCTCAACTATCTTCATCGATCTGTACCCAAGAATACGTATGTACAGGCTACTTTAAGTCTTGCCTAAATTTGAATGCAAATTCCTAATAAATATTAATAGTCCTAGGTGGAGTGATAACAGCCTGTTTTAGGGCACATTTATGCATCCCTTCAAATCCTCTCAGCCATCTCTTACTACAACCACTGTTGCAGTAATAAGAAATAAACTGCCCAGCTCTGCCCTCACTTCCAGACAGGTGGCCAAGCCCCTCCTGCATCCTGTCAAGGGACTTCTCTGATCTTGCTGTGTGAAGCGGCCCTGTGAACTTACTCTGCACTCTGAGCACAACATCAGCAAGAAGAGGCATCAACACCTGCACCACCCAAGTGGCCAAGAGAGCCTGGCACCGGATGCATAAATGCCCCTTCCCCGCTTTGTCTCGTGGCTAACAGTTCCCAGACACGCGCCACAAGGCTCCTCAGAGGAGGCCACAGCAGTGAGAGCTCGTCCTCCTCAGCGGCGGTACAGTCAGGAACACACCCTTGCACTACCTGCCCTTCCTTCTGCTTCACAGCCTGTCTTTCCTTCCAGCTTCCTGAAATCTCTTCACAGGTAGAGCCTCTGCCTTTGTCTTGGGTTCTGATTTCAGGAGAAACAAGGCTAAGGCAATTGGTACTGGACATGCCCTTAGCAAACAGACCCTCCTAATGAGATACTGGTGCTGAATTTCTGTGCCGGGCAGACAACACCAGGAATCTGCTGCAGGTGGAGACTGGGTGGTGGTCCCCTCCAGCAGGCGGTCACGGCAGTCCTGAGAGTTGCACCTGATGTGGACAGGGGTGAGGTACAAGGGCGAGGTTAGGGCTGGGTTGTGCCGTAGCTACGGGGTCCCAACAGTGACATCGCCTTTCTCAGGGTCTTCTATTGTTCACCTGTTTTCCATTTTATTGATTTAGGCTTTTTATCTCGTTCACCCTTGTATTGATTGGGTTTAGTCTGTTCTTTTTCTAGCTTTTCAAAGTAGATCCTGGTTTTAGACTTTCCATTCTTTCTAGTAAATATCTAAAGGTAGGAATTTTCTTCTAAGTCCCTGTTTTAGCAGCATTCCCCAAATTTCATTATGTTGCATTTTCATTTGGCTTAAAATATTTTCTCATTTTCCTTGTGATGTCTTCTTTGACCCATGGATTTGGCAGATAAATATTATTTATTTAATTCCCAAATAGTTGAGGTCTTCCTAAATATCTTACTGTTATACATTTTAAATTCAATTCTTTTGGTCTCAGAGAACATATCCTGTAAGATCCCAGTCATGTTAAGTGTATTGAGATGTTTTATGGCCCAGCATAAACCTTGGTGAATATACTGAACGTGTTTGAAAATAAAGTGCATTCTTCAGTTGTAGTCTGTAGTGTTTCATAAGCGTTAATTGGATGAAAGTGATGAATAGTTTTCATATCTTCTATGTCTTTTCTAATTTTTAATATTTTGCCTATTCTATCAATTGCTAAGAGAGGAGCATTAAAATCTGTAGCTATAATTGTAGAATTATACATTTATTTAAGTCCGTCAAATTTTGCACATGCTTATTTATGCTAATTATAATTTCCTGATGGACTGATAACTTTAATCATTTTGAAATGTTCCTCCTTATCTCTCGTAATACACTCTATTTGAAGTCTGTTATCTTATACTAAGATAGTCATTCCAGCCTCGTTATGCTTGGTATTTACCTGCTATGTGTCTTCCCACCCATTTACATTCAATCTCCCAACACTACCCCCAGTGATTTATTTATGGAATGTGAACATCCTGTCTTCACACTCTTGACCTCTACCAGAATAGAAATCCTGGTTCCATAAAGGGGAAATGTTTCTATGAGAAGACACAGCAAGTTTTCCACTGAACTTCTAGCTATGATTACCACCTGGTCACTCTAAACAAGAAGAAGAATTGTTCTAGTGCTGGGATAATTCATTCTAATAACCGTAACAAGCTCCTATTGCTACTACACCCTGAGGACAGGGAGAGATGTGACTAACCCACAGGATTCAGGGGGGTCTCTTTTGGTGATAATGGTAAATGGACCATTGCAGCAACTATGATCCAACAAGGGCAAGATGCAATGATCTTGGACTATTCATGAATGAAGATCTGGGGTTCCATGTCAGTCAAGCTACCCAGATGAGACTAAACATGGTGGAAAGTGTAGAAATTCTAGAAGCGGTGGTAGGAGATTAAGATGATGAATATCAGTTATGTTCTCAAGTTCAGCTGAAACAATAAAAACTGCAATTTGTTCCATTAACCCTTTAAAAATGCTCCTACATTCACTGAAGAGACTGTCCTTTCCCCAATGTATAGTCTTGGCTCCTTTATTGTAGATTAATTCATGGGTTTATTTCTGGGGTCTCTATTCTGTGCCATTGATCTTTGTGTCTGTTTTTATACCAATACCATACTGTTTTGATTCCTCTAGCTTTATAATATAGTTTAAAATCAGGACGTGTGATGCCTCTAACCTTGTTCTTCTTTCTCAAGATTGCTTTGATTACTTGAGGTCTTCTGTGACTCCATAGGATTGCTTGTTTCTACTTCTGTGAAAAATATCATTGGAACTGTGGTAGGGACTGCAGTGAATCTACGCATTGCTTTGGGTAGTATGGACATTTTAACAATATTAATTCTTCCAATACATGAACATGGGATATCTTTCCATTCTGGGGAGTCTTCATCAGTTTATTTCATCAATGCCTTACAGTTTTCAGTATAAATGTCTTTTACATCCATGGTTAAATTTCTTTCTAGATTTTGTATTCTTTCTCATGCTGTTGTAAATGGCATCTATTTTTACTTTAGTTTTTTTCTGATAGTTTGTTGCTAATGTATAGAAAGGCAACAGATTTTTGTATATTGATTTTATATCCTTCAACTTGGGTAAATACATTTATTAATTCTAACGGTTTTTTTGTGGAATCTTTAGGAATTTTGATATAAGATACCATGTCATCTGAAAATTGAGACTATTTTTCTTCTTCCTTTTCAACTTTGATGTCTTTTATTTCTTTTTCTGGACTACTTTCTCTGGATAGGACTACCAGTACTATGTTGAGTAAAAAAAGCAAGAGTGGGCATCCTTGTTTTATTCCTGATCTGAGAAAAAAAGCTTTCAGATCTTCACCCTTGAGTGTGATGTTAGCTGTGAGCTTGTCTTATATAGTCTTTATTATGTTCAGGTATCTTCTTTCTGAACCCACTGTACTAGCAGTTTTTTTTTAATCATAAGTGGATATTGAATTTTGCCAAATGCTTTTTCTGCAGTAGATCATTGGTGGCTGTTAGCAGCAGCAGGAGTAGCAGCACGCCTTCACGTAACCCCTCAAAACAAGAACTATCGTGGCCCAATTTAAATTCAATTTTAAGCCACTGCATATGTTGACCTCCTACTCAGTGTGACAGGTCCTGGGTGAAGAACTGAACCATCAGAAAGGTAGGTAGGGCTTCAAGATGAAGGATACAGCATCCCTACCTTTGCAGAGTTAAAGGCTAACTCTAATAATTCAGGGACGTATGTGTGACAAGTGGAAGTTCAAGAACCCTGCCCTGGAGCAGCCCCGGGGAGGAGTGATGGGGTTGCTTCTGTATGCCCCTGAGTATCTCCATCACCCCTCCTGACCGAACCCTTCACAATGGTCCTTCTGCAGAAGCAGCAGGATAGCAAATTCCGAAGCATGATTGGTGTGCTAGAGCATCACCAGTTCCTTACGTCTGCCAGGCGTGATCATGTATGCCAGTCATGAGAAAACCATCCCTCGTACATTCTGGAGAAGAGCAAGACCATTACTTTGACTCAGGTCTTAAGGACATATCGCTCTGACGTCGTCTCAGTATTTGTCACGATGCCCTGTTTCCCTCCCTGTCAGTCAGTGCTCCGGGACATCTGACGGGGGTCAAACTGTGGGAAGTTCAGGTTAGATTACTCTGCCGCTTACTGGCTGGGAGCTGCCTAACGGCCCCCTCCCCGCTGGGCTCTGGTATGACGAGCTCTCTCCATAGCTTGAAGAGCTGACAGTCTGGAGCTGTTCCTCCAGCTACTGTCAAAGACTATAGAGGCTTCCACCCACTCACAATATGGAGTTAATTTGCCTTCGTGACCTGTCAGCCTCTGGAGATCACCTAATGCCATCTCAGTTTTGACACTGGATCCATGACTGACAGCTTCTCCATGGCAGCTGGCTGCATCAGCTTTCTCTGCTCCTAACGAGCTTGAGGAAGATGGGTCCTGCTCCCACCATGGCTGTTTATGTCTGGAAGAGTCAATCACGTATTATTTAGAGATGAAGCAGCAGTTGTTAAAATGGTATCTTCTTCACGTCATTTTGGGACAGCTCAGTTGCTGGAAACCTAACAAAATGTTAAGTAATTTTTGTTTTTCTAATGGGGAGGGGAACACAGTGTGAAAGAAATAGGGAAGAAAACGCATAATATTTTTCTGGAAGGTTTTCAATAATTACCTATGGCATAATTACTGACAGTTTAATACTGACCAACCCTTTCCCATGTGCTATCTTGATTAATTACACCAATAACCAATGATATAATTATTAACCCTGTTTTTAAAAGGGGCAGGAGAAGTTCTGAGAAGTTAAATGCCTTGCCCAAGACCTTACAGCAAGTGATGAAATTGGAAAGAGGATCATTGAGACTCTCAGGCTCTGTTTCTTTCTTTAGCTTTAGATAACTCCGGGTCTCTGTTCTTAGTGGAAATACCTTGGGCAAATATCTAAATGCAAAGGAAGAAGATACTGAGACTCACATTTATAGGTTGTAAGCTTCTGTTGTTCTCTTAGCTTCCTTGAACTTCACAAATTCAAAACTGTAATAATTCTCATGATCTGTGACAGGAAACTTGAATCTTTTTCAAAATGTGACTTTCAGTAGAGAGATCTTCAGTGACATAAATTTGAATAGCAATCTTATAATTGTTGATACTTTTTTTTGCTTAATAATGCTGGCTGACTTGAAGTATATGATGGAATTCTGTTTTTAAAATGTGTTATTTTAATTACGGTTTTAAAAATCCTACTTCCTTAAAACCTCCTTTACTCAAGTTGCGCTGTGGCAGGAGGTATACCCCAGTGGTTTCATAAAGGACAGGAAAAGAACAATTCCTCATGCCAGCTCCTTGAGGATTTAGATGGTAGATACATTACTGATCTTCAGTGAGTGAGTCAGAACATGAATGGACAAATGGGTGAATGAGTGAACCTCTGATTCTCTTCCTGAACTGACTGTGAGACCAGTTTAACTTGTTCTCTTTTATTTGGTTTTCATAAAAAGGCCCCAGAGCTTGCTGAAGTGTCTATAGACGTGGTCCAGCATAGATAGACAGTGGCCTTGTATCTCTTAAGAAAATCTGAACTAGAGAACACAGATGCTTGAAATCAATTGAGGACCTTAAAAGTTTATAAAGAGAAAAATTGTTTATGAGTTTTATGTATCATACATTATAAATGCCACTGTGATCAAAGATTAATTCAGACCTGTATTTTTTAAATGGTCATAAATTAGAAAAAGTAAGTGAGCTCTTGTTTAATCAGGTCATGCTCTAGTTGTTTTGAAGGGTCAATACACACTGAAGTACAATATATATTATAGTAAAGTAAAAATTGATCATCTTGGAGGACAAATCCAGTTTCTCTAGTTTTTCATTTCAGTTGTGCTAGTCGTTTACACAGACATCTTCAGCTAAGCAAATCACTGACTTACTTGTAGAGAATTGTGACTGTTTCAGCCTCTTGTCTGAATAATTATTCAATTATGTAAATTCATGAGTACAGAGGAATTTTTTTAAATTTACATGTTTTTTACATTTTACCTCTATGTTTTCTAATTTTTAATGATCCTATCAGATAATGGGTATTGCTCATGTGGTTGTTATTGCTAAAACTAACGATGTTGATTTTTTTTAATGCCTATTTATTGAACAATATGAAACATCTGGTACAAGCTTATTAATTACATATATTACAATTTATATACATTATCTATGATGCTTCTGAAACCTAGCTATTAAAATCCAGGCTCAAAGAAGTAAAGACCTTGTCCAATGACACACCACTAGGAAGTAGAAGAGCTGGCATTCCACCACTACACAAGGCTCTCCACCCCTAGGCAACAGTTAGCCAAGATCTATGTACTAAAATACATGCTAACAAACAACGAACATTAAACTAACTAAAATTAATTTTGTATTTTAATTTCAGAGACACATTCCTAAAGTACAGTTTAGTATAGTTTCATTTTTTTAATATGAGTGGATTATATGTCTATGGGTGAATCACCTAATTTATGAGCAATCTCCTGGCTTCAGTAGCACCCTGAATTACATCACCTTTGTGAAGGATGAGATAATACAGTTTGAGACATATTTTTTTCATGTTAAAAGCAAACAAAGTATATGTTAGAATAAAGTTGCTCACTAATTATAAGTCAAAACGTACCTATAACTTTCCTGACATCACTCTATAACTTTCATTGTATTATAATGACAAGGATAGTGAGGGAGATGTTTTACTGCATTTTCCTATGTCTTTATTTGAATTTTCATTGTTAAGGCAATTTTGGGTTTGTTCTGCATCTTATGTGCATAAGTGATGTCACCATCATGAAAACATACCAGTCATGAGAATAATTTAGGAAAAAAATTCTTCCATCATCTTCTGGACATTGAAACAAAACTTTAAACCTAGAACCAGGAAACATAAAGAGTTGACCTTGAAAATGAAAAGAGAATAAGCAAACTATAAAGGCTTAATGGAGTAAATTAGAGTGAGAAATGTGAGTAACTGGACTGTTGACTTCTGGATTAATTTCTCCCAAGATCATCTTTCTTTAAGTAAGGAAACTAAGACATGGAATAGTTTAAAAAGGCTGAGGTATCATTTCAAGTTAGTGAAACCAACAAAGCCTCAATGCAAAATTGTGGTCTTTGTCATGTTTGCTTAGTAGTCTAGGCCAAAAGTATTTTAAGACGTGTAAACTGAGAAATGAACAACAAATGAGTTAGAGTAATGGCAAAAGTGTGGGTGCAGTCAGTCCTTTGCAGTAAGTTATCTGCCACATTCTAGCCATATCCAAGTGAAAAAGAAATGTTCAAAGCTTCAGCCCCAGAAAATATTTTCATTTTGATTTAGCACCATGTTATAAAGACGTCTCATTTAAAAAAAACTGATCAGAGTTTTCATCAAAAATAAAGTTTCGTTTCTCAGTCTATTTCTCTTTCTTTTAATAAGACAGTCTAGAGGAGTCTAAACCGTGCAGTATGTTTCCACTGCAAAAGAATCTATAGGATTTCCGGGCAGTTGCTTCAAACATGGGGATATAATGAGGCATCAGTGTATCTGCTCCAAAACCTTCCTCTAGGTGTCCGTCCTACCCAGCCCAAGGCTTCTGAAGTCTTTTGGTTCTGTATATTCCATTGCATGGCTTTCTGGTGTTAAAGTCTGGGTTCTCCTAGTTGAGTTAGATGACCTCTAGTATAAATGTGGTGTTCAGTGGTCTGTGTAGTCCTGATCCTGTGTGTTTCAATTTTTTTTTAATCTTTTTTATTTTTATTTGTGACCAAGAGCCAGTATCACCTGGTTTTCACTTAAAGAAAAAAGGACACCTCATAGCTGTAAATACTGTTATTAAACCATCTATTCATTTCTCTCTTTACTGCTAAAACTTTCCAATTCTTCTACCCTTTATTAAAGGGGCTATTTCCCAGTTGTTTCATCCTTTTTATACTATTTTGGATTTTCCCCAAGTTTTCTATATCGCTCTGAATTAAAATTCTGTATACATTGCTTAACACATGGGTCTAGTCTTGTGTAATGTACCAAGTGTGGTGTTTAATAAAAGCGAATAGTAGGGTGTAACCAGAGAAGTATTATGTTATTAACATCTAATTTTACCATCTATGCTGTTATGTTATTGGGTATTTAATGTTCCACTCATACAGAAAGAGAGTAAAACTAGAAAAAAACAACAATGTATTCAAAACTAAAAACAAGGTTAATCTGGGAAAGTGTTCTTGAAGAATGGAAAGTATATTTGAAAAGTTCAAATACCTAATGCTTAGATATTGAAAATACAGACATTAATTTTAAAATTGTCATTCAAGTTCAGTAGAGATTGATTCTACAGAAATACTACAGATTTATTTATTTTTCCATAGGCTAGGTAAAATAAATATTCTGGATTCATAATCTTCAATGTGTTGTAGCAGAGATAGCTAATTTTCCCCCAATATTCAGTTTGACATTCTTCCATTGGTAATGAAGCCCTGTGTTTTGTGGGGCTCCTGGGCACTCATCATAAAGGCTACGTTTGCCGGGGCAGCAGCAGCACCGAGAAGTAGCCACGTGACCCAGTTCTAGTCTATGCACTTACCACGTTGCCCTTGCCTTTCTCACCTTGGGATTATGCAATGCAGTGATGGAGTCTGGAGCAGCCGTCTTAGACAAGGAGATGAAACTGTGCATTTGGGATGGCAGAGTGAAAAACTGAGAGCGTGGGTCTGAAACCGTGAAACTACCCTGTCAGTCTTAAGTTACTTATTCTGAGAGCGTCACATGGGAAAGGAATACAGTTCTATTTTGTTTAAGCCGTTGTGCGATCAACATTAGAGCAGCCAAAAATCATTCCTAACACACTGCATTCCTAACACACTAAGAAAACTATCTTTATCGTTACAATTAAAACTTCTATTTTTAATGTTATTTTTGCTTTGAAAAGATGTTTGAACAGAACTAGAATTAGTCAAGGGAAGACTACTATTTGTTACTGTTTTTTGGAATTTTGTACTACGTCTTTAAAGGTTTCATACTTCACTTTAAATCTAGAACAGTTTGAACAATGGTATGCAGAATTACTAGGTTTATTTTGTACGTTAGCCTTTCCCTGTGAATTTGGCAGACAATGCTCCCTACGAAACACACTCAGTAAAGATGTTGAAAACATATTTATGAAAAATTTTCATAATACAGGTGAAAATGAAAAACAATTTCCAACAGCTTAAAAAAAAACACTTCGAAGTCTTGAAGCAGCTTTTTTGTGAATAAAGAACAAACAGTCATAATTGCTTTTCTGCAAAGGCAAAAGAGTGCATTAAATTTGCTATTCAAATATACATTTTGTTTACTTTATGATAATAAATATGCTAAATTCTATCATGACTCATAAGATTAAAAACTAGTAAATATTATTTATTCCAAGAAAACTGGAGGCTCTGAAACCACCTGTGATTATGGGCATTTGTTTTATTGCATTTTTTTTCTTTTGATATATGAAAAAAATACTAAAATGTGGCAGTGGAATTCTCTTGCATACTCACTTTGGCTGAAGAACTGTCACATCCTGCTTGTGGGGGGTAGAATGAGTCAGTCACGGCAAAGTATTCTTTGAACTTATCGGTTGAAGGTTTTATTAAAATTAGAAAAAGCACTATTTTATTGAAAAATTATCGAAGTATCTAACAAAACGTGGATATAATTTCCCTCTTATTCAGATTTCCCTGGTTATTAATTCTGTTAATTTCTATACCTTAGAGAGCAACACTCAGTGTGCTTCAAAATTTATGCACTGCCCATAAAATATCCAACTCTCACTCCTAAAGCAGTTTTGTAATTTTTTAAATGTTCAGTTCAGTTATAGTATATGATTGTGAAAAGCTGCTGATTTATTTTTTGACATACGTTAGTAGTGTTGATTCTAACACTTATAATCTACCTTGCAATGTGGTTAGCTGGCATACTCAGAGCTTCATTTCCTAGACTTAGAAAGCATCACAAAATCATTTGAAGCTTGAGTGTTAAAATAATATCCAATACTACGTATAAAAATAATTAACTTTATAATATTTTTAATACTTTTAAAGCAACCGCCTGCATTAAATGTACTCCAAGGAATTCTCTGTAATTAATGTGGAATAGGAGCTAATTCTTTTTCAATAGTTTTTATGCCAAAAGACAATCAACAGCACATAGACATTAATAGAGGCCATTTTTTGCTCAAACAAGTAATAAACAGGCCACCAAGCAGAATGAGGTCATAAAGAACAGGTTCTAGCCAAGAAGTCTGCTGGCGGAGACGGCGGAATGTGTTCTCACTGTAACCTGCAGGGCTCAGCAGTGACTGTTCCTCACCTGCTGTGCTACTTACGTCTGAATCTCTTTTCCTTCTCCCTCTCCCTCCCTCTCCCTCCCTCTCTCTCTCTCTCTCTCTCTCTCTTTCACACACACACACACACACACACACTCACACATGCACGCACTCTTATCACCAGCAGCACGCCAGTCTCTGTGTGAAGGTCGAGGAATGCGAAGTAAATTAGGAGCCCTACTTTTTAAAATTTTAAAGTTTAATGATGGAAAGAGGATGATAGATTATAGTGTGTTGTGAAAAATATATGTGTGAACCAGCTCCTTACTCTCTCATCCTGCTTGCTTGTCTGCTAGGATGCTGGCATCACCAGAAAACTCTTGTAGCAATATCTGGCTCTGGTATCATTCTCTAAAGTAGCTGCTAATCACATCTATCATTTACTGAGTGCTTGTTACTTGACAGGCACTGTTATAAGCACTTTACAGGCATTACCTCATTAAGTCATTGTAACAACCTTTAGGAGGTAGACACTATTATTATCCCCATTTTTGAGATGAGGTAACTGAGGTACACCGAGATGAGGTCACTTGCCCAGTGCCGAGCAGGTAGTAAGTGGAGGAGTGAGGATCTGGATTCAGGAAGGCTGGTGCACAGCTTCCTCTGTTAACTGCTACTCTCCTCTCCCCTACCATGCCCTTTCACTTACATCATGGACAGAACTACTGCTCATTTGTCGTCGTCTTACGATGTTGCCCCTGAGTGCTGATGTTACACAGCTCTGGACTGAATGTAATAGCAACAAAAGTAAATGAACAAAGCTTCAGATTCTGGTGAACTAGCTAAGCAGTATTTGCATATTTTCATATATATATTATATATATATCTTATTTTTGCTACAAAAATGAAAAATAAGGCCTAGAAACCCAAAAGATCTCATTAAAACTTTGAAATGTAAGTTGTAAAATTTCTGAACAATATAATTTGACAACTTTTTTCTTCCCCATATGTCACTGATGACTGGTACACTCCCAGCTCAGCGAGCGCACGTGAAGACCCTAGAGGCTGAGACCTGTGTTTCTCTCGCTGGTGGATGTGCTGTGAGCACACACTCCACATCCCTGGTCTGCTGGCTGCTGGGGTCTGACCTGCTCAGTGGACGGCACAGCCTCGTAGATCACATGGGTTTAGTGTTGGGTTCCACGACATTTTCAAGGGACAGTGATCTACTAATATAAATTGTTGTAGAAAATAAAAAATTCGTATTGAATAATTCCTTTATAAATATTAGTAACTTTGATACCAAAACTACATAAGGACAGCGTAAGAAAGCATATCACTAGAGGTCAGTGTCTTTATCAATGGACATAATGTCCAAATATTTTGAAATATTAGCAAGTTGAATTCATCAACTTAATATGTAAATATATAAATTTGGACTAATTTGTGTTTAGCACAGGAATTTAAGGATATATTTGCAGTTGACAAACTATTGTAATTTACCACAGTAAAAGACAAAAGGAGAAAAATTGCTCTTCTCAAAGCTGCAAAAAAAGAAAAATCTTTCAATACAATTCAAATCCCATGGATGGGGTAAAATATTTAGTGGATTAGGAATGAAAGGATGGGAGTGAATATCCTTAACTTGATAGTGTCTATGAAACCGCATTCTCAATGGCGAAAGCCAGCAAGGGTACTCGTTAAAGCAGGAACAAGACAAGAAGGTCCACGATCTTCGCAGCTGTTGCCCGTCCTATTGATGGCTTTATCTGACGATTAGTTAATGTCAGTGTAAGTATCAGGTAAGCAATATAATTGAAAGAAAGTATTTTGATTATTTGAAGATAATTATCTACACAAAAACCAAAATTTTTTTCAAGCAAGTCATGATAGTATAGCAAGTTTTAAACATATATGTATAAACTTTCATATTTTCTGTTGTCCTTCACTGTCAGACTTCTCAAAGGAAGTATTTACATACAATACCTCTGTTTCCTAATTTCCTGTTCATTTGCTGATATTTTCCAGTATGATTTCTGCCCCATTTATTTCTATCAAATTATTAATATTCATTTTACTTCTTAGAAGTGTTTAATATTATTGACTCTTTCTTCTTTGAAACACTCTCCTGTTTTGCCATGTGATGGGTGCTCTTGTGTTTTTCCTCCCAAATGACCAGCTGCTCTTCTCCACCACCTCACCTCTAAATGTCGGTCAGGTCCCTCATTCTCTGCTCCTGGGGATGCCAATCCTGAGGATTTAAATATTGTATCTATATAATACCCCCCCAGATTTAGACCTCATGCCTCTGGCAAGGTTTATGAATAAAATGAATATCAAAAATATCATTTGATTTTTATATTCTAATACAGGTCAAAAGAATTTTAAATGATCCATTTTACAAATAACAAAAAATAAATAAACATGTCCAACAAAATACATGCAAGACCTTTGGGTTGAAAATTTAAAACTTTATTGAGGTATATTAAACAAGACCTAAATAAATGAAAAAAAAAAATATACCATGTCCAAGGAGAAAAACACTCACTGGTGAAAACATGCCATTTTTACTTAAATTAATTTGTAAAATCAGTGTAATTTCAATCAAAATCCGCCGGAACTTTTTTTGGAGGGGTTCAAAATTGCAAACTTTCCTATAGAAGAACAATAAGGCCACAATAGTCCAGAATAAGGAGGTAAAGGACCGTGACCTACCAGATATCAAGCTGAGCATAAATGCATAGTGGTTAGGATTAGACGGTCGGTCTGCATATAGAACACGGGAACAGACGAGAAAGCCTGGAAACAAAACCACAGCTATATGCAAGAGGCCACTTAGGGCAAGCTTCCACTGCAGACACCTCCTTAAAAAAGTAATTAGTTGTGACATATGTAACACAACTATCCATCAGTAGGGGAGTGGATACTAAAGTGAGCTATGTTTATATGATAGAATAACCTGCTGCAGTAAAAGTAATGAACTAATACTAAATATATGAGCATGGACAAGTCTCAAAGCTAAAAAGAAAATGTCAGTAAGTCACATGTGGTGCGATATAATTATAAGAAGTTTAAAATTGGCGAACAATGCTGTATATATTTAGGAATTTAAAAGAAGTTTACACATGTAGTAAAAGTGTAAAGTGAAGTGTGGAAATAATTGACATTCACAAAAAAAGGAAAGATTCACTGCAGGTCAAACTGGAAGGCAGTAAACGAAATTTCATCTCCTTATGTATTTAATATTGAATTTTATACATTAGGAACATTTTCTGTTAGGAATATAAAATCTGTTCCTGTGTTAAGAACACAGATTTTATATTATTTAAGCATAATTGTGGCTCTAAAATATTTTAAGATCTTCAAAATATTTTTAAAAGAGGAAGAAGAGAGGGAACAAACACGTAATAGTCAACTCAAGTATAGAAGTGCATTTGTCTAAACCATAATTTTTTTTTAAATCAATGGAATGCGAGGAAATGTTAGAAAAGCAGTGGACTCTAAAGTCCACTAGGCTCAAAATTTTCTTGTTCTAGGTAGTTTCAGGTTTAGTGCAAATTATTTCTGGTCTGGTATAAGTTTATTAATTTCTCAAAGGTTTATTATGTGTGGTGGGGGCTGGGAGCCAGGGGTGGGCATTTACTATTCTATATTATCTTGAAACATTCTCCCAGCCTACTAATTTATGCATCTAAGTATTTCTCGTGCACTAACTATGCTTCTGTCTCTTTGCGAGGTGCTGTAGTGGATACAGGAAAAGCCCAGCATCAATGGGATTCTGTCACCTCCTAAACGAAAGGTTCCAGCTTTGTTCCCAAGTCATATGCTCTCATCTCTTACTACTGCATGTAGTGAGACGCATTATAAATATGCCATTTATAGAGGAAATTTAAGCGAGACAACAAAATCCTTAAAATCTGAAAACTACCATTAAACCTATGAAAAATATAGTTACCAATGCTTTTTTTCCCTTTGACCAGCAGACTGACTTGTAAGAATTATTTCTTCTCACCTTTGTCGTGTCATCATGCTCCTTATTTATATTTTCCCACTTACTCTTTTATCCCTCGCAAACAATCAGGGATTGAACTTATCTAACTGTGTAAACATATGCACCAGCGTCCCCGAGGCTGACTGTGTCATGGAAAGAAAGTTGCCCTCTCAACCGCTGTCTCAAACCGATTTCCACCTGTCGGGCAGGCCGTGCCTGCGGGGTGTTATGGAACCAAAGGACTTAAGTGGGAAATTTCCAGATTCTAAGTGGATGTTGAATCCTGTTTCAGCGTGGGAGTATTTTCCACCCGTTGATAACTTAGGCAGATGGGTTTCCCAGAGCTGTCAAACACGCAGTTGCGACACATTTTTTTCATAACAGGCTACTGAAATGAGCAAAAATTCTAAGGAAGAAAAACACAATCCACAAATCAACACAGTCACACACCAGAGTCATTCTAATTAAGAAATAGTTCTTATGATTTACCCGAACATGGGATCACTAGATCATATAACCACAGGTAAAGGTAATGAAACGTGAGTCGAACTTACTTGAATGAGCTACACATTTTCCCTCAAGAACAGAGCGCGTTGTGTGCCACAGGTGTTTCGGTAATTGCAGTACGTTAGGAATATATCATGTTTAACAGACCTTGTACACACATTTCCACCTGTGCGAGACGGTGGTCCAGTTTCCATACTTGGGGCTGAGTGTCAGATATATACACACCTCCACGCTGTTTAATAAGGCTCCGGTCGCCAAACGAGTGCCGTGACTCTGGTCTCCTCCTCACCCTGCTGTTGATTAGCTGTATGATGGAGTAAATCACTCGGCCTTAGCGTGTCTACATTTTCTCGTATAACACAGCTCAGTATTACAGAAGAGTTTTGCAGACCCTTTATGAAAAGTAGAACTTTGATTCTCCCTCAACCAGATGAAAATTTAAAACGTAAATGGGAATTCTTGATTGCAGAAAAACGTATCCGGTGGTTGACATTTGGATCAAAAGGGAAGTGAATTATATAAGAACAATGGACTTTGATTATGGTGGTGTTACAGCAGTTGAATTCCTGTAGAAACCCTCAATTCTAGTTATTCCAGTAGGAGTTTAAAAATGTCAGTGAGAAACTCAGGACGTGGCCTAACAAGCCACAGTATATTGTGCTGCATTCTTTATTTACAAAATACAATCTGCTTGTTTTATTAAATGATTTAAACCAACACATGTAAAATAAAAGTGATAAGAACATATCTTTTAAAATATAAGCTCAAAATCACGTTAAAGTAAGAAAAGTATACCAAAATACACTTTTATTTAAAAAGAATCTTATTAAACATTTATTTAAAAACTTCTTATTTCTTGGCAACAAAGGCACGGGATATTAGAAGGAATTATATGATTCTCATGGCCAAAGGGAAGTATCCCACAGTCTTCACCTCATGGAGAAGATGTGGAGGGATCTTGGCCAAGGTCAGGGGCCAGGATAATGTGTCTGCAATCAACCCTGCAATTCAGGCCACTTTCCTGTTGAATACATGTGGCCAAGTGGAAAGGGTGGTCACCATTTGCAGCCCTGGCACACCTGAAATATTTTGATACTTGCTCAGTGTAGACAGTTAACAGGGGTCTCCGGACGTGCGTAGTTGACATGTGTAGGCCGCGTGCCCGGGGTCTGGAGACCACAAACCTCATCCTTGGGGACGAAGGGACTCATACTTAGTTCTGAGGTCTGTTGTTTGCCTGATTTTGGTTGAGAACCTCTGAAACAGATGATTCCAGTGACCGTCTTACTCCCAGGTTCTGAGACCTGAGACACTCTTGTGGTTAATAAGGAGATGGAATATGGAGAAAAGCTCGTGATATTGGAAATTTTGGCTCTTCAAATGTTCCTTGATAAATTGTTTAACCTTCTGAATTTCAGATTTTTGTCTGAAGAGTGGGAAAGTTAGCGAAAAGTGGTCTTTAAGTTTCTTCTTTATGTAAAATGGTACATTTTCAGCATGTGTATCGATGCCTGGATATCACTGATGAGGTTAATATGTTTTGGGAGTGGGGAGAAGGAAGAAGACCAAACATCCTATAAGGATCTAATCAACAATTACATAACAACCATATGAACTCATTAGACATAGTTTCAAGGTCATTGATGAAGAGACTTTGATGAGATGCTCAGTTTCTGTAGCTTGCTAAAAGTCGGAATAAATCAATTTTTGAGGGACAAAAAAATGAATCATTTTCTAAGTGTAACTTTTCTAAGACCATAATGTACTTAATGCTCTCATCACTTGATTTCAGCAATGTAGATAATTGAAATAAAATATATTCAAGATACTTAAATTTATTATGTCAAAGTGTATTAGATTTAAAATATGATAAAACATAAATACGCCATAAGTCAACATCCTTCATATTAAAGAGTCTATTTTTTTTAAGCTATGTGATGATTTTTAAAAGCAGTCACTATAGAGATTAGGGAAAATGTAAGGTGATAATTTTATTAATATGTAATTCCTATAATCATAGAAAATTTTCAGAAAGCAAAAGGATGCTGAATTTTACATCAGGAATATTTATTAAAATGCTATGAGTTTAATCTTTGCTTTACTAAGATTTCTTATTGCTCATCTAAGGCATTTACAAAAATAATCATTGAAATATAAAAAAAATACAGATTTCAGATTTTTTTGAGCCAATATATGATATAAGAAAAAGAACAGGTAGGAAATTAGTAAGAGTTATTATTGAAAACACACTGTGACTTAGAAATAAATTAGGTTTAAGATAAATAATAAACTAAGATTAATATGTTTTATATTATTGCCAGACTTACCCTTAAAAGGTAGAAATTTAAATTCCATAAATCTGTCCCCCTATGTCACCCCAAACTGTGTACAGGTAAGATTTTCCTACATTTAATTGTGCACATATGTATTTTTATGATGACATTAACATTTTTAAAGAAACTCAAGCTCTCCTTTCTTGTTAGTGTCTTTAATTGTCTTCAAGCATCAACCTTGACCTTGAACCTTAAGTTCAGATGACTACAAGACTGGACTGGTGTGTGCTGGGTTTAGAAGGGCACTCACTTTTCTAAAATTAAAGCACTTAAAAGAGGAGCCTGTGTTGATCCAGGAGCTTTGCTAGATAATGGGACAGTTATAAACAGTAGTAACATCCCCTGTTCTTAAGAACATCTAATTCGTTGATTCATTCATTCTGTCACTCAGCCATCTTTTTCTTCCTTTAACTTGCATTTCCCAAAGACTTAAAGTGCCAGCAGATAAAAATGCAACAATCTCATCCCTGGGGACGGACGCTGATGTTTGCCTTTCAATGTCTTCTCCTCCTTCTTTCTCCATTATCTACTGAACCTTGATTTTATTCTACTAGAAAAGCTTCATCTGTGCAGCTTGTGGTAATCATGTGACTCAGTTCTAGGCAATAAGATGTAAATAGAATGAGTAGAGTTCAATTGGGTAGAGTTTATGGAAAAGTATTTTTTTTCCTGCGAAAGAGAATCAACACACACATACCTTTTTACCGTTACCGTTTCTCCTTCCTTTCTGAAATACAGCTGTGATAGGTGGAGTTGTAGCCACTGTATTGTGAGCACGAGGACTAAAGTCACAAGGTAAAGATGGTGGATGAGGAAGCAGAAAAAGCCCAAGACCTTTCCAAGCAGCTCTGAGCAATTGGCTGACCACTTCTACACTTCTTGTGATGTCAAAAGTTTTACAGTGTAACACTCCTCATGGACTCAGCTCTTCTCGGGACAGTCTTTAGATTTCCTAACTGTATCTCACTGTTTCTTTTGGTTTATGTGACTTTTTTGTCATGAAGAATTAAGAAGTAAGTGAGTATTTTCTGATGAATATAAATAATTGAAAGAAAGCATTGATGTGAGGAAACTTTAATATAGAGACTTTCCTAAGACTAGCTTGGGACTGGGAGGAAAACTAAAGTTCTGAAAGTCAGTTATATTTGGTACCTGACTTGGTATAAATAAATGATATAAATAAATACGTTTGGAAAAAAAGATGAATATGATCCCCCAAGTTAAGTCAGCCTTGCGTTTCCCTTACGGTTACAGTGTAACCAGATAAACTGTCATTATCAAAAGGAAAGAATAGGTTTTCTCTCAGCCTTTCTTTTTTCATGACTCTGTCCTGGTCACAGTGAAGAGGAGAAATAGAAACACAAAGCAAAACACACCTTCATACAAAACTCTCAGTAACTTAATGAGAACTTCAAACATGGTATTTATTATACCTTTAAGGTGACTATGTCCAGTTTCCCTTGTATTATTAAACAATCTCATACTTAGAAACCTGCTCCTGATTTGTTTATTGGATATTACAAATCTTAATGGAGTCCTGTTGCCTATATCTTTAGAAAGACAATATGTATTTTGGTAAAACTGATATTTTGGACCCAGAGGGTCCTTGGCTCAAATTCCACCAGAGAATGCTTGTGCTGTGCACCTTCATATGTTATTGGTTAGCATGCTCTAATTTTCTTTTTTAAAAACTGATCTTATTGGTGACCCAAAGGCCTTTCCTTGTTTTTCTAGTAACATAAGGGGAAGGTGAGTGGAAAAGTTATGTGAGATGGAGGGGATAAGTTCCAGGCCTTCTGCATTTCGATAAAATAGATCCCTCTCTAGGATTTCCTTTTTTTCATAGTCTTTCATTACCCGAAATTTTTAACTTTCAGAATCTGGGACAAATATTTTTAATTTTGGCTAGTTAATAATTCAGTTAATAATTAATTATAAACATTTAAAGTCATACTTGTATATGGAGAGTTTAGGGAGAAATTCTTAAAGAAAAATAGGAAGAAGCTATTAGCATGAGTAAACATGCAAAGAAAACTACAAATTCAATTTATTTCTTATGATATATTTACCAACTTAACAGCTAGCAAAAAAGTTTTGCTTTAAAAAATGAGTTCAAAGGTTTTTTGGTAAGTTTCCCTAAAAGTATTTTCAATAATTCTTGTTGTGGTTGTAGGTATGTGTGTGTGGAAACAATTATCATGTTAACACATGAATCATAGCATATATGTTTGCAAATACCTTCAATACTGATATGTTATTTCTTCCGTATGAGGTTTAACATTCCAGACTAAGTGTTTAAGTATATATATAATAGGGAAAACAGATGTCCACGCACTTTGCTTTGCATAACAATTCATTAAAGAATAAGAAATATAACTAAATAAGCTCAGTCTGGCTGGTGCTAACTGTTAGTTACCATGTAACAGTCAGCGACAGGAGAACAATATTTGAATATTTAGACTGGTAGCTTCAATGTTGCAAGATAGATATTTAGTGAGAAGAACACCTGTTGCTAATGTTCCTAATTAATTTTATGGTAGATTTTTATGAATCCAAGTCTAACACCTTGATACAGCCTTATGTGTCCTTAATAGCACACCACCAAAGATAATCAGTGTTAACGCTGATTTGCATGGTCTTCTGTAATGCTTCAAATAGATATTTTTCAACCTTTCTTTCCTTTTTCCTCCTATCCCTAATCTTCCCTTCTCCTTCCTTCCCCTCCATCTGTCCTCTTTCTCACCTCCTTCCCTCTTCCCCTCCCAATGTCCCTCCTTCCTTCCTTCCTTTTTTTCTTCTTTTTAATATATGAGCCAGGCTAAGGTAAATGTTTTAGATGCAGATCACAAAGACAAAATAATGCTTTGTGTCACTATCTAATAAAAAGTAAATGGTGCTTCACTTTTTACATCAAAAGGCTGTTTTTGCTGGAATAGGTGTATATATATGTTCCTTGCATGACAATAATATAAAATTGTCCACACAGAAGGACAGTTTAATGAAAATGGGATTTTACAATTTAGATTGCATATTGATTTCTTTGTTTCTGTCTTCACGCTCTCTTTTTCTTTTTTTCTTCTTTTTTTAGTACCCAGAATTTTAGGAGGAAACAAAAATCTGCTAGATAGAAATTTCAAAGACAGGTTTTTCTTTTTAATCTAGATGTTGAAATATATTACCAGATAATTAGAAAACTTTCATAATAAAAGGGAAAGAACTGGAAATAGATTTAATACAATGCCTAGACAAAGGTTTTGGTGGTTCCAGGGTTCATTCTCCAAAGCTAGTGATGTGTTGGTCATGGGAAGTAGAGAAGTAACTATCTCAATTGTGATATACCTCAAGCCCAGTTTTGTCTTGACTTTGGTCATTTCAGGTCAAACAATTTTGTCTTGTTTTGCTTAGGCCCTAGCAAGGACCCAGCCACAGTCACTGTCTTTGACAGTGTAAGGACCTCAAATTTAGTCCCCCAGGATATAGACTTCTTTTCTTTCCTTTTTTTTTTTTTCTTTTTTCAGTTATGTAACTGCACTGAGCATGTAACCTGGTGATTAATCGCTGTGCTTGACCCTTGGGTCCTGTGGGATAAACTTCCCTGGGGTCTTCTATGGGGTGGAAGGTCCAGTCTCATAACCAGGCATGCCATACGTCTCCCAGTCAGGTCCAAATAGCAGATCACAAGCTCAGAATGGCACAGCTCAGAAGGAATATCCTGAGAGGAGGGGGTTGCCTAAAATGTTAAGAGCAAAAGGAAGAAAATCGACAAACTTGGATGCTAGTTACAATGAAAGATGAGAAATATGAAGAGAGTCATGGTCACTCGAAATCCGAGGCCCAGCTTCATATGTACTCACGCGTTGGCAAGAACCCAAATTTTTAAATACTTGTGTACAAATGAATTATCTGTTCCAGTTAATAGAAGGTTCACTTAAAGCAATTTACAGACAACAAAACAGGATGGGCACACGATGTTCTCTTATTTCGTAGCTCTAACCACTCAGAACACCTTAAGAAACCATGGTCTTGTTGTAGTTCATCGAACAGTAAAAACTGCCAGCTACAAAGTGAAGGGGGAAAAAGTAATCCTAACCCCTTTAAAATCCTGCTTTTTGGAAGAAAAGTGGACACTGAAATGCCTGGTTTTTTTTTTTTTTTTAACATTTTTTTATTGAGTTATAGTCATTTTATAATGTTGTGTCAAATTCCAGTGTAGAGCACAATTTTTCAGTTATACATGAACATACATATATTCATTGTCACTTTTTTTTTTCACTATGAGCTACCACAAGATCTTGAATACATTTCCCTGTGCTATACAGTATAATCTTGTTTATCGATTCTGCATATGCCTGTCAGTTCCTTTCTTACATCTGCTTATTTTAAGTACCTTTAACCCCAAATGATCCTTATGCCAAAGTAGCATATTTTGGGGTGAAATACTCTGCCACTTTTCAGTTGCATATGTGTTTGACAAATGTTTTCTCCACTTGGGAGCTTGTGTTTTCATCCTTTTCACTGTGGGCTTTCACAATGCAAATTTTTTTAAAAAATTTGATGAGGTCTAATTTACCAATTCTTGTTTTATGAATTACACTTTTGATGTCACATTTAAGAACTCTGCCTAGACTTAGCTCCCTAATATTCTATTTTTTTCAAAAGTTTTATAGTTTCACAATTTATGTTAATGTCTATAATTCATTTAGAGATAATTTTTGTTTAAGATGTGAAGTTTAGGTAGAGGGTTTTTTGTTTGTGATTTATTTTGGGCTCTGGACATCCAGTTGCTTCAGCACCATTTTCAAGGTTATCTTTCCTTCTTTGAACCTTTGTCCAAATCATTTGAACATATAGCTTATATAAAGCTTATATAGCTTTTTTATGTTTCTTCTGTTTTGTTTCATTGATCAATGTGTCTTTTCTCCACCAATACTACACTGTTCTGGTTACTGTTGCTACATGGTAAGCCTTAACATCAGCACTTACTCTTACGTGTCAAGATTGTTTTAGCTATTCTTAGGGCCTGTGCCTTTCCAGATAAATTTTAGAATAGGTTTGCCTATTCTACCAAAAGCCTCCTTGGATTTGGATCAGAACTGTATCAAACACATAGTTAAATTTGGGGAGAATTGGCTTCTTCACTATGTTGACTTTTCCAATCCATGGACACAATGTCTCTCTACTTATTTTGCTCTTTGATTTACTTCATCAGCATTTTGTAATTTTCATCCTCTGTGTACTGTGTGCATGTTGTATTAGATTTATACCTACATATTTTGGGGAGGCAATTTTAAATGGTATTGCATTAAAAAATTTTTCTGGTCTCTATATGTTCATTGTGAGATAAAGAAACACACTTGATTTTTGTGTATGGATCTTGTATCTTACAACCCTGCTGAACTCATTTCTTATTACTGAGAGTTGTGTATATGTGTGTGTATGCAAATTTTAAAGTGCTGTTTCTGCTGAACTGTGAAGTCAAAAAGTTGTTAAGTTGACCATCATAAGGCAGGGACCACCTGTATACACATATGACCTGTAAGAGTCTACTGGTGTCAGCATTTTACTACCTCGAGTAAAGTGTGAAAACCTCACGTCTATTTAGTTACATTTATGTTCCCCTCTTCTACATTTCTAGAAATCAGGTAGTGTTAAAATTTTTGCTTCAATCTTCAATACTTCTTCCTTCCCGATGCTTCATGAGCCTTCACTTATCACGTCTTTTCTGTTTGAAGAACTTATTTAGTGAATTTTTGTTTTAATAAAATAAGTTTATTGTAGCAGCAAATTGTTCAATCCTGGTTTTGTGTGTGTGTGTGTGTGTGTGTGTACTTTAGCCAATTTTTTAAGGGTAAGTTAGAGACAGATCCTTTTTGTTTTTGTCTCATTTCCTCTTTATTCTTGAACAATAGTTTTCCCAGATACAGAATCATGGTTGACAGTTATTTTCTTTCAACACTTGAAAAATGCTGTGCTCTTTCCTTCTGGCCTCTGTGGTTGCTGATGAGAAATTTGATAGATTACTTGGAGGTAATGAATCATTTTTCTCTGGCTGATTTCAAGATATTTTCTCTTTATCTTTAGTCTTCAGAACTTTAATTACAATGTGTCTTTGTGTAAATTTCTTTGGGTTTAATCTGTTTATACTTTGCTCAGTTTCTTGGAACTTAATGTTATATCTTTTGCCAAATTTGGGATGTTTTCAGTCATTGTTGCTTCAAATACTCTTTCTGCCCTCTTCTTTTTCTTCTCTCCTTCTGGGACTGCTGATACAAATGATGGATCTTTCATTATTATTCCACAGATTCCTGAGGCTCTGGTTTTGTTTTTGTTTTTTTCACTCCTGTTTCATCTCTGTTGTTTAAATTGGGTGAATTCTATTCATCTCTACTGAAATCCACTGATTCTGTCCTCATCATCTCCATTCTATTGTTGAGACCTCCTAGTGAGTTTTTTTTTTCCTGTTACTGTATTTTTTAGTTCTATGATTTCCAATTTTTAAAATAATTTCTTTTTCTTTGCTGAGTTTTTCTATTTTTCATTTGTTTTAAGACAATTTGTAATTGACTGAAGCATTTTTTTTTAAATGATAGCTGTTCTAAAGTGCTTGTCAGACAGCTCCAACATCTGATTGATCAGTATTGATATCAGTTGATTGGCTTATCTCATACAACTTGTGATTTTCTTGGTTCTTTGTACAACAGCTTTTTTTTTTTTTCTTTTGGTTTTGGAGACTCTGGGTCCTACCCAAATATTTTATTTTATCAGGCAGTCACCCTGTTTAGCTTCACCACTTGGATCTTACCCTATTTTTGCAAGCTGTGGTTTTCCAGTGACAATTCACGTTTCCAAGTTTCTGTGGGGTTGTTTTGGCCTGTTTGGTTTATCTAGTGCTGTTGGGGCCTTACTAGTCTCCACGGAGGTTGTCTGGAAAGGGATTTTCCTAGACAGCTGGGCATTTCTCTGCAGGAATGGATTACATGTGTTTCTCTACAGGTTCCTCCCAGCTGCTCTGGTGTCTCTCCACAGAGGAGGAGAGTCTGAGCCCCCAGATTTTTGACAAAAAGTCTTCCTGGACGAGGCTGCCTGCTGTCGCTGGATCTTTTCTGCCATCTCTGCCCACCCAACTTTGTATGGCATCTCTTTGTGTGAAAAGGAGTCTCAAGCTTGACAGAGAAGGGAGTACCTCTCCTGGTCACTTATTTCCGGCAGGGCTTCCCATCAGTCCTCCTTGCTGGGGGGAGATAGGCTTTATCTGACTCTGTCAAAGGCGCTCACATTTATCTAGAGGGGCAGTGAGTCCGGCTGGGGTGCCTTCTGCTGCAGGAGGAGGGAAATGACAATTCCAGGCGGCCTTTCTCTGTTGGAGGTGAGGACAGGGATGCCCTGCTGCTGTGCTGTTCCTCCAGCTTTGGGGTCCCAGACCAGCTCAACCTTTCAGAATTCTCCTCCGATCGTTATTTATGCCATTTCCAGGGCGTATAGCTGTGCTTTCTGGGGAGGAACAGGAGAAAATGGGTCTACAGCATCTTGTCCCTGAAATTATTTTTGCAGTTAAAATAATAAAATTTACTTTCTGAGCATGTTTATTTTACGTTTACAGAAAAATTGAGCTGAAAGTGTGGAGACTGTCCATATACCCCTTCACCCCACCTCCACATTTCCTCTGTTGTTGATAGCTTGCATTGGTGCATTTATGGTACACTTATGCAGTTTATAAGCCAGTATTGATAGTTTGTTATTAACTAAATTCAGTAGTTTACATAGGGTTCACTCTTTGTCTTGAACAAGAAATCAGCTAGAAGTCCTGTCCTACATGGGCTGTGCCATCACTGGGACGTAGTGGGAATGTCGGAGTTCTGTTGACACGCGGGAGCCTGGGGCTTGCGGCAGGCAGGCGCACCTGATGTATGCTGGGGTGGGGACACTGATCGGATACCCCACTCGCTGGCGGGTGTGGACTTTCTTCAGTGGATCAGAGCCAGAGTTGATCAGGACCTGCTCACGAACATGGCAAGAGCAAGCAGCAATTGGCTGCTGGAACTAATAACAATTTAATATCAAGGAATGATTTAATTTAAACTTTAATCTCATTTTAAGATAATACCATTATGTAAAAGACAACACTGAACAATATCAATAGCTTATTATTTTAAAATAGTAAGTTTTCAGGTTGTTGGTTTATGGAAAATACAAGCTGAGTCAGGGTTCTGAAGAAGAAGAAAATGCTTGATTTCAGCACTTTCTTTTTATTTTGATTCATGAAGTCAAGTCTCATAGGTAGGTTATTGTTCATCTGAACTAAAGAGGAAGCATTGGAAGTGAGATAAGAAAAGAACTGGAAAGTGCGTTTGGAACAGGCTTGCCCAAGATCATGCATTTTTGTCTTGAAAATCTATTAGGATTCCATAGTTGTATAAATTTCACAGTTCTTTTTATTTTATAAAATAGAAAATGATTACAATTTTGTGTAATGTATTGTACAGGTTTAATAAGATTGCGCTCTTGCCAAGTACTGTAGAAACAAATAAATGCAATAGAAAATTGCTGACACACCAGGAAACTGCTAGTTCAACATAAACGCTTTCTGTAAATAAATCTAGTGTAATTTCCCTATACATCTTGACTACGGCTTTCAGCTCTGCCCACAGGAGAGCAGTTGCACGGTGCTGGCAAGAGTTCATACTTTTGCCTCTCCTGCACATTTACAGCCCAGCAATTCAGACATGTGGGCTACATTTGTCACAGCAAAAGTCACCAAAGGAAACTGAGACACAATGCTGACTCTGGCTTTGGTGTCTTCCCAAAAGGTCTGTTGCCAGAAAGCGACAGGTGCATCACACACGATGAAAACGAAGACAGCATCAGAAAGGGACAGTTGTGTTTGGGTCTACTGCCTGTTCACATTGTGGTGTGGGCGGGGAGTTGACCAGGTCAGGATTCAAACCTATGACTGCAAGTTGCTGGATGATGTCGCCTCGGAGTAGCTACCCCTCTCCCAAACGGAGATTCTCTCCTTGCTACCCAACCTGTTCTTTCCTTGACTCACAAAATAGCCGCACCATTTACTATGTTGTGGTTACTCCCCTGTATCCAAATAATTACGATTTCTAGCTGATTTCACTCTAATTATTTGTAATTTAAAATATTTTATTGGTAAACATAACTACAGAAAACTGCATAAAATAAATGCACAGCTTAACAATTATTATAAGGTGAATACCTTGTCTTGTAGTAATCATCAAAAATCATGAAAAATTGACATTGTCAGCCACCCCACAACCTTTCACAAACTGGCCGCCAGTCACAACCCTCTCTCCCACAAGAGTAACAGCTTTCCTGACGTTTGTTATTCAATTGTCTACTTTCCTGTGTAATTTTATCACCTAGTGTATGTCTCTAAATAGTATAGATTTCATTCTTTTAACTTTTTGAAGCAATTATAAATCAATAAGATGTTGCAAAAATAGTACAGAAAGGTCCCAAATAGCCTTCACTCAATTTCCTTCAATAATAACATCTTACATAACTTTAGTAAAATATCAAGCTAGAAAACTGACATTGGTTGAATCTACAGAATTTATATTCAGAATTTTCTGAATGTCACCAATATACAATTTCCTCACATGTGTATATTTTTGTGACCATCACCACAATCAAGATACAAAACTTCCAGCCCTTCAGATATCCCACAGATTACCCCATTATACTCACTCCCTTTTCCCTTAGTCATTTATTAACCTTGGAAGTCATTAACCTGTTCTGTTTAATCTGTAATTTTGAAAATTTTGTACGAAGGGAATCTTACAGCTTATAACCTTTTGAGATTGGCTTTTTTTCAAAGGCAGCATAAATCCCTAGAGATCAATCCAAATGTTGCATGCATCAATATTTTGTTCCTTGTGTGTTGCTAAGTAGTATTTCACAGTATGGATGTACCAGAGTTCCAAGTACCACTGTAAAACATTTGGGTTGCTTTCTGTTTGTGGCTATTATGAATAGAGTTGTTTTCAACCTTTGTGTACAGGTTTTTATGTGAACATAATATGTATTCAATTCTCTGGGATAAATACAGGTTTAATTGTTGGGTAATACTATAGTTTAAACTTTTTATATATAGTATAATGATAATATATGTATATAAATATTTACACTATGTATATACTCACATATATATTAATGCTTAACTTTACTCTCTACCTTTTTATTTTTTTAAATCTAGTTTCTGAAGAAGCTTGATCGTTTTTCTTACAGAATTTTTCGTAGTCTGAGTTTTGCTGGTTGCATTCTCACGATATAGTTTAGCGTGTTCCTCTTCATTTTATATTCCCTGTAAATTATTCTGTATGTAGAGAGTTAATCATATACGACCTAGTGTATCTGGGGGGAGAGGGGCAAGATCACTCTCTAAGTGGAGTTGTGTTCTTCAACAGGAAGCATGCGGTGTCTGTCTCTTTTTTTGTCCATTTAGCCGTCAATGCCTAGATTCTTTATTCATGGTGGCAGAATGATATTACAGTTATATCTGAGGAAGACTGAAATATTGGTCCCAATTCTTCACCCTTCCCTGTGTCCACTCTACACTCTTGCTTTGGCATCTCAAAGGCAAAATGCCTTTCCTGCCTCTTCACCTTGACTTTGGACATGTCACTTGCTTCGGCCAGTGGTTTGTGGGTGAGACTGACAGTGTGCCCATTACATGCCTAGGTTTTAAGAGCCCTCTGTGTTTCCATTTTCCATTTTGTGCTCTGCCATCACCCTGAATCACAGTGTCGATCATGCCTTCATCCTGGGCCCCAGAATGGACATCTGTGGAACAGCCATGGCCAACTGGACCTGCATCTTGAAGTCAGCCGAGCCCAGCCTAGGGCAGCCAGTACTTAACTGATCCTCAGGTCTTGAGAATAAATGATTGCTATTTTAAGACTTAGATATTTCAGGAGCTGTATTATAATGCTTCATTCTTATGTAAATAACTAACTGATAACACTTTCTTTGCTGGGAGCCTTTTACAAAGAGAAACTTCATGCCACCTTCTTGTTCATTTCCCAGTGGATATGCTTTGTAATGGAAATGCAGAATCAATTCTTCATTCTACCTCTTTATTTCTTCTTTTTCAAATATTGCCTTCCTAGTATCCTCCAGAGTAATCCATTAATACTGTTTTGTCTGTTACATGTGTGTGTGCATGTCATGCATGTATATGTGATTGTGCACTCACGCATTTAACATATATGATGTGTTTCTACCTGCCACTGTTATTAGCCTTATTGATGCTTAATTTGTCCAGTTTTTTCTGACTAATAAGATCCTTCCCAAGCAGGTTCCCACATCCTTTTCATAATCTCCAAAGGCTTCTTATCTAGAGTGAGGAGATATCCCAGGCTCCTTGCACACATCCTCCCTCGGACTTGCAGTCTGTCATTTCTCCAGCAAGCCCACGTGGAGTGGGCGCTGGGGGCCCGAGGGGTATTACTGCCGAACTGGTCGGTCATTGTTTCTAGTCCTTTTCAGTGAAGGAAACATCTTCATTGAAATTTCTGAAAATTCTTAATTTACATTTGAAAACATCCTTGCAAATATGTACATCTAAATCCACTTAGAGTTTTGAATGAGGAATTTCTTTCTTAATTTTAAGAAAAAAAAAGTCATGTTTTCATATGGATATTTCCACTTAGAAGTCAGGCTTGGAGCATGTTTATTTAACCTCTTCTACCCTACAAATGTAGCTACTTCTTCCCTCACCAAAATGTTTCTTAATATGCCAGAGACGACAGAATTATACTAATACATGAAATATTCTCAAAATGAGATGTGAGTACTACCGCCATAATATGATTACTAAAAACAGTTGAAATTTTTTTGTGTATAATCCTCGTATTCTCTCTGGTCACAATTCTACTGCAGGTACATACTTATCTTAGTTACTATAATTGCTTTGTTATAAATCTCAATGCTGTAGTTTCAGCTCTATATAGGTAAGCATAATTAATGTTTATAGCTAGCTTTTATGTTGCTGTCTCTGCGTTTATTTTGATTGTCTGAAGCTTGTTTTCTAATTTATTCCCAAGGAACAGCTAGCTGATGGAGGCAATATTGTTTGAGTGTCATGCAATGCCAATTTATCTGTGGTCTTTACATGCAAAAGTCAGTTTGCCTAGATATTAAATCTTTCATTCACATTTTCTTTTCTTGGATATCTTACAATTAATATTCTTCTGTCTTCTGGCATAAACTGATGCTGTTAGAAAGTCTAGTGACAATCTGATACTCTTTATAAGTTACTGATCACTGAAATGATTTTCTTCTTCTTTAATGCCCAATGGTTTTGCAAATCCAAAACTTCTACTAGGATACATGTTGGATTTAGTAATTCTGGCTTTATCTTCCCACATATGCATCATGCCTTTTCAGTGCATACTTCTGAGTTATCTTCCTTCCAGAAAGGCTTTCTAGAATTGTGATTTTATAATTATTCTGTTTCCTGGTTTTAATCTTCTTATCTTAGCGATTTCCATATATGTGTGTTGAGATCTTGGTTGCCTAGTTTCTGTGTGTCACTTTGTCTCCACTCTTCTTCGTTTCTTTTACCTTCTATATCTTTTAAGGAATTACCTGTTGAGTCTGTTCACTCTGTGTACTTTCTAGTTTACTGTTTCTTTCTGAAATGACATTTCTTTTATTTCTAATTTTCCCTGGAGGTCTGTCACCAAACTTTTGAGCTTTTTTCTAATTCTTGTCTTGCTGTAATTTCATATCTTGTATTACTTCCTTAAGGGTTTTTAGTTTCTAGTTTGTTTTTTTTTTTTTTTTTGGAAATATTTAATAATAGTTCTCTTCTGTTTAATGGACATGACTTTCTGGAAGATGTTCGTTATCTACAGGAATGTTATCCTGTATTAATCTCTTTTTCTTTAAGATAGCTTTGTATAGTCTGATCTTAATTCTTTTGTTGCTAATTTTTGCAAGAAATTAATTTTCCAAACTTTGTTTACTTTAAGATACCTTTCCTAACTTCCAGAAATTTTTAGGATAGCTCTAGAACTCTCTCTTCTGTTGTTCTTGTGAAATGTCTAAAAACCATAACACACATGTACAATTTTATTTTAATCTTTCCCCCTTATTTCTATTGTCCTTGATCAGTCATATTTCAATTATATTTCCAGTAATTTCTCCTCAGTGTGAGATGTATTTCCTAAAATGGGGTTTTGGCTTGTTAGCTGTGAGGGTTTTCAGAGCCCAGCCAACCCAGCGCACTCAGGCCATTTCAGAGCACCTGTAGTCACCCTCTACTGGAGTATTTACCCCTCCCCACCTCAGCACCTGCTCTCAGATTGGTTCACTGAGATTTCTCATGAGTGTCTTTGATTAATTCTGAATTATTAGGTCCTAAAGACATCCTCTTGTTTTTTTCAGTTTCTCTTGCATGGATACTAAAAACACAAAGATTTTATAGCTGTCTTTTCATCAGCACTTATCGATATTTTGATTTTTATGGGAAATAAAAATTAGAAAATAAAAAGGTAACTGAGATAGCAATTAATGGAACTCAGAAATGTCAGAAAAGCATTAACAATGGCTCACTCTAAGAACACATTGGACCAGAGATTCCTACAAATCCATAAAGCCACTTCTTAATTATGTATTTTGCTTTTATTTTTAAATAAAATTCTTATTTTCAGATGACATTGGGGCTAAATTTAGATTTCTCAGCAATTTTCTTAGATTATTACACATTCTACAGTTTCACCAAATGATGGATAGTTTATCTCTTTTTAATGCTTACCTTTTCAGGATTGTTTCCATAATAATTCTCAAAGGTCATGGCATTCACAGCTCTTTATGTCAATAGAGGTTCTGCCTAAATCTACTGAATCATTCATGAATATATTCTTAATGTAAATAATTGCTTTTTTATGTTAGAAACGTATCTTTAAGTCAGCTTTTCTCTTTTTTGCATGAATGGCACTGTTTCTCAACTTAATAGCTTGATAAGACTAGGGGGAAAGTTGCCATGTAATTGATTTCTACATTTATGCCAGCTTTACCCTACTAAAAAAATGAAGCTTTATGATCTTGTTTAAAAGAGTTTAGGAATACTGGAAGTGCATGATAAAACCCACTACATGGTGCTTTCCTTTACAAGCACCTGATAAGGATTATTAAATTGGATTTTAATTTGAATCCCTTTCAAATGTATATATCTACCAGTATTTGTGTTACCCTGTTGAAACCATAGGGTAAACAGATCTAGCTATTTTTGGCATCTAAGCATGGTGGAGAACAAAATGAAGAGATGTAGATACAACCTCAGCATCTTTCTTAACACCGTGCTGTAGGGCAGCTACCACAAATTAAAGTTAGCCCAGGAATTTTGATCTACTTGTCATCATTCGGACATTAAAAAACATCCATTTGGAGGCTTATTCTCATGCTGACTGCAGCTGGTGGGCCAGCCCAGTCCCGTGGAAGCCTGTTCAGAAGCAGGCCTCCGTTCCCTGGCACCTGCAGGCTTGTTAAGCAGCCCAGCCTGATAACTTCACCCATTACTCTGAGCGAGAGAGCACTTGAATGACAGGCACCGAGCCAGTGTTTACCCTGTGGGGCTCGTGACACACACAATGTCTGTCAACAGTCCCTATCACTTGCCTGCTTATGCAGACTTTTTTTTTCCTGATGTATTCATCACCAGACTGCAGACACCTAGTTAATCCATTTAGAACCTATCAGCTCTGTTCATCGGCTCATAAACCTATTACCTTGGAGGCGCGGTGCTAAGGGACACAGGTGCCAGACCAGTGCACAAAACCCAATTGAGTTATGTAGCAGGCAGTGAGGGGCTCCTAATCACGATGCCGACTGCATGGGGAATTGCCCGTGTTATGTGGTAGCAGCCACTTTATTAAATATCGATTTAAATCACGGCCTTTAATCAAATCTGATAGAAGACCTTTTTCACCTTCGCCCCTCTTCGGCTCCCCCCCCCCCCCTTTCCAATCAGCCTGTCTGGTGACATCGGAGCTGAGGAATGAATAGTTAGCAAGTAGTTCACCAGAAAACCCTTTGCAGCAGTAATGAGGCATTTGTGATAATCGAGTGATGAAATGTAAATGGGCAGTAATGAGCACAATTACGTCCACTAGGGAACCATCAGCGTGGCTTCTTTCCTCACAGATAGATGAGCTCTTTCTCTGACATTGCCCACTGCTGACTTCACTTCGCAGGATGCCTCGCGCGGGTGGGGAGAGGCCTGGGGGGCGAGGGGGTGGGGAGCT
Source organism: Camelus ferus (assembly GCF_009834535.1). NCBI lineage: Eukaryota > Metazoa > Chordata > Mammalia > Artiodactyla > Camelidae > Camelus > Camelus ferus. The sequence goes on from NC_045715.1 coordinate 6,292,935, forward strand.
GAGAAACAGCACAGAGAAGACGGCCCGGACCGCGGTCCGGTCAGCGCCCTGGCGGGAGCCACTTTGGTCCCCAACACGCCGGCCAGGACCTTCACCCGCCGTCTCCGCACCCCGCCCCTCCTCTCCCTGCCCTCGCGGTCCTTGGAGATGCTAGGACTCCATTGGCTGCGAGGCTGGAAAGCCGCCTCGCTGTGCTAACGAGCTTGCGTGAACCTCGGCCTGTGTGTTACACTGGAAAACCGTGCAGTGGGACTGGGGCCGACTGGATGTGAGCAGAGACTGAAGCCAAGAAATGGGACCCTTGCCAGGGAACACCAGGACACTGCCGCCGGTGTCATCTTTGTAGGCAGGGAGCTAGCGGGGAGAAAGATGCTGGCGTTTCCAGGAAACAGGACAGCTCAGCACATCTGTTACCGCTCTAGCCAGAGCTAACGCAATCTGGCATTGCGTGGCAGGATGTTTTTACAACAAAACCAGAGTGGTCTACCAGTTGCAGGACAAATTGTAGCGTGCGGAAAATGTTTCATTATCTTAAAAAATTTTTTTTAAATTAGTTGGAGAAAAACGTAGTCAGCCCTTGACACAGGAAATATGTATTAAGATGTTTTAAGAACACATTTGAAATGAACGACTAGTTCACTAATATGACTATAATGTACACACAGTCACATTAAAATTAGAGAAACAAATATGTCTTTATAAATAGCTTTACTATTTATAAATAAATGAGTTTAAGTGTAGATGTACAGATGTAAGGGATCAGAGTTAGGATATGAAAACTGATTTTAATGAATGTTCAATTAAAAGCTAGCTAATGTTATTTTGTATTAGAGGTTTCCAAATCCACAAAAACTTAATATTTTCTAAGATTATATTCTCAGCTTGTAGTAGAGCAACTGCCATATTTTTTGTTATTTTTTTCTTGTTACTACTGTTTTGTTTTCGAACTTCGCATCATTAAATGTCTACTTTATAGATATTTATTTTATTTAATATTTTAATTTTAATATTTATTATTATAATTTTTATTAATTTATATGTTTAAATTATATTTATTTAATATTTAATATTTTTATTAGCCAGAGTTGGTAAATTATAAAAAATATTAGGCCAAATTTCTGTCAGTAGACCAAGCTGTTAAATGTACATGGCTGTTGATCAATATGAGAAATGCATCTATTGTTTAATAATATTCATTTGCCCAAAGACAAATTGACAAGGTTAGCAACACTTCAATTTTCTAAGTAGTTATTTTAAGGACGACTTTTCCTGGGATACTCATTTTAAAGAGTGCTGAATTTGTGGAGAGCTAGGGTTCATGGGTGGCTTCATCCTCATAGTCTTGAATATATTGGGAAAGTTTGGCAAAATGATTCGCTCAGAGAAATTGATGAATTGCCTTTTAGTGAGCTGGTTATTTGGTGTATCACTTATTCAGTAAATAGCCTTCTGGCAAGCTGACTTTTGTTAAATTGGCTTTAAAAACTTTGACTTAGAAAGTGTTTAAAAAATGCCAATCTGACCTAATTAAAAATAAATCAGTGGCATCTACTGATTTAGTATAGAAAGGTAATATCACAAATCAGCACCCTGAGTCACTCAAGACCCTTAATCTTATGACAAAAGTGCAAAACTAAGACCTTCTGAGGCAGTGATTATAAAAATTGATGAAACACTGTGTGTAACTTAGCTTCGCTTGCTCCAGCAACCTTAATTCTTGTGACGCTACAACTTGATTGGGTACCAGAACTGTAATAGGTCCCCCTACAGACACCACGTGGTTTCCTTTCTACACCTTCGTTTATCCAGGCCTTTCTAGCCTGGGCCCTTCCTTCTCTTCTTTTTCTTCATCATCACCTAACCTAACGATCCCTTCCTCCTTGGGAAACCTTTCTCAGTTCCCAAGACTGGATAGTTTGAACATTTTCTCAGCATCCATTGCTTTGTTTCTTAGTTCTACTTCACATATTTTATTCACAGTGAAGTTCTTGGAGTTAAAATATTCAAAGATGAATTTTTAGGTTTGTATCTGCTGCATGAATTTTGTTGCCTGGGGGATAGTAGTTTCTCAATAAATGTTTATTAACTAGAATTGGAACGGTTTTAACCCACCTTCTTGACTTAGTAAGTACTCAGACAGAAACCTAATTGCATCCTACTCTTATCCTTTTAATTTTTAATCTGCCACCTCTCTCTCTTAAAAAAGCAAGTCCTGTAAATTGAAGGTTCTATGAGGTGTGAGTGTGTTAAGAAAGCTTTAAGAAAAGTCTCTCTTCTTCTCTGGTACAATAAAACCCAGTTTGCTCAAAATGATTGTTTTCCTGAGCATCTGACATGAATATAGGTCTGACTCTGACAGTTAAAGAATGCTTTGTTTGTGGCTTTTTTTCTTTCAAAATTAGTGTGCATTTATAAAGGATGTAAAATACACATGAAATGACAACACAGGGAGAAGAGCTGACCTACTTAGAAGAACAAGCTGTTTTTAACAATACGGGACCATGTGTTTCATGTATTTGAATTTAAAGTTGCATGATAATAAATCCTTGCAGATGTACTAATTAACATGGATCCTCCAGTTAGCAAAACCAGGATGCCTGCTTGGCAACGCTTTTCTAGCCTGTTTAAAAGCCCCATCCCATGAAAGATGTTACTCTAATTCAAGTTGCCCTTGCTCACAATTTATTCCTATCAAGAGGGCTGAAAGGTTCCAGTGTTAAGCTATTTCTTTGTTCATTTTTCATGACTTTTTCTTCATGCTGGCTTTTTAGTATAGTGTTTCACTAATGCTTAGCAGCTCTACTATAGGAAAAAAAAAATAAACCATTCAGTTCCATTAATTTGGGGGTGGAATAAAAAGACATACAATAAGAAAAGATTCAGAGAATCAGATGGAAATGTGGAAATTATCATTTTCAGTCACCCCACTATTGTGGACTGGCTGTACTCTATATAAATTCTGAAGTACGCCTACTTCTAAATGCACATTTACCGTTTTATCATTTTTCATTCATTATTTTCTAAAAAGCTGTTAACAGTAAGCCTAAAGGCCATACTTAAGCTATCACTCCAAAAAATATAAAGAAACTCATTTGAGTCTTTTAGAAATAACATTGGTCTGTGTTATATGGTATATGGCACATATCAACAATGCATTTCACTTTTAACCTGTCCCATAAGCCCATTCGCAGTTATTCATGGATGCAGTTAGACGAGGTTATTTTCCCCCTGACAAAAATGGGCCATTTTTCCCTGTTTAGCAAAATCTGGAACACAGATCATTATAGCGCTTTTGGCAGCTAATTTGAAAATCAGTGACTCAACTTTGAGAAGAATCTTTTTTTCTGCCCTAAAGAATCTCTGAGTTTTCAGACTCCAGTAATTGAAAAATCCCCAAACACTCACTCACAGAGGAGATACACATTACTGCAGGAACAGTCTACAAATTGTAAAGTATTCAATTTACATCCCCAGCACCTCAGGGCAGTTCTGAAGAATTTATATCTTTGGGAACCTTTGAACTAACAAAAGATAACATTTCACAGTAAAGTCTACTTGGATAAAACTTTTTAACTCCCTTCTATCCTCTTATAAAGGAACTGCTTCCTTCACGTGATTCTGACTGGGAAGATGAACCCCAGCCGTGAAAAAATTGGACAGAAAAGAAAAAGAAATGGAAAAAACAAAAACAAAAAAACAGGAACATCTTTTCTGTCAAAAAACGATGCCTACGTGCATGTTAATTATTCCTGAGCCGCCGTGGCACAGTTATTATAGCTCTTTGTTTTAAGGAGCAAAACAAAAGGAAGTTTTATTTTTATGATTGTACTTCAAATTTCAGGAAAAAAGGATCCAATTTTTTTTTTTTTCTATTTGGGATTGTCACCTTGGTACATAGTTTTTTGATTAATAAATACATCTGGTATTTTTGATATTTTTAAGGAAGTTTAGGAAAAGACGGTTTTATTGGAGCACTAAAATTCGGCGCATCCATGAAACGAACTTCTTGTCAGAGGTTCCAATTAGCAAATAAAAACTCTTCTCCTTGTTAATTACCACGTGTACTTCCACAGCCAATGAGCCTTAAATGATTAATTTAATTTGAAAAATATGCCTCTGTAGTGTTTGGTTCTCCTTGTTTTCTGGCTCTTGTAAAGGAAGCAGTAAGAAATTTGCAGTGGATTAAATTGGACCTGCATTTTCTAGGTAGGAAGTGATCTTTCTCTGCCCCTTCCTCTGGCTTTTTGATCAAAGATGATTTCTTGTAGAGTAATTACTAATTTTCTGACATCTGTGGCTCAGGACAGAGTTAGCATTTGGACTGAAAATTTTAGCAAAGAAAAACTCCTTTATGAAACCCTTTCTCAATTTAATTAGCATATTTATTATCAATACTATGGTAACAATAATGAAGCATTTAAATGCAATAACTTGATAAGTCTTTTTTTAAGTTTAAAAATTGATCAATGTTCCTGTTAAGTAATAATCTAGGAATCTCATAAAACTGGTTTATTCAGCCCAGAAAATTAGGCAATCCATCATGACTGATTTGCTCACATGTTCCCCTGCAAATAAGTGAGATGGAAACTTTAAAACCAATAAGATAATGCACTTTACAAATTCAGCTGAGAGAGATGGATAAACTAAGATGCCACCAGCATCAGCTACAAAAAAATCTGTTGTGTTTCCAATTATTTGAGCAGATTTTTGTATCCCAATTTGCTGCCAGCCTGGCTGCATCTAGCCCCCTCCTCCTGTTTTTTCAAACCAAATCATCAGGTCTTAAATCAGAACAAGCTCATCATATCATCCTATGAAAGGCCAACAGGGGATAAAGGACCCCAGATGTTATATGAGTGTTCTTTTAGGCTTTCATTTCAGCCTTCCTGCGTTCCCCATGCTGCTTTTTACTTGTCAGAACGGAAAATGTGCTTTGATAGATAACAACCCTATTTTCTTCACTGGCTGAGCTTAGAGAATACCATTAAGTATTGATATCTAGGGTGCTTAACTAGGGAATGCAATCACAGCAGTCCCAAAATTGGGGTTCTGTTGCATTATTTTACATGCCAAGATTTTTGAAAGACTCCAAATTAATTTTGTTTTCCTTAGGAAATAAAAGTCATAGGGTTTTAGTTGTGAGAGATGAAAGGAAGGGAACCAAGGCCCGTGCCTCCCTGTATCTCTCCTTCCTCCTGCAGATCTCCGCTCACATCAAGGGGTCCAGATACCCCTGGGAAGCCTTGCAGAGGTGAATTCTTGAAACGGAACTGTAGCCCCAGCCTGCCAAAGCAAACTGTTGAAATGCTTTGTACTTGGAGAGCTTAGCATTTGTACAACTTTGGTCCTGTTATCAAAGAAAGGGAGAAAAATTAAGGAATCTTCCATAATCTGCCTTCAGAGACAATCTCATCACACTTGATGATGGTAACAACTCTGACACATGGCAAACTGGGGCATCTCAACTTGCTTGTGACGGGGTTCAAGGTCAGCCTATGCTAACTATGTAACGCAGCCACCTTGTGTGATTTGATGCAGGAGACAAAATCACTCTCCTCTGGATTCCAGTAAAACTGTATGTAAAAAAAAAAAAAAATATATATATATATATTATAATATATATATATATATAAATATATATATATATACACACACATATGTATACTTTTATAGGCTTTGCTGGATATGTGTCATAAAAGGATGCCCAGTTTTGCTTGTAGCTTCCTGGACTCTGTGGCGAATGCAGGCTCTGCCTGAGAGGAAAGTAGGTGAAAGTTAAACTGAATGAGAAGAGGTGTTTGCTTACAGTAGCCTAAGGTCATGTAGGTGGAGGAAAATCCTGGGATGATGTTTTATGAGAAAATACCACTGTTGTTAAGTCTACAGCAGCATCCTTAACTGGAAGGTGATTTCCCCTTCACCCCCAGGGGACACTTGACAGTGTCTGGAGACACGTTTGATTGTCGCAGTTGGAGGTGGTGTGTTCCTGATACATAGTTGGTAGAGGCCCAGGAGTGCAGCTAAACATGTGACAACGTGTTTAGGACATGTGAGGACAGTCCCCCATAGCAATGATCTAGCCCCAGAGGCCGCAGTGACAAGGATGAGACACTCCAGTGGAAACGGTGGAAATGGCACAAGGGGCACTGATGTCACATGCTGGGAGGACGGGAGCGGGAGGAGGTGGCAGGACTGGCTTGGCCATCAGTGCGGTGAGAACTGGGAATCCAGCCAAGGCTGGACCCTCTCCTGTGGCTCATACAGGTGCCACAGGATTGAACCTAAAGGAACTTCCAGGGCTGGTCTGTTCAGCTTGTAACACTTCTGTGACTAGCGGCTGGAAATGATTAAAAATTATCTGCTAATAATAAGCTGTAAGATGAAAAGGCACCCAGCTGCTCAGATTAAACCCTGCAGTCGCCCGTCAACCAGATAGTACTAAATGGCACGTGGTGGCCACTAGATAAATGTTCATTTAATGAACAAAAGAATAATTGCTTTTTAATTGAATGAATAAACAAATGAGCTAAGTATTTCTGGATGTCCGTACTTGAAGAGGTTGACTGACTCTTCTCAGTCACTAAGCTCAGCAGGACTGGTTTGATGACAGATGCCTTAGAGATTGTGAGGGGCAGGATGCAGACAGACCTCAGAGCTTCTGACGCTTGCAGAAGCAGTTGGCTCACCTGAACTGTGCAATAGAGATGGGTGGTTTATAGGCGGATACATGCATTAAGACGTTGAGCATTTTATGATCAACAGCATATCCCAAATTATCTGCAAGCAAAAAGTACACTGATATTTTGTACTTCTTTGCCTGTTAGTTTCAAAGACTAAGAATCAAAAATAAGTTAGAGACATAAAATAGGTCAAAATTTATGAAATTGCTAATATTTAAGCTTTAGACCTATAAGAATAGTGATTTTGTATGGTTTGATCTAAATGAAAGAAGTTTAGGATAAATAAGGCAAAATGTATACAGTGTCTTTGTGCAAATGGTATAGAGCAAATTTCCTTACCAGTAATCATGCAAATCCACTGTCAGCTTCGCTGATACATATGGGTATGTGTATATTCCACCATGCAGCTGTGGAGCAGGTGCGGGGAGCAGATAAAGGATGGGAGAGAAACAAGCTGGTGAAAGGAGTAGAAATTCCTGTCCACAGAGGGACACCCTGCCTGGGATAAAGACCTGTGGTGGCTAATTAAAGTCAGTCCCAGGCAGGCATAGAGATCCCAGAAGATTGGGATCTTATGGTTGAGTTAGAGGATTTGGGTATAAATAACAGTGACTGTGGCCTCAGATACAGTATTGAGTTTAAGTGGAGAAATCCACGTGAGCAAATATGAAAAAGTACCAGGACTGTATTATGGCAAGAAACCTTTGGGCAGAAGCAGCCAGTAGAGCAGAATGGATTTCCTAAGGAACATGTAGAAATCTCAAAATGGTAAGCATGAGCCATTTCTCAAGGTTCTTTTCCTTTAGCTTCAGTGTCAGTTCTACTAAAGTTTCTCCTTCTATCTCCCTGAGCTTTTCTTCAGCTCATCTGCCTTGTTCCATTAACCTTGGTATTACTCAGGCAACCATCTTGATCATCTGCTGTTTCTGTTACAGTTTTTACTAGGACTAGCTCATGCTACAGTCATAATTGATGACTCTTTATAATCTATCCTCTCCATCCCAGAGCTTCCCTTCAGCTCCAGACATGAATAACCAACATATATAATCCTTCTACTTCAGTGTATTTGCAGCTTAACTCAACATTTCTATTCTTGCATCCCTTCCTAACTACCACCAGTCTGTTATTCATTATCCTCCCATGCCTCTAACATGGGCTGATTGCATGACCATTTTGCCTGTGTTACCTGCTAAACTTACTCAGGTCTGTTCTTGCTTTTCCATTGCCACCACCATTTTCAGCTGTACGACCTTGGATTAGTTATTTAACCTCACTAAATCTTTAAATAATTCCCCCTACTTCTTGTCTTGCCTCCATTTAATTAATTCTCCATGTTGTAGCCACAGCTACCTACCTATAAAACAAATCTAATCATGCCGTCCCCCTGCCTGGTAATATCTGTTGCAGCCCCGTTGCCTGTAAGCTAAAATTTAGTTGTTTAATATTGGGTTCAGCACATCCCTGATCCCAGTTACCTTTCTCTCTTCTATCGTATCTTGCTACCTCTTATCCCTCTGTTAATTTCTTACCAGTGCCCATTTCCTGCCACCCACATATGTTGTTTCATCCCTGCATACTTTCCTTGCACTGTTCCCTTGGCTTTTAAAAGCCTTCTCATTGTTTACTCCTTTGGTCAACTCTCACTCATACTCCAATTTAAGCATCATCGCTTCCATGTAGCATCCGCTGAACTGTGTATTTAGACGAGATGCCTTCTTTTCCTATTTAACTATAATATCCTACACCATCACTAAGTTAGTAGTACTATGGTCATTTTCAAACTCGTGCTGAACTGTTATTTTATTCAAGTTTCATACAGGGTGACAATGAGGGAGGGAAGTAAATGGGATTCTGAGTCCAGCTTCACCTCAAATAAGGAAACTTTGCGTTTATCTATTTTAAAATTATTCACCCAAATAAGATTTCATTTAAAGAAAGTTCTCAGCAGCAACATCAGCCAGAAAGCAAGTCCCCTGAAAGTCACTGCCATGTCATACTGAAGTTTTCTGCCTGTGACAGTTCCATGAAGTCTTCGATGTCATGCACCAGACATAGTGCTTAGCCACAACAGGAGTTATTAACGAACACATATGGCTCACAGTAAACATTAAACAAGTGATAATTGATAGCAATAATCATATTTTTCATGCTAAATATTCAAAACTTAGTGTTTTCATATTTGGCAACTTTTTACCAAATAATACTTGTATATGTGTGTTTATCAACACAGAAAGTTACGTATATTTAACCTTCTTTAAATGTAGATATAAATGTGCATTTATATTTGTATATAATGAACTGTATTTATATAGTTGATGTATTTGTATGTAATGAAATATGTATATATCTCAAAGACTCTTCTCTTGACTGTACTTTGTTCAGATTCCTCAGAACTCTCTGCTGAACTAGATCTGATCTTGGCTTCTCTCTTTGTCCTTAGAATCCAGCTAAACAAGAATTCTGCTGAATCAGTTTAGGGAAAATCCCACACCCTTGGTATCTAATGACCCTTGATATCTTGTTACCCTGGCCTGCCTTCAGCAAGAATTCTGTTGAGTCATTCTAGTAAGAATTCCCCTTAGCCCTGATGTCTTCTCTCAGTGATTTCTCACCCAATGACCCTCACTTAAATAAATCCCCACTTGTCCTTTGTAGAGTCAGAGCTGAGTCCAGTCTCTCTGTCCCACCGCAAGACCCCACGGCAGTGGTCCCTACATCCAACGTGCTGCCCCTCCACCCCCTCGAATAAGATGGGCTTTACCATCCTTTAACAGTTGGCATTGGAAAATACTTTTCTTTAACAGTTAGAACCATATTTTTCCTTAAAATGTATGTACCTGTTTATACTGGTATGTGTGCTTATTATCATCTGCCTGTAAAAAAGCATCTTTACCTGAAGTTGCTCTAAGTAAGATGCCGGACCTTGAAATCCTGCCTTCCCTGTTTGAGGTATAGCAATTTTATCACATATTTACAAAGCTACGTTCTTAAAGTGGTTTGTAAGTACTTTCGCACGTAAGAATTCAACACAATTATCTATTGTCATCAGAATAGACACAAAGGATAATAAGAAGCTCCTTCTGTCTTTAAACCATGCAGATCCCATACCACATGCGTATCAATCTGCAAATCAGCCATAGACCCGAGAAGAGGCGGTTTATTGATTGCACAACCCAAGCTGCTCTAAATATGCGATTGTCACCATGAGAAGTGAAGACAGTGACTTGGAGGCAGCCTGAGATCATCCAAACAATATGTGTGGACTTTCACAAAGGGAATCTGAGACTGCAGCTGTTTAGGACATGGCTAAATAGGCCGTGGCTTAAATTATGAAGGGCTGACAAGTCATTTAGAAGTTAAATCATAAATAGACAAACTCCAGGCCTTGTGGTTTAAGACACACAAATTTGTCACTGTCTAAGCAGGGGATGCTGGACAAGAGTTTCTATGATATCAAAACTCATCATCCTAAAATAGAATTCAGGGGAAAATTAAATGGATTTTTAAAAATCAGTTAACATAATGTATTACTTATTAAATTCTTTCATAGAGCAAATAGAAGACTAATTTCTCTGGAGCCATTCATGCCCCCAAAAGTTATAATTAAAGACACAAATTGAATGATTTTAATAACGATGAACGTTCACCTTTCTGGTGCTTAGATATGGTAATATGGGAGTCACAGAAGGACTCCGTCTTCCACCTTCATTTAACTTTCTCTCCTGGGATTTATAAGGGCACTTTTCCCTCATGTATTTATTTATGGACATTAAAATATCAGGACCTGAGTGGCTGTTTTTCAAAGACAGAATTAGTGTCGCCTGCTCAAAAAAAAAAAAAAAAAAAAAAAAAGAAGGAGCTTGGAGACTATAAAAGGATTTTTGAACTTCCCAGTGTGCACATCTCTGCATGTTTACATCTTCGTGTCTTTCCTCTTGTTCAGGGTCCTGCCAGGAACATGGATTTATTTGCACGCATGTTGGCACCCTGCCTCTGTTGTTTCCCTTTTTCCCAAACACAGTTAATGATCAGTGAAGACTTGACACAAAGCACTCGTAATGGAAAAGGGAAATCAGAAATATTCTTAAAAGATGGTGGCAAAATGCAGTATTAAAACTTGCTGGAAAATAAGCAACCTCTGCAAGCTGGTTGGTCTGAATATTTGTAGTTTTGTATCATTTAGGAAAATCCTATTATGGCCTTAGCCACAGACACATCCCTGGTGTGCAAGATAGAGGCAGTTCATAAAATACACAGCATTTTCAGCCAGAAAATAGGGCAGCCTATTGCTTTCTGTGGATGGCTGTTACACCCAAGTTCCCATCAATAGAACATAATCTCATTGCAGCAGGCGATACATGGTATCAATGAAACAGGAGTATTTTTAGATATGTGCTGACCGCTTCTACCTAAAGAACAGAAAGATTTTGTGTTTTCCTAATGACTAGGATCTTCAGAACCATATTTGTAAAACAAGGTAGTAAAACAAAGAGGTGCAGTAGTTAAACATAGGTACTCAGAGAATTCTATTTAATTTTTCTTTTTCTTTTCAGCCTCTTTCTCTCTCTCCTGCATAAACTGTCATTTCTTCAGCTGCCATTACAAAATGATCTGAGTCATGGTGTCAGCTACATAATTAATCCTCCCATCAGTGGATGCCAAATTAGATGCCTGTTTCCGTAATGCCCTCTCGCTGATAGAGAAGGGGGCTCTATGTGCATTTGACACTTGATCAGTATAATTCCCCCAAAGATTAGGAGAGATGCCAAATTCCAGAAGCTTCTGTGTGTACCTACCTAATAGTAGGTGGGCTACACACCCAACCTGGCCAGTCTCCACTCAGGCAAAATAAAATAAATTTTGCTGGGCTGTTATCACAATGATTAAAATATAATAAGCTAATGAGATTACACCAGCTGATTGTGAACACGACCAATTGTGTTAATTGGAAGCTCCTGAATGGCAATTTTAGCTGCTGCTGAGTTTTGAAATATAATCAGTTTTACTAATTTTATCTGATTTCTTAATGAAGCTTGCCCTGAGCAATTGTTCTATGTGTTCTTTAGCAAACAGTGTGTGTCATAACTGCTGACATTAATCTCGATTACTTTAGTTAAATAGTTATACTTGGGTGGCTTTCAAAAAATACATCATAGTAGATGTAACGCTGGAAAGCAAATAGCTTTTTTGTTTTGTTCTTTGTTTCTTTGGCTACATTTTATTATTTGGGGCACTCCAACCGTGGAAATCCTCCTTTGGTGTTACCAGATCCTGCCCAGAGTCTCACTGTCTTAAGCCAGAAGAGCTACTATTTGTTGTTTTGTAATAGTCCTCCTCTATCATTTGAGGGATGAAGGTAAGAGTTGTGCTGAGGAGAAACTTAACTGATGTCAAATGTAGCTGGTCTACAAGACTAGGAGGGGGAAAAAGTTGTTGAAATGTTTAGAGACAGTTTCCATCCGAGGGCTTGACTTCGGCAGCACACAGATCATAGCATCAGTACCAGCCACCAGCATTAATGGCTGGGAACTCCAGGAGAGCAAGCACTCGAGTTGTTTGTTTTCACAGTGGATTAATATACATCGGATGGCTCCTTTGAGCTTTTTAAGTGCATTGGAAGACTGCCATGCCATACAGCCAATAATAAAAGACTGGAGATGCTAAAAAAAAATAAAGTTTGGGGAAACCAGAAATGCCATTTATGCAAGCAAAAGAAACATCTCTCATCCCCTGATTTTTTTTTACCCACAGTCTTTCAACATCTGCAGTTAAGATTGTATATTTAGATTATTTAATGCTTGTGAGCAAAGGTTAAATGGGTTTTTATAGGAACAAATGAGAGGATGGGATAAAACCTTTTGGGATCCCATGAAACATCTAAAAATGAGACAGTGTATATTAAAACATCACGGAAAAGCAATTTTAAAATTAAGTGCTTACATAAGCAAAGGTGTTATACCACTCCCCCCTCCATCCACGCTGATATTTTAAAACTTTTTTTATTGAGTTACAATGTTGTATGCAGGTGGATGCATAAATTGTACAAATTGTCAATATACAACTGGGTTTTTTTAGGTATGTATATATCGTGTAATTGCCACTCAGATTAAGACACCAAGACTGGAGCCTTTCTAGTACCCCAGATTCACTTTATAATTATTTTATCTATATTGGTATTTAATTTTGTCTAGATATTTATATTTGTAAAAGAAATTAGTAAGTGACTCTGTTTCTCATTCTATACTTAGCTAGGTTTGCTATTGAGCTATATTGGCTTGTACATTAGAGTTTTCCAAGTTTTTCTTTTCCTACTTTCTGGAACAGTGTTCAAAGTTATAGATTGTTTCTTTCTTGAAATTTTGATAAAACTCTCCTGGAAAACCATCTGGCCCATCTATTCTTTTGTTCACATTTCTGTGTGGTCATTTTAAGTTATTGTCAGTTTCAACTAAGTTTCAAAATTATTGGTCTGTATTTATTACTCAAAGAAGTGTAATATTAATTTATTTTTATCAAGCTTCCTGGCTTTTGTTTAGTTTTGAAAAATCCAGTTGAATGTGTGTGTAAAACTTGAATTTTAGAGGCTGCATTTTGCCTGTTGCGCATTCCATTCACACGTGTAATGGGACATGGATGTGGAAAATAAGCCTTTGAGCAAATGGTGTATTTGCTCAGAAATAAAGTAAGAAGTATATTTCATGTTAGGGTTGAAAAAAATGAAAAGCTCTCAATTCAAACTCAAGGACAAAAAACACTGGTTTAAAAAAAACAACAGGGAAACAACTTTGTTACTATTTGCAGGGAAGTATTTGACCTGCATCCTTCAGACAGTTCATGTAACGGCATATTGTTTTCATGGCCTTCTGTTTTGATGCAATTTCAGACTTACAGAAGAGTGTCAAGAATCAGTAAAGGAACTCATGTATACCCTTTACCATTTACTGTTACTGTTCCCTGTTTATATTTTGCCCCAATTGCTTTATCATTTTCTCTCACTCTTCTAATCTCTCTGGAAAAAAGATAGATAGATAGATAGATAGATAGATAGATAGATAGATAGATAGATAGATAGATAATGTAGATATGGAGATAGACACTTATTTTTCTTAACCAATTGAGAGTAAGTTGTAATCAGCATGGCCCATAAATACATCCTTCAGTCTGCATTTCCAAATAATAAAGAACGTTCTCGGACAGAACCACAGTACAGTTATCAATGTCAGAATTTTAACAGTGATGGAATGACTCTTGTCTAATTTCCTGTCCATAGTCACTTTGTACCAGTCATTCCAGTAATGCCCTTCATGTCTTAAACTTTTTTTTAACCAGTTTAAGATCAAGGCCATGATTATGCATTGCATTTTACTTAAGTAATATCTTGCTAATCACCTTTAAATCTGGAATATTTTCTGTCTTCGTGTTTCTTGTTTGTTTTGTAGAATGCCCCTCAATTTGGGCTTGCCTGATGTTTCCTTACAATTCCATTCAGCTGATAATTTTTGGTAGGGATATCACAAAAGTGATGCCCTTTCCTTCTGTTTATTTTATTAGAAGATGTGTGTTGTGTTGTCAATCTGTCCAAATAGTGACGTAACGTTTGAAGACTGAGTTAATATCCATTAGGTTCCTACGTTGTAAAGCTAATATTTCCCCCATGGTTAAGAAGAAAGTTACTGGGAGACTCTATGAGTCTATGTAAGCATGTTGTTCTATGTTAAATTTTCACCACTAATTTTATTATTTATTGATGATTTTCTAACCACATATATTATACAATTGTTAGTCAACTCTCTCCCTAGGGAAGAGATTTTCCTTCCCTCTATTGACTTATTTTTTCATTTATTTTATTTTAGCCACATGGGCAGATAGATTTTACTTTGTTGAATGAGTTATCATCCATTTTTCATCGTAATTCATTTTGAAGTCTGGGCTGTCTGTAGTCGACTACGTGTGGCTCTTTCAAGTTAACTCTCGTCCTTTTAACACACTCTTTGGTGTGGTTCTCTGAGCATTGTCTTACTTTCTGGGAAAACAGTAAGTTCTAGACACTTAAATTTTTCACTGCCAAGATTTCCCTTTTTAAAAAAGCTTAAACATTTAGAGAATTCATTGAAGAGTTCATTTGTGAGCTGCTCATTGTGAACCAGTGAAGAGTTCATTGAAGAGGAATGGTTACGTGCTGTGATTTTTGGGATAACAGGGAAGATGTTAATCTCTGAATTCCTTCTCTCCTCATGGACTGAAATTTCATCCTCAGAGCTTCATCCTCAGTGATTGTAATCCCTCAATTACATTAATCTCTAAAAGTACAGGAACTATGTCTGTTGTATTTACAAATATATATCTCTAGGCATCACAACAAAGAAATGGTTATTGAGTGACTTAAATGCATGAACGAATGAATCATAAGGAGCCATAGAAGAGTAAGTTAGGAACAGGCAACGCAAATATTGCCTTTAACTTTTCCCCTATTGTGGGTTAAACCTCATTATTAAAACTTCATTCATATATTTCAGTGATCTTACTATTAATACATTTTCTCCCTTGGATCCTATGTTTTGAAAGACTTGTCTCACAGGACAGCTGCATTGCTCCAGGATCTTAAGGAATTTGCCCAGCTATCACAAGCTGCTTGCTACAAATGGGGCTTCAGTAACACTAACCATTCAAACATCAGTGCCACCTCATGTTGCTTCTTTTTATACTGAATCTCAGCATCCTGCCAAGTCTCAGATCTGGAGTCTGTATCTGAAGACAGGGCAGAGATAACAAAATTTTCTGTGTGTTGATTGTAGAGTTAAACTTTTAGTAGTAGAACATATAACATACAACATAAAGAATTGAGTATTGTTTGAAATACCAAAGAATTGTATTCATTTGGACCAAAAGTTTTAAAAAAAAGTTATATGTCACCCTCCTCGAGCCCCCGTCTTAAAACTAGTAACACAAAAACTCATTGCATGAAGAACAGATTTATTGAAGGTTTGTACTTCCCAACATTTTGACTATTTCAGAGTTTGCCTTTTTCTAAGTCATCAGAGATGGCTTTATCACACAAGGTAAAAACTACTGGCCTCCGGGAGACAGAAATCAGACAAAATATTTCTGTGCTCCCTTCCAGATTCAGTATCCAGTAATGTCAAAGGGTAACTTACAGAGCTCTCCTTTCTCTGAATGCAGAAATATTCGAGTGTCTGAATGATCTCAGGCTCCAGAATAACAAGACTCCTAGGATCGGAATCTCTGCCTGGTATAACCTGGTAGGCATTCCTGCTATGGTCTGAATGTTTGCGCCCTCCCCAAATTCATCTGTTGAGCTACCTAATGCCCAGAGAGATGGTGCTAGGAAGTGGAGCTGAGGGGAAGAGCTTGGGTCATGTGGGTGGAACCCTTATGAATAGGATTAGTGCCTTTATAAAAGAGATTCCACAGTGATCCCTGGCTCCGTCTGCCACCAGAGGATATGATGAAAAGTCTGGAGAAGCACCCTCACCTGGTTGTGTTGGCACCCCACCTCAAATTTCCAGCCTCCAGAACTGTGAGAAACACATTTTCTGTTTTTTATAAGCCACTCAGTCTGCGATATTTTGTTATGACGGCCCAGATGGACTGAGATACCATCCCCAGGTTAAAGTGAAGGGCCCTCATCATTTTATGACATGTGTTCAGAACACAAAGAGGCACCTTGTATTTAGAGAAATATGTGCAATTAAAAATAACATTTCTTTAAAAGGCCCCCCAAAAAGACTCGTAAGGGGAATTTGAAGATATTAAACTGCTTACTTCCTTAGAGTCTTATATTTTAGAAGAGACCAGAAATGCTGGTCTATCTCGCTTGAAAAGAACAGACAACGGCAGTGCGAGGATCCCATGGACTTCCCTCGGTAAAGCGAGCCGACTGCCGCCGCCGTCAGAGGCGCTGGGCTCTTCCCAGACTCTCTCTTCTTGGACAGCCCTTTGTTGTTCAGTTTCCTTCTCTGTCATACAGCATGATACTGAATTTGTAAGTCAATGTGAAGGTAACATAAGATTAAGTACATAAAGGATTTAATCTACGGAGATTCACTGTGTACCTAGCACACAATTGAACACACACATTCGTAAGGCTGACATTTCCTGAAGGTTCATTTGAGTGAGCTGTTCTAACTATTATTTTCCAAAATTTTCCTGGCAGTGAATCTCAGTATATGTCTACGTCATAGAATCGCTTTGCTTTGGTTTTCTCTTCGATCACTCTAGGCAGTGAGTGTCCAGTAGTCAATGGCCGGTTTGAACCTTGCCGATTATTTTCCACACACTGCCATAGACGGGGGCGTAGTCGTCGTGGGCAGTTCTCAGCAGCGCTTACCTACATTTTTTTCAGTTGTATTTGAAGTTCTAAAATGTGTATGATTAGACATGGATCATCTTTTTTTTTAATTAATCCAGCGCATGAATTATGTATTCATTTGTTCAGGTCTCTGAACCTGTCATAGGGACAGGCATTTAACAGAATTTGTAAGTGCCTGTCGAAATCCCTTCTGAGTCACAGTCAGCACTATGATGCCCTCTTAAGAAATGCGATCTTTATACCTGTTGTTTCATTGCTGACAAGTGTGAGTTTGTGATTTTTTTTTCAAGTGAATAAGTAAACTATGATAAGATCACAAGATCTTCTGGAGTAGCATGTTTATATCAAAAGATCACACATAGAGAGATTTACTCAACATAATTGAATAATATGGTTTCTTATTTAAGCTTATATTATCACCTTAGATATTAGTTAAATTTTGGTTTACTGTGTTTGCCTAGGGATAGCATACTTCGTAGATGTTTATTTTAGAAGGTCATTATCTACTGATGTTGTTAATCTGTCCCTGATAATCTAATTTCATTTTAAGCTTATGACTCCAATGTGGGATTTCTTGTCTTACGTTCTTCCCCTAACCATATGTCACCCAGATTGCAGATTATTCAATACCTGTTTCTTGAATTAATAAATTTCATTGAATAAGTAAATTGAGGCAGGGAGAGATTAAAGAATCTGTCAGAATTTCATTTTAAAATAATATTTTGGGGGGAGGAGGTAATTAGGTTTATTTATTTTTGGAGGAGGTACTGGGAGTTGAACCCAGGACCTTGTGCATGCTGAATACGTGCTCTACCACTGAGCTATACCCTCCCCTTCATTTTAAAATAATATTAAAAGGAGACAACAGGAGAGTAATAGGAGTACAGGGAGGTCAAGTACTCACTAGTTTCTCCTTGCTTACAGTTTCCTCTTTGATTTAGGGATTTACAAGGATAATTTGAAGTGTGAAACATTGTAGATAAGTTTGTCACCTTTAGACCGTGTTTCCTCACTGATGCTAAATGAGTGCACACTACTGCCCTCCCTGCCGTCGGTCTCCCTCAACTTGTGTTCCTTCTCTGGTGGAAGAATCCGTGGTTTACAGAGGCACATTACATTTACAGGGGAGGGGAGAGTTAATAGAAGGAAGCTAAAAAAGAAAAGAAATATAGAAAAATTTTATGAACACTGAGCAGTGAGGTCAAATATAATTCCCCATTCTTTCAGAAATTCTCCATTCTTCCTTCCACACTTCACTCACTTCTAGTCATCTGTCATCCTAAGACCCTGTGAGTACCTAACGCAGGTCCCCCGTCTCATCCACACACACCTGCCATTAATGTTGCGGTATCAGAACTTGAATGGCTTCCAAACTCAACCAACCAGTCCTTTCTTCCGTTGTCTAGTTAAAGTGTTTTAAGATCATTGCCTCTTTATTTAGGTTGTTCCAAAAATGTAGCTACTTAGCTAAGTGATCTGAATTATGCTCTCCTCCAAAGCATGTATCAAATTGTAAAATGCAATTTTGAAGATGTTTTCCTTCCCACAAAATACCAGAAGGAGTTTAATGAGAACCCACAAATTTCCTTACCATTTCTCAAGCAGAAATAACACAATATTGCAGCTCTGACTTCAGTTGGTGGGAAAACAGTGTTAGTAGCTCCTTTCAGTGAGAGAGTCACATTTCACGTGCCAGAATCCATTTTCAAATTCAGCTATCAATTTAGGGGTTGTTAAAGGGAAAATGACTGAGAAGAGATAAAAAACAAGTATTCCAAGACCAATATGTGGAGCGAACTGCACTAAAAATCAAGTCTCAGCTTTGCCACAAACAAGTTGTGTGATTTCAGGCAAATGATTAAACTCTGTGAAACTCAAATTTCTCAATATAAACCGAGTGATAGCATCGTATGTCTCTCCTTTAACATTAATAATCCATCAGTCTGTATAAAATCATGTTCTAATCTACCACTGGAATTTCCCTAGGGAATTTTTAAAGAATCCCCACTTGCATATAGTAGGTTTTGGATATTTCAATATTCAGAGAGAAATAATGCGTCTTCCTGGCATTGTGCCCAGTGGACCGGGTGGGGAAGGGAGGCCACTTCAAGGGTATGGCAGGTCAGAAGAGAACTAGAATGAAATGGATTCTTCTGTTTTGAGCCATGTGTGATCTGTTACTGAAATGTTTTAAACCTTGATTTATTAATTTTTTTAGCATTTAAATGTTAAAATAGTATACGCTCATTGTTTAAAAAGCAAGAAATTCAGAAGAGTAGAACATAAAATGTGGAAATTCTCTGCTCATCTTCGCCAAGTCCCATGGCCCAGAGGGGCCATTCTTGAGAAGCTGATGTATGCTGCTTTTTTTTTTCCCTTGCAGCACCCACAGAGCAACACAGAAGTAGAAGCCGAGTTTAATTTTACTGTGGTTTGTTCTAGCACACAATACTTTGCAACTTGCTGTTTTTACTTAACTATGTGTGAACATTGCTCTATGCCAGTGCATTAGGAGTTTGCTCATTAAAATATGTATATTTTTACAATGTTCCGTTGAATGGATAAATCAGAATTTATCCATTAATGTAGTGATGGTCAACTGCTTTGTTTGTAATGTTTTGTGTTATTAAAAAACGGTGGCCTGCATTTTCACTTCCTATAAACATAAACGTATGTCTGTAGCAGTCTGTCTGTAGCAGTCCCTAAGGTAGGACTTACCCATTACAATGTACTCATAGTAAGTAGCAAACTGGTGTATTATCCTCTGAAGCATATTGTACCAATTTGTATTGCACCCCTCTTCAAAACTGGGTTTTAGGCGCCGTATTACATTGGAAAAATATGGTGAGCAGAGGATTGGGTCTCATTGCTCTTTTATTTTAAACTTGTTTGTGTGGATTTTATACATTTCTTATTAATTTTATTCCTAAACACTTTGTGTTGCTGTTGTAAATTAAATCATCTTAATACATGTTATTATGATTATTGAAATTTTTAAAAATTCTATTATTTTCATACATTTGTAATATAGAGAGCCACCTTGATGAAATCTCCTATCATTCTTAATAGTATGTTTTTCCTTTACTTTCCCATTTATTACCCATTGGTAAGGCCCTCTAATACAAAAATGGAAGAATTCAGACAATATAATACATTAACAAATTAAAATATACAAATATTATTTCACAATATTGATAGATGCCAAGGAAGTATAAAGATCTTAATATTTTCCTTGAAGCTAGTAATATACTGAATTATCTAATCATTTTTTGAAATGTTAACCAATCCTTGACATCCTGAATTCAATACATTTTGTTTCTGGTACATTATTATTTTGACACCATCAGCTAAAGTGTGTTAATGCTTTATTAAGGAACTTTGCCCATGTGTAAATCATGTTAATCTACAGCTTGGTGCAATTTGCGTCAGAAACATACTAGCCTTACAGACTAAATCAAGGAAATTTCCATACTTTTCTGTGTTCTGAAGTAATTTACATACGAATTATCTTGTGTTGAGAGCTTGATAGAATATTTCTGTCAAAATAATAAACTGAAATTTGGGCCTTAATCGTGAATTATAGTATGTACTGACTAGAACAGGAGAGAGCAAAGATATCATAGTTTTAAAGGTTTGCTTTCTTCTTTCCTTCTTTTTCCTTTCTCTCTTCTTTTTTACCCTTTCCTACTTTCCTTCATTTTTCTCTTCATTATCTCTCTCTCTCCCCTCCCCATTTCAATAACAGTATATTTATCACATACTTGGTGCCATGCTCTAACCAAGAAATATGTCCTATAGCCTGGAATAAGACAACATCCCTACCAGCAATAAATTAAGAGGAAGAAGATGTGCGATTTTAGAACATCACAATAGAGAATACACATTATGGCAGTAAAGCCACGTTCAGAGCATAGATTATGGGAATGGCTCATCCGGGAGCTGACAGAAGAGTCCAAGGCTGAAAGGTGCTCGGCAGCCTAGGGGGCTGTGTAGGAAGTGTCTCAGGAAGTGGAAGCTCTGTGTGCAGTGACACAGGTGGGAAGGTGTCACCATCGGTCAAATTACTGCCGGCATGCCTTCTGAGTTTAGGAGAGAAAAAGTAGGTCTGTAATTTAAATAAGGATTATCAATAAGCACAGTGTATCTTTCTTCATGATACAGTACAGGAAAATAGACCTCCCTGTTGTCTCAGCCTGGGTCCTGGAAACGTGCAGTTTCTCATGTGGTGCTGTTCTGCATCCCAATCATCCATGACTTTACTCACCAGTCCCCAGATTTAAAGTGCTTATAATCTAGTCGCTGCTCTGCTTTGGTAGAGTGACACACAATTGCCAATAGCAAAAATCATAGCCCCGTAAAATACATACAAATATCTACTTACATCAGTCTAAAATAATGTAAGGACAATATTGTTTTAATTAGGAATTCATATGAAATACACTGGAGTCTAATATGTTTGTCTCTCAAATATCTGTCCCTTCTGTAAATGGGAAGAGAAATGTGCAAATCCAGTATTGCCCTTTTAAGAGAAACTATTAAAAGTAAACAGTTTATACATAACCATGCCTGACTGATTATTAAGTAAAATTGTTACCCAGGGGTGCTGCATTGTTCAGTTGTGCTTTATGAGCTCCCTTCACATGTCTATTTTTATGTTGATAGTAATACCTAAGTATAAACTGTTCTTATTTATATAAGCAAAATGTCTCTAGTTTGAGAACTAAAATATAATCACTTAAATGAGGATTTTCTGCATTTAGATATAAAGTTTGTACTGCTTGTTGATCATAAAAAGTTGGTTGCTAAAGCTACTCATTGATATTTTTCATGTTTTGTAAAAAATTTGTGAGTTCAGCCTCCTGGCATATCCTGTATATGTGTTGGAATTTATGTGTTTTCACACACAGGTGATAATTAACTGCAGATTTATTCATATTTATATATAAAATGTGCATGAGTGAGATGAGAAGGCACAGCTAAACTCTACAACCAGGATTCCCTGTCCCCTAAAGTCACTGAGCAACTGGCATGTCGTCCTCGCCTCACATCTGAGGCTGCCTTGGCGGTGGTGGTGGGAGTTCCTCATACAGAGGAGGAAAAGGCTAAATTTGGCTCAAGGATGGATGAAGGTGGTATGTGGAGGGGACGGGGGCAAGCCCAGACACGGACTGCTGCAGCTCAATTGCTCCAGGCAGTGCAGACCTGAGGGACAGGGATGAGGCGGTGCTGCCAGGAGGGAAAGCCCCTCTCAGTGCACCTGGCCATCTCCCTTACGTGGAAAGAGAATTCTAAGGCTGCATATAGACTCAAGGGACATTGGAGGTGATTTGGCTGATGGGTAGGTCAGGGGCTTGAAAGGATCAATATTGGGAGACTTAGAAAAAGGAAGTTTTGGCTAGAGGCATGCGGATAAATCTTCAAGACATAGGCTCAAAATGTGATACCCTCTGCGTCCGTGTTAAATGTCACCAGTGAGCAGTTACTGTGAAAGAGGTGCTAACAACTAGTAGACAGCCTGGCTCAACCAGTTGACATCAGTCACCATCCGTCACTGGCTGCCCCAGTGCTGGCCCCTTGGGTGCATGACTAGAGTATCCACCATGGCAGAAACGAAAGCTTTGCATAAATCCGGCAGCGTGGGCTCCCATTCATCAAAGCTGGTCTTGCTGTTGTGGCTTCCCAATGCCCAGCCTTCCTACTGAACCTCTGTATGCTTCTCTATGACATCGCATCGGCAGGAGACTAATTAGTCACTTGGTTGTGAGTTGATTAATCTGACCCTTTCCACTCTGGAAGGAGCAGCAATTTATCTTGACTGGAACTGACACATAGTCCAGATAGGAGTCTTCCTTTCTTGCCCGCAGGGATGCAGCCAGCCCCACTATGTGAGCTTAGAAGGCGTTTGGTTCACCGACATGGGATTTTGTATAACAGAGCATGAGACCAAGAGACCCACTTTCTTCCAAAGGAGGTGCATCCATGGGCACAGGAGCAGGGAATCTAGTTTCCTGTCATATGCCACCCCGTGCACAAGCGACGAGCCTACAGAAGTGAAGAAATGCCCTGTAGAGGTATTTCTGAGGTTTATCTTTGAGATGACACTCAGCACTGATAAGATACCATCCCCCAAATACAATGCACACCCTAAGTCAATAATTAATATAAAATACTGTGTCCAGAATTTGGTAGACCACAAAACTCAGGAAAATAAATGTGGAAGTAAGGTCTTTACTTACCTTCACTTCCAAAGACCCGCTTAGGCAATTTATAGTTCTCTTCCCTGAGATTTTGGGCTCTGTGAGGTTAGAGGTCCTGGTTCCCAGAGAGAATATACTCTCCTTAGGGGAAACTTTAAGAGTCTCATAAACTTTGAACTATGATTCTTACCCATTCACTTCAGAATCCCCATGTGAAGAGGTCTGCAGTCAGGAAAAGGAATCTCCATCATAGCAAAGGGGGATCTCCTTTCGTTGGGAAGAGGTAGAGTTGCTGTTTCACAGTGGTGGCAAGCAAGACCACGCTGGCGCCCGGAGTCCACTAGCTAGACTCCTGATAACATCTTGCTCAGTCTCGAAATAAAATGGGCACGTGCAGCCACCTCAGCCTCAGAGCATCGCGGTCAGCGGCTCGTACCCCTCAAGGATGAAGATCTGGGTAACCGCAGCAGTGGTCACCCATATAAACACAGGCGCTACCCAAAGAGGAGGGTGATACAAAATGGGTAATAGAGATCAGAGGTGATGACCGTAAGTTGTGATCTGCAGATCAGCGGCAGCATCAAATCTTAAATTTCTTCCACTGACCCTAACCATGTTAGTTACCAGCTCATCCTGATTCCACAGCAGACTGCCTTTGGCCTCGAACTGGAACAGTGGCTTTCCTGGGTCTCCATCCAGCTGCCTAATCACATGGGACAATTCTTACAACAAATCTCTCTCTCTCTCTTTCTGTCTCTGTCTCTTTCTCTACACACACACACACACACACACACGGTTCCATTTTCCCGATTTCCCTGGAAAACCCTAACCAAGCAATTATCTTATAGAGTAAAAGAATAAAAGTTACCTTATATTGGCAAAGGATGTGATTAAGTCAAAGATTTTGAGTGGAGGATTTATCCTGGATTATCTGTGTGGACTGTAAATCCAATGACAAATGTCTTAATAAGAGTGAGACAGGGAGATTTAAGAGGGAAGAGGAGGATGCAGCGTGACCACAGAGGCAGAGACTGGAGAGATGTGGCCACAAGTCAAAGAATGCTGACAGCCACTGGGAACTAGCAAAGGTGACAGAACTGTACATGAATAAATTTCTGTTGCTTGAAGCTACCTTTAAGTTAGGGATCCACAGGAATGTCCCTTAGCCTGAAAATTGGTAGCATTTACGCTTAGATTTCTCTAATGATCAGATGCAATACCTCTCTCCCAGAAACCACACTGGGTCACTGGTTTGGGATAAATTCTAATATTTACTGTTCCTGAAACCACCGTGTCTCTGCAAACTCAGGCTCACTTTCCTAGACTCCTTACCCCACAACAGTGACACTGCGAGGTCTTTTTCAGGACTCCCCGTGTCCCTCCTTGAAAGTGGACCTTCCAGGACGACTCAGGTCCATCCTGGATGTTAATGTCTTTAAAATTTAGTCATGGACAGCATGTCAATGTGGTATGCAGCTGCAGCTGTCTTGCCTACAACCACTTGCCAAAAATGTTACAGCACAAGAGCCGACCAGCTAAACAACTTTATACTTACCTTACAGTTTTTTTTTTTTTTAACAGTGTGATCCCTGGACTAGAAGCTTTAGCATCACTTGGCATCTTGTTAAAAATGTTTGCATCCTTCCAGAAATTAGTCAGTCAGAAACCCAGCAAGCTATATTTAAACAAGCTCTCCAGGTGATCTGATGATATTTTGGCTTAGGTAGCTATTAAATGACTCTCATAACAAATTTACATACAGGTGACAACTTCTGTGGCTGTTTACGAACTACGCAGTACCAACAGAAGATGTTTCTTCTTGGATAAGCATAATTGCCAACAGAAGCAAACCAACAAACAGAGAGCAAGGCTAATATAAGTGAGTTAATACAAGGTTAATAAAACCACAGTGACTAAGACCATGTGTGGTGCATTCCCTGCTGTACAGATTTGACTCGAGGTAATTTTTATACTCTAAGCAGGTGTTGAGAAAGACCTGGCTGGGTGTCTGTGTGGAGAACTTCCCTCTTCAAATACATCTTTCTCTAAACTTTCTTTTTCAAAATCCAGTGTAAATCATTACTCTTAGATGTCAAAAAAAGAAGAAAATGTAAATCCTGGAGTAGGCGTTTGAGAGTCCTACCTCAGGTCGCAGCTCACTCAGCAGCCTCATACGCTCAGGCAGGCTACCTACTAAAACTCACGCCTTGGAAATCCTAAAATGGAGTTACTGATTGTCTACCTGGCTGGATTGCTGTGAGTCTGTAATGAAATCATTAATGCGAAGAATAAGCCAGAATGTGTGGCATATAATAAGCACTTAGTAAATATCAAGTATTACTTTATTTTGTAATACCCATGTTTTACAACGTCAAAACAGCCCCTTCTTTTTTCCTTTCTACGTGGTCTGTATTTCCTCTTGACAATGGAAATATCTCCTATTTTCTCCTTTATTATTGTCAAATACAGAGAATGTAAATATATGAGCTTGCTGGGGAGACTTGGCAGTCTTTTCATATTTACTTGGTGCGTTAGATGCAAATCCAATTTGAGAATCTCTCGCTAAGAATACGATTTGTTATCTTAGTCTGTGCCAGTGGGTAGGTCCGCTGAAGGCGCTTCTGTTACCGCGGGGCGTATGATGGATGATCTTCTCAATTTACCTTTGCTTTGAAACTCTTTTCTGTCTCTACATTTGTTTGTCATTTTTATCGTGGTCGTGATTGTTAAATTTTCTCTGGTTATTCATTTATAAATTTGGGTGATTTTGTGGATGGATCTAAGTCGAGGAATTCACTGAAGTGATCAAGGTTAAAAATATAAATATGCTAGGAAAAGACAAACAGAGTAAAATGCCACAAATAGTCACAAATACGAATTTATGCCTAAATGAAAGAAAGAACTAGAAAATATATAAAAACATATGTACATTAAAATACGTCAATAAAGAGAATGGAAAGTAGCTCTTCCTCGTTGGTGACACAGAGAGGAAGCAGATTTACAGTAAGGCATAAAAACAGGCTGAGTGCCCTGGTAGATTGGTTTATTGAAATATTGATAAATAAAATTAATGTGAGAAAAACCTGTGTAGTCAGTGGGAGAGTTAAGATTTGAATCCACTGCATAGTCCTTGAACACATCCATGTCATGCACCGTCATTTTGTAAGAGAGAGATCTTTGTCAGTTGAAGATCTTTGAAAAATAGAGAAAAACAGATATTTCTGAGGCCGTACTTTTGTGTGAAAAATGAATGGCCATTGTGTGGAGAATTTTGCTTACGTCAAGTATAATTACAGACTGGATGATAAAATATGCGAACTTTATTTAAACCATCCTATTAGCCTCATGTTAATCTAGTTTGAATACTTCATTGCCAAGATCTAAGACAGCTTATGTACAGTCCTTTCTGAAAAAAAGATAGATTGGTCAACATTCCTACTCCAGGCACTTAAACTGCTCCCTGTTTACTACAGGAGGAACAGTCGAGTCTAACTACATTTACTTACCATTCTAGCCCTTTTACAACCTTACCATCATCCACACATTCAGTATTTACTAAAGCCTGCTGTGTAGCAGACACTAGTCTAATTATTGGAAATATAGCAGTGATTTTAAAAAATGACAAAAATCAATGCCTCTTCTGATAGACTTTCTAGTCATCTTCCTTTCTTCATAGATTGTCAACTTGTCAACTTCTTGAGGACAATAACTTAATCTAATGTTGCTTTGTGTCCATCTACAGCTTCTAATGTGAAGCTCTATATGGAGTACAGCTCAATAGTTTTTTGAATAAAGAGATTTCCTAGAAATGTAGACTGCTGGAGCTAAAAAAAGCCTCAGCCTTGTCCCATTATGTCATCGCACAAGGGCTTCATTATAAAATGCCTTTGGGAAATAGAGCATAAGATTCCTCTTCTCTTGGAGATTGATAATGCACACTTATGTGTTAAAGATTCTTAGAATTCCTACTATCGAGAACTTCCTAGAATTTCCTAAACAATTTTTAATCACAGAACTACTTGGGGGGATGACACTTTAATATGCTTTAATTCCTTGGTATTCATTTTATTGAATATTGATATAAAAGTATTTTTTACATTTGAGTCTAAGATAAATACTTCCTGTTAAACAGCCAGTAAAGTTTTAAAAGTACCACCACGTCAAATTCCTTTGTACATTTGAGATTTGTATAGGACAGTGATATTATTTGATGAGTTTATAGGTGAGAGATGGACAAGGTACCCTTCCTTTCTTGCTCCCATCACTCGCCGATGCTCTTCCAGACTTAAGACCATGCAAGGAAGCGGTCAAGAATCGTCTCGCGGTCCCAACTCCCTTCCACTGGTTCCTTGGTTCAAGAGGTTGATCAGCTCCCTCTTGACTATCCTCTTTGCACAGGAAGAACTGAGTCTTCTCTTCGTGGGCCCATGGTATGTGGCATTTCATCACCTCCCCAGCGCAACCTCTACCTTATGATGGATCAAGTGCTTGTAAAACGAAGCAGATTTAACACTTCTCAGATTACAAATGCAGGACCATAAATGTAAAACAGCCCAGTGTGTAGAAAGTTTATGTCATAATTAGGAATGGAGAGCAAAGCCTTTATAAACCTATTCTCAATTATCTACAGTCCCTTCAAAGCAGAAATCTGGAGCCAGGCTTGGCAGAGCATTTTTCTAGCCAAATGATTATCAATATACACCTGCACTGTTAAAAGATGGCATCCCTAAATAGCCCATTTTCTTCTCCCTCTCCATTTGGTATACCAGATGTTTTGGATTTTTTATTTGTTGAAGAATGCATTGAGTTCCCATATGTCCTTTTAAAAATAAAGCTCTCTTCCTAAATGGCATTGGGCCATAGACAAAGACCAACATGTGTTGTAACTCAGTAAGTCTTTTGCTGTGGTTATATTTTTATGATTTATTAGTAACTTATTTAATATAGATATTCTTGATTTTACTTTAAGGAAAAGGTGGGTTAGAGTTGTTTCCTTAATTTTGTAGGATATGGGGTATGTGTAGAAATTGAATAACTTAACTTAACAATCAACTGATCAGTGACAAAGCTGAGATTAGAATTCTCAAATCCCTTGTCTTCTTCTGCATCCAATTCACTCCTCTTAAATTTCAGGCCTCAACTCATCACACTTCCCACTTCCTACCCTCACCAGTCTGTTACATCTGAATGTACCATTACTTTAATCATGCTTACTTCACTCAATGAACTAATCTCTTTTTTTTTTTCAACTGAAGAATTCCTTGTATGAGACTTTGTTATTCCTGTTTGTACAGGTCCTGTGTTCTAAAATTGCAGTTCCTTCCTCTAGGAGTAACAGTGGATATTAAGGGAGTGAAGTTTATTTTACTTCCATATAGTTCCCTCATCAGAAAAAAAAAAAAAGACAGAACGAAAGTACATACAAATGAATAAATGTTATTAATCATGAAAAGCCTAGGTGGGAACCATGCAAATTGTGAAGTCAAGGAGTAAATCTTGGGCATATAGAGGAAGAGGACATCCCCTAGCATGTAACTATTGTGAGCTGATGTGTGTCCACACTAAACATCAAATCTGAAGTCAGCCAGTCTCTTCATTATCATAAACTGCTGTTCCTACTACGCATATGGGCAATTCTACCTTCAAACCTTTGATCAGTAAGACCCCTTGACCTCAAGTGCTACCTTTAAGAGTTCAGAATCACTTCACGGATGCCATATAAACTTACCTATCTAGAAGAACATATCTGTAGGTTCATCTAAACTTTGACAACATTTCATTTTTATCTCACCCAGAGCTTTTATCATAAATTAGTTATTAACTTATAGCTCTCCCCTTAAGCAATGAATTTTCTGATAACAATCCAAATATCATAAGGCATGCTTTGACTCTCTTCAAAGTGTCTAGCATGTACTTTGCATGTAGTTGCAATTTAATATTTAATTATTAGAAAGCAAAGATGTCCACTGTCACCATTTTACTGTATTAGAAGAAAATAATAGATGGTGGCACTTGATAATGCAATTAGACGAGGGAAAGAAATGGTGTATATAAATGAAAAGGTAGAGGAAAAGTTATTATTATTATTAAGATTATTTTATGTAGTTAGAAAACCCAGTAGAGGCAATTGAGAAACTGAAAAAAATATCTAATAAGGTTAATAAAAAGTTAATTTGAAAAATCAATAGCCTTCCTATAATAAAACCAATATCCATTAAAAAATATAATGGATGAAGAAAATAGAATATATATAATGAAATGTTACTTCTGCCACAAAAAAAGGAGGAAATTCTACCACTTGTGATAACATGCATGAACCTAGAGGGAATTACACTAAGTCAAAATCAGCTCGGAAGAAAAAGGAAAATACCGTATGATCTAAGAAAGTTGAACTCAGAGTAAGATGGTGGTTGACAATGGCTGGGGGATGTGCGTAATGTGGAGATGTTGGTCAAAGAATAAAGACTTTCAGTTATAAGATAAATAATTTCTGGGGATCTGTTGTACAGCATGGTGTGGTTAATAGAGTATTGTATACTTGAAGTTTGCTATGAGAATAGATCTTAAGTATTCTTACAACAAAAAAAGAAATGGCAACTTTGTTAGGTGATGCTTGCATTAACTGACCTGATTGTGATGATCATTTCACAGTGTATACATATATCAAATAATCAAGTTGTGTACCTTAAACATCCATAATGTCATTGGTCAAGCGTACCTCAATAAGCTGGGATAAAATATATAAGGGAAGAAAATACTCAATTTGTAACAGTAGCATAAAATGCCTTGATATAAATACAACAAAAACATGCAATTTCTATATGAAGAAACTTTATAATTTTACTGAAAACTCTTAAATTTTTTGAATAAATAAAACACCTATTTCACCTTATGAAGTAAGACTCCATTATAACACAAATGATTCCCCCTAAATTAATCTTCACAGGTAATAAAATTCAATAAAAATACCACAATGATTATTTTGTTACTACTCCAGCTATTCTAAAAGAAATATTAAAAATGAACATAAAATTTTTGAGGAGATTCTGAGGGTAAAAGATAGAACAAACTATCAGAAACACAAACATTTAGTAACAGATGTATCAATGGAACGTAATAGACCCCAGTAAGTATGACGGTTTATGACAAGGGTGATACTCCTATCAGTGGGGAAAAGACGTGTGATTGTACACGTACTGCTGGACGTCCACCTTAAAAACTGCAGATCTCCTTCTCGTTACCCACTCACACTTCTAGGTAGATTAGCTATTTAAACATCATAATAAAACCACACATTTATACAGTAAAACATGGAGGATTTTTATTTTTTTGTAATTTCATAGGTGCAGAATCCTTTGTATAAATGATACAAAATTCAGAAACTTCTTTTAATGTTTTAAAATCTGAATACATAAAAATGTGGTATTAAAAATCTGAAGTGGAAAAAGCACAAAAGGTCAAAAGCGAAGAGTATCCCAGGGACAGTATTTGTAAGATTTGTAGCAAATACGGAAGTTTAGTTACTTTAATACAAGAAGCACTCCTTCAGATCAACTTAAAAACTCAATAAAAACAGGAAAATAATTGGCAAAAGCCATGAACAGGCAGCTCAGAGGAATGGGAGTACAGAGTTTGAAAAAAAGACGTTCAATTTCATGCACAGTAATAGAAATAAAATACTAAGATCATTGAGCTACAGATTTTCTGGCATCAGATTAATAATGATCTACAAAGACCGAATGTACTGTGTTATTGGGAACCCTGGTAGCAAGCACTGGCCACTTAGGTTGGTGAAGAGAGGCAGAGAAAGCATTCCTGGCAGAAGCAGAACCATTTGCAAAAGGCTGAGGCAGGAGGACCCTTGGAGGGTTCCATGGATTGAAGGAAGGACCACATGTGATGGGTGGGGTGATGGCCACAGTTGAGCTAGGTAACTCTTCCTGAGCTTGGCCTGCAGTCAGTGTAGGGATCCGGAGGTGGGTCTGAAGAATGATGGTAACTCACTGTGAGAAGCTGGCCGCATCATATTTGCACTGATCTGTCAGATAAAGACTCCTTTGGCTTCTGTGTAGAGAATGGATTTAAAGTGAGGAATGGATTTAAAGTGACAAGACCGATAGCTCTGACAGCTGTAAGCTTTCTTGATGGCCATGCGAAATGAGCTCGGGAGGTGCAGTGAATCCAGCACTGAAACCTCTTGGAGGCTGGTGGGCCTCTGTGTCCAGGAGCTCCCCCTGCCCCACCTTTTCCTTGCAGCCCCTGGTGGTGGCAGGTGGACTGATGAGAAGAGCTGGTGCCTTATGGTCCTTGTTAATCGGGTGAGGGGTGGCTGGATTCTGTCAGTGGTTCTCAGCACACTGGGTGTTGATGGCTTTCCATGACCTTGAAGTGGTTGGTTGAGGGCCTCCTGGGATCCCCTCAAGGAATTCATCTAGCCTTCAAGATTCATCAAACACTTTGATTAAAAAGCAAACAAACATTTCTTATGAATAAGGAAAATGCTTGTCCCTTCTTGTACTTAGAATAAATGTTCACATCCTCCCACTGCCCAGTATCTGGGTATCAGTGTGCCTACGTATGCTTGTGTGTAAGCGTCTGCATGCGTGTGTAAGGAGAGGAAAGGCTAAAATATGATGTGTAAACCGAGTTATGTATCATGTTTTTCTCTAATCATATTCTTGCTATTGCTTCCATGATTTTTGTCACTATAAATCCTTCCACTTATTTCAAACTTTAAAAAAAAAGGCCCTTCCTTGCCTTTGAAATTTTCACTGTGACATTGTTCAACTATAATTATACAGTATGCCGTATCATCTTGTGCTGTACGATACCAATCAGGGACTTGGCTGATGAGTTGAATTATTTCCCTTGTTCAATTAGTTTGCAAGTTTCTAATCCAAGATTAGTTAATTAATCTTTTCAGACTTTCGTTCTAATCATGAGTCCACTCTAGGAATCAAGATACCAGACAATCTTAAGCTAACATGGAAAGTGTACAGTTAAGCCCTCATCCATAAATGGATTTTCAGTAAGCCCAAGTTTTTCAAGGTTGTTTATGAATTTTGCCACTCTAATATAATTGATAGCTTTTTCAATTATTAAATTTATTTTGTTGTTAAATAAAAAGATTTGCCTTCACTCCTGGGTAGGTTCTTCCTTAACTCACTGCTTATTCTCATTTTTATAATGGTCACTAGCTTTTAAAAGAACTGAAGCTCATGTTGACGAGGCAGTAGAAGAATGGAAATGTCAGTGTAATGAACATTTACTCTAAGTGCTAAAAGGGACAACCCTTTATTAACAAGAAATGCTATTTTGTACAGTAAGACAGGATGAAAAAAGAGCAAGAACTGTGAATTTACTTAAGTAATTCAGACAACATCATGCACTTAATCTGAATGCATTTTTAACCATCTTTTCATGATAAGAAGATCTGTTTACTATACTTTGCAAATCAATAAGGATAACTTTAGCTTGTATGAGTAATTAGCATACCGTGTTTTTAATTACCTTGAATTTCATTTAGCTATTTTTTGAAATGTATCATTAAATGTGTTTTTCCAGCTCAAATTTAACCTCCATAGGGTTAAAAATGCTTCAATAAAAATACTTCTGAATTAGATTGAACAACAAATAGGGACATTTTTCTCCCAATGACTACGTTTAAAGCCTGCCATTAGTTGAATACTGCTTTCTGTATGCTGGGGTTAAGTACCATCTCACACCATGATGTGGCAGGGCATCTCACAAAGTGCCCCTGTCAAGCTCCAATTCAACACACAGTTTTCCTTTACTGGTTTCTCATATGGGTACCTTCTATGAGTAAGTACTGAGCGGGGTGCATTACATATTTTATTTTAATCCTCCTAACAGCCCTGTGACTTTAGGCATAGTTATCCCATCTTACTGATAAAGAAACTGAGGCCCAGAGAAGTGTATCTGCTTTCCCAAGGTCACATAGATGATATGGGTTAGAGCCAAAATTTGAACCTAAGTCTATCTCATGCTAAAATCCATGTTTGTTTGTTCCAGTACATAAATTGCCAAGAATTACAGTCTTAATTGAATTGCATTTCCACAAGCATGTAATATGAAGTGTTGTCTTGTTTTTAAAATGGATTAATATTTAGACTTCTTGCAAACCCACACTTTTCGTTAATACAAAGCAAACTGACCCTGACCCTCCAACCACTTACAAGACAAGACCTGCGACAGTGGCTCAATCAAAACAGAAACAAAAGCAAAAAAAGAACAAAACCCTTTGTCTCCATGTAACTGCAGTCAGATGAGCTATGTCCTGACCTACTCTGTTCATTTAACAGTCTCCAGTATCTACTCTAAATGGAAGGGCTGAAGTATTTTCAAGGTTGCTGTCATTTGGAATTTTAGGTCACGCCACACTGTACACCTGCACATCAGCTTAACGGCCACCCTGTAGCTCGTACCTCTGGCATACTGTATATTAATAGAATATTGATATTGCAAAAATACTGTTGTGGGATTCATCACTGGGTAAATCCTCCACCGTCTGCAGTTTTACAGAGCCATTTAATTAGCAATTTTACAACCTCCTCTCCTCTCATTAAATTAATTAATAATTAAGTTCAAATATAGGCATCTTTAATGTCATAATTATATTTCAGTTTTATGGTCACTGGAGTTTAGCTCATTAGAGGAGGCACTCATAAACCATAGCCCTGTTTAGTGGCTGAAGCACGTCTCTGTCACCAGGCTGATTCCAGTCGGTCTAGTATTTTCTCTGTTTCTTTAGCAGCACAACCATTTTGTCTTTGTCCTCTGTGAGTATAAAGTAACAGTCGGAGTAACCACATCAACAAATGCGATGCAAAGCATGTATGATGTGATTCTGCGAGTCCCTGGACTTTTACGGTGTCTCCCCAGAATCCTTCTGTAACGTTAGCCCTCACTGCGCTTTCTGATTGGATCAAGTTCCACCTTTGCACTTGGCATTAAGCACAAAGTAACCATGTCAAAGACTCGTGAGTGATGTCCTCTCATTGACTTTATGATTTACTAAGTCAGTAATGGCATTTCACACAATATGGTAGGCTGTACATTACTTTAGATGGAGTGGATTTATTTCAGTCATTATCACTGATTAAACCAGCTTAGTTGAAGAAGCAAAACAAAACTTGCTTTTGAAATTGTTCTTATTTAATTTTGTTCGCCTTCACATAACCCAGGACAGTGCTAATTATTCCTTGATGGAGCTCATATTTCTAATGTAA
Organism: Camelus ferus; assembly: GCF_009834535.1. NCBI lineage: Eukaryota > Metazoa > Chordata > Mammalia > Artiodactyla > Camelidae > Camelus > Camelus ferus. The sequence continues at coordinate 6,327,391 of NC_045715.1, forward strand.
TTCATATGTAAATTCTAATTCGATTCATATGGGAATGTTTGTGCTCCTTGCCTCATTTCAGGCTAGAACACAAACACAGAATTAAAACTGTTTGAAAATGAAAACTTGCTGTTGCCTTTTTTGACTTGGCTTTGATTTCCTTTGCTTTGTTGTTTCTGTAATAGAGCTTAATCACTTTTGAAGCTTAAGATTTTAAACTGTACTTTAGGGGATAAAAACAATGTTTACACCTTTAAAGAATCTGGGGATATTTGGAAGGTGCAAATTGCATTCTCTCATGCTAACAGAAGTCTTACCATTTAAGGCTCTTCTCAAGTTTTCCCTGAGTGGAGATATTCTTGATCTAAGAACCCCAAAATGACAATCTTCATAAACTATATGAAGGAAAATGTAATAATTATTCTATTGTCTTGCTGACAATAGGCTGTCATGAAGATATAATAAAAATGGAGCAGATCTCAAATTAAAGATTATTTTTTAAAAATAGTGATGAGTTTTTATGAATTTGAATAGTCGTTGGTATTGCAACTGACATCTTTGAAGAATCATGAGTGAAGATCTGCCATGTTTAAAAAAAATGCACTCGGCTGAACCAAGTACTGTTATGTATGCCAAAAATATTAGCTGCTACAAGGCCAAGAGCAGGTGGAAAACTGTAGGGTGTTCTGTATAAAACCCACAGTAAATAACCAATGCGAGGGATGCAGAGAGAAGATGTGCAGGTGACAGGCAGATCCGGTCCTCCTGGCGAGGAGCCGACAGTCACTTTCCCTGTCTTCAAGGGAAGCTCCAAGGCCAGAGACTCACAGAGCTCTTTGGACTACGCCAATTTAGCTTTTAGTCCACTGGTTGTGTGTGTGTGTGTGTGTGTGTGTGCGCGCGCGCGCGCGTGCACGTGAGCTTGAGTTATACTCTCATGCCCGATTAATTTTTATATGTTGTATTTTAGACAAAATTTTCACACTTAAGGATACCTCCAATATAATTTAAAAATAATAGGAAAATATCTAAGATGATGACCTGAGATTAAAAAGTTAAATCACAATTAGACCTATTTTCCACTTCAACCATACCTCCCGTGACACTTTTTTAAAGTGAAAAAGTTGATTCCTGCTTCTTTGTCATCTCTCTTCTCACTCATCCAACGGACACTGCTTTGTAATGTTTTTCACATAAGCCAAGGAGCTGCGATGTCTCAGTTCAGTACAAATTACAAACCGTGGGATGGACATCGACAAATAATGATGTATTTGTATTTGGCATCTGATCATATTTGCAGTCAGAAAGGGCTTTTTCAGTCATGACACCCTTACATAGACTGACTTTGTAATATCTAGGACGTAATTACCCTTGCATTCAATATGCACACACACATACGCACACATCATGCCAACATTAGAGCTGTCCGAAACTATTTTCAATAATTGATTTGCCGTTTAATTGAACAGCATGACTGACTAACATAGCTCATTACTTTACTCATTAGTTAATTATCGAAGAAAGTAGGACAAGTCAATAAAATGGAAGGCTGTAAATTCCAATACTAATTAGCACCATTTCCTTAGAGACATATTTAAGGGCAGATTGGCTACCTGAATGTCCTAGGACCTTGCAGATGAAGGAGAAGGGTAGATGCCCCATAAATCTAGATTACTGGGAAGGAAGACGAGTAGGACAGTAAGTAGACACGTAGACTTGTACTCGGCGACCAGGTCGGAAATCATTGTTAGGGGAAAGGAGAGTCCTTCATTTGGTGTACTTTGAAAACAGTTTGCAAAACAAACATGCATTGGTTTTCTTTTAAAATAATATTTCCCACTTTGGTTTTCACAGCCAGTTCACAAACATTACCAGGGTAAAAGATATTTATAAATGGATTCCATCTTCAGTGCTATCCTATTAGAAGGAGAAATGCTTTTGAAAGCTGACAAACAGTTCTTTTTGACTCTTATGAGACAAAAGACGGCCACATATGCTCTTTCAATCCACATTAACCTCGTGTAACTAAAAGATGCTACTATATGTGTTCATCATTCCGTAAGTGGAACACGTACATGCACACACTCAGCACACATAAGTGCGTGCGTATACACAATCATGTGCTCACCTACATGTTGTCTTCCTCATTACATAGAACTGGATTCAGGGCCCCCCTGTGACAGTGCTATGTTTATACCCTTTCTTTCTTTCATTGGTACTCAATATTTTCTCATCTATATAATGGGGGCAATCAGGGCAACATTTCAGTGTTGAGAAGCTGAAAAGAAATAGTACGTTTTTTGTTCTAGCCGTCTGTGTCTGTCACAGTGCCTGGCGTGGGTCCTCCTCTGTCCTTGATAAAATTCCTAGTCAGCCTGGATGAGGCTGTCAGATGACCCAGAACAATGTTTGGCTCAGTCACAGCAGAAAATCATTTGTAAAGTCAGGGATTCCGGCCATGGGATTATTTATTTAAATGGTCAGAACTCAGGGGTCTGCTTATGATTGTATATGTGATATGGGTTGTACAGGAGGGGAGCTCTGATAGGGAGGCAGTGCTGGCCTCTGCCTGGCTGCTGTGGCCATGATCTTTGATGGAGAATTTCCAGTAACAGACGGCCATTAATCTTGCATTCACCTGGATTACTTTTGCCTTCCGTCTCTCAAACATTGCCCAATTTGTTCACACTGTGGTGGAACTAGACCTAAGAGAGTGCACACTTTCACACTGATTTTATACTTAGTTAAATTCAGCTAGGAAAAAAAAGGGAACTTTGGCATTTATGCAGTCCATGCAGTTCTCCCCATGTACGTTCACATATACACACGCAGAAGTGAGGCAGCTGTTACTAACCCATATTCTAAATAATGAAACTGGGTGATGATATTCAAGGATATGCAGGCAATTGAAGGCAAAGCTGTGATTGAAATTTATCTTTCTGATTGTCAGTGTTCTTGTCATAATCCCAAATCTTATAGCCATTAAATATTATATCTAGAAGGACATCCAATATTGCCAAGTCAACACTCTTGGTTCAGAAAAGAAAATGCAAACTCTGGAAGGTTAAGCAAGGTTCATAAATCCTGTGACCAGATGTTTGCATCGTTTGGTCTAGACTCTCATCTCTTTGTCTCCTATTCCAATGTTCCTTCCTAGTCCACATCCTCCTTCCCTGGGGATTTGCCCTAATCTCAACCTACTTTTTCTTGTTTACCCTTCTCTACTTCATCGCTGCCATGGCTCTCCAGACAGCTTGGAATTCAGTTTTGATAGAGCAGTGCTGGGTCTAAGAGGAAGGAGAAAATGCTTTGTCTCTTGAATAAAGAGCTGCAGGTTCCTAGAACTTACCTTTAGGGATTTATAACAGCTCACTTTGGGGTGATTATGAGTGTTCTTTTGACTTCCTTGTTTGTGCAAGTATATATAATGGGCGAGAAGAGGTGAAAGAAAACTCTCAAGTATGTCTCTATTTGTAAACCTGTATGTACTTTTCTTGAACTACCCCCAGGCTAAATTTCCAGCCTCCTTTCCTACCGCTGTTCCTACAGCTTCTTGTGCTCTTACTAAATTCCTCATAACCCCAAAATGCCCCATGTGCCTTCACTTATCAGGGCCTTTGTTCATTCCAGACCAGACCCTCTCCCCAAAATGCACTTGCCTTCTGTCTGTCTTGGTCAGAACCCTATTCAGCCTGATAAAGCACATCTTAAACATTGCCTCTGTGAGGAGACTCTCTGTGACCCTAGGAGGAATGAACTCTTTGATCTCATGAAGCATTTTGCTAACCCTGCGGTCCACATCCCAGAGTATTTTCGCTAGCCTTCCCTCTACTGCATCATTAAGTCACGGTACACATCTTCTTCTTCTTCTTTGTTTACACAAATACCTAGCACAGAAGCTGGTACAAAAATTGACACTTGACACATATTAATTGAACAAATGAACAAATAAACTGTAAATTAGTAAGACGGAATACTTGCAAAGGTATTTTGTAACGTTTTGCTTTTTAAAAAACCAATCAATATTCTTAAGTAGCTAGGCATTTTGCCATATTTAGAGAAAGTATTTTTTCAAGATTATATTTGATATTTTAAAGAAGAATTTCTAAGTATGTACATTAAAATGCCTTGGTTATAATTTACTAAGATTTATTTTTAAAGCATAAATAAAGAAATAACACTCTAGGTAAATTTTGTAATAAACTCTAAGTTAAATATAAAGGAAAATCACAACTTACTTTTCTTTGACATATTATAGTTGGCGTTATTCTCAAACCACAAGCAATAATTTCTCTTTTCAAACATGTTTTATAAGTACTATATTAAGCTAAACTCTTCTAATGATTATGGGGGGGTTTGAAGATCAAGCCTCAAGTATAATAAATGAAGGCTGAGATTTAAGAGGAAAATGTGGTGGGATCCTGTAATGAAAGGTTCTGGTAAAAATAGTAAAAAAGAAAAAAAACCTAATGATTTAAGCAAAAACATCGAAAAATACATACCCTCTATGAACATTTGGAAATTATGAACATTCCAGAAGAAAATGGTCAATTGCCCATACCAAATAAAATTAATTTGGGAAAAGCTAAAGTAAACCATATTTTCACTATTAAATGTCACTCTGAAGGCATAAATGCGATCACAAATTATCTTAGTATTTGGAAAACAACCACGAATTGTACAGGCAAGATATTCCAAACTTAAAATTCTTGGCCAACATGAGTTAGCACAGGAAAATCTGTCCAGAATCCTTGAAAGGAAAGCAAGAAGAAAAACGACATAATGTCTTGTGTTCATTAGAAATCTCTTTACATAGAGGAACGTATGTAATCACACATTACACAGGGAACCAGAAACACAAATGGTTACCAGAATAATAAAAATGTTGATTAAAATATAAACCTTAAGTTAATAGCTTTTATTAAAATGGATTCCCAAGCTGCATAAAGCAACTGATTTCAAAGTAAAAAATAAATTAACCAATGTGTGTCATTAAATTATTATTTGCCTGATTGATCCCATTAGGTTAACTAAATTTAAGCATTTTAGCAAATAAGTTATGAATTTAGTAAGATAAATACATCACCTCGAATAAGAGAATTTATAGAGTAACATTTAAATGCATATAATAAATAGGGTTTATTATTTGAGTGTGGAGATATTTGCTTTACCTGAGAATATTTCTAAGATAGAAAAGTTGGAAATTTGTGAATAATTTGTGCATTGGAAGACAGTGAATAATGCTCCAATGAACATTGGCATATAAGTATCAGTTTGAATTCCTATTTTCAATTCTTTTGGCTGCACCATTTTATATTCCTACCAGCAATGAAAGAAGGTTCTAATTTGTCTACACCTTCACCAATACTTGTTTTCCATGTTTTTATTATAGCCACCTAGTGCATGTGAAGCGGCATCTCATTGCCGTTTGGATTTGTGAGCCCCTAATGACTAATGATGCTTATTAGCATCTTTTCATGACCTTTTTGGCCATTTGTATATCTTCTTAGGAGAAATGTCTGTTCAAGTTTCTTGCAAATTTTTAAATTTGTTTGTATGTTTTTGTGGATGAGTTATAGGAGTTCCTTATAGATTGTGGATATTAAACTATTATCAAATATAGATTTACAAATATCTTCTACCATTCTACAGATTTTCTTATCATTTTCTTGATCATGTCCTCTGATTTTATTGTGAAATAACTTGTCAGTTTATCGAAGTTATTCAGTCTTCTTGTTTTGCAAAGCAGTGTTTCATGTAATTAACGTCTTTTAAAGAAATCCTTCATTTAGGTTCAATTCAACAGGTGGTTATTAAAAGTGTTTGTACCAAGAAGTGAGAATATAAAAATTTTAAAAAGCATAGTCCTTGCCATCAGGTAACAGAATCTTTGAATGTCAAAGACACATAAAGAGCTTGTTCAACATATGCAATAACAAGCAAAGTGCAGCTAATATTTGCAAAAAATGATCTAAATCTATAATTATCAAATACAGGCACTAGATTTACAGAAAGAGCAAGGGAGGGAAGTGAAATGAATTATATAAAAGCTTTGCCATGCAAGAGCTCTTAATCTGTCCTAAGCTTGAGGTGCTCTCCTTCCCTCATCTGTAACCTTGGGATACTGATTTTTCTTCTTAGCTTGTGCGATTATTGTGTAAGATGAAATGAGATAACAGATGTGAAAACATTTTGGGGATTTAAAGGTGCTATGCAAATGTAAGACCTATTATTATTATGCATCCTTCTGCATCAATTACTTAGCATCATAATAGTTGGTAATAATCATTAAAGGGCATCGTTAGAAATGTGAGCACGTCTATAAGTTTATCTGCGGTCTCTGTGTTTGTGTACGTAGTACACCTGCACACTTGACATGCTGGTAGGTGCTTTGATTTTATTTTCCAAGCAAACTATGCATTTCTCTTCTGGTAAAGACGAAGCAACTCAATTTTAGCTCATGTTCTCTGCTGTTATGCTCCTGGCTTTCATTTTGCACAGCCCTCTTTACCAGTGCAAGATCCAGACATTTCCACTGTAGGCAGAGTGAAATGTGCAGGCTGGAATTGTTCGGTCAAGTTTTAGTGGTCCTTTTTCAGAAACTGGGCCCTCAGGCCTCAGCAGCCTTTAATCAGCTGTAACTGGAGTGAAGCTGTCAGCCCCTGCTTGTTCTCTGTCAGCTTTAGTACCATTTAGAGCATCCCTGATAAATGTACAGTACAACTTTAACAGTCAACCTGCGAGAAAGAAAAACCAAACATCTCTCAAACATTGAAACTTTCTTCAGCCTTGTCATGAAAAATCTACGGGCTAGAAGTTCCATTGTTGACAGAACAGAAGTTGGCAACATGTGAAAAGATAAGATGGAAAATACAGGAATTTTGGTACGTGTAAGGGTTTTATAAGATGTGCAAAAATAGAGGAAAAATGAAAGAGAAGAAAAGAAAAGAAAAGAATTTGGATGGGCAGAAATTGATGAAGAGAAAAGGTAAAGTGCTAAGAGAATGTTCCCATGATTTTCTCCATGAATTAGGAGAAGACCACCTCAGGGTATAGTCTCTAGAATATACTCCAGAAGGTGGGAGGTGTGTGGTTTGAGTGAAGAGAATTGATGTGATAACTTAGAAGTACTAGAATTTGAAGGATTACGTTTGAGTTACTACTTTATTTACTGCACATGTGAAACTAAGAAAACTTGAGAAAGCTGAAAGCCAATTTTAAGACTCAGTTTTCTCATCTATAAAATGAAGATAGCATAATACTGACCCCACAGAGCTTTTGCGAAGATGAAATGAAGTAATATGTGAGCTTCATGAACTCTAAAGCATTCTACAGAATTTGGCTTAGCGTTACTAGTGTCCTAAGAGACTAACTATAAATCTACTGAAAAGGAATAATTCATGTTTCTAAGAACTCTAATATTAAGCATGGGCTTAAATTGAGTTGCTTAAATAGAATATTCCATTCACACTGAAGATCATAGTCAAGTTCAGTCAGGCATGTCTCTGGTGTCACAGTCAGGCTGGGTCGATGGCCAGTCGGTTGCTTCTTGGAATGAAAGGAAGTGAACATTTTCAAACCTTTAAATCAGCTTCTCTCAAAGTATGTTCCAGAGAATGTTAGTCATGTGAAATAAAATATCCATGGTCAAATAAATACATTTTATAAATATAACACATCGTCTCCCTAATGGAAATTTACAACACATTTTAGCGCATCAAAGTTCCCTAAAAGTCCAGCAGTAAAGAAATCTGGTCGACATTTTAGTTACTCACCAGTTTGAACTGTGCACTCTGAAATCCCAGAGAACAAGTCCAGTACTTGGCACCAGTGTTTAATATATGTCAGCTGTCATTATTATTGCTGTTGTAACATCTTACATTTTGTTCACCAAAGAGTTTGGATGACTGACTCCCCAGTGCTTTTAGAAGGGCGGCTTACGTCTCTTTTTTGGAGGAGTGTGTGACACACCCTTTTCCTTACTTTGTATATTTAAAAAAATGAAAATCTGGGTCCATTATAATATATCTGATGAAAATAATTAGCGGGTGGAAATGAAAGTAGCAGAACAAATGTTTACCGTTCCCCATGAGCAGACTTACCGGTTACACACCGAAGTGATATACATGCTTCGTACAAAGGGTGGTATCCATTCATTTATTCATTTGATCATTCATTTATACAATAATGTTTATTTAAAACTTAATTATATGGGAGATTCTGTGCTAGACAGTCAACTTCTTATAAAAGAAAAGGAAAAAAAGGCAAAGAGTACCTACCTACCCTCAAATGTCCAGTGTCCTAGGGAGTAGTCTGTTAAATATAAATGTAGTTTTCTTAAGATTTCACATACATTTATAAGGCCCTTAGAAAGTCCTACTCCTAAATATTAAATATATAGATAATACTAGAAATAAATAGAAACATCATAGGGAAGAAACAAGATATCATGGGAAGATAATTAAACCTGGAAATGAGTTGAAGATAATCTGGTTATGAATCCTAGTTTCAATATTTTTTAGTTGTGTGATTCAAGCAACAGCTTTAAATATTTGAAGAACCTATTTCTTTATATGTAATCATATGAAAATGAAACCGTCGAAAAGACCTGGAAGAAACTTAAATGCATATCGCTAAGAAAAAGAAGCCAATCTGAAAGGGCTATATTCTGTAAAAGGCAAAACTATGGAGACAGTAAAAGGATCGGTGGTTGCCAGGGGCTGGAAGTGGGAGGGATGAATAGATGGAGCACAGAGAATTTTTTGGGCAGTGAAAATACTCTGTATGATACTGCAGTGATGGGTAGCTGTCATTATGTATTTGGCTAAACCCATGGAATCTACACCACCAAGAGAGAACCCTGATGTAAACTATGAACTTTGGGTGATTATGATGTGTCATCGTAGGTTCATCAGTTGGAAAGAATGCACCATTCTGATGTGGATGTTGATAATAGGAAAGACTATGCATGTGTGGCATCAGGGAATGTGTGGGAAATCTCTGTACTTTCCCTTCAATTTTGCCGTGAACCTAAAACTACCCTGATAAAAACTAAGTTTTAAAAAGTACATGGAAAATTCTGTTTTTTAAAACAATGCTATATAACTGAAAACATGTTCAAAATATTCATTTAACATTTAATAGACCTTGAATATTTAACAGACATTGAATGTTTACAATGTGTCAGGAATTGTGCAAAGCACTGAAGATAAAGAAATGAATAGGACACATGCTTTAAATGACCTTGCAGACAAGCAGAGGAGATAGACATGCAAACAAGTAATTACCATGTAATTGTATTAACACATATAATTCATAGAGGTTGACACAAGTTCCAGAGGTACAGTGAAGAGAGTATAATCAAATCCCCTGGCAGAGTCAAGAAAGATTTCACAGACATGGTGTCATTTAACTTCAGTATTTGAAAATTAACATGAATTCACCAAACATGGAAGACAGTGAGAAGAATATTCCAAAAGAAGCAAGTTCTAAGCTACTTCAGGAAAAGGTATTGAAGACAGACAGTACTAAGGAATTGAGTATTAATTCTATAGATGAGGAATAGCAAATATGTTTCATTTGACAGTTAATTTCTGCACATATGTTTCAAGAGAAACCTGTCTCTCTCTCTGTCTCTCTCTCTGCCCCTACTCATGTATGTATATGGCTTTCTGTTACATACTCCTTGAGGTTAACCTTGTCTTTATTCTGTTAGGACAGTGAGCATGTTTTGATGAAAATTAATGTTCTTACAGTGCAAACTTTTTAAAAAGTCAGTGTTTAGCTTGTCTTTCACTTCTAAGACTTGAGCATTGAAAGAAGGCTTTTTGTTGTTGCTCCTATCATAATTAAAATTTAAGGAAAATGCTACCTGTCATTTCTCCCACCAACTACTGGAGTACATGAGTATGAACTTGGAAGTTTGGGATACCAGCTGAAAAGAGCTCCTGAGCTTGGGAGAGAGCGTGGGAAGCTTGGGAAATTCCAGAATGTAGAGATAACATACCATTGAGTCTGTGGTCAGAAATTAAGGAGTCTTAAAAGTCATCCCTGGCCATTTGAGTACAAGTATGTTAGCTTTCTGAGGAAGCCACGTCATCATTTATAAACTCTGCGTATCTTCCACTGACGTCAGACAGATGTTTCCTCATGCTCCGGCACTTCCTTGGAATCCTTTAGAACAATCTTGAGCAGATACCTCTCTGAACCGTCCTGGATGTGTCTAAGCTTTCCTACCCAGTTCTACCATCTCCCCTCCAAAAGGAAAAAATAAAGAAGGCAGCCCTTTCATAGAGTTAGATGTGGAATGGAACTGGTAACTCTAGTCCTATAATCTTGGACTGGAAAGTGGCAAAACCCATTAGTGTTGCCAGGAATGATGAGCTGGGAATTGTACAAGGGCCTGTGTCTGAACTGAGGGAATAAAACATCTGTTCTCATTTAGTAATGTCTACAGTGAATTCAGAAGGGGGGCTGTTAGCATATAGTTTGTATTTGTAACCACTACTATGGTTAAGAAGAATTTCCGAAATAGCAATATTTGGGCTTTTTAGGCCCATTTAGAATCTAGGGATTGCATAATAGTAATCTGTAGAACTAAACAAAAAGGAGACCATTAGTAAGGGAGGTCATGAATTGGTGTACCTCAGCCTTCTATTAAAGGGACCGTTGTCTTCGAGATGATTACATAGGGATGCAGGAGAAAAGAGTTCTTCCTCGTATTTCATGTCTGAGAAATTGAAGGCTGGGAGTGCTTCAGCACTCACCAAATCACAGAGGCAGGAATAGCAGAGAAGAGACTCAAACTTGCAAACTCACACCAAATTTGCTAGGCCACAATGTAATATAAATTATTTTTAATGTTCTTTCTCTTTTGGCATAATGAAATGTTTAAGGCATATTTGCTATAGCTATTGCATTAAACATTTAAACTTCAGTATCTTTTACAGCTGTGAAAAAATCCTCAAATAATATTTTTCTCCATTTGTGTTATTTAAACATCAAGCCTAGCAAAAAAATTAAGCTTTTGGTTTTGTTTTGAAGAAAGAACATTTCTATTAGCATTTGCATGATTTTATGTCTTGAAAATTAAACAGCAAAATTATGAAAAACTCTGCAAATTTAACTTCGAAGTTAAATTTTTAAAAAGACATATAAGGAACATTGGTGCCTTGGTACTGAAAGAGAAGAATGTTTTAATATTTTAAATACTTGTTTAAAAATTCCTATTTTCTATTGTAAATGGTGGGTTAAGCTTCTTGAACATAAAATAAGACAATGTTTTATTCAAAGAGAGTTGTTTGTAATACATTTGTGAGAATTCACAAAAATTTAACTTTGACAAATAATCCACCAATAACAAAGTGATATATAAACATACAAAGATCAATTTGGACACAGTTTTTGTTGAAAATACACTTGGTAGTCTTATCTGTATTATCTGGTTATTTTGAAATTCAAATATACCTGTTTAGGGATTACAGTCTCTGACCATCATAGGTATAAAATGTTTAATTTATGTTGTCTCACTATGTGATACCATAACTATCATTAAAGAAGAATTTCATTTTTTGTAACCTATGGTTTGGTACCTGGCCCAGTGAGAACCTACTGACACAGGAATGCAGGTGACATCACAACTTATGACTTAAAGTGTGAAAATGAGAATTTTGGGGGCTGGTGGTGAATAGACTGATCTGTTGTTTTTAAGTAAACATTTTACTGAAGTAAAACGTATTATTGGAGAAACGGGCCTAAGACTGATGTAATATCTCATCCTCCAAAAAAAGAAAGCCCATCTTTAGTGGAAAAATACTAAAAAAGTATCCTAGTAAATCAGGGTACTGATTACAGGAATGGAATTCAAATGTGCATAGAGTTTAAGATGATAGAACAGAAAGGCAGTGTTTCTGAAGGAAACAGGCTAAAAAGAGAACAAGGAAACAGGCTAAAAGAGAACAAGCGTAGAAAGAGTAGTAAAGGAAAAACACATGAAGGAGAAATTTGGAAAACTCTAAGTCATAAAAGAATCGATAACAATCAAATGACACAGACCCCTCCCTCCACAACATCATCTCAAAAGAAAACCATTAAATAAATTTTACTTTGCTACTGATAAGTGAGGATGCCCTTGAAATAGAAACTGTATACACTGCCAACCTCTGCAATACATGCATAGATCATAAAGAGAAAACAGAAAACCAGGATCAAAATATTTCAAAAATAAACACCAAAAAGATGTAACCGTGCAACAGAAGAAACTGTAGTACGATACTCCAAATTACATTAAATATCCTCAAATAAGTACTTGGAGATTTTAAAAAATGAAAATTTTAAAAAATAGGGACCAAAAGTAAGAAGGAGAAATGAAACAGAAGACTTTACTCAAGAAATGGAACAAAAGGATACAATCTTGTCAACAATTACATACTTCCTAATGTAAAATAAATTGCAATAAAATTTTGATAAGGAGCACTGAAGAAAGAAGAAAATCAACTGGGTACATGCAGATGAGATAGAGGAAGAAGTTAAAGGTATCAGAAAAAAAAATCAGTTGAAATAGAAGCCAGACAAAGAAGATCCAATTAATGTATAATTTGAATCCCTGAAGAAAAACAGAAAAGTAAAGAAGCAAAAGATAATATCTAAAATCATAATGCAAGGAAAAATTCTGAAAATTAAATATATGAGTCTATTGATTAAAAGCATCCTCTGAGGTTTTACCATGCATAAAATTGACCCATTTAACTTTAAATATTAAAAAATATTCACAGACTCAAGGCAAAATAGTCAAATAATTTATATGTACCAGAGAGTTCCACTGGCATCAGGCTTTTTAAAAAACAATATACAGGAGCTATATACAGAATATATATATTCTGTGTATATATATATCTGTATACAATATACAGAAGATGGAGGATTAAAAAATCACCAGAATCCGTGTCCTTATCTGGACAACAATCACAATGGGAGCATTTATCTGATGTAACTATTTTGGAACTCTGGATACTATTGAATGCTTACAACTCCTAGGCTTGGATGGTAAATTGTGGTTAACTTTGGTCAGTTTCAGCTCTTGGCTAGGTAGTGGCCACCCACCTCGTGTCCTTTAACCCTATGGCAGATGACTGTGCATGTGTTACTGCAGTAGCTTACACAGAGCTTGTGAGAGGCAGGGTGGGCTGGTAAACCCGTGGTCTCCACATATCAGGAACCCACACTCAGATCACAGGTCACAGTTTCTAATCTCTTCAACAAGAAGATGACTGGGAAAATTTTGGCAAACCTACTTCTAGGAGTTTACTCTAAAGGTTGACCTGTGATATACAAATATATGCATGAACAGAGTTCCTCACTGCTGCATTGCAAACAACAAAATATTGGTAATATATTGGTGACCATGTAAATTTTTATAAATTGAAGTTTGGTTCAGTAAACTAGGATAGCACACAAAATGGATTACTCCGCTGCCGTAAAAGAAGGAGAAGAAAGGAGATCAAGGGGAAGGAAGAATTTGATCTATATAAACAAATACAGAAACATTTCTAAAATTCATTGTTAAGTAAAAATCAAAATGTAAATGAATATATGTATATTTTACCTTTTGTGTGAAAAAGCAGGGGCAATAAAATAAGTTTGTTATCTGAAAGGAGTGAGTGGAAATAGAATGAAAGGCTTGGGGATTGGGAACAGAGACTTCTGTAAGTACACTTTTTCTTTAGTTTTGACATTTGAAGTCATTTTTATATTTTACATTTTCAATAAAATAAAATAAAATCGACAAGAATGTGGTAAAACCATAACATGGAATGCAAACGTAAATGAATGCATTTTAAATGAACAGCATAATTGCACTGAAGAGGAGGGGTAAAACTAATCTAATGACTAGTTTTCTAACACAGTGTTTTGATTATACATTCTAGAATGAAGGAACAGTAAATGTGTTTTGAACTCTAGTTAGGAGATTGTTTTTGTGCTAGTATAGATTAACAATTATAAAACTACTTTCAGTGTATTCTAGAATTGAGCAAGTGAGTAAACATATTGAAGATACTGGGAGTTAGACAAAGGAAATATGGAAGAGCAGACTGAATTCTATGGTGATGGATTGGACTTAGAGTTATAAGAATGAACTCATGATTTTCATCTCTAAGTAGGTAGGTAGGTAGATAGATAGATAGGTAGATAGATAGTTTTCATCTCTAAGTAGATGGATGGATGGATAGCTAGCTAGCTAGACAGACAGACAGATAGATAGATAGATATCGCTAATTAGACGGCACTGTGAAAATAACAAAACTGACGAAACCTTCACGTTGGGTTGTTTGTTTTTATTTGCTTCCTGCTTAGCTTCTAAACCTTTTATCTTGTACAACTTAAAAATTCAGGAAATGCAATTATTCTCTCTACATCTCTTCTTAGGGATTATGGCCCTTTCATACCTGGATTGATTGGTTGCCCTGAACTCTTAATACTTTTGAGAATCCCCCATATCTGCTCTTTGACGAGTCACCCTCTCTCTGACTCCCTGGACCCCATGCCAACAGTTGGAAAATACTCTGAAGGGAGAAGTGTCGTGCAGAATGCTGGTCTACCTAATAGGGCTTCCTTTTTCTCTGAGATCTTGCTCTTTAAAGCCCTAACTGCTCTGGCAGCTGTCCAGTACTTCCTATCAGATGACTTTTTGCACATCATTTGGCTTCTGTGCTGATCTTGGTGGAGACATTGATTTGTTATGAACTTTTCCACTATAGCCTGAAGCAGAATCTAGAAGACGAAAATTATTTCACCACTGATTTTGATTTAGTTATTACATTTCAGTGTATGATAGTATTTAAGTATATGTGGCCCTGAGCTAGATATATCTGGGTCTAAATCCACGTTCCATCACTTACTATGTGACCTTGAGAAAGCGTTCTAAATCTTCCTAAGATTGGCTCTTTTCATCTATGAAATGAGGATAGTAATAGTCATGATCTTCTAGCATTAATGTGATGCATAACTGTAATAATGCACATAATATTAAATATAAACTACTTTCGTAGCTCTTAGAGAGTAAATACTAAAACGTACTTGAGATTAGTGCAGCTGCCATTTTTCTGCCTTTGCCATACGTTGACCGCATACCAGTCCTCAAAAAAGAACTAATCTGTGCTTTTAGGACTTTAAAATAGATGGATCCACTATGGGCAAAAGAGACATATGTTCTTAAAATACCCGTTTATGGAAAACTTTGTACAGTTTTACTTTGAGTAATCAAGTTTAAATATCGCTGAGTAATCAAGTTTAAAATCATGTTTTTTCCATGGTACTTCAAGAATTCTAGAACTACATTTACTTTTTATCATATTATCATCACAGGACAGTTATTTAAAAGGCCATTCATAAACTACACTGAGGGAAGAACTTTAAGGAAAAGGAAACATTGAAAGATGTGTTCGGAAGGACCCAGTCCCAGGTCTGGTATTATTTTGTAAACTTATTTGACTAGGATAACAAGAAAATGTTGAACAAAATAAATGTAAATTGGCCTTGAAGAAGAAACCAAAGTTAATCAATAGACCAATGCAGCATTTTCCTTCTTTACCTTCTTTTCTTATTTTGATTATGGAATAGATAATAGTGTATCCATTCCACAACCAAAATATATAAAATTAAGTATTCAATTTGACATGGACTGGCAAAAGTTTGACATAAAAATATACAAAATTGTTAGTATGGAATCCGGGTATTTTTAAATTTTATTTTGATTTCTGTTATTGTTATGTTATTATTATAGGTTAGTAGTTCAAAATACAGTAACCCCAGGGATAAATAATGATGGTGGGTAGAGTATGGAATAAAAGCTAACTTTAGTAAAAATGTCCTCTGGTTATACTTACTGTATACTGATACTAGCAAGTTAGCCAATACCAAGGTCTTCCAAAGAAAAGGAATATTAAATACTCTATGAAAGTAATTTTTACATCTCTTAATTTAAATATTAAAATCTGACCAAGGAAACAATCTAAGATTTAAGTTAAACAACTTAAAATATTTCTGAAGAATTGACTCTTAAGCCATCAGAACTGGAGGTAGGCTTTTATAATTTCCTGTGAAATTCCCTTATTGTCCTGCCTGAAATTTTTATCTGTCACAGAACTGAAAAAATATTCAGTAGGTGAAATACTATTACAGAGAAAGAGATTCTTATCAGCACCTTATTCTGTTAGGAATTTGGTTATTATGAATTCCTGACCAGATCCCTGTGTACACAGTGATGCACTGTTTATCTTTCACAGTGATATGGAAGGCCTGAGAAATACCATTATTCTCATCTTGGAAACCAAATCTCCAATAGGAGTCTTCTGCATTAACTGTTTGAAAAGAGACCTAAATACAAAGCACAAAATTACTATGCTCTCTCACTCCAGAAAAATTCCAGTTTGTCAATCTGCACACAATAGCTTTGCAGAATTGAGAAAAAAAAATCCAAAAATCTAAAGTCATTATGTTAAACTTCAGGTCTTTAACATAATGTGCTTAATGAAAATTTGTTTGCCATTGTCTACTAGGAAGAAATTAAGGTAATTTAAATGCAGAATTCCTTACCTGATAAATGACTTGAATCTTAGCTATAAATAAATAAAACAAGTGTTCAGAATCTTAGAGAATGAAAGGTTCCATAAGGACTGACAAATGTTTTAATAACACATGAATTTTTATGCCATTGGTGATATAACTGGAAATCAAAAAGTATATTAAATATGAACAACATATAGAAATATCATAGTTTATCATTTCAAATTTTTTTATTTGTGCATATCTGTTTGGATATGCACAACATATGAACATATGAAATTTGAGATTGAAAACATCTCATTCATTATTCAAACCTTATTTAAAACAACTCTGCACGAACCAAGAAAGAAGAATTTTCACCTCTTTCTCATATGGTGATAGAGAAATGATGACTGGAATCATTTATCATTTATGTTGTTTTCAGAAACAATGCAACTCAAGGCAAGAGCTGAGGGAACCAGTATCTCAAATTTTAAGAAACCCACTGACAAAAAATAGCCTTTCAATATTCTACTCTTCCTCTTCAAAATAGTATTCCTTTTCTGGAAACCTTTATTCTAGAATTTCTCACATTTCAGATGATCTCCAAGCCAGAATTGATAGAGGAAACTGAGACCTTCAGGTAGCCTCAAATGTTGGGAAGGCAGGCCAGAACTGTGCAAACACCCATGTCAGAGTGTTGGGATTGGTTAGTTCACTAACGAGACGAGGAAGAGCTTCAGATACTATCCATAAAATGACCGTCAACTTGACTCTTTTTTAAAGAGTAGAAGAAAATGGATGAGAAAGAAGAACATAAAGAAGACTGGCAGCAAAAATGAGGTTCTGCAATGGGTGTTTCAGAAAGGATGAGACAGCCATTCAGAGTTCACGACCATAACCATCACCAGTTCAGACCCCTGCCTCC
This sequence comes from Camelus ferus, assembly GCF_009834535.1. NCBI lineage: Eukaryota > Metazoa > Chordata > Mammalia > Artiodactyla > Camelidae > Camelus > Camelus ferus. The sequence continues at coordinate 6,344,840 of NC_045715.1, forward strand.
ATGGAAAACACTGTTATGTTAAAGGGATGCTCCCCAGTATGGTTAGGGAATCTGGGTAAGTTGGTGGGGAAGGGGAAATCAGAACCCTTCAGGTCTAGGACCACACCATCCACCATAGGCAGGTACTGCTCTAGCCAGAAAAAATGTATAATGGTTGACATTCAGAATAGTTTTGAACCACAATTAATTTAAATTGTGTATGTTTTATTTTGACATGAAAAAAAAAGATGAATAGTTGGGTAGTTTACAAATGTTTCCATCAATTACAGTTAAATAATGGCTTTTCATGAAAATAAGTTAAACCCCAAATAATCCAGGAAAATCTCATATCTAATGTCTGTCTAATGTAGTCTCTATCCTTAAATTGAGATCCCTGAGCTCAACATGGAATCTGTATTTCTTGAAGTTTTGAGATTTCCTGCTTCTAACGCAAAGCTCTCTGAAGGTAGTAAGTGTTGGAGGAGAGGGAACAAACAAACAAAAAATTCTTTAATCAATGAATTATTCAGTTAAAATAACAGAAGTTCTTTTTTATTGTTATATTTCTTTTAGATATTACTCATTTGATATTTTCCTGAGTTGTTAAAATATTAAAAAGTATTTCTCAAAGCAGACATTTGCTATCATCATTTGAGACAGCTTGATTTCTACACTAATTTTATGATTAGGGAAAAAGGCATGGTAGATAATGAGGGATTATATCTTAGACTTGAGATCAGTATAGATAAGGTTTAATACAGATTTTTTTAAAGTAACCCCAAAAGGTCTTAAATTGTTAGTATATTTTATATTACTCCCAAACTGAACTTGGAAACCATTTTTTTAGTTTTTGTTACAGGGACTCACATCATGCATAGTTGTTACAAACTTTTTAGAGAAAGTTCAATATCAAGAAGCAAATCTGAAAAAAAATTTCATATCTTCAATAATAAAGCAATTCTGAGGCAGACAAAAATTACATTAAGAAATAAATTAATGTTTACTTCTCACAATTCTCAGTTTAAACAATTTTTCCAATGGATTTATGCTTGTTAAGAGTATAATACCTATTCCTCCTTATGTGAAATATGTTTTAATCTAAGGTTTGTCAAAATAAATTTTCTTCATTTTTATTAATTTATACTTTGATTTGCCAAAATATTCCATTTTGTACTCAATATAGCTATGATTTTTAAAGACATTGGGACTCTTTTTTTACTAACAAAAATCCAGATTTTTATTTATCTTTAAGTAATAACTAATTTCTAGAAATATTTATCAGTTAAAATATGACTCACCAAAAGCCTTTTAATTTCATATCCTATTCATAAACCTAAATAAAATATCCCACAAGACTTTTTTACACATCAGATATTTGAATTTTCAGATGTGAACTCAGATAATACATCCTTCTCTCATCGGTGTCATTCAAAGTGACACCCACTTCCTTGCATTTTCTCAAAGCTCAAGTTGCTATGAGAATTGTAACTTTGGTGCAGTGTCCATAAACCAATTACTGTGGGTGTTTATGTGTTCCAACAATGAGCAGGGGGGAGCGGACGGAAGTGGAGGGAAGAAGGACCCACACAAGGAGGAGGACAAGCCGGGTTAACAGGCCAGCAGATTTGTAGGCACAGAATAAGCAGGTCTCACCCCTAATGAGCAGAATCAGGCAACTTTAATTCATGTCTTTTTTTTTTTTTTTTTTTTTTTGTCTCCCTGACCACAAAAGGGAATACAGAACCCTGTTTAGGAGGCGGTTAGATTAGTCTTGCATGGTCAAAGGGAACAACACTGACATGTTAGTTGATCAGAAAGATGTTTTCACACTGTTTCTCGTAGATGGTCTCTGGAGACGACCCTCAGTCTCTCTCTGTCTGTCTCTCTTTTTTTAATTACCAAGCATGACATTCATGGTTATTTCTTCTTTCCACCCAGTTGACTACAAAGGGCCCAGCTCCTCGGCCCCTTGTTGGTCAGGACTGGGGGAGGAAGTGACAGAAGGCTGGCCTTATTTACCTTCGCGGCTTCCCGGTGTAATGTGGTTAATCGTGTGGCTAATGGGAGGGCACCACGGGCCCCCACACACTGCGCTCCACAATGGAGACTCATTCATATTTAATACAATGGAGTGTTTAAGTCATTCCACGCTTTGTGGAGAAGATCGGCTTTCTTTGTGTGGCGTCTCCTGAGAGGCCTTTCCCCTCCTCCCCCATCAGACAGGCATATGTTCCAGCTCCTGCCTGCTGCAGCTGGACCAGGGACAAGCAGGCTTCTTTCTCTTTCTTTTTTTTTTTTTTTCAAACCAATGAATGGATGGCTACGGTGTGAAATGTGGGCTGAAACGGTCCCCCCTGCCCTGTGGATGCATATATTAGCCTTTTGCTATTCCACTGTCTCACAGCAAGACATCTTAAGAGGAAGCAGGGCTCGTGTTCCTCAAGTTTGCCATTGTGCGGACAACAATCTGTTGAGCACAAAAGAAAAATAAATAAATAAGAGCAGGGGAGATGTTGACCTTGTTCCTTTAATATCGCACATGTGCGGGGCTCCTGAAACAGGCGCTCGGGAGGAAATACAGGGAGCGCGGGGGTGGGGGGTGGGAAATAGTCCTGCTCTACACAGAACTGTAAAACCGCCAAAACTGAGAAGAGAATCTCATCCAGACACTACCCCTTGGCCCTTGGATTTGATTTTAGAGGGGGAAAAAAAAATGAGTTCTCATTAGTCCTAATGGGATAGATAATAGAGACACAGATTCTGTCACACCCCACTGGATAAACTGACGTTTTTGAGAATAATGGAAATTAATTGATTGACTTTTGGTTTCTTAAGTGCAGATTTTAATGATCTTAATTGTTTGAATTTTTTTTTCAAATTTTGATCTAATTTAAAAGGTGAAATACTGGATCTATCGTGCTCTACCTTCAATCTATTTCAAGTAGACAACTATTACGCAGTGTCACTTCTCTTTACATAGAGGGGTCGTGTAGTGCCTATTTGAATAATAAGGATGGGCTTTCAGAAGGAAAAGGTGAATTTTAACATCTTTACTCTCAAATATTATGACCAAATAGAAGACCAAATGTATGACCAAATGTATGAAGACCAAGGTCTTAGAGTTCTAAAATCTTTCATAAACTCTTAATATCTCAAGTCCTCTGGTTAAAAGATCTTGTGGAGTGAATTTTTATAAGTGTGACAAAGAGTGTTTCTGTTTAGAACCACAAACAAAAACTCAAAGATAATGAGCTTCCATTTGCAGCTGCAGTAGTTTTGATTCAACCAAACAAATAATGTATTCTGCTGAAATGACTATATATAAAGTAATACTATGTACATATGAGCCCTACTCTTGGATTAATGAAAGATAGAGAATTATTCACTATTGGAGTATACAACCAAAGGAGACAATGACATTTCTTTTTAAAGCAATACAGAGCTTCGCTGGTCTAGGGCCATGTTGATGTGATGTAGCCCAAAGCAAAGGATTAGATGGGCTGGTTGATCCCATTTCTTGTAGCCTTATCAGTAATAGTACACGCTGCTGGGTTAGCAAGGAAAGACGGTAGAAGCCATGCACACAGCTTTGTGCTTACCAAGGCAGTGGATACTTAGCTGTCATCATATAATCCATTGTTTTACTTGCCAATGTTCAGAAACAAATTGCTTTAAACATTAAAGACTGCATTTATATTGGTTGTTAAAAGGATAACCTTTACAAACTAGCCAAGGCTGCAAAAGAATTTAGTAGTTGCTTTGGCTGATTCTATAAGCCACATGTGAAAACTGCTTGCATTTTCTATTTATATAAGGCTCTGTTGCCTCTTGGAGTCAGCAACCAGTGTGACTTAAGTTGTATACAAAATACAACCGCTTTTATTATTGTTTAATGTTCATACACAAAATTACTCTCAAGTGGTGTAAAAGAAAGTATTGACTCTATGTCCTTAAATTTTTATATAAGTAACCAAGAGAAAACAAATATTTAAAACAGAAAATGAAAGATATTAAAATGAAAGTGTATTTCTAAATGTAATTTATCAAAAGAAAAAAAAAAAAAAAACTCAGTATAGGGATTAACCCCCCAAAATGTTCAGTGAATGTTGGAAAAGGTTAAATAGAGAAAGAGAGTAAACTCTGCGGGAAGAAAAGTCTTAAAACTCTTCAGTGAACTTTATTCAAATATAGGAAACCAAAGTGAACCAGAACCTTAATTAAAGTTTGCTCTTGCAAGCCTCTCTCCACCCCCTACCACTCCTTGTCTCCCCAGCTGAGAGGTTTCATCTTCTTACCCTCCACTTCATTAGAGCCTGAACAATCCATTATCCATTTCCTAATCCTCCGCTGCTCCAAAGAGCAGGGTTATTAGAGTACTTGAAGGGTTGCTGTCATTGTGATGGAGGTGTGAATTGATCACTAAGATGACAACTGGCGACAAGTGTGGTTTATTGGACTGCTACTTTGCCTCTTAATTACAGCTGATCAGCCTGCCTGTTAGAGGTGGAAAAGCAGAAGAATTAACGCCTTTTGTTCTTGTCATCTACTACGTTGCCTTATTGTTTCGATTTCAATGTGACCTTTTTTTTCCCCTTTCTCAAAAGACCTAGACATTTCCCAAAGACCACAATAAGGATCCTTATTTTCCAAAATGAAATTGTTTATTAAAATTTGTTTCAAGAAAATCAATTCTTAGATTTTCAGATATACAAATTTTTATTGAATCTGGTTTCAAGAAAATCTAATTTTAAACTATGAAATTATTTCACATGCCCTTCATTGAGCTACTAATTTGGGCTTATTTGCATATTTATTTTTGTTAGTCTTAGTTCAAAAGTAAACTTTTGGAAAGAGCAATCATAATATCTGTACTTTGTTTTGTTTTGTTTTTATTAAAGGAAAGGGTGAGTTGTATCTTTCATATCCATTCATTTGCTCAGGAATATTTTAAGGACTAAAAGCTTACCTATGATACAATGACGATGTATTCTTTTACTTACACCTAAGTAAAATGGGACACATGAATGACCTAGTGTAAGCCTCGAATCGACAATTGGCACCAAGAATATTTTATAATACTGAATTTTTTGTTTACAAAATGAAATCCACCCAAATTAAGTGGTTTCTGCTTGTCTCCTTTTCTCACTGAACTGACTGATTTTTTAAAGTTTTGCTTGAAATTATAGCTTTGCTCATGTTCTGAATCGATCAAGTCTTAAACTACTGGTTCAGATTTCAATAAAGTGAAGCTAAGTATGGTAACAGCCAATCAGGGTACTTAGAACACTATTACAGCCAGATTCTGGTTTAGTGTTTAAAAATTACTTTTTAGCTGATAACTAAATGTCTTGATTATCACTTATAATGAATATTAAAATTCTAATTTTAAAATTAGAATATGTTAAATATGTAATTAAAATGTAGTAGACATATCAGTAGGAGCTCATATCGTAGGTAATTATTTTTCTTTATAATCCAGCCACAGTATCCTTCTACTTGTATTCACTTATTCCTTTTTTAAGTTCAAATCAAAGAAAGAAACAAGAAGAATCAGGACCTCTCAGAGAATACAGAAATAGACCTCATGACAGATATCAAGGGGGGAAACTTATCTGGTTTTCCTCAGTGCACCTAATGGACCTTTAAAACAGTGTTATCTCTTTTGGTTATAAAATATTAATTCTGCACAGACCAAAATGGGCAGAGAGAACCCATATCTCAAGAACTGAAAGTTTATAATTTATGATAATTTTTTGTTTACTGTGATTATTTTTTGAAACAGACTTTTTGGAATCATTTGGTGTTAAAGTTGGAAAAACCCACTGGAAATCAGACCAATCCCTCAGAGTGAGAGGAGTCTAAAAATACTAAGAAATATGTATTATTTCTCAGCATATGTATAGATTCACACAGAGAATCTGTATTAGGCTCATATAGATGATTCTGATCTTTGAACTATACTTTTTATCTCCATTATTATATTATCATAACATTTTAAAGTTTTGAAACACCAAAAAACCAACTAGCTGCTTACATTTTGCAGTCAATAAATCATTAAATTATAAAATTCATGCACAATTCAGCAGAATTTGTCAGTCAGTTTTTTAAATGTTAAACTTACTATACTTTAAGTCAATGTAATTCAACTAATAATTATTGAGACAGTATGGAGGTCCAGTTGAAGTGGATTCCAGAGACAGATTGTCTCGTTTAAATTCTGGCTTAACCACTTACTAACTTACGTGACAGTTTTTTGAGCTGTGAAATAGAAAGACTAGTAGCAATTTACTCATATTGCTGATGTGAAGGTTAAAAGAAATAATATGCATAAAGCATTTAGGTGAATTCCTAAAAATCCTTCAGCTAATATTGTATTCACTGGTGAAGATATGAAGGCTTTTCTCCTGAGATCAGGAGTGGGACAGGGGTGTCCTCTCTCACCGCTTCTGTTCAGCATTGTGCTGGAGGTTTCAGTCAGGAAATTAGTGAGGGAAAAGAAATAACAGTATTCATACTGGAAAAGAAAATGTAAAACTATCTTTATTTGCACAACACATGATCTTCTGTGTAAAAGAGCCTAAGGAATCCCTTTAAAAAAAATTGCTAGAACTAATAAACAAATTCAGCAAGGTTGTAGGAAATAAGACCGGTATTCAAAATATCAAATTCATTTTTATATACTAGTAGTAGATATTCCAAAAGTGGAATTAAGAAATAATCCCATTCACAGTAGCATCAATAAAATAAAATATTGAGGATACAGTTTAACAAAACAAAGGCAAGACTTGCAAGCTAAAAGGTACAAAACATTGTGGAGAGAAATTAAAGAAAAATTTAAATAAAAATAGAAAGACATCCTGTGTTTATGGTTTGGAAGACAATATTGTTAACATGACAATCCTCCTAAAATGGTTGCACAGATTAAATGCAGTCCTCATCACCAGTACCTGCCTGTTTTGCATAGTGGAAAAGCTGATTCTAAATTTCATATGGAAATACAGAGAGCCCAGAATAGCCAAAACAATCTTGAAAAAGAGTAACAACGTTGGACTTCTCAATTTCAAAACTTACTACAAAGCTACCATAATCAAGACAATGTGGTAATGGTAATAATACAGAAATACATACCAGTATTGGCGAAAGAACAGAAATATTTATCAGTACAATTCAGAGTCCAGAAGTAAACCCTTGCATTTATGGTTAATTGATTTCAACAAAGTGCCAAGAGTATTCAGTGAGAGAAAGAGTCTTTTCAATAAATAATGCTGGGTAAACTAGATGTTCAAATGCAGAGCAACTAGCTTGGATCCTTATCTCACACTGTATAAAAAGTTAACTCAAAATGAATCATAGATCAGAGCTAAAACAGAAAATTTCCAGAAGAAAACAAACAAAAATTGTCATGATCTTTGGTTAGGCAGAGTGTTATTAGATGTGACACCAAAACCATACAAAAAATTGATTAATTGGGTTTTATTAAAATTCAAACAATCTGTGTTACAAACATCAAAGTTTAAAAAAAAATTAAGACACAGCCTACAGATTAGGAGAAAATACTTGCAAAATATTTATACAGTAAGAGACCTTTGTCCAAACAAATAAAGAACTCTTACAATTAACAAGGTAGATAATCCAATTTTAAAAATGGAAAAAAAATGATTTTAATAAATGTTGATCCAAAGAAGATGTACAAAGACCAGTAAACATATGAAGATGATAAACATCATTAGTCACTGGGAAATGCAAACCAAAACCACAATAAGATAGCAGTTCACACTCACTGGGATAGCTGTAATCAAAAAGACAGGCAGTAATAAGTGTTCGGAAAGATGCAGAGAAACTAGAACCTTCATGCATCCTGGGGGGAATGTCAAATGGGGCAGCCACTTGAGAAAACAGTTTGGCAATTTCTCAAATGTTAAATAATAGAGTTAACACATGACCACGCAATTTGACTCCTAGCTATTCACCTAAAAATGGTTTAAAATATATGCACACAAGAACTTTTACAGCAATGTTCATGATAGTGTTATTTATAATATCCTAAAAGTGAGAAGAATTTAAATATCCGTCAAATGATGAATGAATTACAAAATGAGTGTTCATACAATGGAATACTGTTCGGCAACATGAAGAAAGAAGTACTCAGACATGCCCCAACATTGGATTAGCACTGAAAGCATTAAGTGAAGTGAAGGACATTAAAATTTAAAAGACAGGAAACTAATAGAAAACTTAGGGTTTGGTTTTTTGTTTGTTTGTTTTGCTTTTCACTATCCCTACCCAGGAGTACTCTGACAACCTACAGAAACTGTCTCATCCCCTTGGCAGCATTGGGTCAGGGTAAAGGAAGCTTCCAGGAACCTTAGCCAGATAATACCTTGATAGGTTATATCTTTATCTTTTTTGCTTCTACACCCACCAAGCAATTTACTGCTTATGACAACCATGTGTGATTGATTACAAGAAAAGATGACTGCTTAAACAAACATTCTCTGTTAGCCTGTTAGTTTGTTCTTTCTCATTTTAACCTAATAAATTGGGATCCTAGGTTATACTTACGGCTTTTATGGCTTCCAGTTAACATAAATCTAGTCACTTGTACCTGAGATATTGAAAAAGAAATCTTGTCTCTGGTTCTGCAAAGCTGAGATTTAGGTAATACTGTGATGAATTCACAAAAGAATTTTCTGCTTATGATATCTGAGTGAAAATACTGCTTTCCCTACATGCTACCCCTCTGCATTCTGTGCACCGGATGTCTTTGGAATTAAAACATTTTTTAAAATATGTCTTCAAATAATTTTCAGATGATTCACGTACTGGAGAAAAAAATGACTTTTTGATTGTTTGTTCTCCAAAGTCCACTTCATTCTTACCTGAGTATGTGCTTAGTTTTTCGTTTGCATCTCTATCCCCTTTTGATTCATCAAAGAGAAAAAGAGATACTGTACTGAGAATCAAGAAACTTAGGTCTCCTAATCATAGCTCAGAAAATAACTTGGCTGTAACATAGTCTTTATGGAACTTAGTTATTTTATAAGTAAAGTGAGAAATCAAAGTAATCAATGATGCCCAAAACTGGCAGTACATCAGATTTTCCAGGAGAGCTTTAAGAACGCAGATAGGTAGGTAGATAAGATAGATGGATAGAGAGAAAGGAAGGAAGGAAGGAAGAAGGAGGAAGGTGTAGCTATATTTTCTATGTTTCTCTGTCTACCTACAGAGAATACGGAGATGATAAATACAGAGATAATGACATAAACGTAGACGCATAGCCATCTCTTACCATTACCCAGGCACACTAAATGAAAACTCTGGGAATAGGGTTCAGGGGTCCACATTTAAAAGAGCAGCCCAGCTGCTGCTTATGCTTAGCCAAGTCTGAGAATCTCTGGGCTTCGTGATTTCTTAGATTCCCTTCAGTTCTCAGATTTTGTCTTTTTGTTTCATTGGTTTTATCCAACAAGTGTCTTTAAGTTGGACCTGATCTCTCATTGTCTTCTTTTCCTTTTATCAACCTGTTCCCCTCTGATTCCCCTAATCAGTATGGGATATAATACAAATCTCTTGGCAAACCTCGCATTCCAAATTTCAGTCCCTCCTCTTTTGCCGAGGCAGGGGTCCTTATCTAAGTTTTTCTCGCCATTTGAATTGCAGTATTGACCCTTCTGATGTCCTCCTGTTTGCACAGTTAACTGACTGCAGCTGTACAAAATGCTGACACCAGACTTCTACTGTCATATCACATGGAACACATACATAACTCCACTTCTGCTTTATTAAACCACTTGCCAATCAGATTACAAATTTTGCTTCGAGGCCTTTCATCCTGCCAAGCTCTTCTGAATCTATTTTCTCTGATGTGCGAGCACCTATCACAGCCCAGGTGGCTGGACAGCCAGTGGGTGCTGATTTTCATTCCAAAGACTTGTAGACCAAGTCTATATTCTTGAAGGTATATGTTCACCAACAGGGGGTTGCATAACAGTGGAAATTCCAAGGTAACCCCACAGCCTCCTGTTAATCAAGAATTGCAAACTACCTGCCTACCAAACCAGCATGGCTAATTTGCATATTATCCCTTATAATCACCTTATTAACTCCTGCCCACCCTCTGGTGTAGTGGAGGTGCTAATGAGCGGTGACGTGAGTTAGGCATGGGAAGTACAGGGCATCGAGAAACACGATAGTTAGTCCCCAAATAATGGAAACTGGAAAAGGGTTTACACTTCCACACCCTTTCCTCATTGCTGCAGCTTTACTTCTAATTGAAGACAACAAAGATACTCAGTTACATTCAACAAATACTCATTCAGCACCCACTGATGGTCAGACCCATGCCCAGTGCTGTCCAGTTACACGGAGAAGCAAAACACATCACCTGGTCTGCACACTAAGGGGTGGTCACTATAGGAAGAAGGATGAGACGCATAAACTAATGCTTTTAATCTAAGATATGATATGGACATTTCTCAGTTCCTTACTGCCCAACATTTTTTTTCTAGAATTTAACAAAGTGAGTTATATAAGCCTAAATGTATGCGATCTAAGAGTGTTAATACAGACTAACGTATTCAGTGGCATGGCCAATATAGAATGATTTAATTTGTAACTTTTTTTCACAGAACAGTCTTGTCAGCTGTGTAGATAGATAGATCGATAGAATTTATGCAGGTTATAGATATAGATATATGGATATACAGATATCTTTTACCGTCATCCAGGCACACAAGGAAATACTCTGGGAATAAGGCCCAGGGATCTGTATTCAAAGCAGATCGTCTCTGTGCCTAGTCGTTTCTTATGCTTAGCCAAGTCTGAGAATCCCTGGACTTGATGATTTCTTAGATCCCCTCAGTTGTTAAATTCTGTTCCACATCAGGCGTAATAATTATGCATTCAAAAACTTGGAGAAATTTTGAAGTTTTAAAATTGATGATCAGTAGTTTTTCCTTGGGTCTGCTAACAAATATAGAACCAGAGTTGGAGAGCCCAGAAGTATGCCTCTGAGTTCGGAGAAGGTAGTAAAATGTATTCCTACTCTAATGAACGCATGTACTGTTATCACTATGAACGTGAGACGGCAGAAGCTAAAATGTAAAGGTTATAGCTCAACGTCAACAGTCCTAATAGCAAAAAAGAGATTAGGAGCTTACACGTAGGAATTTTACCGCTTGAATATGTTAAATGAAAAGAACACAGCCAGTGGTTCTACTTGAACAGTTAACACAGTATTTGGAAAAACAAGTAAATGTTTAAAAACATGTTGCTTTTATTAAAGTTACCCTAAGACATTTTTATACAACAGTAATGATTGAACTTTAATTATTATTAACTCATATAATGCTGTTTTAAATTAATTTCCTCACATGTGCCACTAAAAATAAGCCTGATATTCAAAAGTGTACCACAACATCCAAAAAAAAAAAAAAAAAGAGAGCTCCTGGTAGAAGACACACACGAAGGACATGTACACGAATGGCTGTGTTAAAACTACTTTTAAAGTTAAGTGAATATAGTAACAGTGTTCTCATTCTAAAATTGGCCTATAAAGGCCCTTAATGGAGCTAGGTCTTGACTCCAAAAAATACATTAATTAACCATGCATGTGTTTCTTGGTGCTCTGGATTTCCAAGAGTGTCTTTCCACTGACAATGCACTTCGATTACTCAATACAGCGGAAAGTTAAATTTTTGTCCACATCTGGAGCTTTGATACAACTTATGAAAGTCTGTGAAGTTCATTATCGGGTTTTGCTACTTGCCCTTAATTGCAGGAACCCTACTGGGTTTCCCACATTACTATTCAAGGGTATTTACCACTGCCTGTTTCTCATAACAGTTGTAATGCATCAAAATTTGCATCCGTGATATTAGGATATAATAAGAAATATATATTTAAGCTTTACCCTCAGTTTTATAATTTCCTGACTGATAGGAGCATCTTTGGATATAAATTTGGTCTTAGTTCCCCATTCTTAACATAAGAGTTTCTGAGACTTTTGGAATCTCTGGAGAGACAATAGTTTCTTTTCGTATGCTATTGAAGTCACTGGCATCTGGGGGGCCCTGAATGCCTTCAGGATGGGGGCTGATCACCAGATTGGAGAACTGAAGCTCCCAGTCCCACCCCAACCTCTGGGAAGTTGAGAGGGGCTGAAGCCTAAGTTAATCACCAGGGGCCAATTATTTAACCGATCATGTCTGTGTCATGAAACCCCTATACCTCCTAGAACAAAACCCCTAAACTGTAAGGTTCAGAGAGCCTCCAAGTCAGTAAACACATCAAGGTGCTTGGAGAGGGGTACGCCCAGAGAGTGCACCTGTTTCTTCCCCCATGTCCTTGCTTTATGCATCTCTTCCATTTTGCTTTTCCTGAGTTGTATCCTTTGTAATAAACCAGTAGCTATAAGTGAATAGTTCTCCTGAGTTCTGTGAGCTGTTCTAGCAAATTATCAAACCCCAGAAGAGGGTCACGGGAACCCCTGATTTATAGGGGGTAGATCAGAAGCATAGAAGGCCTGGGTGTTTGAGGTAGGGGCGGTCTTGGGAGACTCAACCCTCATCCTGTGGGTTCTGCACTGATTCTTGGTAGTGTCAGAATTGAGCCGTATTGAGGGATACAGAGTTGGAGAATTGATTGGTGATGGGAGAAAATCCCCACACATTTGATGTCAATGTTCTGTGGGCAGAAACAGAATATAGCATCCCCTTTAGACCTGCTGGGAGAATGCTCCTTCATTCTCATCAGGTACCACTGACTGGTATGGCTATTCCCCTGGTTGGCATAACCTCCAGCAGAAATGAGGAGGAGAAAGCCACTGTTGCATATTTCTTTCTCCAAGCTGTAGAAAATTAGACCAGGTATTTTCTCTCATCATTGATGACTTCATTACTTAATTCAACAAACATGTGTTGAGTGTCTGATCTACGCGAGGTGATATCTGTTGTAATCAGATGCCGCGATGGGCAGGACAAACAGGTCTCTGATCTCACAAAGCTTAGAGTCTAGTGAGTGGAGCCCTTCCCATTATGCCAGAGCATCTCCATTCTATATCACGTCTGAGACTTGGATACCCATGAATTTCTGCAGGGCTCTGGGTAATCCATTCACCTATACCTTCCTTAGCAAAGCATGCCCATCCTCTCCCTCTTTGGTGCCAAGCATTCTCCAAGCAGCTTCAGCAAAAAATAACTCATTCAGTTCTTCACCTCCAGTACTACCCCTACTTGTTAGTGCTTATAGAGCTGAAATCTGCATTGTTTATCAACAGGAAAATAAAGAAACCGAAGAGAGGGTGCTTGTTCACATGTCAGATGTCTATTATATACACCCCCACATACCCACTAAAAACAAAATTGCCCCTTTGATGAGTACACAAAATATCCAGAGAAAGCAGAGTTCAGAATATTTGTGTATTTTTTAATCTTTTGGCAATATTTAATCTAAATTTTTTTTAGTGTCTTCCTTGAGTTTCAGGAAAATGGAGCTATAATCATTATCCTGTAAATAATTTTTTCATGTACTAAAACTGAAGATTAAAGCTTTTTTTTTTCCAAATTTGATAATTCCTATTTAAATGGTTCTTCCATACACTCAAGATCACAGAACATTTTTTTTACTGTAGATATATATTGCCAACGAAAAATTTCCTAGTGTAGACACCTAAAACAAATTATCTTTGAAAGAATCCCTCGGCCAGGGAGAACGTCGCTGTTTCCCGGGGTCTGTATTCCAATGGCACTTATCCCTCGAGTCCTAAACCTTTTGTCACTTTCCTTGCTTCTCTATGGTCACCTAATACATCTTCCCAGCTGGGCAGAGTAGACCTGAGCCCCATATTCTGCTCTGGGACTGAATGATTTAGTGATGAAGCTGAGGATTACCTGGTAGGTCTCCATCAGTATCGCCAAAAGGACAGTCTATTGTCAGAACAGTGTAAAAAGCTTCCAACGTTAACCAGAATTGGAAAACACAGAACAAATACACGTTATCTGGATGTTTTGCTTCACTATTCATATCTTTGTTTACTTTGTTTGATGTCTTTCTTTGGTTTTTGTTTGTTTGTTTATTCAGATCTCTCCTGTGTTTATTTTCTGGTCCCTGTGGGGCGGAGGTGGAGAGCATTGCTGTCCATCTCCTTGTAGACTGGAGTTCCACGTGCCCTTGGACTCCACAGTGAACTCCATGGGGACATTGAAAGTGTGAAAAGCAAACCTTGGTCACTTTACCTTGACAAGCGTAAATGGCTTTAGGGAGCGGAACAAAGACTATGATTCTGTTTTGAGGAAACAGAGAGTAGGAGACTAAATAAGACAGGAGAGAAGTTCCTGAAAAAAAGAAGTATCTTTCACTCCTAGAAGGAAGTGCTCTTGTTTCAGGTTAGTCATTCTTAAGGTGAGACTGGACCGCTCTCCAGCCCCACTCTTGAGTGGTCATAGGTACACAAGACATTGCACACATCTGCTCCTTGAAGGATGCATTGCTCAGCATCATGCAAATTGAACATGGGATACTCCCAGGAATCAGGATTTCTCTCCCAAAGGACAGCAGGTTTGATGCATAAAGCTGGGAAGGTTCTGGTGAGATTGATGGTTCAGCTCAGAACTCTGGCATTTGGATTAAAGCAGCACAGAAATGAATCTTGTATTTGACATTTAAAAAGGAGGCTTTTCTGCTGCCCGTAGTTCCCTAAATCACCCCAAAAGGAACTGCCGTGACAGAACGGTGTGAGAAATCACTTTCCATTTGTTTCTCTATTTTCCCACATTATGGCCAATGAATTGAGACTGAGAGTCATTACATACTTGGTGTCACGGCGACACACACACACTAGTGAAGCAATTCGCAAATACTAACGATTGTTCCCTTTTTTATGGATGTAATAGCAAAATTTGATTTGCCAACCACATCCACTGGGATCTTTAAGAAAGCATAACATTTGAAATGGCTTTCCTCCTTCTTATCTTTGGTTCTTTTTGAGAAATAGGGCAAGCAGTAGACAGGCATGAACTGCTATGATTTGAATGTTGAAAAAAATCTTTCAATGAGTCTAATGGAATGTTTCATGTGAACACATTTAGAGTCTTTACTCTGAAATGAAGCAGTGTATCATATTGATAGTTACATTTCTAAATCCCCACACGTTCAAGAGCCATTAATACTTGAGTTCAATATTTTTATTAAATTTAGTAAGATAATTTTCACTCAAAATTTTAGAATGGAAAATTTTTAGGTTATTTTCTACAAAAAGTTATAGGTACTTAAAAGGACAAAATATTCTTTCAAATGCCATGGATTTGAGTTTTCAATAATGATGAACAAAAATAATAATGATGATGATTAATAGATTAGAGAACGTTAAAGTGCAATCATTTATCTCTGATTAGGTTACTGAAGACGATTCTTGTTGCCCTTACAAATGCTTCAATTTGTAGCTCTTCTTCCAGGAAGTCATAGTTACAATTAAGTCAGTAGTAAAAGTGTCAATACAAAATGATATTCTTTATCAAAGACTATTAAAATAATGTTACAGAATATATATGTGGGTGTGTATCACTTGAAGAATCTAAAATAAATGATTACATTCTTGAACCAAAAAAATACTGATGTAAAAAACATACTTGAAATTGGTACTGTACCTGAAAAGATTGACTGTCTGTTTAGCATAGCTTTAAGGCAACTAGATGAAAATAAATAGGGAAAAATATGCTCACCCAGTAGCTTTCTCTTGGGTTCCTCTGTGTTTCATGAATTGAACCCTCTTTAATACCTCCTTCAATATACACAGCAGCTCCTCATTCCACATCGTGTTCCCTGTTTCCTCATGTCGAGCCTAAATTATTCATTCATTTCATGAATAGAAAGAAAACCTCTTGTCCTAAAGCAGTTTTGATTTTTAAAAAATTAAAACCTTTCCTTTTCTCGATAAGTGTCTTTGGGTTGTGCTTTCGTGTTAGGGCAGTGCTGCCCTGGACGTGCACGGCGATTGTGCTTCTTCACATCTCATTTAAGTTATTCATACATTTCATTGTCACCTCCTTAAGATATGTGGCTGTCTTCTACCAAAAAGAGAACACCTTTATTGAAATATTCATTTTATGATCAGTATGATCTGGTTATTACGTTAGGTGCTGTATATTCAGAGAAGAAAAATGACACAGTCCCTCTTCCTTAGAGTCTGTAGACTTGTGGGGAGTCAGGCAACTAAACCGTCCTGGGAGACGGAGGCAGATGCCAGAAGAGAGATACGCATAGTGTGCTCTGAGGGTGTGGAGCCGGAGTGGCCAGCTCTGGCAGGAGACTAGTGAAAGGTGCATGGAAGTGACTGGATGTCAACTGATTCTGAAGGATGAGTCAGAGGTGGGGTATTTGGGGATGGCAGTCAAAGCAAAGAGTGTTGCACATAAAAGGAAAATTTCAGAACTGCAGTTCTATCTGGCATGTCCTTGTATTCATGCAAGAAAGAAGACTGAAAGGCAGTGAAAGGAAGAAAGGAATTAATGTTCAATATGTAGGCAGGGCTCAGATCATGAAATATCATGCATGCTAAGCTGAAGTTTAGGGATGAAAGAAGGAAAGAAAGGGAGGGAGGGAGAGGGGAAGGAAGGAGAAAGAGAAAGAGAGAAGGAGAGAGAAAGAGAGAGAGGGAGAAAGCAGGAAGCTATGTAAAGTTTCTGAGTAGCAAAATCAAAAGGAAAAATCAATTTAGACTGAACATCCTGGGAATTAGAGGAAGACAGGGACCAGACTTTGAAAGAATAGTCAGGAGGTTGCTGCATAATCCAGTGGCCATGGGGATGCTGATGGAGGACAGAGCTGAGAGGTATCAGGAAAATTGAATCCACATGAGTTTATCACAGATGTAATCTGGATTTTATGGGAGTCTAAACCAAGATATATGCCTGCCTGTATTTGTCCTTGTACATCTTAAAGGATGTTTATTCTGTTCAGTAGCATGGGTGAAAAGAATTTGATGGCAGAACATAGGGTGAGGGTGGAGATCAGCTCCTCCATGTTGAATCAGTGCCAAGACCTTCACAGGGAGCTATTCAGGATGTTGAATATATGGGTTTGAGGCTAAGAAGAAAGATTTAGAAGCTTAGAATTGAGAGGCACTATTTCAAGCTATAGGGAAAAAAAAAATTAGGTTTCCAAGGAAAAACGTGTAGTGAAAAGGTAAGAAGCCTGAGTATAGAAATCTGTGGAGCATATATTTGTAAGGTGATGATGAAAGATCCTGGCTAAGTGGCTAGAAATAAAACCAGAAGAAACCTGTCAGCAAAAACAAGGAAGACAAGCACGTTCAGTACTCTTGTCTCTTGCAAGTCCCAGACAATAGCTACGGGGACTAAAGACACATTAAATAAGTTGTATGTGTAATGTGAACACACAGTTCAATGTGGAATTAAATATATAAATTAAGTCTTTTAAATGAATAGATGACATGAAAAGCAAACAAAATATACTACATAGAAGAAACAGACTACCCTCCATAGCAGTGATTTCCCATCACACGTGGACCTTGGATTCTACAGAACCTTAGCTCTGCAGTTTGGTAAAGCCTCTTTGCTTGTGTTTCATTGTTGGAAGCTGTCATGAGCAAACCTTTGTTCATTTCTCCACAGCAAAAGAGATGCTTTTCTTTAATCATGTTCCCATCTTTGGGGGAAAAAAAATCTATCATTGTTTGCTGAAATTTTAAAAAGTACCAAAGGAGCGTTAGCTTTCTTATATTCACATTCTACTTATCTCAAATTACCATTTTTCCTTGTTCTTTGCCTTTTAATTATTCAAGAGGCATTATTTTCTAAAGAAAAGAGAGGTCCAAAAATACTAGGCACGGGTGTTTGCCCTTAAGCCTTCATTATATTATTCAGGAGGAAAAGCAGAGGCGTCAACCAGCAAACTATTGTTTTCAGGTGAACTTTTGAGAAAATTTCACATTTCTCTACTGTCGTCCTCAGTGACACAGTTATGACTTCAGTGAGCTCAATAAATGCATACATAAAACACTCCTCTTAGGAAAATCATTGGTCCCAAATTAATACCAGCATCAAAAACCTTGCATAAAATTGAAATTAAAAAATAATAAAAGGATTAGCTTTTGTGTTTCTAAAACAGGGTAAAGAACGGAATGAAATTACTAAACGATAAGAAACTGTGACTCACTGAAACAGACTAGAGTTGGGAACTGTCGTTTGTCTTGGGAACTTCCTGGGTCTAAGTAATTTTGTACTTAATGGACATCTTTCCTCTCAAAGTGTTTTTTTTTGTTTGTTTATTTTTTTAATAATGAAACAAAAATACAACTGTTAGCACCTTAGCAATAGTTCTCCTTTCGTCCATGGATAAGTATTTTACTGACCAAAGTAACAAGAGGCTTGCTCACATGTCACAGTGCCCTGGGATCGTTAACCTTCATCTTGTCAACCATCAAAGATGGGTACATGGTTAAATGAGTGCAGATGCCTAGGATCCAGGTCTGGAATAGAGCAGAGGTAGTGGAATAGCTCTTTAAATCCAGGATCTGGTGACTATATTGATAATGATGGATTGAGCTCAGAGGATGAAAAACAAATCAATATTTCAGCACATATGGTCCCTGAAAACTGTCCACTTTCTGCATAATTTTCTGTTTATTATCTTCTCCTCACATACTGCTAAATTTAGGAAATACGTCTCCTCTGCCCAACACTTCTACTCAGATAAACGAGAAAGAAGGAGCCGAAATAAGAAGTTTTACTTCAGAAAGCTGTAAGTCATTTGCACAGAAGCTACTAGTAAAAGAGAAAAGGGGACAGGGGAATCCTGCCTCTCTAAAAATATCTGTGAAATAATACACAAAAGTCTTGGTTTATCTTAATTTTCTTAATCGAAGTATACTCGGCTTACAATGTGTCAATTTCTGGTGTACCACGTAATAGTTCAGTCATATATATACATACATGTATTCGTTTTCATATTCTTTCTCATTATAAGTTACTACAAGATACTGAATACAGTTCCCTGTGCTATACAGTATAAATTTGTTGTTTATCTGTTTTATATATAGTAGTTAGTATCTGCAAATCTCAAACTCCCAATTTATCCCCTCCCACCCCTTTCTCCCCTGGTAACCTTAAGTTTGTTTTCTATGTCTGTGCATCTGTTTCTGTTTTGTAAAAAAGTTCATTTGTCTTTTTTTTAGATTCCATATATAAATGATATATGGTAGTTTTCTTTCTCTTTCTGGCTTACTTCACTTAGAATGACAATCTTCAGGGCCATCCATATTGCTGCAAATGGCATAGTTTTATTCTTTTTCTGGCTGAGTAGTATTCTGTTGTATAAATACACCACAACTTCTTTATCCAGTCATCTGTCGATGGACATTTAGGCTGCTTCCATATCTTGGCTACTGTAAATAGTGCTGCTGTGAACACTGGGGTGCATGTATCTTTTCAAATTAAAGTTCCCTTTGGATATATGCCCAGGGGTGGGATTGCTGGATCATATGGTAACTCTGTTTTTAGTATTTTGAGGACTCTTCATACTGTTTTCCATAATGACTGCACCAAACTGCATTCCCACCAACAGCATAGGAGGGCTCCATTTTCTCTACACCTTCTCCAGCATTTATCAGTTTGTGGACTTCTTAATACTGACCATTCTGACTGGTGTGAGGTTACACTTCACTGTAGTTTTGATTTGCATTTTTCTGATAATTAGCAATATTGAGCATTTTTTCACATGCCTATTGACCATTTGTATGTCTTCATTGGAGAATTGCTTGTTTAGTTCTTCTGCCTATTTTTGGATTGAGTTGTTTTTTTGTTGTTGTTGTTGTTGTTGTTAAGTTGTATGAGCTGGAAATCAAGCCCTTGTCAATCTCATCTTTTCCAAATATTTTCTCTTGCCCCATTGATCTTTAGATAGAAAAGTCACCTTCGTAATGTGACTATGGTATCTACAAACAGAATACTGTTATTACATGTTTCCTGGGTGCACAGTGAAAGCTGAACTACTAGTGCACACATTTAAAAAAAAAATAGCCACAACCGCCATTAGAAATACCTGCTCTTGATTTTTCTTTATCATGATTCTCAAACTGTGGGATTAAACTTTGGGAAAGCACATAGAAGAACTTCTGAATGCATTAAAGAAAATATAGCCATAAAGTCTAGCCCAGTTTATTATAGATCCTATTTTTAAAATCTCAATAGAACCTATTAATACGTTCTAGAATTCCTTAGGCCATTATCTCACCCCAGCCTTCCTCTTACCACTTTGTTTCATCTTTCACTGGAGCCTTAATAGGTGTGCCCTATTATTAATGAACCTGGCTTAAAATCTAACATTTCCTCTCAATCACTCAATTCATCCTTTACCTATTTGAAACACTGAAGTTACAGAAAATAAATTATCAATGTATTAAGAAAATAGTTCTATTGTATTTCTAATTTCTAAATTTCAGATAAGAGTCTATTAATTTTCGAAATAAAGGAAACATAAGTTTATCCATTCTTTGTCAATTCTTCATTGTTTAGACTAATATAGAAATCTTTAGAATGTCATTTAACAAGTGTTGTATAATGCATAAACAATAATATAACTTTCAAAGATCAGCCACTAGTCTGACACAGCTCTTTTTGTCTGTCCATATTGCCTTGTTGTTCTCATTCTCACTTCATTCAGAACCACTGGTTTTTAACTTAAAAGTTTATCCTAATTTTTCTGTGTTGCTATATAGACTTCTCTACTATTCCTTATTGAGGGTAGGTTTTCTGGAAGCAGACCCTAAGAGTTTGAAGTTTATCAGGGATGAACATCTGTAAAGTTAAGGGGAAGAAAGTAGCATTGCATACAGGAAAAGCTAAACAGTGATGGAGGCATGACATGTCTGCCAATGGGGCAAGAGGATCTAGAGGGAGTATGATTGACAGAGTGCTGCCATATTGGGCCAAAATGGCTCAGCCTTTCTGCACCCATCTGGCTTAGTCATAGGATTTGGGCTGCCGTGGGAAGGGCAGTCAATTGAGGCAGCCTGCTGCCGCACTTCCTAGGGATCGTCAGTACCTTTGCATGTCCACCCCACTCATCATCTTTTGATTGCCAGGGACAAAAACCCAAGTCAAACTGGCCAAAATTCTATTCTAAGTCCAGGTATGGCTAGATCCAAATGCTAAAGGGATCTTTTTTTCTTTTCATTTTTTGTGCTGGCTTTGTTCTTAGATAGGATCTTCCCTAATACTGGCAAATGTGGCTGCCAGCAGAGAACACAGCTATCCAGAGGTTTCAGCAAATTTCCTGGGGTTGATATTGATTTACTAAATGTCCACTCTAGGAATTGAGGGATATGAACTAAAAGTTGCAATGACTGGTTCCTTATTGCAAAACTGAGATAATGATACTAAAAGAAGACAAAAAGGATATTGAGCAGATGAAACTGTAGTATGTGACTTCCCTTGACACATTGGCACAGTCATTGGTCTAAGGAGTGATCACCTGAGCCCTGCTAGGCCAATCAGCTACCTCTTCCCGGATTTAGAAACTAAGTGGAGATATTGACACTGAAGTTTGTTAGATCTGAAGGTAGCCTGTTAAAGAGAACTGTATTTCTGTAATTGTTTCCAATCAATTTTACTATCTTAGCTCCACAGTTTGAAAACCTTGTTCAAGTACCTCACCTGAAAATTGGGGGTAAAAATAGTACCTAAAAATAGACATGGTTTTGTAATTGAAAGAATTAATATATGCAAATCTCTTAGCACAAACCCTGGCATTCTGTAAGTGATCCGTAATATAAATTCTTATTTTTGTCATTGTTATTATTAGTAATAGTAGTAGTTGTAGTAGCATTCCAGAAGATCTATTAATCAAACAGCTACCATGGTCCAGGCAGCATGCTAGATATTATGAAATTTACCAACATAAATCAAACATAAATCTTACGCTTAAGGAGATTCCCGTCTCATGTAAGGAATAATTAATATGTAT
This sequence comes from Camelus ferus, assembly GCF_009834535.1. NCBI lineage: Eukaryota > Metazoa > Chordata > Mammalia > Artiodactyla > Camelidae > Camelus > Camelus ferus. The sequence goes on from NC_045715.1 coordinate 6,366,800, forward strand.
TAATTATATGCACTATATTTTATAGTCAGGTTAGACAAATAGACTTAGAATATTCTACTGCCTATAGCTGTAATTTTACAGTATATCACTGTATATTAATTGTATCGATATAAATGGATACATATATATATATATATACACACACACATACATATGTATATACAAATAACATATTTTTGTTAATAGGCCAAGATGGAGAGAGGAAAATATTCTAAGAAATTTGAGTAGTTTCTAAAGTCTACGTATATATATTTAGTGTAAACCATAGTTAATTTGCGTACCAACTTTCTGAACAGAGAAAAAATATCAAAGTTTGCTCATCACAGAGATAAGCTACTGTCTGCTACACATAGTATCAGCCATTTGTTAGTATCTGTTCTTGGTTGAACTCCTTCAAAGTGTTAGTCATAGTATTAAATAGAAGAATTCTTAGTCCTAAAATAAAATGTCTGTTTTCAATTCATTTGTGTCATACTCCTCCTTGTCTTTAAATATATTAATTTTTTTTTACTATGTATGAATAGGGTGTTTTCTGCCAAGCTATGACCAGATTGGACCTTAATTGGAACTTCTTTAAGGCAGGGGTTATATCTTATTTACCTGTGTATGTTTAATAGTGCCTAGTATATAAATGGCCTTCATATATGCATAAAATGAATGAAAAAAACAAAAAAAATTTTTTCTAAGAGAAGCAGCGGTGTCTGCCAAGGTCATTGGGAACACCAGGAATGGCCCTGAACCAGCACTTTTCTATAAACTTTTTGTAAGGGGTCTTCAATGAGATAAGGAGCTTATGCTAGAATGTAAAATTTTCCCATTTAGACTTTTCCAATAAAGGAAGCAGTACAATGATTTATAATCTTCGCTCATCACAGATTGCTTCCAAACTACTGGCCTGCTGTTGTAAGTGGCATAGGTACAGTGTCTGTGAACTAAGGTGCTAACGTTTGACATCTCAAAGCAATTCTTAATGCAGAATGTTCCTGTCTTCGGACTTTTGAGTGACTAGTTGAGTAGCTAGAGGCCATTGAGAAAACGTATTTAAGACTGAACTTTTTTTTTCTGTTGCCTTTATTTTTTAAGGTATATATTTTCCTGGCTGATTTATGAAACTCTTTCATTAATTACAATAATTTACTTATTATAAGTTTGTCTTATCCACTATCCTTATGCTATGGAAATTCCAAAGAAAAATGTTGCCAGTTCTTAGCTAAAATAAATGCTTTGTTTTTCCAGTGTTATATAGAACTCAGGGGGCCTTGTGCATGAAACCAGCTGAATTCTTGGCCATAGGGTCATGGAGGAAGAAGAAACCAAGATAGCATGGGGCTAGAGAAACCTGTGCAGCTCTAGAGCCTGCCACCCAGGGGGGAACATTTAGTTCAACATACTATATCCAAAGGAAGTGAAGATTGTTGAACAACAGAGGAATCTACAGTGATTACAGATACAAATGGTGCCCCCTAGAGTTGTGCAGGGCACAGAAAGTACAATTCTGTGCAGCAGCCCTGCAACGCTGGGCCAGTGTAAATACCTAAGGAGTTCTAATCAAAAGGCTGAGCACGATGGCAAATGGTAGATGCTTGAAAATGACAAGCACCAAGATAGGCAGCATGTCTCCAGCTGACAGATCTGCTGGAGAGCAAGGCCATAACCAGTGGCATTAGTGTGAAAGGTGGGATACAAATCTGAGGGGCATTCAAGATTTAGAAAAGAAAGACAGTTTTTCAGGGATCTAGCCAAATCGCCTGGAATTCCCAACAGAACTCCTATCTTTATATAGAACAAGAGGCCCAACAGCAAGAACCAGAAAAATCTGTAGGTCTGATTGACCAAGTACCATTGTACAAACACCATGTTTGCAGAAATTATAACATGGATGATACCCAAAGTATATTTAATAATCGGTATGGCATGGTTATCAACCTATCAGAATAAATACTGACGGCATCTAGGGAAATAGATCTTGGAGAATCTTGCTGTGCCAAGAGGTAACTCTCGAGTTGCTGGATCAGAGTGAGGTCTTAGGGCTCTGGTTCCCAGACATGGCACATACAGGAACAACCGTACATCTTTATTGAATGCAGATGGATACCTTGTCCTCTTCTTAGAGATTCTAATGAATTAGTCTAGGGGGTGGCCCAGGTGTAGGGGTTTTAAAAGCTCCCTAGGTCATGCTAGTAAGTAGCAAAGTAGCAGAATCACTTATCTAGCATTCCAAAATGAGACCAAGAAACAAAGATTACACACACATGCGCGCGCACACACACACACACACACACACACACACCCCGTGTGTGGGAAACATTTATCAATAACTTGAAAATTGTTCACTTCAGTTTTACCTGTTTCTTTTTAATATCTAGGAAAGTGGATCATTCCTATGATTTTGAATTCTTTTTATCCTTATTAGTCTTATGAAAGGATACTCTCGTCACCATCTCAAATTCTCTCATCATCCTGCACTTCCCAGGGTCTAGTTAATGCCAAGTATCTGTCACCTGTCTTTGTTTTGCAAGAGGTTAAATGCATTACCTTACCGTTGACCGTTTATTTCACAAAATAGCGTGAAGAGGTTTAATTGCCATAAAGCATTACTATCATTTATAAAGTCATTTTTCTTTCCTTAAAGATGTCTAGTCAATGGCAAATCCTTTCAACCGATCTCTCTTCTTCTAGAAGAAATTAGGCATGGAAATTTACTTTTTACAAGCTTTCATTGACACCTCAAATCAGTATCTGAAACATGCTCTATACTAGAGGGGACTGTGCTTCAGGCTTTGTCTTGGCCAGATATAGAAATTAAAGGTATGGACCAATTTTTGAATAAGCATGAAAATTCTTTTTTTATGTGCATTATGAAAACATGCCTTTGAAATATCTTGCCAAAGGCTTTTTCGTCTTGTGGCTGTTATAGGAAAACATGGTCATCCCAAAGGGGTAAGAGAAACTGAACTATGTTCCACCTTAATCAGATTCACAATCATGTCCTAATGTAATTTGTCCTAATCCATTTTAGAGGAAGACAACCATTTATGATTCCCAGAGACACGTGGGAATAAATGTGGCTCTGTGGAAATCCCCTGGGTGTTCCATATACTATACTCACCAGTTCATAAAAAAGCTAATTATGTTTCTGAAAGGGAGGCTTTATGGATGCAATGTATATTCTAATGCAGAAACCCTACCTACCCAGGCACCCCACAGTTAAGCGGTCCTATTTGCTGGCTGTCCGCAGACTGGATTTTGGATTACAGTAACTGATTTCAGCATAAGGAGTTCACACATTCCTATATTAGCCTGATCACATATGTCAGTGTTTGAGAGACAATTCCATTTTTAGTTATTTTACTGGGAAAAAAAAATTGGTAAGACTTAGCATAGTAATAAATTACCCTGTAGCAAAATAGAAACTGATTGATCCCAGCTTTTTTCTTTCCTGATGCCTTGGAAGATAAATACATTAAGTGACTTGTTAAAAGAAAAATAAAAAATTTTTAAAAAGACCCACCTTTTTTTTTGTCTCTGAAAAACACGAAGCTATTGCAGAGAATGCTGCCAAGGGTAATGAGTGTACACGTTTATTTTGCAATGAAATCCTTTTTCGTGGATTTTATTTTTCATCACAAACATGTTGCTACAAAAGCAATGTTTTCTCTAAACAGAACTAGTAATAGATGACACACTACTAAAGCAAACCAGAGATGTAAATAATCAAAGAATTGATATTTACTTTTCTGCAATAATCGTGAAGTCATACTGACCTCACATTTCATCATGTATTTATTTATTTTTTATCTGATGTATTTTTTTGTTTCTTTATCTCTGGTTCATTCTGATGTTCATCTGTTCAAAATAACCCCTCTTTGCTCTCATCAGCCAAAGGTGCAGCATCTTTTCAGTTAATTAAGGGTGTAATTTCATAGGCCAAGCAGCATGCTTTATGGATACAGGAAGAATAAATATGCTTGTTGACTGTTGTTACAGAGCATGATTTTGAGGATGTCTGAACATCAGCTCTTCTCTCCAAACTATGACACATCGTGATTTAACTGATTGACAGAGATGAATTCGATTGAACTAAAACAAAGGTAACATCTGAATTTAAATAACATGGCATCTCTGTGTATTTGACGTAGCCTCTCTGTACCATGACAAAAGGTGTGTGTAGCTCTATATTTTTTTTAATTTTTGGCCAGATCTTTGTTCATACTTCGGGCTTAAATTTCGAGATCCTGACCCTCTAAGCACTTGGTAAATGAGCGTTTTTCATCTTGCCTCCCTACCCCCTACTTGTATTATCAAAGAAATACCTTAATTCTTCATCTAAGATTCTTCTCTCCGCCTTCCTCCTTCCTCCCAAGAGTCCCCAGTGACTTCATGGGAGATAATTATGCCTGTAGCTCAGGGACCTAAAGTAATCACCAGGCTTGGCATGAAAGAATGCTGGAATGCAAACCGAAGTGCCAAGCAACAAAGATTCAGTGCAGATATTAGGAAAAGGGAGTACATTTTCGCAATGACTCCGTTGGCCTGATTTCTGCCAACCTACAGGATACACAAGAAGGACAAAGCATCAACATTCATACTGCTCAGAATGACCTGCCGGCGTTTGCCGTTCAAGACCGAGTAGATGTCTTTGCACAAAGATCTGTGCTGTGGTAACAAAGCTTCCACAAAAGAAAAACAAATCTCATAGACTTTTTGGCCCTTATTCAGTACGTGATCAACTTCTCTCTGTGTTTCCCTTGAAGGTCTGAGGTGACTGTAGAAGCTCTGTTTTAAAAAGCTGAATTATAAAATTTCATGTAAAGTCGTAGTGTGCTGTTAGAGTGAACAGTTTGGCTCGGTTGACTGGAGTCTGATACAGGGAGACTGCGGCTGAGGGTGTGATCGCTGAATGGCGTGCTGGCCTCCAGACATCACCGTCTCCACCCGCATCTCTACCAGCCCCCTATTACCGTGGGCTTTTTTTTTTTTTTTAATCACGGAGGCCAAATGAAATAGCTCAGAATCACCCACATAGCTTGAGAAACAATTCTGAGTGCTGTCATCAGAGGAAATCTGTCACATCAAAACTGTCACGTTTCAACAAAAAGATATGACAAAGGAGAAAAGAGACGTTCTTTGGAAGAAAAGTCCCAGATTTCCTCAGACTGACTTCATTCGCCTGAGAAAGCCCTAGCTTACACATTTTTCCTGGAGAAATTATTCATTCACTCTAAGATGGAACCGGTTTAGACAATGTCATCCAAGTTTTAGTCCACTTGACATGACTCACAAGTATCAGAAAGCAGATTTATGTTGAGCTTCCTAGACGCCTCTGCTGGTGCCTCATGTATTACGTAAGGGATCTGTATTTGCTGTCTTATTTAAACAAAAGAATGCGACATGTTCCACTGGATGATGTCAATACACCTCAATGAATGTGTTTCATTGCATAAAGGATCATTAATGAGAAAAATCATGTGAATTTTAATCCTGATTTTTACTATGTTTCCAGCAATATTTCATAAACTATACAAAGTTCCTGGGAAAGAATTTTTGGAAGTGAAACTTATGGAATTAAAAAACATTTCTCTAAAGTATAAATGGGCCACTGCTCCAATACTTTACATTCACACAGCTGAATGGAATAACCAAAATTATCAGATGAACTGTCCCATGTCCCTGTTGGCACCTTAAGGCACTGAATAATGGAATCCATTGAGTGCTAAATACATCAATTATCTATTTAATTTAGGACATTCATGGTCTATTATAATTATTCTAAGTACTGTCAAATTCAACTCAGGAACAGAGTTGTAATATTAACTAAAGTTATGAGTCAGAAGACAATTTTTTTCTGGTTTTCTTTTCAACAGTATTTTTTTTTTGTGCCAGAGATACGCATGCATTTTGCTCAAGATGGTTTCCTTGGACAAGTAATTTAAAGCCAGGCTCATTCATGCTTGCCAAATGGGACTATGCTATTCTATCTTCTCCCTCATTACCAATTGTGAAGCAGTCTGCATTAATTGTTTAACTAGATAAAATGTTCATCATAAGCAAGTTTAGGGACACATTTTGGGGGAACCTTTTAGGGGACAGAAACTGAAGCCCTGTATGATTATTATAATCACACTCCTGTTCATAACAGCAGCTAATAAATCATTTGAAGCAACACGTGAACATGTTTTCTTTCTTTTCTAACAATTCAGATTGGGGTCCACATGCCTAGATTAGTGCAGCCCTCCTGAAACCAGCTTCCTTGGTTTAATCATTCTCTAAGCAACTAAAGGGAGTTGCGCTTTAAGTCTTTTCTGTGTTAGATATTAGGATGAGCTGGAGCCACCTACTACACAATTTAATTGCATGTGTGTTTAGTAATATGCGACAGTCTTGGTGCTTGGTACCGCTTTTTCCTTTCACGGAAGGCAGAAAATCACTAGCGAACCAAAGATGCAGCTCGCTAAAATTGAATTTAGAACTTTAGATCCTAACCCATAAAAGAAGGGACTCAGACATAAACACTTTTTTCAATTATTTTGATTTTGAAATTTAAAAGAATCTGTCACAATGATTTCAAAACTGTTGTCTCCAAAACAACAAGTGTAATCTTTGATGCAATCGGGCCAATTAGAAGCATCATAAAATAAGTACAAGACTGGAAAATTAGGTCAGATGAAGGGTCCAGTGGTGATGATAAAACATTGTGCATGAGTATTTTCAAATACTTACTGTAATAATTTGCTAGATAAATGAGTCCCGTGAAACGAATCTGAGAGTTGCCTGAGTATTAATTCATTTCACCCTGGTTACGGACTAAGGCAGCCTTACTTTAAACTTTCAAAGAGGTAGGAGCCAGACTTTCTTCCAAAACACTTTTGGTACCAGTTTGGCCGATGAAGTCAATCAGGCACTCCTCCATTCAGCAGGAAAAATTACTCAAATATAGAAATAAACTAACTGATGAGGCCAACTAAAATAATTGACCTCATAGTCCCGTAGACATTCAATTCAAAGCTAAATTAAATATTTCTCAGATAACTTCATAACTTGATTATAGATCCAAATGCGTCCATCAATTTTGATAACTCAGGCCGGAAACTCAGTTATTTAAAAGCCGATGTTCTTCCCCTTGGACACAGCGATCATCCCATCTTCTGTTTTATGCTATGTGGGGATACTTGTATCAACAGAATGAGCAACCTAGTGATTCCCATAGTGCATCATTTATATATTATGTATTTATTTATTTAGTCATTATATGTTTATTAAGCATCTATTATATGTGATTCTCATTCTGGGGACTGAGGATTAAATCATGGGCAGGATAAACAGAACCCTGCACACGACGTTTTCAGTCAGGCCAGGAAGATGGACAGCTCAGCAAATAGTAACCAGAACTGTAGTGAGGATTTTGATAATGAGTGTCAAGGTTGCAAAGGCGCACCCCACACCCAGGCTGGGGTGGGGATGCTGGTAAGACGAGGCTCCCTGGAGGAAATGAAATTAAAGAGAGACTTGAAGGAGATTGTCAAGGACTGGGAGTGGGGAGCCTAGACAGAGCCCCTCGACTAACCGTTCTTTCTAGGTAGGATGTTCTGCATCCCAGAGTTTCCTACGTTCCGGAGATAACGTAACAAAGGTTAAAGCTCAGTCTCCCCACACCACATCCAGCCTTGATATAGGTCTGCTAGCCTACAATGACAGTTGTCATTATCAATTGTATTAACCACAACGTTGAAAAGTTAGGACATTGCACATCGAAATCCACAATTTTGCTTTCTTTTGAAAAACTGGAAACTCTGGAAATCACGAGCTTGCCTTCCCAAGTCACGGTTAATCTCCTCAGACTGTGTTTGAGCCGTCTGGTGCACCACAGCCCTGGCCATTCTTTATTAATCTTCAGTATTGAGACTGAGTGTCAACCGGTATTTCATTTTTCACCTCATCAGCTTCACTCATTTTAGGCCACTTTCCTGGCCTCTGTGGGCATTTTCGCTTGTGACCTACGCTTAAAGTTACTCCAGGTTTGGAGTCATGGAAACACCTAATATTTCATAGCCTTCTGGGTGTTTAGTTAAGCTGGTTCTTCTTTACTGCAAGGTGTATGTATGTGGATATAATACACAATATTTAATATTTAATTCTCATAACTAATACATAAGAAATATCACCCTGGATGTCTGTTTAGCACATTCCATTTTTCTTGCTTGTTCTTTGACCACATATTTACTTGGAATTTTGTTATTGTTCTCAACTGAACTGCACATAATTTGCTTAAACAAGACACACACTCAAATATACAAGGTGTCATTTTTAAGTCAAGGGACGTGCATGAATTATAAAGAAAATAAGATCTTTAAAAAGAAAGTAAAACATACTCAGGTTTCACCTGTTTGTACTTTGTGAATGACTCTCTTGATCCTGTCCAGGCAAGCCAGGTTCATTGAGGAATTTTGTGAGGCAGATAACAGAGACTCTCGGACTTGGATATTCAAATGAATATGCACTTCCACAATATGAAGGGCATCGCGCAAAGAGCAATTTGGTGAAGGCATCTGGACAACACCTAGGGGTACACACATATACAACCGAGCGAATCATAATACGGCGGTCTTAATGAACTCATTCACCATGCAGCACACTCTTTAGTGCCTTTTTGTGAGCCCTTAAACTGTGTGTCAACGTTTGGAATTAAATTGAGAAGCACGGTGTGAGAGAGAAGAGGGACATTTCAAGTTTACACTTTCTCTTGATTGTTTAATAAAAGAGGAATGAGCGAGAGCGTTCCAAGGGAGAAAAACAGTTACTGGCTAGGAGCTCTGACTTCCTGATACAAAGCTGGTCTCTCCTAAGTGTCACGGACGATATTGGACTTGAGTACAAAGCACTATGAGCCACTAGACAGCAGTGGATGAGCAGCAAAGAGGAGTGAGTTGGGATTGAGGGGAAGAAGGTGGGGGTTTTGTCCTGCCGGCAGAGGTTGGGAGGAGGGCAGTTTTACCCACAGAGCACTCAGGGCGGGGCAGGGAGAGAAGTTTAGAAGGGAGGAGGCCAGATCTTCAGCCCTTGTGCTGGATAAAGTTGATAGACAGGCCGCAATCATTCCTGCCTCCTTTCTGTTTTCCTCCCTGTGCTGTGCTGCAGAGCTGAAAAGTTAAAACCTGAGTTTCCTGGAGTCTCTTGCAGCCAGGCTTCTGGCTAGGAGTTAGGTCTGCCTAATTAGATGTCTCTGCAAAAGACCCAAAAAGTAGAGGTGAGGCAGAGACTATCATCTTGATGTTGATTCTGACCCCGAGGAAGACCACGGAACGTGGGTCTTGAGAGACATTTGCAAAAGCCAATCTGAGCATTGTCATGGCTTCCTGATTCCTGCATTGCACCTGTTTTGTCTTAAATGGACTGATTCTAGAGCTGCCTTCTTGTTTCCTGCTCCTCCATTCTATTTCTGAAAGCCCCTTTTTGCTTAAAATACTGAGAGTGGTCTCTGTTTTCTGCACTGAGCTTAGACTAATACAATCGGACTTGCAGAATTTGCAGTTGACAGATGGAAGCCAGACAGTTTGATAGCTGCCTACAGAGGAGTAGGAAGGCTTTGGTCATTGTTTGGGATGATCTATCTATGAACAGCGTAATCCAGGTCTTTAGTTTACACGAGAATACTTCAGAAGAAAGGGCTGCCAGAAGTTGGATGCCACCCCAAATAAACAATCAGATACTGGAGATTGTGTCAGGGCAACAAAGAATTTGTAAAAAGGAAAAAAAAATAAGGAAAAATTACACTAAAGCTTCATGCACTTGGCTAAAATAATGGATTGGCAGTAGGGTAAAGGGAAATCTAAAACTGAGAAGCTTAAAAAAAATTCCAAGCCCTAAGTTGAAGCTGGCAGAAGCTATTAGAGAACTAAATAAAAGCAATCTATAACAGTTAGGCTCTGGATTTCGTATCTAGAGGCATGACTTAAGTCTAGAGAAGTGAGTGATATGTGACCTGAGAGTAATAGGACTGACTCAAGAGTCAGAATCGTACTGAGATGACAGGTGGGAAAGTAATTCAGGGATCTGGCTCGTAACACATCCACTCTGACCTGTTACAGTGATCAGTCTGCAGAGACTGCCTGCAAGTCTGATATCACAGAAAGCGCTGACATGGTGCAGGCAGGGCAGGAGGTACGAAGACATTGAAAGGAGAGGGACCCTAGGAGAGGCCTTGAGGAACAGGAAGGGGAGAAGAAAGCTTGAGGGGAGAAGCATCACTTTTATTTCAAGAGAATTATTCAAATTTATAGCCAGAAGTCAACTAAAAGATTACAAAACTGAGTGACCTTACTCCCTCCAACAAGAGAGAATGTCCTCCTAAGCATTTATAAGGAGCTGAGGTAAATATTTTTAAAGGCTATAAGTCTGAGTTACAGCCATCAGATCTCATCCTCCCCACTGAGTTTAGGGATCTCAATTCCAAAGCGGCACCTCTGCCGCCAACCACAGGCCCTTTCCGTGAGCACAGCTGGCCGGTGGGTTTCCTGACCTTCTGGGGTGGGTCCGATCTACTGTGCCTGCCTTCCTGAGCACTATATTCCCACTTATTTTCTACAGACCAAAGTCATCTCCAAGCCTACAAGCAGCCATCCCATCAGTGAATTCAGACAGGCGTAGCTCTCCTTGTCAGCATGTGAAATTCTAAGTCACAGAAAGGTGCCCAATAATAAGACTGTCTCCTCTACCCGGCCTTACGTCATGGACCGCCTGTGTCAACACTTCATTCGCTGTCATCCATGTTCTTTCTGTTCCTACCAGTGCGTGCTACTGTGGTCATAAACCTGTGAATAATTCGGTGAATACTCCATTTCTCCCCACGTAGGAACAGTGCTTTCTTGTTTTCAGTCACGCTGAGAACTAATTCTAGTGTTGGTCTAGAAATAATAAGGAGAGATGGGGGCACGTCTTGAAGGAAAAGTGGTATTTTATGAAGCACCCGCTTGCTGTGAACTCTTTGTATGGCTTCCATGCAGAGGGCGCCATTTCTAAGATTCAGGTGATTCTAGGGATACAAAAGTCTCAAGTGTGTGACCCACATGTCTTTATTTGGGGTCTCAAAGACCTTTCCTTCTCTGTTAGAGCCGACTTAACTATGAGAAACTTCCCAGCTCTGTAAATAGAGTGTCCTTGTTAACTACCATCGACGATCACATTGTGGGTCTGACTTCATTCTGGCCTGTTCCTCTAGGTGCAGGATAGGGGTCTCTTTAAACCTTGCCACGAGGTCCTCTGACTTTCACAGTATACTCTGCAGCGATAGTTGGACGAGTCTGTCATTACCTTTTGTCAAGGTTTTTGTAGCAATCAGCAAAATCCAGCCAACTCAGGAGCCTTCCAGTGACCGTCTGTCCAAGTGGTGCTTCCCCTTCTTCGGTACCGCATTGTATTCCGACAAGGCGAGCGCGCTTGGCACTGCGACACAGGCGTTCTCACCACCCTGCTTACACCACCAGGATCAGACTCCGCCGCCGTCCCGTCAGTGGGTGATCCAGTTCCAGGATGGCACCGCGAGGGACGGCTTTCTAGGCTGCTTTTCACTCTGTGTTCCTTCAGTGGCAGGTGCTAAGATGGGATTTTGGTCCACACAGTTATTTAGGGGGTGTCTCAGGGAGCACGGAGGTGTGATGAGGAAGTCAGGAAGAGAATGATGTGAGAATGAGGGGGTCCTCTTTGTCGGGAACTAAGCTCTGTGCCACCCCAGACCCTTTCAGATGATAAGTGGACCATGTCTCAGATACATCGCACAGAAGCGCAAGGAAGCCGGTGTATTTATCCACCAACTCCCATCTCTCATTTGTTCAGGGCTGCTCCTGGGACTTTAACTCCTTGAAACGTCTGGCTGTTTCCATAGCCAAAGAATGCAGGAGGCCTCTGGCTTCGAACAGGACTATCTGTGCGTGCCTTTGAGGGTGCACTAAAGGGATGTGGGTGGGCTACTAATAATGTCTGCTCCTGCTAGGAAGCTCAGCATCAGTGAAGGAAAAGTTAGTCTCAGCCAGCTCATATTTATGAGCACTCTGGGGTCCTTCCCAGTATTTGGCAACACAAATGTTGCTTAGCTGATGGACTAAAATATTTAGCATAATTCTAGGAATCCCTACAGGGTCTTTCTTCACTACATGTACAACCTGAAGTATGGAGCAAATGAGCAGTAAATAGTCAGAAGGCATCTGCATCGGAGCTCTGAGTTACTCTCGGGCTGTGAGGATGGGCTCTTGCTTGGAGACTCTAGAGTCACTGAAAAATGGATGAGAGAAAGAGTAAATAAGTTCTTAGAGCAACAAAGAATGAATGCAAGTAAGAAGATGAAGGATTTTAATGCACTGTTTAAACTGCTACTGTCTTTAAAATATATGTTTCCACAGTATGCATGCGCATTTATCTGTGTATGTCAAATATATAAAATATATACATACATATATGATGCATACTTCTGTTACAAAATCATTTATGTATGTGATTTTATGCACCTTTCATAAATTAACTTTGTGTGCTTCTTATTAGACCCAGAGCATCTTGTTTAAGATTCAAAGCCCAAAATGTGATGATCTCAACTTTTTCACCTGCTGAAGATGTATGATCTACTAAATGGACTTAGATGGATAGATAAGTGGATAGATAGACAGACAGATGGATAGATAGACATCATACAATTATATGTCATTAAAATATGAAAAGGTCTTATGGCGGTTCAGATGATAGTGAGATTACATGGATTTTAGCTGAGCATTAAGAGAACAATTAAAGATGGGAACAGGTTGGGGAGCAGATCCAGACCAAACGCTCCACGTGGAGCAAACAGCTTAGGCAGTGAGTTCGAAGAATATACCAACTAAAACAACCACCACCACGAGCCTCGTATTTCAGAATGTGCTGTCCTAGGAAACTGCACAAAATTGGAGCTGAAATAGGCCCCATGGTCGCATGCCTACCTCTGGTGTCTCTTCGAGGTTCACATGGGATAACAGATGTGTACAACTGTACATAATTACAGTAAAAGGTTAGTGCCAGTGAAATGGCCACAAGGGGTATTAAAATAACTAACGGCCGAGCGATGCTTCTTCGCCTCTTCTGCCTGGTGCCCCTTCTTAGCCATTGGGGTGGAAAATCAGGAGCAAAGTGGGGTCCATCGCTGGTGGTTGTCCTTTCCTGGCTGATTTCCCTTCTGACCTTTTGGGGTTCAGGCTGTTCTCCGACGTCATTTGCATGCCCTTTTCTGCTCTCTCCTCGCTTTAGCACTCAGTGTTTCCACAGCAGATTAATGACAGCTAATAATATCTGATATATCTGGACATTGCCACCATAATGAGTTGCAGTCCCACTGGGTCCCAGAAGTGTCACCACTAACAAATTCGCCAGACCTGCACATAATTAGCATGTGAAGGGAGTGATCGCGCAGTAAATCTGTAGGGAAGATGGATAGCCCAGGAGAGGAAATAGAAAGGGGGGGGTCCCCTCCTTATCACGCCTCACTAAATATATATTTCTTGGCAAGGATATTTTCTTGATAACAAACTGTGGCCGGGTTACCTTTACAGTAACATTATTCCTTCCATGGCTGATAGGCAGAATTTCATTATGTCACTGCTAATGTTTCACTATTTCTGCAAAATGTCACCATATGTAAATTAAGAAAGGTTAGGGTTTCCCTGGCAGTTTCCTATAAAGATGCACGGCCCCCTTTTCACAGCAGCCTCAGTGATCATTCCCACACTCTCTGACAGGCTGGAATACGGTGATGAATATGCGGAAACTTTGCCTTTAGGTCGGCAGGACTCAATGAACTGACATGCGTCCTCGCAGACATTGCCTTAAAGGCTGCGAAGACTACATGTACTACCAGGTGAAACTGAAGAGAGAGAAGGGATCTGAAAAGCCGCCTTGTGCTTAGTCTAATTATCAACTTAGAGACCTGGTTCTCCTGTGACACTAGCGTTCACATCCATGTGAATTTCAGGATTTGTCTCAAACAGTCAGAGCAAAAATGGAAGTGTTTCAGGCTATGTGTGCTGTGCCCTGAGGGCTGCCCCTGATCTCTCCAACCCAGCCCGTGAGTCCACGCTAGGGGAAGGCTTCCTACTTGAAACATAAGAAGTATGGCTCTGGAAAGAAGCCTGGGGAGGGAGACACTTCTGGAACTTGAGTCAACCCTCTTCCTGCAAGAACATTGGTATGACCCTGAGTCCAAAGGCCAAGGTAGTTGCACAGAGAAGTTTTTAAAAAAAAACAAGTCACAGAAAAAGCATCCCTGCACGGTGCCTCCGGGAGACGTGCTCGTGGAGGTCTCCTCCTTCGCCTTTGATCTGGGGTGGGGGGCAGTCAGTCTTCTTGTTTCACATCTCACAGTGTTTCCAGCAGCCAGAGGGCTTTGGGGGAAGAGGGAGTCGCTCCTCAAGCTGGCGTTCTGGAAAGACCGTCCCAGGTACTCAGGAGAGGTTAGCAGGCAATCAGCATGTGTAACCAGATCGTTACCCTGTGAGGTGATGAGCAAGGACCCTGCAGACAGAGGCCCTCCTCCACCCCTCACCCCACCGAGCACCGTGACACTGGTGACCTCTGACCGGGTCACATGTAGGCTTTTTTTTGACTATCGTGTTCTGTTTCCACACATGGCTTCCACATCCCTTCTACCTGCTAATTCTCAAATTCATATTGAATTCTCAAATTCTTCCAATTCGTCTATTACTCATGAACTCAAGACCCATTTAAGCAACGGTCAATTGAATACCCGCTCCTGAATGGCACAATGGTGTCTCAGCCTTAATAGGTCTAAATCGAACATCTGATCTACCACTTTCAAGACATATCCTTCCTAGCCGAGAACGTAGACATGGAGCAAAGTAGAGTCGATAATAAAAAGATAAGAATTAATTAATTACATAATTAAACATAGATTTCATCCATTGCAGCCCCAACCCTGTTCCTCTTATATTGAAAAATGTGAAAATAACTCACAGCTTTCAGTGTCCAAAGCTCTTCTAGGTTCCATCTTTCCCCTCACCCTGGTATTCAGTCAATGGCATAATCTTATGTGGCAGGTGCTAAAAAATGTCAGAGCACAGAAAAAAGCAGATGACATTGGCCTGACCACAGCATCTGTCAGTAACTAAATTCTGGCCATGGCAAAGAGGTAGGGCTGAGGGGTAGGTTTCAGGACACCATAGGGTCCTCCTTAAGTATTGACATACACTAAGACAGAATGTTTTTATGTGTTTTCTAGAAAGTTTTCTTGCCTCAAATCACCAAGATAATTGAGTAATAAGCACTTTTATCTTCAATTCCCGTCCCCACCCACCGTTCCCCTCACAGATATAAACACTAGCATTGGCCAGCCTTCACAGCAAAAACAACGCTCTGTATATTGAGACGTCATTCTCCTGTTTGCCAGACAGGATGTTGTCTTCAGTTTTGTAGTGTGTTTAAGTCTTAGATGTCTTTGCGGGGCACGGACCAAAGCCGACCCACTGCATCAAGCCTCCCTCTGCGCTGCTGCCGCGACGGTTTCTTCCTTCTTGATCCTTTTTGTTTAAATGAAGTATAGTGGATTTACAATGTTGCGTTGGTTTCTGGTTTACAGCAGAGTGATTCAGTTATACACCTATACATATATACTCTTCTTCATACTGTCTTCCATTATAGGTTATTACAAGATATTGAATATGGTTCCCTATACACTAGGACCTTGTTGTTTATCCGTTTTATATATAGCAGTGTATATCTGTTCATCATAAACTCCTAATTTATCCTTCTGCCACTCTCCCCTTTGGTAACCATAACTATGTTTGCTATGTCTGTGAGAATGTTTCTATTCTGTAAATAAGTTCCTTTGTATCATTTTTTAGATTCCACATGTAAGTCATACCGTGTGATATTTGTCTTTCTTTCTGACTTACTCACTTAGTGTGAGCATCTCTAGGTCCATCCATGTCCTCTTCATTCTTTAGAGTAATAATGATTGTCTAGCTTGATGCTTTTATGCAAATTAAAAGAAAAGACAATAATACAAGAGGATCAACAATACAAGACAATCAAAGTCAGAAAGTATTCATGAGTCTGCTGTGAAACCATGCCGGCAGCCCCTGCAATGCCCTGCGTAAAGAGTTTTTGAGGAAATATAAAAACAATAATTCTTTGAAAATGTGTTTCCCTTTTAGTGTTCTGTTCAAATAAAAACATGATGCTTAAAATTATTCAAAAAAAGACAAGGGCTTTTAAAAAAATCTGGATTAGAAAATAATTTATTTTCTTGCTGTAAATGGTAAGAATGGCAGATGCACAGGTAGACCGTTCAGTAAGTGCATCAACCGTAAGGTAAAATCACTGTTCCAAGTTCAGGAAAGAAGGCAAGTATCCATCATGTTCTTTCCTGGTGAGGAAGGGAAACATCCACAGAAAGTGAACGAGCTAGATAAATTCTCAGCCCTTGAGACGATTTTGAATTCTTTGTAAATTGTTACCGATTATCTATTATTGTTATTATGTCGTCATAGTAATAGCTACCACTTACTCAGTGCTTGTTGGTGCCAAGTAGAATAATGATCACTTCATATTTTTTTAGCTTATTTATTCCCCTCACAGTCCTGTGAAGAGAGCTCTCCAGAAGCATATTTATACTTGCCAGTTTAATTTGAATCAGTTTCTCCAAACGAAAGTTTTTTAAAGATTCCCTATTCAGCCAGATTTCCATAATAGAAATTTGGGATCAAACTTGGCATCCTCCCCTACCTCATATCCCACCCAAGTCACCCCACCGCAAAGCCCTGTCACTTGCATTTGCTGTTTCTAGTATCTCTTCTGAATCTACCCCCCAGTGTTTCTACAACCACCACCCTGGTGCTGGCTGCCCCGGGATCTCACAGAACACCTTCCCCTTAAGTGTTCTTTTCACATGCACTCTCCACCGCTCTTCAGTGAAGCCTCAAGTCAGCATCCCAAGTAGTCATTTTCCCCCAATCATGCATATGACCACGTAGCTCCCGTCTAACAGGGTGATGGAAGATGGGCGTTGGGAAGGTACCCAGCGGCTTGCATGATGGTCATTACCCTCACCATGCTCTTGACCACAGCCTCAAGAAGGCCACAGGATAGAGGTCGTTTTGAAGCAAACAACAACCCCCCAAAACCACACAAACAAAATGATAAAGAAAAGGTGCACAGTGTTACTCATCTCATCATGTAATGAGTGAACGTTCCCATGTTGAAAGCAATCACAGTGTTCATTGAACACTTGCAACGCATCAAGCCTTACGTGAATGAACTCATGTAAACTTTCCAACAACCATGTAAGGCAAGCCCTTTTATTAATCTTATTTTACAGGCGAGGTGAGCTTATTGTAGCTCTGACTTGTTAAGGGACCTGTCTAAGGTCACCTAGCCACTAAGTGACAGAACTGAATTCCAACCCAGAAATGTCCCTCACTCCAGAACCTGCGTATAGACGGTATGAGTGGTCCCTCAGCCCCGCCTGGCTCAGCATTTGATTTGATAAGGGTGACTTTGTCCTTCCTCCTTTACATCCTGACATGAAATTCACAGATACTATAAGCTGCCTAAAAAATGCAATGAAACGTTTAGTACAAAGCTACCAGTTTCATAGAAAGGAGTAATAAAAAGAGAGTATTTTATAGTAAAATAATATGCATTTTATTATGTGAATATTTGGGCACAACATTAGAAGACATAACAAAGAAGTCAGATGTTTACAGCTGAAATGCCGTGAATGCACCAGCTTCAAATGTAGAATGATCCAGATGGCCTGTGCTGGTGACTGAATGGTGAAGGTTCGCATTGCAGTCAGGTGACTTGATTTTCTAAAATGGCGAACAAATTATGGTCATTTTCCAGGGGAAGCAAAGTGACATCTTATCTCAACTTATGCAGCATTCAATGTAAATTAAAACTGAGTAAAAAAAAAAAAAAAAAGAAACAAAACCCAACAGCAACAATAGCAATGACTTTTGTTCACATGTTACCTGTATAGCCTCCAGGTTCAGATGAACAGATTTCCATCTACATGAATTTCCAGCAAGACTAACAGAAGTCGCGTGATACACAGGCAGCTCCTCGTGGGCAGGACTGAACCGCACAGTGTGGTGATAACTACGTCTCCGGCTTCCACCCACTAAATGCTGCCAGCACTCCTCTGCTCACTGTGACGACTAGCAATGCCCCCACAGATACCCTCAGTGCCCCCAGGGGTGGTAACTGCCCCACTGAGAACCGCTGTCCTTCACAGCAGTCACTCTCACACAGACTCGTGGAACATGGGCCTCTTTTGATAAACATGAACCACATTTCTTATTTTCAACTTGCAATTCCAAGCTCATTAATGACACATACACAGCCATTGTATTATCTAAAATAATTAGCCTCTACTGTACAAATGGAACTCACAAGGAATTCAGCTTTAACTAAAAAATGATACTACAAAGGAAATGTACCTTTTATTCAGAAACCACCATTGCAGTTTGGATC
This sequence comes from Camelus ferus, assembly GCF_009834535.1. Lineage (NCBI taxonomy): Eukaryota > Metazoa > Chordata > Mammalia > Artiodactyla > Camelidae > Camelus > Camelus ferus. Next base: position 6,385,301 of record NC_045715.1, read on the forward strand.
CAAGATGCGTCAGTGGACTAGAATTGATAAAGTCTAATGATTCATAGATACACGCCACTAATAAAGATGGGCAGGTTACCTAGAACTTTTTGGATGTTTTAGGTTTCCAATTAAATATAGTTTTTAAACAAATGTGTAACTTGGAAAGGTTAATTATTTGCAGGGGCTCAGCCATGCTTGACTGAACCAATATCGTTCAGTTGGGTCCACAGAAAATTTCATTTAGCAAAGTCATTCTTTCATAGGTTACGTCTCTTTGTGTTTCTTACCCTGAAAAGCCATGAATCCATTGCCTTGAAAAGTAATGTTGTCTCTTGTTCCTGTTTCATATTTATAAATACATGTTTATATGTGTATGTATGCAATTACAGGCATGTGTAAGTACAACAAAAAGCCTTTGTAAATAATTGTGATTTTAGAGTACAGTGAAGGAATGCCAAGAGCTACTAAATGCTGAGAACTTTATATAATTGCTTCCTTCCATTCTTACCACAGCCCTAAAACGTGAGTATTAGTAACTCCATTCTGCAGATGGGGACACTGAGGCTCTGAGAAAGCACATCAGCCAGGAAGCAAGCAAACCACAGGGCCAAGCCAGGGACAGCCGACCTGACAGTCGGTCCTTTTCCTGCGAGACTCTGTTGTTGCGAAGGAACGCAGCAGTGCTTAGTGGGCCTTGGAATACGTCCCAGCTCATCTCACCACAGGTGAAATTAAAAGAAGTAGAACCCTAGCAGTGAACCCCCAAACCCAAAACCTGCATGGATGATGTCCAGCCTCACCCCCAAACGCCTGTAAAGCACCTCTGAAGAACCAGGATGCTCCAAGGGAGACAGTTTTCAATCTGGTGTTCTAGAGCCCAAAAGAGGATCTGAGATAAATGGGCCTGTCTTCAGAGTTCAAAACTGGAAGATACTCACTTTTTAGAACTTTGAAAGCTTTGATTTAAAAATACAGAAAATGAAGAAAGCATTCAGATTCCAAGTTAAATGTACCCAATAATATATATAAAAGTTAAACTGAACGTGCCACAGAGTTTATGATTCAGTAACTGTTAGGAAAGCAGCTTTATTGAGCATCTACAAATGTTCCAGCTTCTGTTCATACTTTAAAACTGACTTACATCTCAGAGGAAGACTCAGAAGTTGGCGTGAAGTGGAACTGAAATCTACGTTTTTAGGTTGGCTAATTGGAAAAATGCAGATCTGTTTTACAAGTACTAACTAATAAATGCAAAGTTCTTAGAATAGCTCCTGGCGCATCGTAAGTGCTCATAACTGGTAGCTAAGGCTGCTGTTACAATTATGTAACGGGAGCTCAATCTGTGCCCCTTCTTGTTTTGGAAGATAACTTTTCCTGAGTTGAACACTTGTTGCTTATTTCTTCCCGTTTCAAGAATCCCTCTGTGTCCTAAAGAAAACAATGATCCTTTAAGAGACCCTAAATAGTCATACACTTTTAAACTCAAAAGCCAAACTTGGGGGAAAATTATGTCATAAAATTTAACTTATATTCTATAGACAAAATGACTGGCTGATTGGCAGGGGGCATTTCACAGAATTTTGGCAAGTTGTGAATTCTTTGAAAAGGATTTCAAGATGGCTCTGCCATCCCAGGGTCCGAAAATATAAAAGCACACAAAGTGGGTCTGTCTTCTGATGAAAGCCACACATAAGAAATAGACATAGGATAATATGCCTGGAATGTGACCTCATAGTGAAAATGCCTTCTTTTTCATCTCAAGTTTAATTTTGAAAAACAAAATGCATCATTTCCCAACAGGAAACCACTGGGGATGATGAAGGGCATGAAATATGTTCAGACAAATTAAGCGTGTTTAATCTGTTTGGACTCTTCCATTTTTGTTTTCTTCTCTCGAGCACACAGCCCTTTGTTTATAGCTGTTGCCCAGGAGGAAACGAGCACCTTATGTGCCTAAGAGATCCGTCATGTGATTACCTGGAGGAAATTAGCATGATACACAATGTAATAAGGCGAAAGGAATGTGGAGCAATTATTCAGGAAACCGGACTGGCCAACGTACAGGGCAGTAATTCCTTAGCACATTCCACTCTCAGTGAGAGCTTGTTCTGCCCTCAGAGACATGGAAAAAATTCCCTTCCGCGTAGAACCCCCATGGGAAGTCAATGCAAATCAGTGTACTTCCTCTTCTTGTTCTGCATAAAGGACTTGAAGGGCGAGGAATGTGTGTCACGAGAGCACCCCAGGACCGTATCCGTGTTACTATGCATAGGAATAAATGGAACCTTTGCACCAGTAAGTAAATCATGGGAGGTATATGTTTTTTCTCAGCTTAAAAAAAATCATTAAGTATCAGGGCATTTTCTTGAGATTAATCACTAGCCCGAGTTTTGTTACTTTGATATGGAACACAGTCCAGTCATTAACTCTGAAGAAATTCTCTGCCTCTCGGTCATGGATACGGACCAACCAGTGGATGGTTGCTCCCTCTTGGATTCAGGGGTGGTGCTCCACAGACGCTGGTCTGGGCACAGAGTTGAAAACAAAAAACCAAAACAAAGCAAAACAAAAAACACCAGAAAATGAACTCCTAGCCTCATCTCGATTATTTATTGGAGTCAGAACTTAAGTAGAATTTACCAAGTAAATCTTTTATTAAGAATCTTACCGTGCTCTAGGTAGCTGCAAGTCCCCAACATTTTGTGAAGAGCAGATGTGCACCTGCCAAACTGCCCAGGCACCTTTTGCTTCAGCCAGTCCCGGAATGATGCTCAGAGGATCAAAAGCAAACAGCATCACCTGGCTCTTTGCCAACTACGTAACCGCTGGGGGAAGAAAGATCTCTGTTAGGAAGGAGCTTATGACCAGTGACAGCCGTTCCCACAGGGGCGGACATACGTGTGTATGAGTATTTACTCATCAAAATACAGGTGCGGTGGAAGAGCTGTGATAACTTCAGTAGTAGCTAAATAGGAAGTTCAGTGAGAATATTGAATAGTCATTGAATCACATTAGGCATGGGGACTAAACATTAATGTTTCTATATCACAATTGCATTAGTTATTTTCTTTCTAATTACATATATCCACACTAGTAAAATTACTTAGACATTTTTCATCATTTTTAGATTAAGGATCAATGAATTAGCATTGTTTGATTTTTCTGCTGCACTGAAGAAACGGTTAATTTGGTTTGGGGGAGTATCAAACTACAAGATGAAGAGATAGATGTAAAGGAATCTTGACACAAATATGTTGATCTCACTTTAGAATCTGTGATTTCCCTCCCCGAATGCCACCAACCTATCTCCCATAGGACTTTCTCTTTTTGGACTAAAGTGTTCAGATGCAATTTCATACAAAGGGTCCAACTAATAATGAGAGTGGAGAAAAAGCTGAAATTGTAGGATTATTTCTCAACTGTCTTTACTAGAAATGACGGCTTCCAAAGGGTTCCTTCTGTTGCTTCCTTCATTGTTCAGGGTGCTCCTACTTAAGGCAAGAAAAATTAAAAATCCTCTCATTATTTCAGAGACAGTGTTACAAAAAAGAAAGTACATTTTCCATGAAATCTCTCTTGATTTTAGTGAGCTGCTCTAAAAAAAAAAAATTGCTGATTGCACTAGCTTGGACTTGTATAGGATTTTATGGCTTCCAAACACTTTCTCATATGACCTCAAAAATCCTCATCCTCACTTTTCTGATGAGGACACTAAAACTAAGAAAAACGAAAGGGCTCTCCAACATCTGAAACCGTGGCAGACGATGGACTCGGTGTAGAGTGCAAAGCCGCTGAGATCTTTCCATGGAATCCTCTCACTAGACTAGGCTCCTCCTCTCGCCTTCAGGAAGACAGTGGTGGAGGACATGGTCTTTAAAAATCTCTCTTTAGAGTCTAAATCCTATGATGGACGCATAAAAGGAGAATAGGTCCACAAAAGCTGGAGGAAGAGAAAAATAGTTCAGTTTTTTTACACATTTTCAAAGAGAGTTGGGAGCAGACTTTTGGAAGAGTCATGTGAGAGCAAAACCGACAGACTCACAATTGACTGAGAGGCTGAAAGGGGCTTAGGAACCGATCTAAGACCAGAGCCATGACTAAGGGATCTTGATGAATAGGTGCTTCCCCTGCTTTTCATCATTTTCCCTTGTATTAGCCATGACAGTCAGTATGCATCTACCTCCAGGATAGAGAGATCTGCATCTTCAGTGTTTTCTTCCCCTTCGCCTCTTGGTGGGTTTTGTTTGTTGTCATGTCTTGATTCGTACCCTTCCCTCTCTGTCTCTGGAGTCCCGCTGGTAGTTCCTGTGACAGTCCGTAATTGTCTTTCACCTGAATGAACTATCCCCCCAATGCATTCTCTGCCTATAGTCTGTAACCAGTTACCTTCCGAAAGTCTAGGTCAAACCATGTCATGATGGTTCCCAGAGCAGCGGTTTCCAAACTTGAACCAACAGGAGAGCTTTTTCCAGCAGGTTGCTGGGCCCCACCCCCCTGGTTTCTGATTTGATAGGTCTTGTTGGGCTCTAAGAATTTGCATTTCCAACAAGTCCGAGGTGGTGCTGAAGGTACTGGGCCCAGGACCACACTGGAGAAGCCATTCACCTGGAACAATACATCCTAATCCCTTGCCCTTACATTTCAAGCTACATCCAGTCACTAAGTCAACTTATGTTCAAAATAATTGAGTCTAGTGGGCTGCTTTCCATTTGTGTGACATGCCGTGCAACTTAGTATTACAACATCTACTGTTTAGACAGCTCCAGTGTCAGACGCCTGGCTTTAAGCTCTGCCTCTAGACCCTAAGAGCCGTTTGAACTGGAGTGGTTCACTCAATACTTTGCACCAGAGTTTTCTCAGTTGTACAAGAGAGACAATTGCATGTTCCCACTTAAAGAGAACATGAGCTCTTGATCCCTTGTGAACATTCAATTAATGTTTGCCACTGCTATTTCTTATGGATGTCAAGCTTTGGGCCATTCTTTTTTAGGCATCTTGTTTCTAATTCTTACCATAATTCCGTAATGTAGCTATTTTCATTCCTGTTTTAATAAATGAAGAGGCTGAGGCCCATAGACGTTAAATTTTAATTTGATTAATCTAGTTTAAAGATACATCTTTTTCATTTTAGTCATGTTGATCCCTTTATACCGCCTTCAATCTCGTCATTCCGCCCACTTCTCCCTTTCTTAGAATTCTGCTCCCCTCTCTGTGAGGCCAGTGCAGGAGACTTTCCTGAATTTGACCGTCCTCTGGATAGACTTTGGCTGCATTTCCACCAGAGCACCATTTTCATTCCGCCTTGCTGTTTATTCAGCCTAAAAAGCATATTAGGAACTTTCTGGTGGCCAGTGTTCTTGGAAACACTATTAGGTCCCACAGTACTAAATCAAGTCTCTGCTTAATACCAATTCTTGAATGTCTGATAAATTTGAAAATGAAACTCTAACGAAAATCTAAATTAAAATTAAGCGTTACATGGCCTCTCCATTCACCATTTTGATTCTGATCATCTGAGATGAAATTTACATTGAAATAAGACAATGACTGAATTCTGCTACGTCATTTAACTTGGACACCTCTAGTTGAATTCAGTCAGTTCAAATTCAGCCCTGTGTCACCGATGGCTTGTGTTCACCCTCCTCAACTGAAGTGCAGGGCTCCCTACAGTGAAATGAAAGGGAAATGAACCCCAGCAACAGCCATCTCCCTTTCTGTTCTTGACATCCAAGCTTAGTACTTAAATAAAAGTAGAATCTATTGCCTCTGATTGGATGTATTTGTTAAAAGTGTTTCTTGGCCTGCTTTCTATACTAATGATTGCCTCTGGTTTCTGTCTTGCTTTTTTGGTAAAAAAAAAAACAAAATCTTCTAAACTGACAGTCATTTCCTTTGCTTTTAAAGCAGTAGAGATGTCATTTCTTCATATTGGCTGTTTCTAGGATACATGCCTTTGAAGCCAAATTTTGGTAGTTTTTATTTTCAAATTATTTTATCTAAAGAACTAGTTCAGAGCTCACTGCTGTCATAATGTTTTGCCTTTTTAAAAATCTACCTCGGATTTTCTACCTTAAAATTGTAATTTGAGTTTTTCAGAAAACTCAAGTGTCTTTACCATGGGATTTATTTCTGGGCTGTAAGGTGTATAATGTGAGCGTTATGTAGAATTTTTACCTTTTTTTTAAAAAAAGTTTTCTCTTACTTCCCACCGACTAAATTCTGAGTTAACATTTTCTATATCCATAGTAAGGAGCTCCCACAATAAAGTCGATGAATCACACACATAGAACTTTTATATCCTGAAAAGAGTAATATATAGTATCTTGTATTCCAATTAGATGGAACAAATATGCTATAATTTGTAATTATTATAGCTATTACCATTATTTTTAATGATTCCGGTCTTGAATTAAGGTTCTCCTTGGTTTATTCACAGTATTGTAAGAACTGTTATAAAAAATGAGCAAAGCTTTCAGCCATTTATAATAAAAGCTGAATGACTAAACAGACCTACATTTTTTTATTTGCATTAATGAGTTCATCCCCAAATATATATGCAATAATATATAAAATTAAGTTATAAATGTAGGGATGTGCTCCAAGTCACCATGAAAATCTGCATGCAAATGCATAATAATCACAAATCTACAATATTACAATATTAAAAAATACCCACAATTAAATTATCATGTGGAAATAATCATAATGTTATTGGAAACTCAATTATTGTGGCAACCCTTGTCGGGGAATTAGCAGAATATGGCAAAGGCAAGTCAGACCTGAATTCATCAAATATATATTATCACAATATTACATGTTCACTTCGATTCCATGCAAAGACAAACATCCTCTCTCACTAGTATCTGCTCAATGCATTTGTATTATTCATGAACAACTCTGTGATCTATTATACATACAAAACTGATTGTACGCTTCTTGCCGCAGGCTACGATGCAGAGACACAGAATTAATTTTATTATATACACATGCATGATAATTGTGAAGGATTCGGTCAAATACCAAACTCTGCTCCTGTGCCCCATTATCCGACTTCCCAAAAAAAAAAAAGGTCTAAGGTCAGCAGCAATTTCTCTTCCTGACAGTGAAGCTCTTTGTCATTCAGAATAGAAAGTTCTTGGGGAATAATGAGCCCCGAGCTGTGAAGAAGGGTCCGTCCACTGCTCTCTACCAAAGCCGACAAAGAAGTTCATTGGGTGGAAACCCTAAAAACTTTGGTCAGGCAACGTCACTATTAGGACTGTATGGTTGTGGCTGGTGGCAGCTACACTGTATCTGGCCAGTTTCCCTGCCGGGACAACTGGGGGAGCGCCTCCGACACAGACCAGGACTGAAACAGGATTGAAAGGGAGCAGTCTGCAACTTTAAGAAGGCTGCTCCCTTCCTCAGCAACCGTCCTTCCTGCTTTCCCCACTTCCTCCCTTGCGCCCTTTTTAAATGTTTCTGTTTCCTTTCCTCACTTGTAAATTCCTTGATGCCCTTGTTTATTTTGATTTTTCATTTCTTCTGTCCCCTGAGCCTTGCAGAGGGCTAGGGACAGAGGAGAAAATAAATGCTTTTTCATAAGTATGAGATATTCCAGCACTGCTGTCTATCATAATCTTATTTTCTGGATTGCTCTATACCAGTACTATCCAATAGAAATATAATGCAAGCCAAATGCAATTTTAAACTTTCTGGTGCCTATATATATATTTTTAATGTAAAAAGCCACAGTGAAAATTAATTTTAATAATATTTTATTTAGCTCTATATATCCAGATTATTGTCATTTCAACACATACTCAATATGAAAAATTATGAATGAGATGATTTACTTTTTTGTATAAAGTCTTCACAATTTGGTATTTTATTCTTCCAAGGACTGCTCAATTAGAATTAGCCACAATTAATTGCTTGGCATCCACATGTGGTTAGTGCCTGCTGCCTTGTTGGACTGAACAGGTCTAAATGCTGGTAAATTCACTAAAATGAATTAGTTAAATCAGTTTAGGCGCATGTGTTCCAGGTGCACTGATTCACTTTTCAATTGATTTTCCTCTTTTTTTTTGGTGGGGGAGCAGTTAACTAGGTTTAGCTATATCCACCCCTCCTTCAGTTGATTTTCTATATGTCATGTGTATATGGCTTCAGATTCAGAGAATATTTATTTTGTCTAATTAGAGCAAATAAATATAGCTTTAAAATAATAAAATAATTTTTGGAAAAGGCTCTCTGTTGTTTTTGGCATAGACAACTCTTCTAGAAGTAGCAGATGGGGATGTCAGTCTTACACACAATCCCCCATTTATATTATTTGAGTAAAATGTGTATATGGAAGAAAGTGAATTGTCAGAGAAAGTGAGCAAAGTTTGGAGTCAGTCAAACCTAGGACAAAAATCACGTCTCTGCCCATTGAGCCATAATTCTGAACCTTGGGTTTCAAATCTATAAAGTGAGGGCACAGTATAGTTCTTGGATGTGTTGTGAGTGTTACTGAGTCCAAATTCATTCTGGTTGCCAGACAGCAGGCCAGTAAATAGGGAGACAAGGTGTTGGGACAAGGAATAATGACTTTATTCAGAAAGCCAGCAGACTGAGAAGATTGCAGACTAATGTCCTTGAGAACCATCTTCCCCAAGTCAGAATTCAGGCTTCTTTTATACTGAAAGGGGAGGAGGTGTGGTTGGTAGCTGCAAACTTCTTGGTGTTGAAATCTTTTGTTCTTGTAGCTGTCCATGTAGGTCAGGGCACCATGTTCCTGTAAACCTCCTACAAGGCAAATGTTATTCTGTGTTCTGCAACTTTTTAATCTCTCTATGAATGGAAAAGTGTTATCCCCTTAAAGGTCAGAGCCTTGAGAATGGGCTCTCCTATGTATTTCAGGCTCTAGGCAACATTTACAGAAGGTGCAGAACCAGCATGACTGAGCCCAGGAAACTGAGCACAGAGTTAGAGCCTAAGGAACAGATCTAGGGGGAGGGTATAGCTCAGTGGTAGAGTGCGTGCTTAGCATGCAAGTGGTCCTGGGTTCAATCCCCAGTTCCTCCATTTAAATACATACATACATACATACATACATACGTACCTAATTACCTATCCCACCCCCAAATAAAAAACAACAGAAAATAAAGGAACAGATCTGATATGGAGTCAGGTTTGTTCTTTCCTATTACATGAAAGGTAAATGAGAGAAAATGTGCTTAGGATGGTGTCTAGCTTATATTAAGCACTTAATAAGTGTTAAATTGTTTATTTTTATTACTGGTTTTTATTCAAACTGTCACTAAACTGTCGCTCACCTCTTTCAGTGTAAAACTCATTATAAAAAGTGAGGATGGTGAAACCAGTCTTACTGGATCCCAGCTGGAAAGATGAATCATGGTGAATTGGGTAAATCTACGTGGAAAATCCACAAAGCACCATGTGCAGCCTGTCACCTAAGTGCTTTTTTTATGCCGATGCTGTTTCCCTCTCTACGTATCAACTGGCCAGTACAAATTTTTTTGAGGGATGCGTTTTTTAAGGATCTTCGTTGAGTCAGACCATCATAAAGAAAGATCTGTTGGAGGGTAATTAATAAAAGGTCTCCACTTTATGGTGGATGAGTTGGTAACTGAGAGAAGTTTGTGCAGAAGCGGAAGAGAGTCACCTTTAAGGGCACATGCCCTATTTTCTTACTGTTCTTAAGATGCAGTGGAGAATGTCTTTGTTGTTTTTTAGAAGCACTGTTACAGTATATGTCAGATGAACACTCTTGAAACCCTCTGCACATTTCAAATGCAGCAACAGTGTATATGTCTTCGGCCTCTTCACCTAGGACCACATGTAGAGTATAGACAAGTACTGACTGAAAGAAGAAATCCAGCTTTCAAAATCAGATGACTGAGAATTTTGGGGGAATTTCTGATAAGAAATTCCACACGCCAAGGACTCATTTAAAAAGTCCTTAAATAATGTTTGTTCAAATTAGACATCTTTATCATTTTTTTAATTTCCTTTAGTGTGAACCTGTCATCCCCTCCGTCCTTAAGTTTTCGGCTCTCCTGTGTGCTTGACAGAACATGCATTTGAAAAACAAATGTGCAGGGGGAGGGAGTAATGATGAGACCTGGGGTCCAATGTTAAAATCTGTGTGAAATCATGGATTTGCCTGTTGTAAATCAAAGCTGCTTTTTCCTGTGTTTCTTAGAGGCATGTGCTTCAACGGGCTTAAGCTTGGTTTGTTGTACAGCATTTATACCAACACGCTCTAAAGCATCGCTGCTGTAATGGGCATAATGAGGCTTTTCCCGACAAGTAGCAACAAGATGACGGCAAAGGTGAGGCTCAGGGAGGAGACTTTAGGAGCTCTTGCCTGGAATTTATTGGCTCCATAACTTTCTGAAAAGCTCATTCACTGCTTCTCTAACTTTACACAAACTTTGAATATATTAAGAAAACCCTGCACATGAATTTTTTTCAGTTTTCTTTTACTGAAAGAAAACAGTAATTGTAATGGAACCTCAAGCTTCCGCAGCTTGCTTCCCAGTTATCTCGTGTGCCGTGTGCACAGTCGCTAACGTCCTTCCAACCCCTTCTGGTCTGTGAGCACGTTCGCATTTCACGTTAGCCTTGAACGCCTAAGGTTTCTTAATAGCTCCAGACACACTGATGTTCGGGGAGAGGACACACCTGGAGGTGCACAGCATAGATTCCTATCAGAGAGGTGAGGCAGCTAATGAAACATTCGCATCCGCTGAACGATATTTGTAAACCCTGTGTCTAGAACGTGGCTACATTTCCACTAACATGCTGTCACACAGCTTGTTTGAGTTGGCGTCTTAGGTTTCCTGGTTTTACCACACAAAACTGTCACGCCAGGATTCTTTCTTCCTGCCCTTCTATTGGGTCTTCTCACTAACAGTCACTTCCATATACAGTCAGCTAGTGGTAACAGGAAAGAAAATTAAAATGCACTTTTATTGTTGGCCAGAGTCTTCTCTTCTCCTGGAGGTCTAGCCAGCATTGTGCTTAAGAAATATAATGAGTCACAAATGGGAGCCACTTACGTAATTTGACATTTTCTAGTAGCCGCATTAAAAAAGGAAAAAGAAACAGGTGAAGCTAATTTTAATCGTGTATTTTATTTAGCCAAACATATCTGAAATATCGTTGCAACATATACTAGTATGAAACAAATATTAATGAGATATGTTACATTTTTTTGCTAAGTCTTTGAAACCCTGAGTGTGTTTTACACGTGCGGCACATCTCACCCGGGACTCGCCGCTGTCAAACGCTCATGAGCACGTGGCTGCGCCGTGGCTGCCATCTTGCATAAGCAGCTCCCGGCCACCTCGGGCCTCTCTCAGCCCGAGCTGCGGAACGCTGCTACTGGTAAACGAAACAAAAGCTTTCTTTCCACCCAGCCTCACTCTTGAATGCTGACTGACATTTGAACAAAGAAAATGTCCTTATATTTAAGCATCGGAACTATTACTTTTCTAATAACGCGCAACCCTTGGGTCACTTCGGGCCATTTGTCATGATTTGCATTAGGTGTTCTTTGAGACACAACATTAATCCAGTAATAATTAAAATGATATACTGTACTATTAACATTCTCAGATCTTTAAAGCCAAGTGATCTATGCCTGCAGCACTGCCCAGGCTGGCTAATTAAACAGCACACAGTTGTAAATGGCGATTGCAAGCAGTTCCCTGTTTAAAAATACAGCTCTGGGAAGTGCAGTTTATAGTGACAGAGGCAGTACTTGGACTGGTCAGCTTTACATGGAGACCGAGGAGGCACCCAGGGCTGTTTTTCCTTTAGAGACTGGTATCCTGTGTTGTTGCCAGTATGAGGCTTTGGCCACAACTGGGCCTCCCGTCGAGCGCAGGGCGTGGGGCGGGGGAGCCAGGCCCCTGTGGGGCCGAGGCGGGGGTGGCAGAGCGCTGGCGTGGGCGCGTCCCCCTGGGCCTTCACCCGTGAGTCAGCGTTCCCCGCCACCCATCCGACAGGAGCACACCGGCTCCCTTCCACCTTGCAACCTCTCACCTGCCGTGATTCGCCCCTGAGCCACGGGATTTGGGTGTGTAAACTATAAAAGGGCTTGTCTCCATCTTCTCCCTGCCTTCCCTCTTTCTGCCGGAATTAGAACTAAATGTTTTGCCTCTTGTTTCGCTTCCCCTGCGTGTTCCGCCACTGAACATCCAAGTTAGTCACTTCTCAGATTTTTTACACTAACCTTTCCTTGCTTTGAAGGGCAAGTGGTATTTGAATGCCCTTTATTCTTTGAAAGGGAACTAAAAATGCAGAGGTAGCTGCATTACCTGAGAGGGAGTGGCAACCTCTTTTGTCTATTTCACTTCCTTTGAAGATGCCCCAGGGAAGACTTCAGATAAACTGCGTCAGCCCTGGGAAAACCCTGGCAGTGAACTCAGTGACACTGCCTTCTCCGTGTCCAAGTTCCGTTCACCCTGTAATGATCTTTACATTATCCAGTATTATCTTCCCTACATCAGCGGTGTGTAACCTGGTCTGGCTACAATCACGGCGCCTGGCACAGAGTTAGTGCTCAATGAATGAATGAATGAGTGAGTGAAGACATGAATGTGTTACTGTCAACTCAGACTTTCTGGTAATCTCTCCTGAGTCTTCAAGTTGAATTTTGACATTTTATATATTACATCAAGTACTGTAAGGAAAATTAGACAGTTGTCCAAGTTGTCCAACGTTACTGGTTTTGGTTCCCAAGATTAGAGGGTGAGTGAAAATATATTTCCCTAAGTCAAGTATGAAGTAGAATTAGGGATAAAATACTGATAGACCAGAAAAAAGATCAGATCTATGGTCCAAGGATGAAATCATTGAAGAGGCAAGGTAGCCGTTTGCTCAAGATAATAATTCCTCTAGGTATCTAGGTATCCAGAAATGTTATTTTTAAAACATCTTATTTCTTCTGCCTGACAATGCATATAACTTGCATTTACCTGAAGTGTCCATTTACTCTGAATAGTGCTGTAGAATGATACATACTACACTGCAGGGTGTGACGCAGCCAGCAATGTGCTGAATAAACCTCGGGTGTGTTCTAACACACAGCCCTCTGATGCCTCAGCTTGCCCAGAGGAGGAGTGAGCTGGCCACCAAACAGAAGCCCTGCAGTCATTACAAGACTAAGACAGGGTCAAACTCCAATCTTACTTTATAATTTCCGGATGATCCTTTCTGATCAGAGTGGAACCCACTGCAGTAGTTGAAACAGTCAGAACTGTCAGCGTGGCCACGTTTAAGTACCAGAGGATGTGGTCACATCTACAAGTGGCGCTGACTGTGGGAGAGCCTCCTGGAACAGGCGTTCCCTGCCAGCTCCTTTGCATGGTTTAGCAAAGGAGAATCGTGAGATGTTCACTAGGGCTTGAGTCAATCTGATTCGGATGGAGATTGCCGTGTAATGCATGACTTAAAGTATCAGTACCTAGCAGTAGGAGTAAGAAGACTGAGCAATAATATTTAGGGCCTGGCGTGGTGAAGCACTGACGGGTCCATTACCTGTTAGAGTCTTCTCTAGGATGTCCTATGTGGAGTTAGGTCCCTTCTGAAGTATCTAAAACCATCAGTTGTGTAACACCAAAAAATATATACAAAACAGGTTTATAACAATGCCCCAATATTCAGGTGACGAACACATAGCTTCTACTTTTTGGCATTAGCAAACTATTTCCGTGTAAATGGTTTAGCCCAGTGACTAAATAAATAGTTCATTTTTCAAAGCAGATATGACATTGCACATATGTAGGAAATCCAAAGTAAAGCAGAATGCATGTATTACCATGCCCTAGTCTATTGAGATACTTCCTGTTTGGAGCTATATTTTGAAACTATGTAAGAAATTTAATCATATTCTAAGTATCACTTTGCCTAATTTATACAAAATAGCATTTATTGGACCTGGTTGTAGACTGTTACTCGTCTTCATTGTGCAGTTAGTTTTTATACAGGGCATAAATAAAATTAGCACCCATACAATTAGGGATCCTAAGGGAAATACTGATCTGCACTTTCCTTAGAAATCAGATGAAACAAAATAAAATATGTATATACTGTGAGTGGTACAGCTAGTCATATGCATAATCACGGGTGTAAGACATTTCATTTTACAATTATCCAGTTGTCACCATTTCTGATGACATTCATTGGTCTGTCATATCATCTCTTGCCCCTTCCACCCTCTTTTAAATATCATCAAGTATATACTGCATTCAGACGATGCTGACTTTTCTCAATTAAAGTTCTTACAGAGATGATAATTTTCTCCTGCGTGAGAATTTGAACCTCTAAACATTGACTAAACTCACTTGGACATATATTTCAAAACCATGACTAAATGTAGTGATATATTTTCAGTATAAACAGAAGTTCAAAACAATCTCAATATCCCATAGCCCTAACCATCAGTCTCAGTAAAAACAAATCAATAAAAAACAGTATAGCAGAACAGCAAACATAAATACTGAAACCTTATTTGTAGATGGTTGCTGTAAATGTAACAGCTACCATATATAGAGAGGGGTACTGAAAATCACTTGATTTTGTAATAGGTGCCCCGCTTCCTGGGAGTAAGGTAAGCTGAGATACATTATTCAACAGAAGTCGACATAACAAAGCTACTTCCTAATGTCTGACACTTCCAAGTTTATGCTGAAGAGGAAAATGTCCTTTTGAGTAATTGAACTCAAAAATCTAATGGAATTGAAAGATGCTTGATTGTAACCAAGTGACATCAAATCATCTTATTGATTCAATACAGAATTTAGTTAACTAAATATTTTATGTACATGAGAGCCGAAAATCGAAACATGAAGTGAATTGATTGGATGTTGTGGAAAAATATAGATCAGAACATTATCGTGATTGGCTATAGCATTTTGGCTCTAAAGGCAGACATGGGCTGCACCAAAGCCATAGGCATGCTGCCGTAGAAACAGAAGCCCCACTACTGTTTCACAGAAGTTCTGCCGTAACCCGCTGCTCTTCTACATGCATTACTTCCCTTTTATCTTCATGTGACAAACCTACAACCAAGCCAAGAGTATGCCTCATAGCCTTACATGCCGCGTACTTACGAAGGAACCTTCAGAAAGCAGGTCATGTAATGGATTACTAGGGGGAAATTTTTAACTTGACATTGAGGAGTTTTTCTATAAGGAGTATTTGTCTCTTCTCCTCTGACTTCGGACCGTCCGTCTCAGAGACGTGCCTAGGGAATCTCAAAAGATTTTTATCTGAATAAATAAACAAGAGAACAGATGAATCAGCTGCCCAGGCTCAAGATGGCAGCCCACGTGCTGTTTCCCGCTTGGAGGCTGATGAGTGGAAGGACCTCTCGCTGTCGGGTGATGGAGAGTTCGTCCTCCCATCCCCACAGCCGCTCTCAGCCTCTGTCCGTCTTGTGGGCCTCCCCTGTATGATGCCCACAATTAACAGGTCAGTGAGATTTTCCACTCTGTCTCTTCCTAATTTGTTTCTCCCCTTTACTAATCTATTCAATTCTCCATCCAAGCCATACAAGTTCATATGATAGAGGTAAGAAAGGAGGAATATGAAAACAACGGAGCACTGCCTTTAAGCCGGGTGTGTGCCATGTTTTGGGACACATTGCCTCTCTTCATCCTCACAACATCCATTCGAAGTGAGTGTTATTATGAATCCCATTTTATACGCATCGATGTGACATCAAAGCGACACAACTTGTGAGGCATAATCATCAAGGAATTTTGTTTCGATCTTCCCCATCCTTCAGTGTGTTCTCCGCGGGCTTGTTCCTCTCCTGTTCCTGTGACTGTGGTGCTAAGAGGGGCATTACGCTCCCCTTCCCCCGGCTTCGTACTTATACTCCTGCTGATCCGGATGCCTGGCCCTCCAGGATGGATCAGTCGAAGAGAAAGGGGGTTGGGTGGAGGGGAAGCGAGCAGGACAGTCTTGCTGGATGAGCGCTGCAGTGAGCTTCTGCTGGTTCTCACTGAACCTGGCAGATATTATGGGGGACCCTCGTGAGGGTCATCTTGAGTCCCTCCCCCTCCACTGCTGAGGATTCCTTCTCAGCAGTCCTCTTGCTGTAGGCAAGTGCATTCCTTCCTGCAGGCCACGTGCCTGCTTCCCCAGGACGTGGGAGCAGCTCACCGCCTGTTGCTGGGCTGTCCTCTTGCCTCAGACCCTGTCTTACATCGTTACCTGCAAGATTGAACTTGATTTGCCGCACTCACCGGGATGACCCTTGCACCTTAGGTTAGAGGTCTCTTCCGTGTTCACAGCCCCATGAAATCTCTTGCCTACTGTCATCATTACATTTTTCACATAGCATTGTCATAAAATGTTTGTTGCTTCTTTGGATCTCAAACAGGATCTAAGATAGTCCCAGACCAGCTCTCCCAGGTGAATAGCCCACTTCTGGGAGAAGGAATGGACTCACGGGACCCAGGATGCAAGCCAAAATTATTTTCAGTCTCTTTTTGATGACAGATCTAGGTGATCGGAACAGTACTGCAAAACTGGTTTTTCCACTTTTTTTTTTTTTTTTTTTTAACAAATCCCACTTCTGTGGGCCAGCACATCACTTCGGTATGTGCCATCTACTAACTGGATTCACAATGAAAATCATTCCCTTTTAACATCCATTTATGTTTTAAACATCATGAACAAATGAATACACAGTTAGTAGTTTTAGAAATGACAGTATGTTTTCTAGCTTTTGTCTGACAAAATAGAACTGTGGTTTTGGAATGTGATTCACTTCTTGAAAATCAGTGCTGTCTTGCCACTACTGTTTTCCTCTTTCAACAACAACAACAAAAATCTTGTAACATGACACATCTTCAGAGCATCTGAAACATTATTCCACGTCCATAACAAACTGGACAAAACGGCAGTGGGTCCTGGCATTCCTCAGATGAAGGACCACTGCCTCCTGGAGGTTACGATGCGCTTCTCGCCTCTTTGTTTCTTTGAGGGAGAGTCTCCGTCAACTCTGTCAGCTATGATCACAAACGTGATTCTTTCTTACAAATCCTTTTTTTTTTTTAGCTCGGAACACACGTTTACATTTCCTAGAACTCAACCAGAAAAAAACATGACAAAACTGTAACTTGTTTCTAATGTCTTGGGAACATATAGACATTTCTCTGCGTGTACTTATGTTGTATGTGTTCAACGTTCTGAGCCAGGGTGAGTGATTTACGGTTAGGGGTGTGTGTGCTGGGTATCTGTTTGTTATGTAAAAAGCCAACATATACACTGACAGTTTGTGTCAACTTTAACCAAAGTATAGACAAAAGACACATAACTATCCAGGAATTAAGTGGGCAAGTTAAGCTCCCAACACATGCAAATAGCAGATGTAAATAATAATAAATATAATAAATTAAAAAAATAATTACTAGTAAAACAAAAACTAAAAGGACATGGGATCAAAAACAAATTAAACACCTCCACGGCCAGGGAGAGAACAGAAACATAAAGCGTCAGGAGAGTAAAAAGCCTGACGCAGACAGCTGCAGCTGACAGTTTGTCTCTCGAAAGGGAAATGGAAACTAAATGGGCTCCATAGAAATAAAAGAGCCTTCTCATAATTTGAAGCCTGAAAATGCGACAAAACTTCATTGCTAACCTCTGTCTGAAACTGTGCTTTTTGGGAATCATAAAACAAGGGGCAGCAGGTACAGTGTTCCTACCAGAAGTGAATCCAAGCTGCCCTCTGCTTCCATAATTGGATGTGTGATTTCTCCAGCATCTCTTTGAGTCAGAAAACCTGGTTCTGTGATTTGACCTGGTTTGGGATTAGAACCATAGAAGAAAAGTAGAAAATTGTTGGATAGGAAGGAGTTAGAACAGAGAGGGAAAGTAAGGACTATGGGAAACTTCCACTCAAGACAAACATACAAACGAAATTTCTAAGGCATGTGAATAATCTAAGAAAGATAAGGAAGGAAGTTAACAAGATCGGTGGGGATAAAAATTTCTTACAGATTAAAATAATTCTGTAGCTGAGTCTGGCAAGTCTTTTAATATATGTTTTGTATATTCAAAAGGAAAACATGATTTCTAAATATGAAACAAAAACAGGCGTAAATGAAACAAGAACAGATGGATATAATACTGCTATAATTTGAAACACAGGAAAAAGTAAAAACTTAAAATAACAAAATAATAATAATAACAGCTAACAATGAGAGCACAGCAATCCAATAAGGTAGGAACTATTATCCTCATTTAATTATGAGAAAACTGAGGTACAGTGAAGAAGTAGCTTATCCAAGGTCACACAGCTGGTATGTAGTACATTAATCTGATCAAGGATTCATCGAATTTTTTTTTCACAAAAATTTTTTAAAAGCTTTTAGTAAAACAGATGATATATACTCTAGTCTAATCACAGTAGACATGACAATTATTGAATTGAAAGCTTGTGCTCTGGAATCCAAAAGAACACAAGACAAAAAAAAAGATTTTTAAAAAAGGAACAATGAAGAGGAAAGAAAGATCAATTGAGCACGTCCAACATTTGTCATATAAGAGCTGGAAGAAAAGAGTACAGAATGATGGAGAGCAATATTTTTTAAAGTAACTGTTATTTTTTGGCTTTCAAATTTAACTTTAATAAGCCAAATAGTAATCTTAAAAATCAAAGCATCTGCAAATAGTCTTTTCATGTATAAGCATCACTATTTAAAAATTTTATTTTTAACTTATTTTTCCAACTTTATTGAAGTACAATTGACAGATAACATCATGTAAGTCTAAGATACATGTGTATATATTGCAAAATGATACCACAGCAGAGTTAGTTCACAACCTCCATCGTCTCCCATGACTACTGATATTTTTTCAATATTTAAGAAATACATAGTCTTCAGAACAGAATGTTATTGTAAGTACCCAACAGAAAACAAATAAGTAAATCCATTATACAGACACATTGCAGCAAAACTGCAGAATGTATGGGAAAGAAAAACTAATCCTCTAAATCAATCAAAGAGAAATACATTACCTATAGTAAGAGAACAATTAGAATCAACATCACTCTTCTCAGCAATCAGAGAAGCAGAAATGAAGGAACTGTATCTTAAAATTTGCATAAAAAGAAAAAATAGCCTCCTGATTTAGAAAGTTATTCAAGATGAAATATCATACAAACGTAAGAGCAAGTTATGTTTCCTCTTCCACGACCTTTTCCTCCTCCTTTTCCTTCCTGAAAAATTCAATCCTAAAGCCATTAGATGGAGGTGAGCAATACAGGTGTCCACACCAGACAAGGGGCGGGGGCTGGAGAATGGAGATGGGTGACCCACGGTGTCAGGGTCAGAGCAGAGTGAGGAGAGGGGGACACAGGGCAGGGGAGGGCAAGGTGGGCAACTCAGGAATATGGGCCAGGACCCTAGCAGGGCCAGAAGACTCCAGCAGAGTAAGAAGTGTGCCCACATGGAGAAGTGAGCTGGCTGGGTGTCAGTGGAAAGTGTGTTGAGGAGGGCGTCCACATTGGGTGATTATGGGAGGCTGGTTACATTCAGAGGAATGGATCACATAAGTAAATCTATTAATTCTAATGGGAGCTGTGTTTCTCACTATTAGAAAAGAGTTACAAACATGGAAAGAAGGAGGTAAGGACGAGCCTCATGGTTTGGGCTTGGAATGAGAGCTGTACTCGTGGTTTTCTAGATAGATCGATAGATGTAAGTATTTTTATATTCCTAAGTTAGGGTTTGATCAGAGAAACAGAAGTACTAGGAATAATACAGAGTAAGGAATCCATTGTAGAGATTTAACCTCATGCAGTCATGCGGAGAAATTGTTCCTGAAAGGAAGAGCCAATCCATGTGGCCAACTTCACTGCTGTCTTATTTTAAGAAATTGCCACAACCACCCCAGCCTTCAGCAGCCACCACCCTGATCAGTCAGCAGCCACCAACATCAAGGCTCCACCAGCGAAAAATTCTGGCTCACTGAAGGCTCGGATGATAATTTGCATCTTTTAGCAATAAAGTATTTTTTAAGTTAAGATTTATACATTGTTTTTTTAGACATAATGCTATTGCACACTTAATAGACTATAATAGACTGTAAACATACACTGGGAAACCAAAAAATCCATGTGATTCACTTTTTTGTGGTGATCTGGAATTGAACCCACGATATCTCCCAGCTATGCCTGCAAAACTACCTGTATATATACATAGGTCCTCTGTCTACACAGATAGATGTAGATTCAGATACAGGTTATACATATAGTTACATAGATACATAGAGAAGGTGTCTGTTTCTGCTTGTTGTGTTCCTGTGGTCTCTTTATGTGTGCATGTGTATATATTTATACCTGTATCTACAGCTGTGGGTATCTCCTATGACAAGCATAATTATAAATCCATATGAAAATACTGGCTGATAACACTTAATGGGGACCTGAACTTTGTTCATCTCTAGGAAAAAATGGAACTATATTTTTACCACATATTATGCACAACAAGTGTGGATTTTTGTCTTAAATTTAAAAATGCTTTATCAATGTATTACCTAAGCATACGTATATGTACACAAACTTCCTTACACATAAATAGGGTAGAATATTAAAAATAAAAAATCTGGGCAAAATATGCACAGGTATTTTTTTGCACTCTTCTTATTCTTGAAACTTTGGAGTTTGACATGATTTCCAAATAAAAGTACTTTAGAAGACATTAAGGGGGAATAAATAGTAGCCACAGACTGGGGAAGAAAAACAATACAGGGAACTAAAAAAAGACTATTTCCTAGAAAATGTAAAGAAATCTAAAAAGTCACTCACAGAAAAAAATGAACCCACTATAAAAATGAGCAAAGTATCTGAACAGGAAATTCAAGCAGCAGGAGAATGCAATGGTCAATAAGCATATGAAAAGGTGGCCAATCTAACTAATCCTAAAAGAATTGCAAACTAAAAGAAGAAAGCTTTATTTTTATCCCAGTGATAAAAATTGCATGGTTAAAAGGAGAATGCCAAGAGCAGTTAAAGAAAAAAGAGAGAGAGAGAGCAAGCCATGCACTACTAGTGAAGAATAAATCAGGACAGCTACTTTGGGGAGCAATCTATTACACACATGTGCAGGAGGCAACTCATTATTGACAAGGGAATGTCTCAGACATTGAAAAGTGAGGGGAATGCCCTTCTGCAGGAATGAAATGCTAGTAGCTCTCTGGGTTGACCCTCTGGAGCAAGTTTTGGAAGCACGGCTGTGTTCTGTACCTTTCTGTGGCAGCTGGTCGGGACAGCATAGATGCTTTGAACCCCTGGCTTAGTCACTGGATCCACACATCAAAAAGATGTACATCAGATAACCAGATGCAAGCCAGTGACTCAGCAAGCTACTTGGTCGTCTCCAAGTACACAGACCTTTGTTTGCTGGGGTGAAGTTTTACACCAGACTATTTCAACACTTGTGGTAACAGAATATCAAAACCCCTCTTGCTGAGACATTTGCCCAGAGTGGTGAGAGGTGGGATTTTGATGTGGAAACTTGATTAAAATAATAAGTTTCGTCATTGCTATTTTGTTTTGATAGTTTAAGCAAAAGTGGAAACTAGTAGAAGGTATTGTTTCTTTGGAAGTAGCACTGGTGACTCAGTATTTTAAATGCGTTTGAACACCTTGAGGTTTTCCTTTTGTGACAATTTCTTACTCTGTAACAGACAAGGTATTTACAGAGTTCTTGTTGCAACAGCCCACAGACAGAAACTTCCCCTCATTAAAAAAAAAAGTTTGCTACTGAATATTGTAATCCTCATGCATGTCTGTTTCATCCACACTAGCCTGAGTTTGCTTTCAGGTGTGCCTTCTTGGGGGTCATTTTATTCAGATGAACTCATATGAAGTGTTATGTCATTATTTGCAACTCACTTGCGTCAAACGTTCATTTGGTTCAGTTGCAAATTTTATTGAGTGCCAACAAGGTAACCCGTCTTGACCCTGGTGCTGGATATAATAATGATCAGCGTTTATTGAACATTTATTATGTGCCAGGCATTGTTCTGACAGCTTTATGTGAATTAACTCATTTATTCTTGCCAAGAACTCTGTGGGGCAGACGCTATCATTATCCCATTTTACAGGTGAGGAAACAGTTGCCGAGGGAGGTTAAATCATTCGTTCTAGATGACTCAGTTAGCAAGTGAGGAATCCAAGATATAAACCTAGTTAGGCTTTCAAGAATATACTTGTCACAGCTATGTTTTTCTACCTCTTTAAAAATCAATCATATTTCATACCATCAGTATAAAAAATAGGTAGATTTTCAACCTAGCACCACAGTATATAATTTTAATTCAGTATACCATTTTCACAATTACAGTTTAGTGCAATTATTGACCTTCAGCATATTGTGATGAACAGCTATCATCTCCTGCTGAATCCTCTTACTAGTGGGGTAGCCTGGGCGGGGGGGAGCTGTTCACAGTAGAAGGCACTTGAGTATCTTTGGCAAGATTTGTCCCAGTGTCTGAGTAACAGCTGGGTTTCTGAGAGATGGGAGAACTAAAACAGAGAATTTTAATACAAGTAGATTAAAACAATCCTCTTCAAACTGTGCATAAAGTAAAACAGCATGCGATGTATTGTTGAAAATTTGCAATTTTTTAAGAATTTGGGGAAAATTATTCTATACTGAGGAGAGTTTCAATTATTACTATGATGCGTCTGTGCTTTTTCACAAGAAGCTGACAGCTTTAACATTTAAATAAAGTAGTTGAAATACCTAATAAATAAAATTAACTGTGTAGGAAGCATATTCTCTTGCCTAATGAAAGGCATTATTGAAAAGTGATGAATGTTATTTTTTTAAAGAAGGAAATTATGTAGATTAAAAATTTAACACAGCGGTAAAGACATGCAAATAATAGTCAATTCTTTGGTTTAACGGAAAGTTATAGTTTTGAATTGAAAATTAATTGTGTTTATGTAGTGGTCAATTAAATAAAAATCACTTAAATGAAAAAATAATTACTTTAAATATAGGACAATTAAGTATTAAAAATGAACACTTTTATAGAAAACATTTTGTTATATTTTATACCTGTGATCATATACAGAACCCCCCACCCTCTAAAACAGTCTGTTTTTAAAGGTGTCTTAAAGGAAATCACGACTTTAAAAAGTTTTGGTTTGGACAGAGAACTGTATGTACAGTGTGTGCATATGTCTTTACTACACTGTCTAGCTACTTGGTGTATGTGGGTGTGTGCATGTGAGACAGTGTGTGTGTGTGTGTGTGTACATCTGTGAAAGCATGTGTTGATATTACTGTTTCCATGTTGGAAATTCCCACCAGGACAGACACTCAGCAAAGGCATTTGGCAATGATAGAAGGTGTTTATTCAAAACCCAGCTCAGCCATTCATTAACTTGTGCCCATTTTAAATTATTAAACCACTCTGAGCCTCGGTTTCTCTGCATGTAAAATGGGGAAAGATGAGATTAGTAACAGCAGGGCAGCAGCTGACACAATGCGTGGCGCATTGTACAGATGCAGTAAGTGACGGCCATGATTATTACTGCCATTGTTACTCTTGGCATTACTCAGTTACCTGTGGGTAAGTGCTTGGTAAGACTTGGAGAGGAAAGACCTAAATACTAGGGTTAGACTGGATACGCTCAGGGTCCTTCCTTCCTGAGCTCTGTGACTCTCACACTGCCTCTACCATCCTCACCAGCCTCAATTGTTTACTGGAATGGTTAGACAGTGCTTTGTTTTTACAGATTGCTTTCCAACTTTTGAAATTTTTGGTCTTAGAGCAACGTGTTACTCTTTCTGTCTTGCAGGTTAGGAGGCTGATGCCTGGCGCGTTGAAGGGATTAACCCGTGATCCTTCGGCCAGTGACGGACCCGAGATCAGATGCAGGGTTCGTTCTCTGAAGCTCTGCCTTTCCTGCCTTTTTCTGTCTGGTCTCTAAGCCAGCAGCAAGCCAAGCACTACGTTGTGCAGACCGAATTTAGCATCCAAAGCAGAACATATCGGTGGGTGAAAAGTGGTGCTGTTACTCATGATGCTGTGACAAGAGGAGTAGATCAGAATCTAAAGAATAAGGTGTGCTTTCAAATTCCTCTTTTCCTTAAAAAATAGCTTGGGAGTTAGCATATAATTAAAACGAACAAAACCCTCTCTAAGTAGCATAGAAAGAAGTAAGTGATACCAGGAGTAGCTGTTCAGACAAGAGAAATAGATTCCTTAGGCAGAGAGACGGTGCTTCTGAGATCCCGGTACCTAGAATGATAGAAGCTCAGTAAAAGTTTATTAAATTGACTTGGATTTCTTTGAATTGCGATATTTAGGATTTCTTTGAATTGCGATATTTACTAAATGAGGAAGGAGGGAAATATAGTCAGTGTTCATATGGAGTCTTTTCACTCGGCCAGTGGAAGTAATAAATGTGTGCTCAGTACCTGCCCTCTTCTAAAAGGACAAACTCAAAATATCTTCGTGCTTTAAGGATGTAAAGCACAGGGCATTCCAAGCTACGAATAATCGCACTGTGGGTGAGGATTTGGGGCAAGAGGCAGAGATAATATGCATTTCCTGTTGGAGCATGAAATGTTCTTGTTGCAAAGATCAATCCATCAACAGCGGGTTGATTTCATTCATATTGGTCAAAGATAATATCATTGAAATGACGGGCTCAGTTCAGTCAATAGGGTCCAAACTATGTCCTCGGACATGCACAGCTGCAAGTTCTGTATATGCTAATTAGCGTGATGTTTCTTTTTTCATTTATGGCTCACGCCCGATGCCGTTGCTAAGTAGATACGTTACAGCGTGCCCCACGGGACAGTACAGCCCTGTGTTTCCCACGAGTGCACCTTGAATTTGTTTGGAGGTGGGAGTTGCCACATTTAGTGCCTCTGAATGCACTCGACGTGATGTCACATGTAGGATCTGTGGGTGTGTCAGTTTGGTGGATAAAGAAACCTAGGTGACACATCACAGCTTCGTAGTTGGCTAGACACACGCCCTTCCATGTAGTGGGCTTCAGGGGCTGGGGCTGGGAATATTTAGAGAAAGATCTTTGAGGCAGAGAGATGGTTCAATGAGATGCTAATCCTGGCGTCCAGGGCTGGTATCTAATACTTCTCATTAAACCCTCCCAGGCTCCACGGCTTCATCTGCAGCCTGCGGTGCTTTTCCTCAGGAGAAGAGGTTTGAGTATCAGAGAGGAAGTTGATACCGGAATCAAGAACGTTGACTCCTAGATGGAGCTGTGCCACCGGCTAAATGTAAGTCTGTGGTCAAGTCTCAGAGCTTTTCTGGGCTTCCTTTCCTCATCTTCCAAATGAATGCTTTGCATAGAGTAAATCTAAGGTTCTTCGTGCCTCTAAATGACATCTCCTGGTTCACTTCCTGCAAATACTTGTCATCTTTGCATGAAGGAAGGTGTAAACACAAGTGTCCAAGAACTCTCATTTTCACAGCTAGTGGAAGGAAGAGAAATCACTACACCCCAAAAATCTCTTAAAACACAGGCTGCTGCTGAGTTTCTACTCCCCCTTCCAAACTTTACTGTGAAATTTTGCCTCAGTCCTCTTCTGATTTCAACCAAACTTGGTTGCCCTGAAAACCAAGACGCTGGTCGTTTTCAAAGGTCTAAAGGGTTGGAGAGTTGTTAAGTAAAAGGTCAACTTTATTAACTGCAATTATATGTAACTTGACTTAAGAAAGTGCTTTAGTTAATCTGCTAGAAAGATTCCACATTCATATTCAAATTTACTTAGAGAATGTTTTGTATATGCTAATTAGTGTGACGTTTCTCTTACTTGTCCAGTGACCAGTTAGAGTCCAAAGACTAAGGTGGAACGTTTTGTCAGTGGCGCCCTCCAGTAGCAGTGAGAATTGTGACGTTTTCCTAACTGCTCTGTGCAGTGAACTGTGGCTGGGAGATCAGACATGTGCACGTAAACACGGAGCTCGGAGGGGGCAGGGCAGGGAGAACAGGCTGTCCTAACAGGACGCAAACACACGCGGACCTAGGACGACCAGTCACTGAGGGTGAGAGGGAAAGGCCTCGAGCAGCAGGCCGGTCATAGGGAAGGGCACCCATCCATGCACTGGCCTCGGCTAACAGACTTCCTGTTAGCGATTAACTAAGAGGACCCCATGCAGGACGTGGCCTCAGTGACTTCTCAAATCCCAGAGTGAAGCATTTGCCAAGTGACGAAGGTCTGCTAGTGCTCACTGAGGATAAAGCCTGCTGGTTGACAGTTTCCTACTTTTTCTTGAGAAATTACGTAGCTCCTCTGGGATAACTGTTACTGAGCTTTTGATAAAAATATTAAAATTCTATTTAGATGTACAATGTTTTAATGCAAATTTTTAACCATAAAAACCAAACGCTCCATTCAGTTAAATTAATAGAATTACAAAAAGATGTAATGATAGCAATTAAGTCTTGAAAATGCAAATTTTATAGTCAAGGACAATTACCTCATTTATAGTATGTTGGAATGGTGCCAGATGAAGGTAATTTAGATCCCCCCAGCTCACAGTTACACCGTGATGGATATCTTCATTTCATTAGTACAACAAAGATGGGTGAGAAGTTAGACGATACATAAAAAGAGAACTGGAGAGTGTTTGACCTTTATGGTAGAACTAGAACCAGCATTCATTCACTAATTCATCAAGTATTTAATGAGTACGATTATCTAAAATGTTAGTAATATATTTCTTTGCCTTGGATTTAAAAAAAAAAAAACTCTTCTATTTTCAACGTCCGCAAAACCCTGATTTCCAGGCAGATCAGATTTCTTCTAAGTCAGGATGAGTCTTTGGTGCGCGGTGTACACCTCTCTGCGCCGCGCAGATGCCCTGGTTCCGTGGTGACTGGAGGGATACCAGACCTCTCCGCAAAAGAACAATGGGTTTTTCACTAATTATCTTCTCTTTAATTCGAGCATTCCTTAGGTAATTTTTGGTGTCTTCAAATCATACAGCTGTGAAATTGTACTACCTAAATAATTACGTTTGACATTTTAATATTTTACTATGTATTTTCTAATGTTCTTTATTTTAATGTTATCCTGTTGGCTGCAGTTAATTTGCATAACATTCAGAGCACATTATCCTTTCCACATTACAGGAAGATAAGCAACTTTACCAAAAAGAGAGAGAGAGATTTCATAATAAGAGTGTACGTTTTTCAAGCATCTATGTTTATGTTTTCTTAATGCAATTTCCCCACTTGTATTCATAAAAAACCCTAAATAGCCCATAATCTCCTTCCTCCCCTCTAGAGGGCACTAGATCACACTCCTGCAGATACAAGGTGTCAAAGCTAAGCCCTACTTGCTGCTGGTGAATTTTTCCCTTGAGTCATTATCTCTGGAGAGAAAATGATTCCCATCTAAGGGAACGATGACTGTGAGAAGAAGGCAGTTGTTCCTTGCTGTCCAGCCCCTGGAAAGAGGGCGACCAGTGTGCTCACGGTGACAGAGGGAGGCGGTGCGTAGTGGGCAGACTCAGGGGACAGACTGCCCACCTTCCTCTGGATATGGATGTTGGGCAAATTATTTAAACTTTCTGTGCCCCAGTTTCCTCATCTGGAATATGAGGCTTATAACATCTACCCCATAGTGTGTTTGAGAGAATTGAAAACAATAGTATTTATAAAGGACTTACACAGGGACAGCCTACAGCAAGCACTCAATGACTATTAGTTATTATTATTTTAATCACCCCTATGAGTCAAATGGACAGAGACTCTTTAGGACCCCCAGAGAGAGAGATGCAATCCCCTTGCACGGAACAGATCCTGACTCAAAGAACTTTTTCAAGAAACTTATGTTATTGATGTAATAAATGTCAGAACAGAAGGTAAATCTCTTCAAGTTCAGAGTGACATGATAACCTCATAATTTTACTTTCTTGGTCACTTTTCAGCCATGAGCTCCAAACCAAGACATCTAAAGTTTATTGTAATGAAAGGTTTTAGGAACATGTTTATGTACTGAAGAAATGAATACACATGATAGAAATGTGGCCCTTCTTCAGTATACAGAAAACATTTTTTTTGTTCATTTTGTCTGATTTCTTTAAATGCCATTTATAGTAAAAGTCATTAGGGATTTTTTTCCCCCAGACCAACAGGGCTTTCGTGAAGGTCAGTCTTTGTTTCCAGTAATGATGCTTGCGTCTTTGTAGGTTCGTTTTCTTGGTTAATTTATCTGCTAGCGTAAGAATTTTGCCAAAATACCCATCTTGTGGGTGGTGGTGGTGATACGCTTCTCTCCTTTCTCCTCCTGATGTTTGTATTTATTTTTGAGGTAAATTTATCAACATCCATCTCTAATGTTCTTCAGTTCTGCTTAGATAGCATTCACAAACATACATGCTGGTGGTGAATCTCCAAAGCATGCCATATCCAAGAAGCACTGTCAGAAATCCTATGCATTTTTGGCTATATAAGTGTTCAAAGAAATCTTTAAAATCAGTTGGCCCTGATGCTCTCACCTGTGGTAAGAATTCATCAAATGAGCCAACTGATAGTGTTTGCCATAACCTTTAATAGAACCAACTTTGCCCTGGAAACCCATTCAAGCTAAAATCAACAAACAACCTTTTCCCTGGACTGCATTTCTCAAACTGTCAGATTTTCAAGTGTCTTGTAAGCATTTCAAATATATTTGTATTGCTGTATGAAACTGGTTGCATCATTATTAATGAACTAAACAACTGTCTTAATAAACTGGTTACGTAGCCAGTTATTGCATCTTCATAATCAAATCAAGTATACTTAAATCTCGTGGCGTTCCTGTGGTCTGCCCGATTCCCAGTACGACACACACCAGTTTTTGCAGATCTATTCAGAATGTACAGGCAAGATGAAAACAAATTCATGTATGTATTTTCACCATTTGTAACGAGTAAGTCTGTGTGAGGCAATGGTGCCTAATACAGCCTTAGCGTCTTGACATTAAGGTGGAATTAGAAGCTAAAACTTCATTGTCCGGTTCAAAGGGAGAAATGAATTGATGTCCTTACCTAAAATGGTTTCCTATGCAAAGCCACCAAATTTCTGGTGTTAGAAAAAACAAAGGCACATCTGATACCCTGGCTGCTGTTTCTCAGTTGTAAAATCCCGTCTGTGATCATAATAGGATATTGATTAGTTTGGATGCCATACAAAGCTGAATTGCATTTCGTGGCGGAGCACTAAAGGTCACTGTTTGATTACTCCATAACTTTTCAAATACAAGAAGTGCTATTTAAAAGTGTGCTTGAATGATTGGGCTGTGTTGTGAGAGAGAGATGGTGGCATGGAGCTTCTTTTCTTTCATAAAGATAGATGTTAAATTCATGTATCAACTTTACGTTTGACATTCTGAAATATTTTATATACTAGAACATAAACCATGAAATTAAATTATGAATGCAGTTTGTTCATGTTATGACCCATGTGATATCTAACCTATGAAACATATAATTCACTTGAGTTTTTTAGGTATTAATTGAGTTTGTCACCAGGGTCATCTTACACTTAATAGCATTTATTTTCTGAGGTCATAAATGTAAGGCATTCATACTTTAGAATATATAAAATATAGAACTAGATAAAGAGGATAAAATTACCTATAATTCTGGTTACTTTCATAATTTTCTCTTGCTACTTATCAAAAACTATAAAATCTTTTCTTATAATTATTATATTTGGTACAAATTTTGAAAGTAGATCATCTTATTCTAGTTTTTACTGATTTTCCTCCTTTCTATTATACTGGGGATGTACCCTTACAAATACTAAATGTTATTGGAAAATTAATTCTTAACGACTGCATAGTATTCCATGTTATAAATACAGCATATAATATTTAAGCTGTTGATTTGTGCTCATAATGCCTCCCCCAGATCATGCTGTTCGTATGACCTATTGTTTGATTGTAAAGAGCCATGTGTGGTGGAGAATGACTATCTCCTGTGGTCCCACTGCTGTCTTCTGACATCATCACTGTATCCTTCCACTCACTTCCCTGTTTGATATTTCAGGTTTGTCTCTAATCACTGGCAACCTTGCTCTATCCTGACCCTCACCATGTGCCCAAACTAGTATCTTAGACGGTCTGATTGGCCTCAATCTGACTCGACAAGATGAAGACATCCATTGAGTCTGTTGCAAAGATGGGCTAGCAGTGCTCTAACACATCATTAGATTTCAAAATATATTTATTGAAAACATAAATGGCTTGAGCTCAAAGGCTGTTACTCTTTAAGGATCATGAAATATATATTTAAACAGACCAAGAATAAAGCAAAGAAACCAGTTAAGACACTACTGTAATAGCTCTGAGAAAGATCTTCCAAACCTAAGCTGGACAGTGTAGTAGGTATGCAGAGAAAGTAAAAGAATTACGAATTATTTTTAAAGTAAAATAATTGATTACTAAGACTGATTGAAAATATTAGGCATTAGGAAATGCAGTGGTCAATAATGATGCCAGGTGTCTTGGGTGATCCTGTTAAAACCATCCATGGAGGTGGGGAGCAGGAGGTTAAGGACATGTTTTGTGGGAAAGATTTGATTTATCCCATTTGGGACTATTGACTTTAAAATACTTTGAAGTCCTTTAAGTAGTTATGTCAGGGAGGCATCTGGATATTAAGGTTTATATCTGAGGAGAATGGCTCTGTTTGAAGGTATAAATCGAGTTTTGTCTACATGTAAATATCCAGGGGTGAGAAAATGAAAAAAGAAGTGGACTGAGGGGAAAAAAAAAAAAAGAAACACTACGTTTAAAATGATGAGCGAAAACGGAGATTCACAAAGGACTGAGGGAAGGTGTGGCGGGGGAATTAGGAGAATCCACAAGTCTGATAACCTAAAACTCAGGAAGCAGCTCCCGGAGGACCATCAGCTGTCAGTGAGACCCGTGGTCTAGCAAGGTCACAGCTGGAAGTGCCCGTTTAGTTTGAGAATGAAACGGCCACCTGAATGAGACCAGTTTACCTCGAGGAGTGGCTGGAGGAAACACTGCTGTGCTGATTATTAGATGGGAAGCAGGAATTAAGGACTGAAGTCTTTTCATAGGGAGCGTTCCTCCTCCTCTGTCCATATCGGGGTTTAGATGAGCAGAGAGAAGGTTCAGGTTCAAGGAAATACAAGGTCAAGGGGGTAGCAGTATTTGTCTCCCTTCGGTTTTGTTTTACAATAAGAAGAATTTCGACCTGTCCTGTATGTCCGAAAGAGTGAGATCTAGCAGAGAGGGAGAGTTGAGGGTCATGGAGAAAGATGTGACAGACGGAAGGTGACACTGGCCTTAAACAGGAGAGAGACAGCGTTTTTTCCAGCTCCTGTACTCTCCGCCCTAGTTCAGCTCACTTACTCATAACTCATATATGTGTGTTGGTGTGTGTTGATAAAGTACTTTTCTATTCCTCTGGCAATTATCTGTACTGAAGAGAGTTTAGTTTTATTTCCTAAATTTTTAACTATACGTCTACAGATCCAAATTAAAAAAAAAGAAATCTTCGTATTGTCTTTAAAGTAAGACATTTAAAAAATACCCTAAAAATAAGTCCTATCTTTTCTTCAGCATAATTTTTGATCCCCCATATTGAACCCCTAAGCCTCGTTCCTTCTACTTCCAAAGAGGTGAGGCTGCAAGAACAGATTGCCTCCAAGACTGCTTATACAACGAATGTGAGCAGTTCTCATACAACAAACACGTTCGGGGCAAGAGAATACAAAGAAAGTTAGCCTGAAAAATCTATTGTAGTTGATGGACTTCTTACCATGTTACTAAAAACATCTATACTATAAAGACAGAATGCTGAGCCCACAATCATGAATTTGAGAATATTCTCCAAAATGGGCATCAAAATAGAAGTTCTATGAGACTCAAGGAGAAAGGGCTCTGGGAGGACCTGTGTGGGGAGTCAAATGGGTGCTGGACTTCTACAGAATTCCAGACAGTTTCACTCACTTTTAGATAAGGGATCTAGCAGTGACTAACGAGAAGAGAATTTCACTGCACAGCACGTATGCATCACGACTGAAGTATTTCCTGTGCTTTGATCATTTAATATTCCGTACGTGATTGAGTTCATCCTGACTCTTCTGTTGGTAACATTCATACAGCCTGAGACAAGGAACCGGGTCGAGTATTGCTTAGAAGTATTATCTGAACCTGGGGGACCCATCGAATTCATTGTCTTCATGGTCTGTGGGCACAACAGAATATATCCATGTTTTCCAAAATTGCATGTTACCGTGTTGGGTGAAACAAGAAGAATCACACGTGGGTGCATGCACGGGCGTGCGCTCACACACACAAAGGGAAGAGGAGCCGTGGACGAAGCTTGTATTATCATATGTAAGATCAGTTGGCACAGCTTATGGGCCCTTTGATGGCGTTCTTTGTCTGATCCAAGTCCAGGATGCCTTGATGATGATGACGTTGGTAATAATGCCAGTAACTGTAACATCAGCCTGTTTGCTCAACGTGCTGTGGAAAATTTTGTAGGAAGGTTGTACTGTTCAACGTTGATTTAGATAGACATGCCTTGTAGATAATAAGGGACCAGTATACAGGTACTGATTTGATTTGAAAAATAAAGTCTCAACAAATATGTAAGTAAGGAAAATGTCAACAAATACATGAATCAGAGGCCTGAGCACAGTGTCTCCCAAGGTGCGTGGAGAGGCGGTACACCCACTGGTCTGAGGCCTGAGGAGACCGCCAAGCCACGTCATCAGGGAGGCCGAAGAGCGCTCTGTGAGCTTTTCTGGGCTGACTCGTGGCAGGTCACGTGGAGAAAGCAGTGGGCATTCGGGAGCTGTTTGAACCGTGGGTGGGAGAGTTCGGAGACCAAGAAGGGCAGACAGACGCACGGAGAGCAGAGGTGGTTCGCGTGGGAAGACCTCACCTGAAAAGAGTGGCAAGGGTGGCCGGGGAGCAGGCGGTCCCATATGAAGTTTAAGTGCATACGATGTTCCTGTTTCACCAAGACAGTAGATCGAGGACCACGGCAGCTGACAGCGGATGTTCGCCCAGCGCTCCGCCCTCGCCGCCCTGAAGTGTGCTCTGTGCTAAGTCAGCCTGAGTTGTTTTCCTTCATGTGAGTGTTACTCCTCCTGAGCAGCTCATTAAGCTCCTTACAGAGAGATGTTACTTCTAGATAGTGTATCTTCGGAGCTGTTTGCACATTGCAAGGGTCTAATGCTCCCTAGCTGGGTAGTGGTATCACTGTTTTCTGAAGTGGTCCCTCTGGGGCCATCCTTTCCAAAGTTCCCGAAGTCCCCTGCTTCCTGTCAGTGTGGTTCAACCTACCTGGCGAAGAGAAGGGTTGCATTAAGCTTCAGTGTTCCAAAGGAAAGATCATTTATGAGTCGCATAAAACGATTGCGACCTGAAGCAGGAAAAGCATCAGGCATGCCCAGTTTTACCGAGAAACCTTTTTGTCACTTGCTTATATCATTTTTAAAATATCTTCCCAGTGGGTATCACATTTATAAAGTCTTGAAAAACTTCACGCGGTTTTGCAAAGAGGACTCAGACTAAGCGTTTCCATCGCCCTTTTGTTTGCTGGGCCCTGTTGTTCCCTCTTTTTGCAGTACTTTAATGAGCAGGAAATTATTCACAATTAATGATAGCCAATCACTACAGTGGGGAATATACACTTAGGAAATTATGACAAATAGCCACACACCGTGTGATCAGGGTATACAAATTACACCATAAGCAGAAAGGAGCTATGCTTGATTGGAGCAATTAAATGTTTTCTTTTAAAAAACGTAACTCCACAGAGAATATTTTAGAAAATGACTTTTTAATCATCTGTAGAACTGCTAAAATTATTGTCTCATAATAGTTTTAAAGTACGGCATGTTTAGAATTAACTGTAATCCCTTTGCCTGGCCCTGGGAGTCTCCCCCCAGAAACCCGTTTACTTGAAACCTATTTTTAATCACAGACTTAACATCAACCCGTTCTCCTTTTGGATAAAATGACAGTCACTTCCTGGGATTAGAAAATGTGACGTTTTGGCTACAGCCAGATTAGGGAACAGAAAATTCTAAACAAGTACACTTTGTCACCTTGTAGTTGGACTGACCCCATTGGATTGGAACTTGGCCAAGGGTTGAGGGGAAGTTCTGGGGAGCTTCAGCAGAAGACCTCCATCATTGCTACAGGATTACTCTACATGGAAGCTGAGACGCTACCTGGTCATAAATTAAATAAAATTAAAATTTTCCCATTGTCTTCCATCGAAATAGTTTAAACCCTTAATTTGGATTTTTCTCAATTTTTTAATATATACCTACAACATATGGATTCAATTTCGTAGTCTCCTTTTTCACAAGATAATAAGTTGCACGAATTTTCATAATTTGACTTGTTTTGGCAACCCCTGAATAGTTGCATGATTCATTTAATTAAACTAATGCCATGAGAGAAATTTGTCTTATCTCTGTTTAAAAATACTTCTCACCTTGATTATTTTGAATTTTCCACACTTTCCCTGATGCCTAGTTTTTCCATCTTGTCTGTATATTCACATGAAGATAAGCTTTCCCAAATGTGCATCCACAGCCCACCTGAGCTCACACGACTTCGGGGGGAACTGACAGTGGGGTTATCATGAATGACCTTTTTTCCCCGACTTTTCATGTATTCCTTACCTTTTTCCTAGGCAGCGTGGCTTGAAGAGATGTGTTCATTGTTGGCTCAGCAACCTCATTCTGGATGCGTGAAGGGAAGCTGTCTTTCTCACCAAAAAGACAGCTAAATATAATCACTTAAGGAAAGCTGATGTATCTTACAGAAAGAAAAGAAAGTTTCCAGACTTTAAATTTACACAGCGCTATCTCCAAAGTCTCTGAGACCAGGAATCTGGCCATCTCTATGGATTATACAGATCTGTTGCTTTTCGTCCTTTGTTGGTTTCTTCACTTTCACCATCTTTATAGCTTCTACGTTTCCAAACTGAGTCCTTGTCTTCATGTGACGTGTAAATAGTAAAATGTCCATTTGACCAGACTCGAGTGGGTGGGTGACTTGAATCGAAACTAGAGAAATCTCCAAAGCAGATAACGTCTAAACCGTTCTGAATACGATCTTTGATCACATTAAATAATTGTAATCTCCTTGTCTAAAAACTCTGGGATCTAAGCCCAGGGCAGATCTTGTTGTTAAGGAGTCAAAACTTAGACAGATATGATAAAATAGCAAAAGGCTAAATATTCTGTGAGTTCTCAGCTCTATTCTTTCATTCTCATTAGCATCTTTAGTTGTTTCCAGTGAGACCCCTTTGCAGCAGACACAGAAAGACGACGTGTCGGTGCGCTGATGTGTGGTACCATTTGAAATCCGCACAGGCTTTCTGTCCACCTGCTGTGCTTCGTGCCAGTATACGTTTCTGTGATTAATTTGATTTTTCTTCAGTACATCCGAACGGTCTAAGTCTTTTGTGCTTGTGCATTTTGTTCTGTGGATCAAAGTGGACTTCTGCTTTCTAAGAAGTGGGCTCTTTGGGAATTTGAATTCCAGACTCTCTGTCACAGATGACTATGGATCCTGATTCCTTCCCTGACATTTACAGTCCCACACGTGCATGACCCCAGCCTCCCTCTAGAGAATTCGAGCAGTCTGAACTTGGATGAGAAAAATTACCTCTTAATGTTTCGCTAATACATGACAAAATTTTTTAGCATTTCCTTTCGTGTTTCATATCAGAAAACCGTGGTGGTGGCAGCAATACTTACGGTTTTGTCACCAGTGAAAAGCACAGGTACATTCCTATCACCTTGTCACCGATCTCCTGGAACGTGACTCATGCTCGGCGCACCTTCAACATTGTGATGGTGATTCGATTCCACCTTTTGATCTTGTTATGTAATAAACTGGTGAGGAAGTGTGTGCGTTGTACTATCAGAACGGCCTTCACATTCTGATAATTTTAGTATAATTCGTTTCCTTTGTAACCTTAAGTACTTTATTTCTTTAAAAGTGTTATTCTGAGAATGGATTCATGGCTTTCATCCGACTGGCAAAGAAATCCATGACTCAAGAAGGGTGAAGAAACCCTGCGTCAGGTTACGTTAAAAAGGTAGATCACTAGTTGGAAAAACTATGTTTTACTCTCTTCTACAGAGTTTCAGGTACATCAGGGCTGAACTAAAGCTTATTGCTATATCTGTATTTTCCATCAGATTTATCTTCATGTTTCTATAAAATGCGTTAGTGCATCACTTGGTGAGAACAGGTTGCACCTCAGTATGTGTCTGCTCCTAAGCAAAGGTGCTGAGAAATACACAAGCTACGAGCTGCAGGCACGCCGAGTTGACCAGGTTATGACCCGCAGTACAGCTGGAGCACAGTCATCTTCTACATACTCAATACATATTAACAGTAAGTGCAAAAGAAGAGAGGACAAAGGAAAAGTCAGACATATGGACCCCAAATGCTGGGTGAGCTTGCATGGAAGGATGAGGTCTGAGCTGGAAACTGAATACGGTTAGAATTCCAGTAGACAGGAGTCAGCCCTCGTGGTCAGACGGAGAGAAGGAGCAGAGGAGAGACACGAACAGTCAGCCTCCCTGCTCCCAGCCTGCTTTGTTTTTCATCATAGCTCTTAAAACAACCTGGAATGTATGTATGTATTTAATGATCCATTGTCTCCGATTAAAATATAAGATCAGGAACTTTGTTTTGTTCACCAGTGCACCCTGAGTACAAAGAAATAGTGCCTGGCACATAGTAGTTGCTTGGTAAAAATTTATTGAAGGAAGAAACGAGAGAGGGAGAGAAAGAGAGAAGGAGGGAGGATGTGACAGAGAGGGAGAGGCAGTGATTGTGTGGCCGGAGAAAACGGACCAGAACAGCCTGATCAAAGCAGAGCGTGAGTGTAGAAACATGAAACTCCAAATGGAGTGGTTAGTACTTACTGCACCCGTAAGAGAATTAACCTGTACAACCGGTAGCTGGGAGCCAGATAGAAGGCATTCTATCTAATAAGCTAATT
The DNA here is from genome assembly GCF_009834535.1 of Camelus ferus. Taxonomy (NCBI): domain Eukaryota; kingdom Metazoa; phylum Chordata; class Mammalia; order Artiodactyla; family Camelidae; genus Camelus; species Camelus ferus. Next base: position 6,422,294 of record NC_045715.1, read on the forward strand.
AACACCAAAGTTCCCAATTTTAGTTCTGGGAACATAGCAGGGGCTCAAAAAATGTTAGCTCTTCTTTCCTGATATTTAGATGTTTACGTTTTAAACTTAATGATTCGATGACACAAGCCTCACTTTAATTGCAAAGAGTGTTTCATTAAAATATGTGTCAATTTTAGAAAAATTGAAATAAAAAATTCTTTCCCTTGAGAACCTTTACCGCATAGAGTCAACATGACTGGCTTATGCTGTTGAGCAGAGCACTGGGTTGTAGAGTTCCTTAGGTTCCAGCCCTCAGTGGCTCATTCAATACATTATTGAACACTTACTAAGACATTAAGACCCAGGCACAACGTTTAGTTCTTCCTACGGCCAAACTTGTTCAGAGATGTTCAACTGAATAAAATGCTGGCATCGCAGAACTCTTGGACATAATATAAACTAATCCTTTCAGTTCTCAGGTTAAAGATAAACAAAACAAAAAACCTCAGAGAGACATGACCCTTGTCTAACTAGAACGTAACTTTTCCAGTTCACAGAGATGCTCTTTTTGCCATGTTCTCTGCTGGTATCTTGAGCAAACGTTCACCAGTGTGACCTCTAAGTGTCACTATTTTAGTGACCCTTTAAGTGCCAGTTCCCATAGATTGGAAGTGTTCAATTAAAAATTTTAAATGAAATAAAGGAATGGGGGAAGGAAGGGAGGGAGGGAGAGGAAGGAAGGAAGAATAAATGAATGGATGACTAGATCATCTTTTCAAATACCTGTGTGAGGTCACAGATCCACTCTGCTGTAGAGTTTACCATCTCTCATCTTAAGTGTTTGTAATCATGGGCGGTGGAGACAACTTCAAAGCTTTCATTTCCCATTACTTTATAAGGAAGAGAATTAAATTTTATTTTTGAGGTTTAAGAGGTTAAGGATTAAAATTTATAAATATGTATAAAGAAGCACTTCTTATAATTAAAATTTTAGATCTAGGGATGATAACAGATAATAGGGATAAGAGAAAGGTTATAAATTTGAATTTTAAACATTTTAATTGTATGTACTAGCTCCACTGGTTTTACCTTTTCCAACCCCAGTTCCGTCGTTATAAAGAATAGATAATGTTGATATATACTACCTGGGCTATAGGATTATTTTAGACTTAAATGTCGTAACACTTGGGGAAGTGGTTAATTCTTGGGGAAGTGGGAGTGTTACACATACGAGCAGTAGTTGTTACTGCTATCCAAAATTTTCCGAAGTACCAAATGATGACCCTAGGCTATGTGTAAGGATTAACCTTGTATCTGGCAGAATTACATAAATAATTACCAGTCACTAGACTCCGGGACACTGTGCTAATGTTAATTATTTGTATTCACATCTCACCCAAGTTACCTTTTTGGTCTCTTGATTAACTCCATAATCGAAAATATTAATGATGGCAAGAGAAAAGAGCTTGGAATTAATTCCAAATCTCAAAAACTTGGACCCAGCAAAATTTCAGTAATGAATTGCAAACCTAGGGTTTCCTTCAAAGAAAATACGGGTGGATTTCATTCGTTATTGTTTAATCATCTCCAGCCCTGTCAACGCAAGAGTTTGGAAATGAAAAACAAGCTGGGACGGGGTGTGTGGATGGGGACTGTCCGGAAGTGCCAACATCTTGAGGACTGCCCTATCAGAAGAAGCTATGGCATCTCAGTCCAGCTTCTGCCTTTCATCATGTTAACCTGGTGATGGAAGCTGATTCTCACACAGGCTGTAAATTGTTACAACCTTCGGACTGGAACATGCATGCTCTCAAATGGAGTGCCCTGCTACAGTGAACCGATTAAGTCTCCACCAAGAAGACAGCATACCTACTATATTTTCCAGATCTTCAAAGAGCAGCTGAAGGATCAAGTAACTACGAAAAGATTTAAAAGGGCGTCAACATGAGCAAATCAAATAGATCTGCTGTTCGCAGCCTCTCTTCACCATCCAGTGCAGATGGGGGCTGGAGAAGCTACAAGCCTGTACTCACACGTGCACCCTCGCACGCACGTGTGTGTGTGTGTGTGTGTGTGTGCACGAGGGCGCGGGTGCACGCACATGTGTGGGAAGGGCTTTGGAACAATTTACAACTGCCGGTCTTCTGATGAATGAAGGCATTAGAATAGCAGATGTAGAGTGTGGGGCTAGAGAGTGAAAAGCTAAGCGCTGCCTTGGAGCGCCAGGAAATGGAGCCAACATGGTGAAAACCATCAAGTCGCCCGGGCTATGAATGTTTCAATGTACAATAAAGCACTTTGATCGCTGCCTTTAAAAAAGAAACCCAACTGGTAATGTTTGCAAGTGTTTCCTGAAGGCCTCACTGAAATACCACCAGCAGCTAACAAAGGGGAGAGGGTTAGTCGTTGGCAGCGATGTAGGGGAAAGGCGCTAAATGACTCTGGCAAGTAGCGCGCTAAGTGAGAGGCCTGGGTGCAGTGCGGGGCCGCGACATGGAGGACTCCGTTCCTCCCTCGGGGGAGTGTGGAATCCAGGAACGGTTGTTCCGCTGCTTCAACCTTCTGAACTGCAGCAGAAGACTTTTGCCCCCAGAGCTCAGTCTTCAGTTCTGACCTTTCAGTTTGCAACTTGAGCTTTCCGGAATAATCTGTTGGACAACGTAAAAAAAAAATGACATTCTCCTACCTACCCATAAAATGTTTGTCTTGCGTTAGGGAAGGCTTAACCCAAGACCCTGAAGAGAAGCGAAATCACGGTTTCTTCCTGATAGGGTCGGTCCCTGGGTGTGATGGAGGAACTACAGATGCAGCATCCCCAGTCTCTCGTGCATCATTCCTCGTTTAGGGGACCAGTCACCTTTACTCACTGGACCTGTTAGTTTCTCTCTGTGTACCATAGCTGTGCCCTCACTTAAGGGCACGTTGCTTATAAATTCGTACTATTGTTAGCTTTAAAAAAAAAGCTAAAAGAATGCAAGTGACAATCTCTCATTACTACTAGGGGAGATGTTATGCAATCCTCAAATTTATGAATTACGGAGACCCCCTAGAGAATAATACATTTAAATGCTTATCCAGTCATTTGACCTTCATACCAAGGAAAGGACCAGTTATTATTTAGGTAGGCGAATGTCTTTTAAGTTTTTGATACATTTCAATGACGTTGACTCAGTCAACAGACAATCTAACCCCATTTCCCTCCCAACATACAGATTTAAATGGAAGGGTATGCAAATGAATTCCTATTTCTCATGAACTAAATATTTTAAAAGAAACAAAAACATTTCCTCGATATTTTGAAATGCACACATGGTTAAAATTCAAGACTATAACTTTAATGCTTCATCCTGTAGGTTTGTTTCTAAGCTATTAATTTGCTATCATGTTTTGGGGGAACTTGTCAAGTTCAATTTTTTTTTCTTTTCCCCATATCTGCAAAATATGCACACATTTGAATTATGACTTTCCTACAGGAACTAACAGCTGTATGTGCAAATCATGCATATAAATCAATTACCAAGGCCTATGTACTATAAATGCACCCATTAATTAAGCAATGTCAGATGCTATGAACCATGAAGTTCATTACATCTTTAGCATTCAAAACCAAGGATTATTTGAAGAAGAAATACTAAGTTTACCTAATAGTTAATGAAATTAAGCCGGGTTGTTGCCAACATTTTTATTTTATGCCTAATTCAGTGTTTAAATGTTTATGAATAAAACACTAACTGCTGAAAGCAGATATGTTGAAATGTAATTACTGGTAAGTTATAACACACTTGAGGACTCATTATACCAGACTTGGGAGTTTTAAGATCACCAGTGTAACACACTCTCCAAAAAAAAAAAGAGTTTTTATGGGCTAAAAGCTGGAAAGACATAAATGCTGTTGAATTTGTCCTGGCTGAGTGGAAATTTTGATGATCGCGGTGGTATGATTTATGAGTATAACATTTTCCAGTCATTACGTGGTCGCATTTCAGCATTGTGACATGATTTGCATATGTGAATATCCCAGCAAATTAGCTTCTGATGACTGCTGCATCTGCCTGGATAAAGAAGCCCTTATCTTAAAATCAATGCAGCTGCTACTACAAAAAAACCTGCTTGGAACAGAAATGTTCAGTCTTGTTTCCCTTTGAAATCTATCGTCAGTGACTTGACACACATGGGTTCAATTTCAGGGATAAATATATGCCTGAAATGACTAGGTTTACACATCTGTAGACATTTTAACATCCCTTAAGTTGTCTGCCTTACAAAGACTTCCTGGATGGTTCAGAGAAGACTGACACCTTTTCCCACACCCCTCCTGTCTGGGCTTGGAAACCCCATGACTCTCTTTCTGTCTGCCCCCCATAAATTGCCTCTCCGAGTCTCCTACATGTAAACCATCCTTATGTATGACCTAAAGTGTACTAACTTGTGTTCACGTATACTTGTGAGTCTGTTTTCTGTATGTCTACACATACAGTACCTAGATTCCTATGTTAGCTCTTTGCAAGTTAAATAAAATGTTGCTACTCAATTCCAGAATCTTGGAAAATGCAAGATATTTTCCCTTCAGACATGTGTTTGAAGTATGTTTTGCATTTTATGCACACCATCAAATATCTTATACAGAAACAATTGTATAGAGAAATCATTCAGAAGAAGCTAAGAACATAATCAATCTTCGGAAATGAAGTATATCCACAAGTGATTTTGCAAGTTTTTTTTTTTCCGCCTGCCACATTGGTCAAGTTTGGCTGTCTTTAGTCTCTGAATATGTGATTATGTCATTCCTAGCATGGTGTCATCTATTTCTTTTGCTTGTATTTTCCAAGCAGAAGCCCCATGTTTTCCTTCCTCATTTTCTTTCTCTAAGCATCGAATTTAAGTCATTCTGTTTTTTTCTGGTTTTCACATTGTTTATGAATGTTTGCTTACTTTGGGCTTAAGTAATGTTGACATAATTTTTAGAAGCTTGCATCATTCTCTTGTTTTATGACTCTTGGTGTTGTCTTTTGATATTCTAGAAACGTCCTTGAACGTCTAAATGCATCAACTCATTTCATATGTACTTAGGTTGATTTTAATAGTCTCCCCAATTCTTTGTCATTAGATGTAGTCCAGATTTTAGAAATATATTCTTTAAAGGTTTGCATCATCCCTCCTTGGATTTCTGTAAACAGGATTATATTTGTTCTTAGTCTGAGAATTTTGAAATCTACTTTCAAAAATTGGAGGATCCTGTTTGCTCAATTCACTGTTAAATCTCATTATTTTCTACTCCAGAGATGGATAATCACTTCCCCCCCATGATTCCCAGTTCCTGTGTGTGACTCACCAGTTCTTCCTCATGGAAAAAAATCAAACAAGTCACATTTTCTGTATTTCTTAAATTAAGAGAACCATCAGTAGACAGTAAAGACAATGAAGAATTTATTAGATCCTAACAGACTTGGAAGTTTCGGAGTTGGGTTGAAATGTATCAGCCAATTCTGTCATTAGAAAGCAGGTCCCAGAGCCCCCTTCTGCCCGCGTGAGTCATCCTGGATCCAACAGTATCATCAGTTCTGGTATTTCCCCCATTCAGTGTCATCCCAGTCATCACAGGCTCCGTTCACCTGGATGCTGAGGCTCTAATGAATCTGGAGTGTATTCCCAGCGAGCAGACATGCAAAACGGGGGAGCGGAACAGGAAAGCAGGGAGAACCACGATTGAGATTGTCAGAACGTTGAGGATTGCTCCAAGGGACTGGTGCTTCATGCTGCCAAGACCTACGGAAGAGACTTAAACTGTGTCCTCAGAATCACCTGCTTGGAAGATGAAAGAAGGAAGCACATGTCTATCATGTCCCATCTGCTATTGTTCAAGAGCGGCTCCTTCATTTCTCCAGTGAAGACATACAGGTGGCCAATAGGTACCTGAAAAGATGCTCAGTATCACTAATTATCAGAGAAATGCAAATCAAAACTACAATCAGGTAGCACTTCACAGCAGTCAGAATGGCCATCATTAAGAAGTCCACAAACAATAAACACTGGAGAAGGTGTGAAGGAAAGGGAACCTTCCTACATTGTTGGTGGGAATGGAAATTGGTGTAGCCACATGGAGAACAATATGGAGGTTCCTTAAACTAAAAGTAGCATTATCATGTATCCAACAATCCCATCCCTGGGGGCATATATCTGGAGAAAACTCCAATTCAAAAAGATACATGCACCCCAGTGTTCATAGCAGCACTATTTACAATAGCCAACACATGGAAGCAACCAAAATGTCCATCAACAGATGACTGTATAAAGAAGATGTAGTATATTTATACAATGGAGTACTACTAAGCCATAAAAAAGAATAAAATAATGCAGCAACATGGATGGACCCGGAGATTGTCATTCTAAGTGAAGCAAGCCAAAAGAGAAAGAAAATACCATATGATATCATTCATATGATTAAAAAAAAAAGAAAGTTCACTAATGAACTCATCTACAAAACAGAAAGAGACTTGCAGACATAGTAAACAATCTTATGGTTACCAGGGGGAAAAGGGATAGGTAGGGCTAAATTTGGGAGTTTGAGATTTGCAAAGGTTAACCACTATATACAAAAGTAGATTTAAAAAAAACAGTAGTCAAAATCTTGTTCATTGTCTTTGTTACAGTTACTTAAACTGGAAATGATGTTTGTCTCTCAAGTTTGTCTGTCTCACTGCCTGTTTTGGTTCCACAGAGGCAATAATTATACCTTTGACCCTCGAACAACATGGGAGTTCTGAGTGCTGACCCTCATGCAGATGAAAATCCATGTATAAATTAGAGCTGGCCCTCCTTTTGCCCAGTTCTGCCTCTACAGATTCAACCAGCCACAAATCGAGTGTACTATGCTATTTACTAATGGAAAAAATTCACGAAGAAGTGGACCCACATAGTTCAAACCAACGTTGTTCAAGGATCAACTGTACTGATATTCTTGTATTTTTTGCTTTCTTACAGCCATAACTTTATTTCCTTAAAACCTTTCCTCTTATTTATTAGATAAATCTTCTTGTTTGGGACTATAGTCTCTTTCCAAATGCCTGGCCTTTTTTCTCAAATCGCTGTGCACGTGTAGGGAGACCTGCATTATGTACTTCATGGGAGATCAAATGGATTATCTCAAAGAGTCAGTGGCTCTCTGACCTTTCAAAGATAATTTAAACTATTCTAAACCAGTGTTTCCCTATAGTGGATTTTAGCCTGATTGCAAACTCAAGAAACTGTTGGAAGTGGCAGGAGTCACAATCACATACAGCCCAAAGGGTGTTGTGCTGATAGGAAAACTTCTTTGTCATACACGCTGTGGCAGCCAGAAGTCACCCAGGATCTGGTGCATGTTCTTTGCCTGATCTGACTGTCCCCTTTAGGGGACAGCTGTAGTAGTGACCCCACTTCTTGCTGATAAAAGTTGCTGTTGCCTTGGGCTCTTCCATGTGGTGGGAAGGAAGTCAGACATAACTCTGGACCCAGTTTTACCCTCAACCCTTGAGACTGGTTTTTCGTAGGAAGTCCTTTCCCTCTCGCCTCATCCCCATTATATTTTTACAGAAATCCCTCAGCCGGTGCTGTTACCTTAGCAAGCGTCAATATTGACATAGGCCTTTTCCATACTTTTAAATTGAATTTATTATTTTCATAGAGCACTTTGGAAAGACAAGTTAGACATGTGGACTTCATCTTGATTTCTGAAGGAAACTTAAAATAAGTTATTTACCTGTCAGGTATTTAGTTTACCTAAAGTGGGTTCAAATAGTTAGCAGGTAAGTTTAAAGGAAAAGGAATACATATCACAAATTTAAACGGGTTGAGATTATTGCCTGATTTTTAAGGAAGCAGTTCCATCCATCCTGGTGAATTAAAAGAAAAAATGTGAAATGTGTGTGGTTCTCAATGCACAGGGGCCAAGTAGCTTGGTTCATTTCAGGTTTCTGTCCACAGACCCAAACGCCAGTGAAAAGGTAATGAAAATCTCAGAGGTTTAACCAGTTTCTAGAAAGTCTCTTTAAGGAGATAGAGGGAGTTTTAGTTATTAATAATGGAATCATTAAAATATTAACCCCCCAAAATGTAACGTATTTAAGCCATTAACAGACAGAAACCTTCACAGTCATCACACACCTGTTTTCTAAAATACTGAAGAAATTATCGCAGCATTGCAACTGGTAAACTGTATTTTCAATCACAAAGAATTATTTTGAGAAGTTGCTTGAAATCAACATGTGGCGAGAAATATGGGCCGTTAATCATAACAGATGACACATGGTTTTGATGGCAAAACATTTGAAATGTTTAATCAGGTGACATTATTTGAGGAGGAATTAGGTTTCTGAACTCTTGGAGAGGACTGAGGTCCGTCATAGTTGAGTTAGAGCTCGTGCGGCTGTAAATCAGAGAACTAGGCTTAACCATCACCTGGAACCTGCTTCTGAAAAACGTCCTTACCTAAGTCATACCATGGAAAATAAATACCCAAGTCCTCCACCATTAATATTTCTAATAGCCACACTGTTAGAGTCTTGAGGAATTTGCAATACCTCTTACATTTCAATATGATAATGATTCATTTTCTTTTTGGTTCTGCCAAGCTTAAGAAAGGGTTTTATTTATTATTTATTTATTTATTTATTTATTATTTATTTATTTATTTGCATGTTAATTATTCGTGAAATGCTACTTTTTTTACCCTAAATGATCAGTAACGCTTTAAGTAAGATGTGCATTTTATTTTCTAGTCATCTCATTTTATTCAGTGTTTCAGAGAAGGTTTAAATATCAAGGGAAGATGCTATTTTAAATATTAAATTAAAACATATTTGCAGTGAAAATACACGTTCCAAATAAAAGCTTGAATTAAAAATTACATTTGCTTCTCATATGCATAAAATGCATTTATGTCGTCTGGATAAATGTCCCTTTCAGTCCAACTGAGGCCTTTCAACCAATGATTTAGACCCTCGTAGGTGCTGCAGTGAACTTCCTGTTTCAGAACAGAGGGTGGACAGCGGGGCAGCGGCATCGATCAGCAGGTGGTAGAATGGAAGAAGTAGATGTCCGCACACCACCACGTCTTGTGTTCGTCTTGACAGCCTGCTTGGTGCAACAGCCACAGCAAACACCACAACTTAGGCGACACAAACAACAGAAATTCATTGTCCCACAGTCAGGAGGCCAGGAGTCTGAAATCAAGGTGTTTGCATCTTTGGTGCCTTCTGAAGGCCACGAGAGAAAGCCTGTCCCAGCCCTGTCTCCAGCTCCTGGTGGCTTGCTGGCCATACTTGGCACTCTTCTGCTTGTAGAAGCACCACTCCCATCTTTGTTTGTCTTCTTATGTGGGATTCTCCTTGTGTGCGTGTCTCCAAAGTTCCCCTTTTTGTGAGGACACCAGTCCTGTTGGACGAGGTGTCCAGCTACTGTGTAGCTTCAGCTGAACTACATCTACAAAGACCTGATTTTCAATAAGGTCACATTCTAAGGTACAGATGGTAGGACTTCAGCATGAATTTTGGGGAAGACAGTTCAACATATAACACTGCCCCACTCTCTGACCTTGTGACTGTGGGCAGGGCACTTCATTCTGAGCTTCCTCGTTGGTAAATGTAGTGAACCATGGCACCCATCGCCTTGGAGTATTTAATTTAATACAGCCTAATAGGACCCAGGCCATACATTCAGAAGCCATCTATCTGCATTTCACTTACTATGAACGGTAGTGGTGCAGTGTCTCCTGTCTATAATTTGATTTCCGCATGGTTGCAAGTTTCATTTAATTTTAACGTTTTTCTCTACATAGGAAAATGTGTAAACACTTTAAAAAAGAAGGAAATACGACTATCCAAGTATATTTCAACAAACAAGAAATCATTGTTAATGTCCAGTTTCCTTTTTCAGATGCATTCTGGATGTGCTCACATATCTTTACATAGTGAGCTTGGTGACTCAGTAGTAAAATCTCATCTGTGATATATAATGAAAGTTTAAAAGTTATGGACTAGCAAGACTGTGTTTATAATTTTTCCTATTGCATATTTATCAAGAGGAAATGTTGTACATTGTACATATTAAACTTCAAAAAGTGAGGTCAAATATAGCTTTGAGTTTACCTGTCAAGCAGGTATATACTTTGTATATTTTGAACATGTTTAATATTTTTTGATTTTCCTGAAAATGCGATACCCACAAGAGTTCAGTTACTTAACAGAACTCATTTTCCTACGATGCCATGAGAAGCCTCATTAGTTTTTCTTTGATAATTAGCTATAACTGCATCAAAAATTATTAGCTATAATGAAGCAAAGGGTCTCTGGAAAGTGAACCCTCATGAATACTTATTGTGAGTAAATTGAATTGAAAAAGCCTTGATTAAGCAATATACACCTAATTTCACATAAAAATGCTGATTTCTCCCTGAAGAACAACTACAGACTCCATTAAAATGGGAGCATTTCATATGAATATCAATTAATCAAAAAATGTATTTATATGATGTCCCTGACTAGAATAAAAAGCATATACAATCTCACACGTATTCAAAAGTCGAGTGAACTAATATTGATATTATGCATCAAAACAGCAATCAAGTTGTCACACCTCAGTGACACAGATTCATCAAATAAAATATGACCCTTTTGGAGAATTCTCTTGTTGCAGTCTTAGAAATATTTTTTTTTTCGTTTTATAGTCAGATACATATATTCTCAGTCATTGGGGAAGTCATCAAGGTTGGTAATATTTTTAAAAGGAGCTTGGATAAGAAAAATGGAATGGAAAGGACAGAGGGCAAAAGGAAAAGCGAGAGTAACTGAAGCACATGCTTCCTGGTGTCCCTGCCGATAGGCTAGCAAGTGCTTTCTTAATAAGCATTCTAAGCACACTTCGGCATGTGTGTTTCAACAGCAGCATCCTTTTGGGGATGGGCCTTCAGGGAAGTTTTCGGATAAATTTCAGACCTGATTTTCATTACACATTCACAGGAGACCCTGCGTGGTGACGAGACACATGCAGGCAAATAGTGAGAAGGGTTTGTGTGACAGAAGTATCTGATGGACTCTCCCTCCCTAGGTCCCTAAGCTAAGAGCCCCAGTGACAGTGGCTGTGGCTCTGCAGTGGCCCTCTGTCCCATCACTGACAACACGCTGGCTCCTCTGCTACCTGCGGGTAGTAGATCCAGCTCTCCTTCTGCCCACGAGGCAGGCGGAAGGCCAAGCTTGCCTCTCCAAGATCCAGCCGTCCTCGACTCAAGTCTGCTTCCTGGAAGCCGTGCCTCACCAGTGGTTAGCACTATACCAAGTATTCAGTAGATCTGAGCTGTTCAAACCGGTCTAAAGTTGGTCATTTAAGGACAGAGAGAATTTAAAAGACAAGGAAGGAGACGCTGCATTATTTCACTGGTCTTGATATCTTCTTATTTAGTGCCTGACTTACCAGGTGTTTGCATTAGATTGTCTTCTGTTCTGATACTTGGATGGGATCAGCCTCCGAGAAAACATTTCTATCTGTTCTTCACTGATCAACCGATGACCATTAGAATTTAGCTGCTATAATGTATAAATACTATTCAGCATATTTTTAATATGTCTTGTTTTTTTCCCACATATCTTGACTCCTAAAATAGATTGTAACTAATTAAAATAGAAATTTTGTCTTACACATACTTGTAATTCCACACCTTAATTCTTGGAGTGTAGTATGAGGTTTACAAATAATATGAGTTTAAATAGTTCACGAGGGGGAGGGTATAGCTCAAGTGGTAGAGCGCATGCTTAGCATGCAGGAGGTCCTGGGTTCAATCCCCAGTACCTCCTCTAAAAATAAATAAACCTAATTATCTCCCCCAGCCAAAAAAAAAAAAAAAAAAGAAGAAAATTAATTAAATAGTTCACCAAAATAACCATAGCTATAGTATTAATTAATACTTCTTAATGGAGTAATTGCAGAGGGGTCCAACCAGTTCTAGATGAGGATTATTTAAAAAACTTAATATAATGAAGATTAAACCTGTTCAGTATTTCTCAGTATTCCACACTAGGAGTAAATCTGAAACAATTCTTTTTATCCTAAAACAGTTTTCTCTAAAGAAACCAATATTAGCATAAATGGAAACTGGGACACACTCACTGTCTAAGAGGGGCAGTGACTGGCTGCATGTTGCCCAGCCTTTTTACTGAAATAGAAGGTGTTTTCTTTTAGCATCATGAAAATCATGGTTTCCATGTTAAAGCTCTATGCATACAACTGGAAAAAACAGAAACCAAGCCTGAGATGTCGGAATAAAGTTTTTTCTGTTCGTTTGCCATAAACCAGCATTCTGTGGCTCATTTAAAGGAGATCTGTTGAAAAAGAAAATGGACTCAAATGATTTTCAGATGTGAGTAGATTTCCAGGTAGTCACCTGGCCTAGGGACCACTCACACCTCCTTTTGCAGTCTCTTTAATGTTGCTACGGCACCATGCTTCAGTGGTCATGGCCTTCCAGGCCGTTCTGCAGGATTTTCCTGGTTCAGGTCAATAGAATCAATCATATTAACTCCTTGCAATGATGTAGGTGCTAAATGAAGCCCCTCTTGAAGGAGAAATGTTATCTAGGTGTTATAAGAAAAATGTTAGATTAATGGAAACCAAGGGTTGGAAAGAAACTCATGGGTCATTTACTTCAGTCCATGTTTCAGTTGTGGAGTACCCCCCACCATGTATTTGCCAAATTCTCATGATGTATGAGCTAGAAAACCTTTAATGCTATCATTTATGTTCAGGGGTAGGAAATAGACGTTTTTTCTGTTCTCACGGTCTGTGACATTTTCCATGCCACACTCAATGAAATCCACTTTGATTTAAACTCAGCCCCGGAACCTTGGAAGAAGGCCTAAACAGAGCCATGAAACTGGGCAGCTCTGCTCCCTGCAAGGCTCTGAGTACCTCCAGTTTCCTAAAGGCATAGAGCGTCTCAGTTAAGAAATAGAAATGGGTATCGATTCTGTTTTATTTACTTGATGTGACTTGAGCGCTTAGGGCTACCGTGACCTCAGAATTTCCATCCCATTTGAACTACCAGGTTTAAAATTCCATCTTTAGAGAATCTTTTGTTTCTGTCAAACTATAGCCTTTATTTTTTTTTTACAAAGTGTAATAACTATGGAAAGGTGTAACACATAAAGTTGCTAAAATTTACTATATGAATATATTTATATATGAATTTCTCCCTTACAGAAATAACTGGCCTCAGCAATATGTAAACCCTCCAAACAAAGAGACTGAAAGAAGGGGAGAAGACAAATCTAGGAAGGGCAGGTGCCTATCGGAAACACAGTGAATAGGAAATGGAAACTGTTTTTAGGGCTGGCCTGACCAGGTGGCCTGGAGCAGGTCCCTCCCCTGCACCCTGGTTTTTATAAACCAAGGGCCCAGGTCGTACTGTCAGCAGCTGTTGCTTAATTGTTCTCACCATCCGACGGAACGTTATGGTAACTTCAGACAGTGTTGAGTGGGATGTGTAATTCCCACTGATCACAGGCTCAGACACGCTGCGAACTGGCCCTGGCCCTGGCCCCTGTCTTTGCTGGACTTCAGTATCTGCTGTCTGTCCGAGAGCAAGTTTTCATTAAGCACATAGCATATGCCAGGTACCAGGTGGGGTTTGGATGAGGTTCCTGAAAGACTGCAAATGACCCTGCCCTCATGTGGCTTAGACCCTAGAGAAGAAGAGGGACATTCAGGAGGTCACAGGGAGCCTGTCTCAAGGACCGCTTCCTCTCCTCCGGCCCCCAGCACTATGTGGAGGAGAGTTACCTGGGAGAAGGGCTGGAGAGCCACGGGAGCACTCCAGGGGGAGGGAACAGCGTGCCATGGCCTGAAGCAGAAAAGGCAAAGATGTTTTGAGGAGATCGAAGAAGCCCAGAAGAGTTAGAGCAGAGGGAGTAACTGGTGGTGTCACAAGGGACGAGTCTGGAGACCCAGGTCATGGAGGGCTTGCGCGGCAGGGGTCTGAGAGCTTCACTTAAGGGAAACATGCCGATCTTGCGTGACTTGAAACTGTCTGGTGACAAGATTCAAATTACTTAATTTTTTTTAAGTGTCACCCTGGCTACAAGTTCCAAACTGAATTAAATAGTGTAAAACAGCACGTGAAGGAAGGGAGAAGAGATTGGATTAGTCACCAAAGAGAATATTCAATGCCTAAACTAAGGTAGTGACAGTAAGAACACAATGGACACGTGTGCTTTTCAGCAACTGAGGGGGCTGGTGAGCCATGGATTTTGAGTACTGGGTGAAAGGTGGAGCCATGTTTTCATTTATTTATTTTTATTGTTTGTATACATGTGTTTTATTGGAATGTAGTCAGTTTACAATGTTGTGTCCGTTTCTGGGGTACAGCATTTTGAACAGGGAAAAGGAGGGGCAGCTTTGGAACAGGAGGCGGGGAAATCTATAAATAACAGTGGGCATTCCTTCAAGAGGAAGTGTTGTGTGGCCACGTTGGGTTTTAGAAGGCTGTGGTTTAGAAGAGAGATCTGGGTCCCAAATGAACATTAGGGGGAAAGTCCTTGAATTGCATCTGAAGCTACTGGAAAGGACAAGCTCCCTTTGGGGAGGGAGTTCGGGACAGTAAGGAAGAGTCCACCAAACCAAGTCCGGTGAACTTCAATATTTAATGCCTGAGTTGACATAGGAAAGAAACAGCAGAAAGATGTAGGGGGGAAAACCCACAAATATTTGACATTAAGATTCTTTAGAAGCCAGTGTATGCATGCATGGTGAGCGGTCATCTGTTTCGAACATTATAGAGAGATGAAATTGAAGACTAAAAAGTATCGATTGCCATGGAAAGTTGTCATTGGCAAACTTGACAATATATGTGATTAATGAGGAGCTGTATAAAAATCTCAAATTCTGAAGGAATATTGCAGATCATTTTGCCCTCAAACTCTTCTGTCAGATGTAGAGACAGGTTCAGAGCATCCAAGTAGATCTCCTGAGGTCACACAGCCATTTCAAAGCAGAGCCTGGGCCAGATCTTCCCTACAAGGCTTTCCATGATGCCGTGGTCACTGATGTTTTCTTGTCCTGGGGTGTCAACTTAAATTTTTAATTGAAATAGGCCTCCAGTTGCCCAGATCAATAATAGGGTTCAGTTGTTCAGAACATTAAAACTTTCTTCTCTGAATATCTATAGGAGTTAGCATATAGATACTTGAACACAAGGATGCCAGAAATGCTCTGTATCAAAGGGTCCACCAAAGGAGATGAGAGGTGTCCAGTCCAACATCTGTGTCATCAGGCATGAGGAAGATGTCTTTCATTTTGACATTTTAAGAAAGCCACCAAATGGCTCGGGTAAAATTACAAACAAACACACTGTGAAACGTCATGTCAAAACCAAACAAAACAAAAAGCTCCAGAAGCCGCCTTACAGTGGCATGTGAGAAAGTATTTGAAAATGGTTTCATGCCATTGCTTTTTTCACCGTGGTGAGATGAAAACAAACAACATGATTTTGTTTTTTTATGTGTTAACAATGTACTCTCTCAGGCTAAGACCTTGTATTCCAAGTCAAAGCCTAGGGCAAAATTTTTATAGCTGAATTATAAATCCCCCAAAATAGAGATTTATAATGGAAATTCTAGAAACCCGTACCCAATAGATCTGTACTACCTGGAGCCCATCTAGTGAAAGGCGGGCTCCAAGACTTTCTTCCAGATAACTTTCCTAACGAGATTAAATAATGAAAGGGTGTTCGGATGAAATATTTAAGATACAAACCCTTTTTTGGTACCAGCACATATTGCAGGAGGCTCTACGCACTGAAAAACATAAACAAAAGAACCCTTTACAGTTGGGTAGAGGAATGCAAGATATGAAAAATTCTTTGGGGAAATGATGGGTTATTAAGGTATGGACTGTAATATCATCGTCAATCTATAAAACTTTTACAACCTATTCTTATTTGCACAGAGATTACATCCCCAAAGCTCAGTGCCAAAGACACATGTTAATAAGCTCACAACTTTTAATTAAGCAGTATGTGAAAGCAGATCCCCATTAAGCTGTGATTTGTGGGCTAGTTCATTGCAGTGGGCCCCAACCACCAGACACATATTCAATACAGATCAAGCAGTCTGCATGTTCTCCAGCTTAATGTGAGCCTACCAGTGATGTTTCATTGCCAGTTCAGGAGAGAGGTTCAGAGACAGTGTTTTCCCCCAAAAGACTAAGACAGAGATCAAAACCTAATGACCCCATGGTGCTTACTTAATGAAATGACTCATCGGCATTGTTTATTTGCATAACACAATAATTACTCATACAGTTAATTATCATACATCTGATGATCTGACCTGAGGGGTTAGGGTTTTTATTATCATAAACCCATAGAGGGCAGTCCCCGTGGTTGGTTTGGGTAGTTGGGAGCAAGATTAAATTCCCATTTACTTCAGTTTGGTTGGTTATTGGACAATTAGTTAAGCGAAAAGAAAATGAGGCTGAATCTTTCCTCCATAAGGTGAGTTCTCCATGGATGAAAGTGTTAATTCTAAAAAATAAAACCATGGAACAATGAGGGGAGAATGTGATCTCATGATTGGGAACATTAGTAAAAGAGGGGAACAGACAGAAGAAAACACTGGTATATGTGACTGCATGGACAATAAAACTTTCTGCATAGAATATAACCATCAAATATCTTTAAAAAATGATGTATGATATCCTGAGCCTAAATATTTGAGTTAGTTATTTAATCAATCACTCAGTTGACTCACTGAATATTTATTCAAAATATTTATTCAAAAGTCATTGTGCGCCAGACCTTCAATAGCACATAGACATGCATAGATTCAGATGATGTATACATATATTTGATAAAATAGCTTGTACCCAGTGAGTGTCCATATGAATAGGTACAATCATATGCATATAGTTACTCCTGACCAATCATCAAAATCTTATCCTTCACTTCTGTTGATGCTTTGGATTGCATTTTAAAATTTCATTCACTGTATTCTTCAGCAACAGATTTTCTAGTTTTTTGCTTTTCCTTTTTTGTTGTTGTTGTTTTTAATGATTTCTGTATCTCTATCAATCTCATTTTGTTCATGTATTGTTTTCCTGATTTCATTGAAAGACCTTTCTGAGTTCTTGTGGGATAGTGCGCGTCCTCAAAGCCACTATTTTGAGTTTTTATTGGGCGAATCACAAATCTCTCATTTTGGGGGGTCAGTTACTGGAAAATTTTTGTGTTCCTTTGGTGCTGTTGTGTTTCCTTGATTTTTTTCATCTTCCTTAAAGTCTTGAATTGCTGTCTTTGCATGTGAAGAGGTAGTCACCTCCTCCAATGTTTAGTCGTTGACTTCAGAAGAGAGTACTTTCTGTCTGCCTTGCTAAGGCTTCTCAGGCTTTCTTGGGCTTCTTCCGAGGATACCCCTGCTCCACGCTTCTTCTTTCCTCTTGGTGGGGAAATTACTAAGATTATATGGCTTCTCTGATCCTGCAAATTCAGGCAGGACAACCTCTTCCTAGGGTGGTCTTGAATGCTCTCAACTTTGTGTGCTTTTTCCAAATCCTGTAGAGTTAGACCAGCTTTTCGCATCACTAGCCAGCTGCAAAGGTTTGCACTCTCCACCCCGTGGGTGAGCACCTGGCGTGCTGACTAGGAGGTGTGGGGTGCGGGTGAGACAGGTGGAGCACTGCGGGTGCCCATGGGCCGGTTGAGGGGTTTCACAGGGGAGGTGTCCCCAGTGATTCACGGGCAGGGTTTCTGATGGAGGCTGCGACGTGTTTAATAGGATCTGGGTTCCTTTGAGTATCTCCAAGCCCTAGCGGCTGCTCTCCCCACCTCACCCACCCTCAGTATCCTGGCCGGGCAGGAAGGAAGCGGGCCTTATTGGCGGCAGCATACACAGCTGGGGCAGCTGGATGCTCACTCACACCCGCTCTCTTCTCACATGATGGGCCAGATCACTGGCCAGGAGGGTTTGTCCCGGCACTGCGCCGCGCTGCCTTGGGGAAGGGATGCTGCATGTAAAGTGGAACTGTTCCTCTTAACCCTCGTACATGCAGCTCATCCTGGATTTTTTTTTTTTTTTTGACCCAATTTGGCGCTAGAACTTCTCCAGTGGACTCCAGGACTCCCACAAGGTATGCTCATCCGTGGATATTGTCAGAATTCATGTTCACTGGGGCAAAGGTGGTCAGAAAGTCCTAATTTACCTTTTTGCCCATGCCACGTCTCTAAAGCCTCCCAGCGCAATTGACTGAATCTCTCTTTCTTGACTGAAGTACGGGAATTGATTATAAACTCTATCAATAAGATCATTTTTATTTTTATTTTACTAATGTTATGCATGTACTAATATACTTTTTAATGATGCGTCATTGTTCAGCAATTAAGTAAAACTTTTTTAGGGACAGGATAGTGTTCTTAGTTTAGTGCTGTACAGAACGTGCTCATCTTTTCCTCCAGTCCGTAGTTCTTGTGTTTGTACGAATGTCTGTGTGTGGATAGAGGGCGTGTTCTCGACATCCCTGTGGGCTAGCCACCAGTCTCATATATATGTATTCAGCTCATATAGACTTAAAATGGTTAATAACTCATAGTCTTCAGTTATTTAGAATAATTTAAATTGCATAGGATTTATTAGTTCCTTAATTATTTTATTTCAATAAGAAATCCATCTAGCCTAAGTAATTTTCTTCTGAAGCATGTTGTCCAAAATCCTTTAAAAATGTTTGCTCTGTTTATTAATTTAGAAATTGAACCTCTCAGAGATAAATTTGATACTTGGAAATATTACCCTATTGAAATATGTTTATCTATCACTACAGAGCTATGGATATTAAACTTTTATATGTTATGTCTCTTCTTTATCTGTGGTTATACCACACTGCTCTGATCTCCAGTGTTGTATGCTTGCAGTTTTTCTCTTTTTCCTCACTCTTACCAGAGTGAAAACTAATATTGGGCTTTGTCACTTAAAATTTTTTAATATTTATTTATGTTCCTATTTTCTGAATGACTTTCAGCTTTGGAAGATTTATTCTTTTTTATATTTTTTTTCTAACCTTGATTTCATTTGTTTAAATAATAAAAGTGTTTCTATCTGAATGTAGCTTTGGCTACATCTCATAAGTTTTCATAAATAGCATTCTAATTGCTTCATTATCATTAATTTCTTAATAACTTATGATTGCAATTTTTATTTCCTCTTTGGCCCACAAGTAATTTAAAAAGCTCCTCAACATGTATCCTTTTAATACAACTTGCATAATTTTTAAATTGCTTTTTGTGCATTATTATCTGACTATGTATTGTACAACTTCTGTTTTGTGTGATTTAGTAATTTTGTTCTCTTTTGTTGGAGAATCCTATTATATAATATAATTTTATAAATGTGCCATGAGCACAAGAAAACATGATTTTATGTTGACATTATAAAACATTAACATTCTTGTGTGTAAATTACCCTGATTTGTTGTATTGTTCATGCCATCTGTATTAGTGGGTAGCTGGAAGATTGTCATAATTACATTCATGCCTTTTAAAAATACAAATTTCCAGGAGCCACCCATGGCCTCCTAAAACAAAGTATTAAAAGATTGTTTCCAGGGTTATTAACTATTAAAAGTATTAAGTTCGCCTCATGACTCATAATGAAGCTGGGTTTTGTTTGTTTTTGTTTTTGTCTTGTTTTTCTTCTGTTTCACCTGTACGTATTCTTCCCAGCAGCTGTTATGAGGATTGCTCCTAGGGAGAACTTTTGGTGTGCACACACTTTTGAAAGCTTGTTCAGTGGCTGATCCTCCTGCAGCCGGCTGTGTGTAAAAGCCTGAGCTTGTGGTCAGTAAGAGTTAAATTGATCTGCGTAAGAGATGACCCAAGAGGTAGGGGCCGGAGGACCCTAAATGTCCCAGGGGAGAAGCTCATCAGATTTAGAGGGCTCTCTAGTGGGTGGTTGTGAGATGCAATTTTTTTAATAGAGGGGTCAGTGTTTGCTTCCAGTGAGAAGGTGCCATTTGAGCAAGGACAAGGAAGAGGCGAAAGGGTTAGCTGGTAGATCCCGGGAAGGGTTTAGTGGTGTCCGTGCCAGCTTTAGCAGGCAGCCTGGAATGACCCTTTCAGCTGAAAAAACAGGTATGTTTGGGGAATAGGAAAAAGCCAGACTGATGGCTTAGTGAATTCAGGCAAGAGCACGCACGGCTGAGCTAAGGAGATACTGACTCGGCTGCCTGTGACTTGCGGTCATCCTGAGGGCTCTGCCTTTTATGCTGACCCAGCGGAGAGTCTGCGCAAACGAGTCACGTGTTTTGACTTATTTGTAAAGGGTCACATCAGTTAATGCATTGAGAGTGGGTCAGTGAGGTGAGAGTAGAGACAGGGAAATCCGTCGGAGAAAACTGCAAAAATCCAAGAGAGCGATAGCGGTGGAGAATTGGGTGATAGTGAGTCAGATTCTGGGGTGACTTTCAAAGTACATGCAGGAGTTCCGGAACGGTTGCCGTGGAGCCCAGGGGAGCGGTACGAGTCAGGGTGGCTGTTCGCGTCTGACCCAGCTCCCCCAGATGAATTCCCACCTTTCTGTGACCGTGCTGCTTGCTTTGATCCTGTGAGTGGAAGAGACATGGTTCACATCTTCCTAGAAGCTTAAGAGCCTGCCATGCTGCCTCATATTCCTTCTCCTCTGCTGGGGCAGCCGGCAGCATGCTAGCGGGCGGTTCCGCCATCTACCTGAGCGCGGGGTGAGAACGATGACAGTGCTGTGCAGAGCCTGGGGGGCCTGTGCAGGACGTGGAGCAGTTGCAAGGCATAACCTTTCCTACTTAAACTAGCAGTTGTTCCCAGCAGTAACTTGGGAGTTGTAATCTATCTAATGAGCTCGTGTCTAGGATCTGAAAACATGGAAAAAACAGAATATTAGGAGCACGTGTTGGATACTCCCGGCTGCACTTGACAATGTGCTACAAAAAGGGATGAACTTAAAGAAAACTATTTGCTGATTAGCAAATAGAAATGAGGGATGAAGGGAGTGGAAGAAGGTTGGTTAGAACTACTTTTGCTGCCACCACAAAGGGGACCATTAAGAAAATCAGGCTATGTGCTCACATCAAGCGTAGAGTCAGTTGAATAACCGAAGTGGGACAATCAAGGCCAATCAAAGACAAGCTGGACTGAAAATACACAGTCAGCTTCGGAAGAAAACAGAAACTTCAGGACATTAGCTGGTGATAATCTGTCTCTTGGAGCTCAGCTGAAACCCCTTTAAGCTCCCTTCCTGACCAGGAAACTCATCCCATGCGGTCAGCTCTGGACCAGGTGAGGCCTGTTGTGAGGTGGCCTTTTTCCAGGACGGGGGTGGACAGAGTGCATCAAATGTTCAGATACTGCAGCTATTCTGTCCCATCATGTAATCCCCAAACCACAATTCTGTGTCAGTGAATTAGCGAATACTATTTGACATCTCTCAGAGAGGTTGAGTAACTTGTCCAATGTCACACAGCCAGTAAGTTATAGAGAAGGATTCCAACTTGGTCCTAACTTCAGAGCCCAGCTCTTAGTCATTATGCTGTACTATCTTACTCATTCACTCATTCCTTCATCCACTTGTCTTCTAATTATTGAGTTCTTATTGTGACTCACATGTTGGGGAGGTTATATTTAAGGAATTTGTATCATTTTAGGAAAGATTTTCCAGCTCATCCCAGGATTTTGACAGATTAAGGAAATCGATCAGAGAAGGGCCTCTAAATTCCAATCTATTCTCATCCTGCAAATGTCCTCGCTGTCCAATGTCAAGCAGACCCTCCATCCAACAGATCTCCGTGTTCCTGCCACGAGACCAATGTCTCACTAATTAATACAGATAGTTGATCCTATGTAAAGCATTGCAGGCATTGGTAGAGTAGGCAAAAAATTAAATTTTGGGTTAGTGGCACTTTTCCCGGATCCCTGAAGGGAGCACCAGTTACGTCCTCACCCTTGAGTATATCCGCCCTCCCCTGCCCCCAGCTCCTCCTCAGGTGCAAAAAGGAAAATATGTGTAAATGCACTGTATTCAAAGTAAAAGATGACATCGTTTTTATATTAACAAAATGATGAGGCTTACTTTATTTCACTCAGTCAGCTTCTATCTAGTTAGGGCCCACTGTTTGCCCAGGCGCTGAGATGGGAGTATCTGGCAGGTTCTCACGAGGATCTCAAAGCCAGTTACGGCTGTTGGCAAGCTCCTGGAAGGAGCTCCCCGTGGTGATGGCAGTGAGAGTTCTCACTTGCCGTGGTGATTTTCCCGTACCTGGAGGTGTTTAAGATTACGCTGGATGCCCAGCTGGAAGTGATGAGGTAGAAGGAATTTGTGTTCCATGTAACGGGACCAGATGACCCTGTACACAAATATGTATATACTCTGTGTGTGTGTGTGTGTGTGTGCGCGCGTGCGTGCGTGCGTGCGCACGCGCAGATGTGAGTGTGAATTTTTAGTGACCACAAAAGACCATTTTGGAGATAGCTCCTTGAACAGGCACTTATAAAATGGAAATATCGTAATGCCATCCAGGCTTTTTCCTGCTTATCCAACCATTATCAGTTGATTTATTTAATATAACTGAGGACCAAGAAAAACTGGAAATATAGCTTCTACTAGAACGCTCTCAAGCTGTGATTGTTGAAGTGATAAGTAATTTGCTTTTAATGCTAGCGCGTACCACTTAGCACCATATTTAACTGAAGGATGAAAATCACTCATTTTTCATCTACTTGCTTAACTGACAGTGTAATCTATCTATTGTCACTGAGCCTAATATAAGGAAAATTTAACAGAGCTCACTTTTAAATGTACAGCAAGCATTTAAATTTTTGATTCCTTCTTATTTATATTTTTATTCCTTAATAGAATTTAATTTCAAATGGAGACTCTATTTAGGCATTAAGAGCACAGTGGGTACTAGCAAAAATGATCTATTAAAATATTTTTTATTTACTGTTTTCAATTATAGCCATAGCTTTTACTGTGTATTATCTCTGTGTGAGAAAAAATATCAATGTGAACAACACAAGTCATCTAGTAACTATAATACTAGAAAAGTTATCCGTGAGATAATTGGAAAAATATGCACAGTTTATAGATAAGTTTATAGATAAAGCAAAGCTTGTTTTACTTACAGATTTTTGAAAAATGATTATTAGCATTATACTGAGGAAAAACTGATGACTGAATTTACAGATACGTACAGCCCCACAGAAACCTACCTTGAATTTTGAAATAACACTCTGCTCTGTGTGTACATGTGTGTCCACCGGGGATGGTTTACTGGGGACTCTCATGTGAGCACGCTGCTCCTGTAGAGCATCTATTAACAAAGACCAGGGGGCGGGGACAGCTCAGTGGTAGAGCACGTGCTTAGCATGCACAGGTCCTGGGTTCAATCCCCAGGACCTCCAGGAAAAAAAGTAAACCTAATTTCCTCCCTCCAAAATTAAAAAAAATAAACCACCCCCCCTCCTTATCCATGGAATTACCATTTGCAACACACAAGGGGCCACAGAAAATGAGAGGGATTGATTGTAAGAATAAAAAGTTCCCTTTTTTCATTTATTTTTCTATTAAGACACTAACCACACATTTATATCTAAAAAAAAAAGTCTAAATTAGTTTATTTCAATGCCACTGCAAATGTGGTACTTACTTCAGAGGTAAGACAGTACCCAAATCTTATATCAATGTAGGACTAAGTTATAGCACTGAGTTCTTGAACATTACACGGGTCTTTTCAATAAGAAAGGACTCTAGAAAAGGCACATTAGTGAATCTCTACCCACAACACACACACACACACACACACACACACACACACACGTATAATATTAATGAAAGTGTTAGACTAACTTATATGTTGAATCTATTACCTAATACTTAAGGCTCAGTAAGATCACTTTAAAGACAAGGAAAACAGTTATAAATCAGCCAGAAGAACAAAACACTCTGCAGACTTGATTTTACAATATTGAACAACTCGTGCTTTGCAGTACTATGGTAGGAGATGTTTTTTGGACTAGGAAATACACTGTGGCCACGGGCAGTCTTCAGGGGCAAGAAAATACTGTTTTTCTTAATTATACCCATCCTTCCATTAGGGCCACCAATCCCTAAAGGAAATAAAAAAAGAAAAGTATCAATTGATTGCTGATCTCTCATTGTTCATTCAACTCACTGTTGTGATTAAATTAAATAAAAAGTTAAGTGAAACTTGGGTTATCAGTTTATACTTTTATCCAACGAACATTGACTACTCACTTACTAGCGCAAAGGGCGGCACTGAGGCCCGGGAAGGGTCGCGCTAACTAAAGCAGACTGCGACCCCTGCCCTCAGAGAGCGTAACTTTTAGTAAGAAAAGCAGACACAAAAGCGACAGACCTGTAAAGTCAGTGGGTAGTTTTACTAATTCAGTTACGCAAATGACAGTTCAGCTACGTTTGCTTTATCAGCTCGACCTGATGATCTAATGAAACACAGTGTAAGATGCAGAAATCGACATATATGTATACATTCATTTCTCCTTAGGATGTTCTGTACAGATACAGGTCCATCGTAGAACTTACTTACTACGTCTGGCCCCACTTTTTCGGGGGCGGGGGTGGGGTGGGATGGGCTCAGTCTCAGCACCATAAATGGTAACACGATAAAGGCCAGGCCCTTGTCCTTCCCCCATCTCTCCTTCACACCCTCTTCCCAGCAGCAGGTATTTACTGAGCTTCTGCACAGGACCAAGCACTGTCCTAAGTCTGGTTAATAGGAAGATACATCTGAAGAATTCTCCACACGGGCAGTCCGTGCTCCGATGGGAAACGTGAAGCATGCAAGTGGGATAGAAAGCTACTGAGTGAATGTGGAGGTGAGCATCTGGTGATGAGAGCTGTGAGTAATCACACTGGCAGGCGTGGCGGTGGGGAAGGCAAGAAGTCACTGACACTGATATTCAAGCATCATCTTGAAGGAAGAGTCCGGTGGCCTGAGGTGTGCAGGTGCAGTAATTTAAGCCATTAAAACATGCTTAGAATGTTTACTAGTTTCTGTAAACTTGAGATCTGTTGACAGAGATGTTGATATACGTAGATCTGCCTTCAATCATAGCCATAAAAGACGGAAGAAATAGACAGTAGATGTATATGCTAATTTCTGCCAACAGAGGGAACATGTAGTGTAATCCTTAATGCAAATGTCTTACGTAAAATTGAGGATCTCCTACTAGTTAGACGATAATGAGAGATGGGGATTGAAAAATCACCACGATTGGATGTGTTCATGTTTCCCGATTGTAGGTACCAATTTCGACCTCTCTAACAAACACTGCTTTCTGTTTGAGAGAAGCGACTCTCAGAACACCTGCTCACCCTTCCTTAAAAGCACAAGGGAAGATACCCTCTGTGTTTATTGCTCTACAAGGAGGGCAAAGGACCCTTGAAGATGCAAGATTTTTTTATAAATGCTAAATGAAGGAAAGAGGGGATTTATTGAGACTTGGTCATGTCACCCTCCAGCCGTTCCCCTGTTCCCTCCAAATGAAAAAGTGCTACTGTAGGAGAGTGTGCTACCACCTCCTGGCCCTCTTCACGGTCCACGGCAGATGCGGATGCAGAGCTCTCTCTAAGCTAAGGGAGTCAGCAGGAGTCTGCGTTCTCTGAAGACCTACTGGGGGCGCCCATGACTTCCAGCTGTGGCTCCCAGCACCGGTTATTGACTTTGAGTAAGTTACGTGTTCTAAGGCAGTAGGCTGAGAAGGAAGCTGGACGTTGTCTTCTCACCATGACCTGCCCCTACCATGGAGCTTTAAGAAAACAAGAAGGAAAAGCACCTCTTAGTCAGGGCATTCGTGTACAGCAATGAGGGAAATCTTTAATCAGGGGGAACGTACCTTTTTACTTCAATGGCTTCTTTTCATTTCTCTTGATTTAATATCCAAGGAATCTTCCAGTGTATGGTCCGTTTCACTGAAATGTTCCTGCAGAGCGGTGAGCACTTCAGTGGGGATAAACTTTAAGCCACTGATATCGCCAAACACCTGAAAAGTGGTGATAAAATGGCACATCTTCACTTATCACATTTCAAAGAAATATTTAGGCAGAATGAACAAAAGCTGTGATTTTTTTCCCCCTGGAAAAAAAAATTATAGCTTGGACGTGCCCTGAAATTCCATTATTGTTAACCTAATTCCACATTTTAACAGAAGCTTTCAATTTACGTTTTATGGCTTGGCTCCATTTCTTTCTGACTTTGACAATAATTTTATAACACACCCAAAATACAAACGAACATTTGTATAATATTTACTAATACAGAACACAGGGTCATAATTAGCAATTTAAACACATTTGAAAAGTGAATTATCCTAATCCTACGGAAACCAAAAAAAAAGTCAAAATAAAATACAAGACTGGGATTTTCTGTTTTGCCTCTAATGACTTTTGTGTGATGAAATGGATAGAAAACAAAAATATCACGGGAAAGCACAGGACAACATTCCTTTTAGTAGGAACTCATTGTCCCTAGAGAAGCTTTCTGTATACACAAGACTAATTGTCTTTGAGCGCAACTAGCTACCATGCCAACATCCTGCTTCACTTGTCACACACAGTTTGGGTTTATTTCTGGGCTGTTTATAATAATCATCAATTTCACTGACTTCATCTGTCTCTCCTACATCTTGAAGGTATCTCACATTTCCAAGAATTCTGCTGAACGACTGTTTTCCCCAGAACTTATGGCCTCTTGAACTGCAGGCTGTGCTGATGGGAACGTCCGGGAGCCACGGCTACATCTGCCCTGGTAAACTGAGTGCACGTCTCTGGATAGCAAAGGGGACATCTACTATCGTTCCCACCTATGTGGGTTAATAAAAGCAGTTTGTGATTAAGCAGAAATAGGTTAGATATTTGACATATACTAAATAATACACCAATGCTGAGGAAGAATAATAGATAGCCTTGGACACCTTGATTCCTCCTTTTGTTGACTTTCTCTTGTCAGGTCTTCTCAGAGTCCACTTCACCCACATTTACCTAAACTTCTGTTGTACTTTTCCATCATTTACTTCCCCATCATTCTTCTTAACCATCTCTTTTATTTATTCTTCATTATACATTTTTTTTTTTTGCTCTTCTTAGTATATGATCTTTTTAAAGCCTAAGTTTATTGGGACATCTTCTATGCCACATCAGCATTTACTGAGATGTCTTTCTTATCAAAACTATCTAAAAATACAGCTCACAGTCACAGTTCTAGAATTTGTTATGCCTCTTGGGAAGCCGTCCCTTTTAGGCCCTCATGTGATAGATCATGCGAATTGTTCCCAGAAATTCCGAAATGCATATTCTTACTATCAAGTTGGGTGGCATTAAGCCTTCTCCAGAATTAGGAATTCCAGAATGACAAGGTCACTTTCTTCTAAGTTTTCTGTCATTCACAATCTTTCTCTATTATTGAGAATTAGATTCAGAGTAAAGCTTCAATCGTCACTTTTCTTCCAGGTAATGAACTATCGGGATGTCTCCCTGCTCAGGACTCTGTCTTTATTAACAGGAACTCCTTAAAGAGCCCAGAGTGTGCGGGCAAGAGGGGAGATGGGGCAGGAGGGGTTTAATTTGCTCAGTATTTGAGGGACTTCCTAAGTGAATCATTTAATTGCCCAGAAGCATTCCTCTACCCTGACGTACAACAGCAGGGCCATGGGCCAGCAGCATGTCGCCTTCTGGCTTCCACTGTTTTTTTTTTAAATTTACTCCTACAATTTTAAACTATTCCCTTTGTCCTCATTACAGCTGCCATCACAAATGTATCAAAAATGTACTTGAGTAAAATGATTTGTACGTCTATGTGAATATACATCAAATTACAAATATACTTTGGTCAGACAGGTTTGGGAAAGAGGGAATAAAAATATAACTAGCCTTAATTATAGTTGCTAAAGAAACTTACTTCTCACTTCTTAGTTAATTCTTGTGGAAGATGTTTCAGTTTCCAATTATGGAATCTGTTTAGAGTCACTTATCTCAAATGATTTGTGCTAGAAGAAATAAGCTAATAATATTATAATCTTACTTATTTTATTTTATGAGTGAGTTTCATTGACTACTGGGAGGAAATCCCAGAAAATAAATATGACGAACACCCAAGATCTCACGGCAGGCTTGTATTTAAATGTGCCAGGCTTTAAAAACAAAAACCAAGCTAGTCTTGTCACATTTTTCAAAGGCAGAAGATGACAGTGAACTATCATATCCACATGGTTTCGTATTTCAAACACAGCACTATCTCTTTAAGTTACAGACAGCTTAGTTTGTGTGGCTGTGGCCAAAAAGATCATTAAATGTTGGGCCAACGTCCCATTCACCGCAGTGGTGAGTCTGTTTGTTCAACTTTTCTGGAGGGCAATTTGGAGATGTATATTTATGTGTGTAACAAATGCATTCATAAATATTTGTCCTTTTCAATTCTCATATTCTTTGGGCTGGTAATTCTGTCAGGATCTAGCTCTAAGAAATAACAAGGAACATCCATGAAATTGACCGAGAAAGAGACTCCAAATTTGACCCATTCATAGAAACAATTTGAAAAATGGCAAAAAACCCTCACAATCAACTTTTTTTGGAGGAAAATTAGTTCTGGCACATTATTTGGCTGAGGCAGAAGCCACAGAGGACTTGACTATCTACTCAGGCCCCACCACAGTGTCACAAATTCGCAGAGTGACAGCAGGGACATCTCAGTGGCATTGCCAGGCAGTGTGGCCTGGAAAGGATTTCTGCAGAGACAGACAAGCATCTTTAAGGGCGTGTGGACGTATGAGCTTGTGGTCAACAGAAACACCCATGGCCACAGAGACAACAACATATGTTATCTTCCTCCTGTCTTGTGCTTGAAGCGGGCTGGACCTCGGTATAAAAAAGTCCCAGGATTTCTTAGAAATTGTGTTAAAACAGGCCTTAAGAACGAGTTAGCGAATTGATTGCTAATAAGGGTAGCTATATCCTCAAGTGTCTAATTTAAAAAATGAAGTTGACTTTATTTGCGAGCTACATGGTGGAAGGGGTCGTATTCAGCTGCCAGAAACCCACATTGATAAAGATTTAGTGAGAGGCCATTATAAATATGGTAAAGAGGCCGAGGAGGAGGAATAATAAAATAGATACAACATTCGGACAGATTTCGTTTTCATTCAATTAATTTAATTAAATTGTGCTGACCACATAGGACTTGGGGATGCACTGCAGTAATTCACTGACTGCAACAAGACAGCAATGTTTGGAGGCCGAGTGAAACCCACGACGGTTCCATAGTGAAGCAAAATTCTCCAAAAGAGCTCAGATCGCTGTGCCTGAAATCCAGGCAACTGGACTAGGGGCAGAGAGTCTTCATAATTAGATTACAACTGTACTCTTCAGAAACAGAACTAGAAATCATACAGCACTCAGTGTAAATTAATAGGCTGAATCAACATTATTATAGAGAAAGGAAGTTTTGCATTTTGAAACAAGGAGAGCGTGGCTGTTAATTTCCTCACCCAGTCGAATAAGGGCTGACGCTGGGATTAATTCCCTGGGATTCAGCGATGACGGCTGTTGGCAGTGGCGGCCGTGTTGATCATCACCGCTGTGAAAATTACAGGCCAAAGCACACAGTCCTTTCATTTTTGTAAAAGTATACTTTACTTGGTTGTAAAGAAAAGAACATTCAACGTTCTTAAGATTAAATATCTGAATATTGCTTCTGAAGGAGCAGCTGTCACCTTAAATCAAAAGTCTAGTTTGTTTACTGACTGTACTTTATACCCTTCAGAAACTGACACAAAATGGCAATAAAATCATTGGAAGTATTCTACAGGGGAAAATAAACGCCCTTTGGTTACAGCAGATGTATCTTTATACATAATTCCAGTTTATTTTCCGTGGAATTATGTTAAATATGTAAAAAGCCTTTTCTCATAAAGGTAAAAACGCGAGATGTTTCTGAGTTGTAATTTAGCATTAGTGTCAAGATTGCTTCAGAAAATAAGCTACCATTACTGTTTCATGCCTTTTAAGTGTCACTCAGTACACTGTACGTGATTCTGCCCAGAAAACAAACTTGTGTGATTTTATGTCAATGTTTTATTAAATGCAAATAAGATTAAAAATAATTTATAAGACACAAATATGTAAAATTAGCTGACCCTAAACAAATGGTTTCTACCTTGTTTAACTTAATATTACCATTAAGTTATTTCAGGTAATTATATAAAAATTTCTTCCATAAACTGAAAAGGAAAAACTCTATACTTCTGAATCTATCGATTCTTGGAAGAAATCAGTTCATTTGTAGATAGTCCTTAATATTGACACAATTACCAAATGTACCAAAATGTTTTCATGGTATTTCTGTATATAAATATAAAGAAAAATAATTATGCTTAGGGGTTTGTGGCTTATTTTGTTTTCTTCGTGAGTGAATTAGCTTTGACTTTTTTAAGAAATCAGTGTGTTAGGCAGCTTTGTCAAATGGAATCAAGATAAATATCTCTGACGAGGAGTATCATAGCATATGCTGAAATGCTCATCTCCAGCACTGACTGTGGGATGCGTGGATTTAAAATATATTTAAAATAAAAAGTAGAAGCATCC
This sequence comes from Camelus ferus, assembly GCF_009834535.1. Lineage (NCBI taxonomy): Eukaryota > Metazoa > Chordata > Mammalia > Artiodactyla > Camelidae > Camelus > Camelus ferus. The sequence continues at coordinate 6,452,917 of NC_045715.1, forward strand.
AGTTATAAGGCAATGTAGTGCCAAACATGATGACTGTAGTTAGCACTGCTGTGTGATGCACAGGAAAGCTGTTAAGAGAGCAGATCCTAAGAATTCTCATCAAGGGGAAAATTTGGTTATTTTCATTTTATTTTATCTCTATGAGACAATGGAGGTCAACTAAACCTATCATGTTAATCATTTCACAGTATATGTATATCAAGCCATCATGCCACACCTTAAACTCAGACAGTAATATATGTCAATGATTCCTCAAGAAAACTGGCAAAAACATTTTTAAATAAGTGTATTCATAATGTAAAAACTCAAAAAAGTTCCAAATTTCTAGTAACTTAAGATTAATAAATAAAAAGCATAAATTTTTTTTTTCACATTTAGAAGGGCACCCTTCAAGTCATGGTTTACAAATTCCAATTCAATAAGAGAGAAAAATATACAGAAGTAAAAGTGGGCATATTTTACTCAAGGTAAAACATCCGCTCTTCAATGACTGTCCAATAAAGATTTAGCTTTTTCACGTCTCTAATGTTCACAATAGATATTTAACCATGTTTTAGTTGGTAGATCAAGGCTTATTTTTTAAAACTGCTTCTTCTCACTTATTATACCTTTTAAAACATTTCTCAAGACTTAGAATCCTATGAAGTTTTTCTTCTTCAGAACATCATATGTATATGTATTATTTCCAATAGATATATAAATGCAGTAACAGAGCAGGGCTTTCCCACAACCTTCATAAATTCAATTATTTGGAGAGGCAAAGGAAATCTAAAGTGCTGAAAATTATTTTCTGAGTATTTTCAAAAATATGTATCTGATTATTCTTTTTATAGACACCAATAACAAATATGCAGTCGGTAAAAAACTGGAGCTGTCAATCAATGACTGTCTCAAATTATGTGTACAAATGAAGTAGGGGGAAATGTAATATTTTGTAAGACTGAATGAGAGAAGTTATTTTAGAAAAGACCTGTATCTCTAAAGTGTTTTTTAAAATCACATCTTAATATATATAAAATAGAACAAAAATATTTCTTCATGATTTTCTAAGGATTTTCTAAAGAAACCAAACATAGTTTTACTAAAAATTAATTCACAGTTACATTTTTGACCTTTAAAAATAGGTCAAATAATAAAATAGCTTTCTGGAAGTAAATAGCTACGTTTTCTGAAAATACATCTGCAATCTGTTGTATTTATTTTAAAAGTGTGCTGATTTTTAAAAAATGTGCTATTTTTCCCTCTTACAAGTTACCCATTAAATATATAAATAATAAATTAAGCCTGAGGTAAGAACCATCTAGCTTAGTTTTGTGAAAAGCAAACCATGTCGTAGCAAGTCGCACTGACCTAATTATTACAGACAAATAAAATCACTATTTTGACACATACCTGTGGGAATAATAATTTTGTCAAGTAATTTTAAAAGAGAGATAAATGCCTGTCTATATTTAATATATACCTAAATGATTACTAAATGTATCATTTTAAGACTTTTCATGGTAGTATGACAGGAGAATGTTTTATAAGTGACATTACATTCAAACATGTCAGATCATTGAATTCTCCTTTGCTCCTGCATTCTGGTTTTTTATAATCTGTGGCTTAAAATGAGGTCTAGGTTTTAGATGTAACAGAATGATGTCCCTCTTCGGTTTATGGCAATAGCCAATCAGTTTTAGGAAAAAGAAAAGGCAAAACAGTATTAGGAACCAATTTTTAAAAAAATCAATAGATGTAGCAGAAATAAAAGACAACCCTGGACTTGACATTTTGGGCAATACTTTATGCAAAGTCTCATGCAAAAAATAACTGTTGCTACTCTACTTCATTTTCATGTATAGTTTCAATATTGTCACCTAAGCAAAGAGGCCCCAAGGACTGACCGACTGCGGCTTCTCACGCAGGTGTTGTGCACAAAACGGAAAGTGTTCTAAACTTGGGAAATGAAAAGCTGACTTTCTTCTATTTGCATAAATGAATTAATTCTAATATTTCTGTAGGCCAGCCTAAAACTATGCACAATGAGAAACACAAGGATGGCTTTGCCCTTCCCATGGCCAATGACTCAACAAAAGGAAAAATTGGATGGAGGAATTTTCCAACAATTTATATGTTTAATGAATAATTTCTGGAGACTCCCATTGTTCAGTATTTCCCCTTTGACTTCTCTTCCACATTTCTGTCTCTCTCTCTCTCTCTCTCTCTCTCTCTCTCTCTCACACACACACACACACACACACACACACAGCAAATGTGTCATTGTATCAGATGGATATGGGAATTTTACAGTAAGGTAGTCTTTTCTGAAAGAAACTAAAATAGAAGAGTTAAACCTGAAAACTCTCAGTTATTTGAATTATGTTCTGCGGCTCAAGTCACTGATTCAAGGACAAAGTACGACTCCTCCCCCTGCATGTAGTCAGAGCCCCGCGCAGCCTTGCAAGACGAAGTCGGGTTCCTTCGCGGCCTCCTCGCGGAGGACAATACCGCAAGTGAGGCCCGGCCCCCCGCCACCTGCTCTGCGCGCTGACGGGCGGTCACTCAGTCCCCCGAGCAGGAGAGAAGGCCGACCTGGGTGAACCCGTCTAACCGTAGCACTGCGGCTCCGGGTTTGTTTGCGCCTTCCTCCTCCTGCTGCTTTCCATCAGCAGAACATTTAACAACCACTAATTGGTTAATGTGTTATTTAGGCAAGTATTAATATTCTCATTTTGCAGACAAGGAATCCGGCTTCCTGCTGTGCATCTCCTGGCCCTGGGTAAGGAGCTCTTCAGATGGGAGATTCAAAGTAGGTGAGCCCGTCCCCCAGAGGCTGGGAGATTCGCCCGAAGCCACGCGGCAGGGCCTCACGGCGCCTCTGTTAGATCGCTGAGTTCCTGACTCCCTCTTCCCTGCTCAGACCACCAGGTGACACCGCCTCTAATGACAAAAAAAAAAACCCCTTTTCCCATTCCACCCCCGCTAATGCTCCGAGGACTGACTTAATTGCGGTGGTTACCCTGGGATCGGAAAGCTTATTTGTGACTTGATGAATCTGCGCTAGTCTTGCCTGGGTTTCTAGGTTTTGTAGCCCTGCAAACTTTAGAATAACTTCGTACCTACAGAAAGACTCAAGCTACGGAACAGAGGCAGAGCGCTCCTCTGCGGGGGCTCAGCGAAATCAAATCGCCCAGCCTCAGAGGGCTGGTAAAAACAGAATTCAGGAGAGCCCCTCATCTCCTGAAAGACCAGGGGCCGTCTCGGACAAGCGTGGAGGGGATTTTATGCTTTTAAAGCAAAATGCGTAGAACGCTGTAAGAGCTTTGTGTGTGTCATCCGGGGTCCGAGGCCTGGTTGGAAAAAAATGGTGAACGTAAATCCACAAGAAAGATCGTTTGTGGCATCACTCCTATTTCAGCCTGGTGAGTTGTGACCTCTTTATAGTGCAGAAGTCATTCTGTTCCAAAACCATGAATTTTCACCAAAAAATATTTAAAATATGAAGATAACTTATTTCAAATTCAAATTGCTAAGGTTTTATTGAGAAAAAAAAAAAAGAAAAGGTTAATACGTGACCTATATTTCATATCAGAATTAGGAGAGACTTAGAAATCACTCCTGTCACAAGTTAAAGCTGTGTTAAATGCAGAAGGAACTTAGGCATACTTGACACCCTATTTACAAACGGCCATAAAACCTCTGCAGATACTAACTTCTATACATAAAATAGATGAACAACAAGTTTCTACTGTCTAGGGAGCTATATTCAGTATCATGTAGTGACCTATAATGAAAAAGAACATGAAAAGAAATATATGTATATATATGTATGACTGAAACATGATGCTCTACACCAGAAACTGACACACTGTAACTGACTATCCGTCAATAAAAAAAAGAATGCAAAAAAAAAAAAAATTACCATAAAACCTCTGAGAATACAGCTCCAGTTATAACGGTAAAGCAGAGTTTCATCCATCACTGTTTCGTGTTTATTGCCATATCTAATCTGTAAATAAATTAGGCCCAGAGGCAGTTACCTGTTTCTTCCCCTAGCAGAATATTCCACCGAAATGTGGCGTAAATCTTACAGGCATCTCTAAACGGATCCAACTTCTTTCCTCCGTGTAAGTTCCCTCGATTCACATCATGTGGGTGTTAATGGAAAAGATCTCAGTGGTGCACAGCTACCCGTCAAGCAGCATAACCTGCCACCCAGAAATTCAGTGCAATGTGAGAGAGCCCACTGAGCAGTAGCCACGCGCCAAGGACAGAGACAGGAAAGTCAAAGGCAGACCTGAACTTGAGTCCACATAGGTGACTACTTACAAACTATAATTTTGAAAGTTCAATAGATGTTTCTTTCATCCAGAAAGTATAACCTGTTGTTGGAAATGTCTTTACAATACATAGTTCTTTGGGAAAGACAATATGTGAATTTCATTTCTCCCTGAAGTTGCAAAAGACCAGTCTCCAGTCCATTCCAAGTTCATGTTCTAGTAGCTCAAAAAGCCAGTAACAGACCCGGCTGGGCCTGTTAGGGGTCAGGAGAAAGAGAGGAAAGGAGGAAGGTGGTTGAATAGCCAGGCGAGTGGCTGAAAGAAAACCTGCCTCATCTTCAGTGTGCACTGGGACTGGTGTGATTTTTATGGTTCCTGGCCTCTGGGAGACACAGTTTAATACCGGAAACAAGTTTAGAAAGGCTAAAGAATAAACTCTAGCCCTCCTGAGGAGAGTTAGAGAAGGTGCGAAGAGGATCAGTCCCTTCAAAAAGGATGTCACGGCTTTCGGAGAAGTGAACGCAGGTAACATCAAGCACAAAGAAATAAGTGGGTAGAGTTTTGACTCGGACTCCAGAGGGAGGGGGATCCTGTGCCTTTGCTGGGACTAGTTAGCTGGTTAGGATTTGCAGGCTGGTTCGGTATTAGCCTCCCAGTGGGGGACGTGCCAGGCACACTTCCACCATCATACACTCCAGCGGTGTGGACAAGCACAGGCCGCCAGAGCCAGGTGGGGCGGTGACACCTACCGCCCCACCTCTCAGTCCTTCCAAAAGTTATTTTCTTTTTAGCATAATCTTACTACTAGGACTTGGAAAAAAAGGTTTAAATGTTGAATGGATTTAACTGCACATGATCCATAGAACTTTGTAATGTTTATCACGCCTTTTTAAAAAAGAACTAAAACTCGTTGCCGATGTTACCGCATTAATCTGTCCCAAATCCCCATGAGGCAGGAGGAGTAAGTTTTCATAACCCAGTTTTACAGACAAGGATGTAGTCGGCAGAGAAGTGGGAAATGACTAAACCAAGGTCCCAGAGCAAGTGCAGGAGGGAGTGGATTAAAGGGCCCAGATGATTGCTCTGCTTATAAGAACAGGCCACCTTATACCTGGGCTTCCCAGTGGGACCCAAGGACTACAAGCTACAAGATGCTTTGCAGCAGAAAGACAGACACCTCTGACAGCCTTGCTTCTCCAGTTTTCTCAGTGCATGGTGTGGATGCATATTTAAGCACATGCTTGTGCAAATTAAAAAAAAAAAAAATTAAGCCGTGGCAGTTTTGTTCCACAAGGAGATTTCTGAAGCAAATGTTTCAGAAGTCTGAAACAGATCATACGCAGGAGTGCCAATGGTGACGCAAACCCCCAAAGAATTGCATCAGCTACAGTCCTAACCCTGCCTGTGCTTTGCTGCAATGTACTGTCTATGGTAGACACAGTCCCCTCTGACGTCATGCCTCACTAGGGGCGGGGGACATGGAATGATGAGGACCCTTGTCTAGCCCATCTCTGCTTCTCTGAGTAGAGTGCCTCTGTGAGCCACTCACGTACCAAACCCTTGTATTGTTAAAAAGGGGAAGCACCTGCCCCCCAAGATTGCACTCTAAACAACTAGAAATTCCTTCAGGGTTAGATTCAAATGGATTTGTACGAGGACACGCTTTCATCAACTTCATAACAGAAACAACGATAGCTAAAATCCATAGGGCATGTGCGATGGGAACAGAAAGATTCTTCATTCTGCAAATTCTTAACAACTAGTATTGTGCCACTGCTAAGTGAGTTTTATGCCAGCAAGACCAGGGAAGCGAATGGGATGTAAATCTGAATCCTCCTTCTCCCCCGCCCTTCATTCCCACCAAATAGTGGGGAATGACTCCTCCAGACCTCACAACGCAGCAGCCCTGCTGAGACTAATGGGAACCTCGGGTTTCAGCGTGTCGTGAAGCTAGGATTCTGAGAATATGAAGCAATGTAAGAGGGTGTTTTGTTTTGTTTCTTTGTTTTGTTTGGTTTTTTGAACAAACTCAGCTCACCTAAAGACTTTGAGTTTTTAGGAGGAAACACAACTTTAAGATCTTTGCCAAATGCTACCCTAAAAAGTTTTTAAAGATTTCAGGATAGAAGTTTTCTTTATTATTTTCAGATTTATCTCATGGGGAAAATAGGAAATTCCACCATCTCATTCATTGTTTGTGAGATCACTTAAGCCAAGGGCCATGCGCTTTCCTGAGGCACCAAGGTGTCTGTAGACTCAGATCTCTTCTTCATCAACCTGCTGATGTTTACAAATATTCACTAAGTCAAAGTTACGCAGGTAAAAATCCTAAATTATCTTACGTGATTTGTTTCCTGTCTCTCTCCTAATAGCTACACACAGAAACATTTTTTTTTCTTACGTGATACCTTTGTTTCAGTAGGAAAACACTATATCTCCAAGTCTTCTAGGGTGTTAGAAGCATCAGTTACAATATGTTTGCAAAGTAGTTTTGAAGCCTTTGAAATCAAGTATAAACACACCCACGTACATTCATGCACTACGACACACACAGCATTTGCATTAAAATATTTCCATACATACTCACCTCGACAATGGCACCGCTAGGGAGTCTAAGAAAGTGGCGGTACAGCTCTTGGAACCCACTGGGATAAACGGTGTACACGGCTACATGAGAAGTGATACCTCCGGGACCAAGTGCAGACACAGGAATTTCGTCCGGCTGTTGGAGGTCACAGCTGGAGATGCTGGCCTGCACGCCATGGCTTTTCCAGATATAATCATACACTGCCACCTAGTGAGACACGGAGACCCCCCCCGCAACCCCCCAGCCCCAGAAAAGAAGAGAAAAAATTAATTAACTTCTGGCAAGAGCATAACCAATTTTAAATGATTTTACAATAAATCTGAAAGTCTCTGCCATCTGCAGCGCCTGCGCTCCATTCCGTGCATACTTTTATGACATATATCTAAATAGTGAAGAAGGACAAATCCCCGGTGTGTGCTCCGGAAAGTTAATTCTACACAGCTGAAGCTGTAATTGGCTCTCATATTAACCCGAAGTAGGAAGATCAAGCAGGCTGTGACAATGACAGTGGTGATTAAAAAAAAAAAAGAAAATGCTTACTCATGGTTTTATGAATGGGTGTTTACACTTTCTCCATCCATCCAAAATAAATGTGTGCTCTTTGTTGCTTATTTGCAGTGTGCTAAGTCTCTGGCATCACCAGAACAGTGGACAAGATAAAATTAAAGATGCGTTTTACTGAAGTGCCCAGGGCAGGATTTTTGCGTACCTTATGTAGGTACCTACGATTTTTTCCTTCGTGGCAATCCCAACTTTTGTACTTACTGGACTTGATTTTCTGGTGGGATTTCTCTACAGTGCACCTGCTCGGGCCTTCAGTCACGTTCACTGAACTAGCAATGAGCTCAAAAGACAGTGTTCAATTGCTAGTCTGAAATATTTGCAATGAAGATAAGACCATATCGCTTTAAAATTGAGGCTGATGAACCCTCTGGTCTCCAGACAGATTGGTTTTCTTTTCCTGCAACTGCTAAGCTGTCATTTACTGAAATTTTCCGTTTCCATATTCACAGACTTCAGTCGTTTCTGAGGTAATGAGAGGAAAGTATTCAACTGACTTCCTTCTGCACTGGCTCTTTCTAAGGCAGAAAACATATATCTGTTGTTGCAGAAAGCCCCTATCAAACACGTTCTCCAAAATTAACTCCTTCCAAGATGATTTACAAGTACTTTCAATCTTCAAGAATATGAAAAGATTTAATAATATGAAAGAAAGTTCTGGCCAGTGATTATTTAATTCAAGTCTATAATTAACAATAAACCCCCAAGATTCTAGCTAGTGATTTTTTCTCTTTGAAAATAAAAAGGTAAGATTAAAATCTGGAAGAACAGGTAAAGAGGTGATAAATGTCTTGAAATAGCCTGAATGAGAGAAAAGATTAAGGTTGAATACAATTAAAAACAGAAGTTTACTGAGGATCTGTTCTATGTGAGGTTTTTGAGAAAATATAAACAAGCTTCAGGAACTAACAATCTACCAGGAATTTATAGTAAGAGACTGGTGTACATTTAACTTAGAACAAGTTTGATTGATTGTGATGAATTCACAGAAGGAACCTTACCAAGGAGGTGGGGTTTGATCTGAATCTCAGAACCTTAGTGGGGTTTCAGTGGGTATGAAAAGGGCCACAGGTGTTTCTGGCAAAGGAGCGATACTTGTCCAGCACCGAGGTCCAAAATGCATGCAGGGCCAGTCCTTGGTCCAGGGAACTTGATTACAGTAGAGGGGTGAGGACCAGGATGTGAAGCTGGAAACATCATTTGGTTCTGAGAAGATGCTAGATACACTACTAAGATATGTTTAATGTTATTGACAAAGGGGAGAAGCTGCTGGAGATTTCTGAGTGGAAGACAGGCTTCACTTGACATATTTTAGAGTAACAGAGCTGAAGGCAGAGTAAAGGGTAGACCAGAAGGCTGAGAGACTGGAGCTCATCCCACCAAAAGCTGATGCTGGGACCCTGCATGTGGGCAGTGGCAACTGGATTAGCGACAGGTTGATGGTTTCTTTTTCTGAGGTGGAATCATTAGTTTGGTTGCTAGCCAGATGCGACCTTTGAGTGACAGAGACACCTCCTAGGTTGACAGCGAGCACAAGTCACCACTGGCCAGTGATGCCACTGCAATAGGATCATAGCAAGAGGCAGGACAGGTTGGGGGTGGGACAATAATCGATTCTTCATTGAATATTTCTAAAGAAGAAATTTATTAAACTATGTCAAAACAGTGGTAGCAACGATGGGAACATGGATCTCAAATAGGTGGGGAAAAGAGGCATAAATATCATAGTAACCTCCTGGGACCCCAACAGCAATCAGGAAGCTCTGATACTTGAACCCACGCTGGTCTGACTCTAAAGCCGACATACTTTTGATGCCACCACGTGGTAAAATGATCACCTAGTACCCCACTATGATTGTGCGTCAGTGTGGGGCTGCAGAACGGGGCTGTCTGAACATGATTCTGGATGTTGAATTTTCCCTCCACAGAAGTGCTCAAATGGAAGAATCTTTGAGAAGATCCAGTCTGAGTGGGAACTTTGCAGACATCCTTCTTGACTCAAAAGGGGGTACAGGGTAATTTGTTGTGGAAAAACAAAATAGAGGCAGCAACCAAATGATGACAATCATTTAGTTCTATTAATATCCTATGAAATGTTCTCATGCTTCTCTGAATTGAAGATTAATTAGAAAAGACACTGAAGTATGTTTTTCTCCCCGTCCCCCCACCCCTTTTTTTTTTTGGACCGTTGAAGTTCTAATACTAAAGCCATTGTGGCCACTTCCAGAATTTCCAGCTAGCAGTCCTCAAGATAAGGGAGTCAAACACCTATCCCCAAGGCATGTGGATCAAGTTAAAGCCTATTATTTTTGCTTTATGAGTACACACCTTTTGGAAAAGAAAAAGGGAGATTGACCCATAAAACCTCACTAGAAATGGTTAAGAATCTGAACCAGATGTTCACCCTGAAGAGAGTATTTTCAGTTACCTGCTGATAGAGTGAACATTGTCCCATTGGCCGTGAACACATCCTACCCTCCGGGTAATTGCTTTATATTCTGACTTACAACCAAAGACAGCCTGAAGCAATTGGGGATGCTTAGCTTTGAAACCTTCTTAAAATCCTCCCTAGGGTTAAGAAAGTAGGGCAAGGTAAAAAAGAAAGAAAGAAAAAAAAAAAGCAGAACATGGATGTTTTATAACAGGAGCTAAACCTGAAGAGAGGCTGATCGCGGGATGGCCGCAGAGAAGAGGTGTGATGGAGAAATCACCACTTGATTTTTCTTAAGTCCTTGGGCTCATCTCTGAATAATCTAAGTGGGTGGGTGGGCATGATTCTCTTCAACCCTGTCCTCCTGACTTTTAACTCTATTTCTTTAAAACGAGTTGTTGCGTAACAGGCTCCTCAGCAAACCGGCCTGATTGTTTGATCACCAAGCTGCATGTTCACATGTAATATTTCCCATTTCGTTTTATTTCAGGCCAGGGAGGCATTTCAAAGAGAGGAAGGGAAAGATTTGTTAAGGCAAATACCAGACAGCCTGGACGTTCTCGCCTGAAGTAGGTGAGAGACAAAAAGAAAGACGCAGAAAGTGATTTTTCTAGAGATGCCTTTGTTTTCCATTTTGCAGTAAGAAATGGTTAAATTACTTGGCAGACTAACCAGGATCCATGGCAGGTTAGAGATCGTGCAGTATTTCTGCAGAACGACAGGCCAGAAGCCAGTCACTGTGCCCTGCAGAGCCCGAAGTCAGCTCCACAAGTCAACGCCCCTGTCATCTGAAATCTCTGTCATGGAACCAATCAACTCTGTCCCTTCATTTCCGTGAGAGTCCAGGGTGACTTAACAAATCTTTTGAGACAAGTGAGTCAAGAGACTACATAGAAGGCACGTCTGAGGAGCTAAAGCTGGCCTGGATCTGGAAGCACAAAAGCGTCGAAGAAGCCACAGCACGCCAGACCCGCAAACAGGGGGCCTTAAACGAAAGTCAGCTCTCAGCAGAAAAACAAGTTAAGGGCGTCATTCAATGGTAGATGGAACAGGCCGGAACAGGTTCAAATGCTGCATATTTCACAACGGAGCTTAATTAAAACAGGACTCTGAGGCTGTTAATTGCATTATAATAGTTCGGCATGAAATTAGGTCTGATGTGAATGTCCTTACAGTGGCTTTGTTTACGTTGTTGTAATTACACAGCGGTACACAGCTTTACTGCACAGATGGATTTTTAGCAGCTCTTGGGTGGATTTCTTTTCTTTCCTCACTCGAATTTGCACTTTATTTGCCAGTGTGGAAAGTCAGCGAGAGGGAACCGGGGTCAGGAAATTAGGTCATTCTGGGTGACCCAGTTGGTCTCCCGTGTGTTGGAAGCTGAGAACTCCGAGTAAGTTGTGCCTTGACGATCGTGATTTTGTTCACCAGTTCTTCAGGAGAGAACGTGTCCTTTAAAAACTGGGTCTCTCGGTAAGATGCGCACCTTATTCAGGAATGCTGTGTTTTGTCGTGGAAAGCGATGCCTTTAGAACTAATACATGCAAATGTATGACAAAGATTCTGTAGTTCTATAATACCATCTATTCCAGTGTATATTAGAAACTTCAGAATGTCAAAGATTTGCGTCTAGTTAAAAAAGAAGAAAGGTAGCTCCTGTTCCCAAGATGAAAAGGCCCAGCAGGAGCTGGTTTTCCAAATGGTCAAAATGGATCCTTTCCCTTAATCTAGTCATAGTTTCCACTTTTTGGACAAAGACATAGCTGGTCCACACGAGAATCTCACCTGTCACCTTGACTTAAATACAAAAACCTTGGAAGACATCAGAGGTTTTGGAAGCATCTAGGTATTTGATCATGTTTTCAGTTTTCCCCTAGATATTTCTATTTCTATGCAGACTGTGGATATCAGCAGTTTGGCACATTTCTTCATTTTGTGTGTTGCTTCAAAATAAAAGAGCCAAAAATTAATAGAAGATTACCTAGAAATAAATTAGGTGAGTAAAATGATTATACCTTAATGCTTCTTTCTTTAACACAACTGTTAGGAGCTAGAACGAGCACTTAAGTAAATTTGAACCAATTTGGAGAAAGATAATAAACTATGTCACGTTGCCAAAAAGCCATACTTCTAAACAAAGTTCCTGGTGCTTAATTTAGAGAGAAATAATGCAGTTTGGGGAAAGCATGTATAGCCATGTGTGTTTGTATACACATTATAGAGTAAGTTTTGTTATGGTGAACGTTGCTAATTTTGGTAACCCCAAAATATTACGTCTTGCATCTGTTACCAGAAATATGTATTTTCCATCTCACTACTGCAAAACTCTTAAGAAACACACTAGGAAACCGCAAAGAACATGACTTCTGGTTATGATCTTTTGCAAAGCTCCTGGGAATAGAAATAAATGCAAGAAAAAGATGCAGGTGGTTTCATGTAAGTAGAAAGTCACAGGTCTTAGCAGTGTTCGCAAGGGCTTTGCTTGGGGACGTGTGTGCAAATGTTAGTAATATTAGCAATGCAACTATATACGGACAAGCTAGAAATGTGTTTCAGAGTGTCACCATAGAGCACCCTCTGCCACTCCCTACCTTGTCACCAGGCCTGGAAAGCACTGGCTACCAACGTGGAGAGTGGACCACAGAGGTGAAAACACTCCGCTACAAATCTGAGACTAGGAATGGAGAGGGAATCAAAGAATGACAGAAAGGAGAAAAGTTAAGGAAAGAAACAAAACCTCTTTGCTTTTGCCGCCCACTGCTCTCGGAGACAAATGCTACAGGCAGTGAACCCACTGTTTAAAGGCAAAGGGGTCATAATAAGTTGGCCAGCAATATTTTCCACTTACATACTCCACTCTCTGTAGACACAGGGAAAAAATTCTTTAATTTTAAAGTGAGATCGTGTAACACACATAAATCAAGGCCGGAGAATTGCACAATATGCGCAGATCTTCAAATTTTAAAGAGTCTCTTTTTCTTCTGATTTCCAGAAAGGAAAGAAAAAAAAAAAAAGCATGCATTTGGAGGTTATTTATCTATTTGCTCTAATATTTTAGTTCCTGGTGTGACATAAATGAAGAAAAATAATTGGACTGACTTAGTTCAGACAACTAATTTTAAGCCACTTATCAGAAGGAAAGAAATCTGACTACAATTTTTTCCTTTACAGATAGTGGATTTGCAATACAGTGCATAGTCCTGGCTAAAGTTTACTCAAATCCATTAAAGCCAGTAAGCCACTAAATCACTGGTAGAATGAGCTTCAAATGTCTGCTAACATAAAGCTAACTTGTACCTTTAAAAAAATAAAATTATTATTCTACCTCTGCTTTGATGTGAAAGGCATTGAAGCAGAAGGCGCTTCCTCTGTGAGGGAATTATTAATCTCAAAGCATGGCCACCACCATGCTGGTGACTAGTACTCTGTTCTTAGCTCATCTTTTGCTTTAATTTTCTCTAATGATAGAAAAACGCCAAAGTGTAAGGCAAACAGAAGATGGGGGGAAGGGTTGTTCTGTTTATGTATGTGTGTGTGTTTTACCCTATTTTGAGGCTAAATTACCCCCAAATTTAGTTGCCCAAATATTTTTGTGTCAACTGAAATGAACAATATTATATGAATTATAATTTCTTTATTTGCTAACCAAATTTACCCCCCAAACTAAGTTGAGTTGTGTAAATTGGCTGAAAATCTAGGAGAGAGAACCGGTAGCAGCAAGAGGGAACTTACACACATCGAGGATGGTCCCACATGAGTTTCCGCGATGACACTTGCATGGGTCTTCCTGCCCCAGCCACCTACTGGACTCAAGACACCTCCCTTCCTTCAAGAGTCTACTCAAAGGTCACCCTATCTGTGGAGTCTTTCCTGGCCCCCAATTGTGAAATAGTATCTCCACCCTATGCCTTGTTTTCAGAGTAACACTTACTATGTGTTACAACCAAACCTATGTGCCATATATTTCCTTGTTTATGTCTGTCTTGCTGCACACAAATGTAAGCCTCAGAAGGAAAGGGAAAAGGGTTTGGCTCATAAGAGGCACTGAATATATATTTGTTGAAAGAATAAGTAAATGAATTATGTGATGTAAATGGACTCAATAGTGAAGGCAATCTGTTTTTTGGTTTTGTTTTTGTCATGGCTATCTTTGAAGCTACTGAAATTGATTGATTTTTGCCAACTGCAAAATTAATATGCAAGACAACTCTTTTATGTCTGTTTTCTAACAATACTACGGCCGTTCTTTCAGAAGAATCAGTGAGGTGAACTCTCTACCAACTTTCCACAATGCCAGTTTTAACTCCCTATTTCTTAATTCAGTGGTGTTTGTTCAGCTGCTTTCTTATCAATCACCCCATCTACTCCACCCATATGCCAAAAATCGCCCATGTCTTAACTCTCTTAGAATAATACCCCTTTGCACGCATGTAAAACCTTTACCCCAGGAGTTACAATGCATTTATCAATAATTATTGCTTCATTAAAAAAGCTCTACCAGTAAGAAAGTATTATTTTGATTTTATAGATGGTAAGTGTGAAATAACGGAAATAAAAACCACATCCCTACCTTCCTAAGAGTACTGAAGACTAAGTCTGGCTTCATGCAGAGAGTTGATAGGGATATCAACGGTTTAATGACAAAAAAAGATTGCTATTTAACTTAATACCTCCCTCTTACAGGAACACGAAATGTTTCCTAGTTATTTTTCACAAGTATAATAAATTAATAAGTGTCATTTGTGCTTTAAAACTAGGTACTTTTTCATTCAAATTATTTCAAAAATATTTTGGGGGCTCACTCATTCAAATTAGATGCTATGAGATATACAGGATAAACTATATTTTCTTGGCCCCCATGAAACTTACAATCTAGTAAGAAAAGTAAAAACAAATGCAAATATCTATAATTTAAAACCAGTAAGTTTAAATGCCCTGGGAGAAATGAAATATTCTAAGGGATTTTGAGGAGAGAGAAATCAAGCCTGGGAGTGATGGAAACAGATGCTTCTGCTGGATACATCCCCTGTGCTGACGCAGAAGAAGGGAGAGAAAAAGGCCACACGTGTAAAGATAGACACTTTTCATGTGACAAATAAAAGGAATGGGAGAATTTGGCGTCCGTCTTTTAACCGAATTCTGATCTAGTCACTTTAAGCGAGTCTAGGTGTCCAGAGAATTAACACCTTTTGAGATTTCCAGGGACTGTTTCGGCTTCCCCATTTCATTGTCACACACGAACATTCGTTCTTCCCCTTTTCTTGAATATAGTTCTCTCCCGGAGCATGAAATTTCCAGAGCAGGATAAAGAAAGGAGAAAATAGCATATAGAAAATTGATCACAGCAGTGACTATTTTGGGAAAGATTAATTAAGAATAAGAATTATAAATAATACTTATTTAGGACTCATTCTGTAAAAGGCTCTGTTCAAAGCACATTCATTCATTAGTTCATTCACTCAGCCATCCACGCAAAACCGATTTACTGAAACCTTCCTTTGCACCAGAGGATTGTGGAAACACAGGACTGAACCAAAGAGACAGCCCTTGCTCCGCTCCAGCCGGTATTCTAGGGGAGGAAGGCAGAACACAAATAACTATATATATCGTAAGCGCTATGGAGAGAAAGGAAACGGGGCAGCGGACCAACTGGCAGCGGGTGGAGTCGGGGAGGAAAAAGGGCCATTTCACTGCTATTGTATTGAGAGTCTCTACTTTGTTCAGGGAAAGCCTTTCTGAGAAGGAAACATTTGAATCAGCGTCTGAATAAAGTGAGGGGGTGATTCGCGTACATAATCAGAGACAGAGCAGAATTAGAGGAGGGAGCAGGACTCCCATGGCTTTGAGGGAAGTCTACTTGCTTTACAGTTCAAGAAAAAGCGAAGAGGCCAAAAGAACTGAAACAAAGTGAGCAAAGGGAGAGACAGGAGCTAAGATCACAGTGGGGAGAACTGGAGGGCAGCGCAGAGCACGCAGGGATACGCAGATCCCATGAGGAGTGTGGCTTTTTCTCTGAAAGAACTGGGAAACCATCGGACATTTTTGAATGGAGGAGTAACATTGATGACAATATTATAGGAATCACTGGCTGGTACTGAGGGATAACCTGGGCTCGGGACAATGTTATGGATGGAACTGTGTCTTCTTGAAAGATACCAAAGGCTTAAGTCCCAGTCCCCATGAATGCAGCTTTATTTGGGAAGTGAACTTTATTTGCAGTTGGTCGAGTTAAGATGAGGTCAGGAGGGTGACCCTAATCCAGTAGGACTGTGTCTGGACAGAAATGAGAGATTTGGACACGGAGACAGACCTGCACATGCAAAGAGAAGGCCACGTGGACATGAAGGCGGAGACGGTGGGGGTGCATCCATGGGGCAGGGACGCCAAAGCGGCCAGCAAGCCACGGGCAGCTCGGAGGGAATCGTGGAACAGACTTCTCCTCACAGGCGGCGGGAGGAATCAGCCCTGCCAACCCCCTGAACTTGGGCTTTGAGCATCCAGAAATGTGAGCCGATAAGCTTCTGTTGTTGAAATCATACAGTCTGTGGCACTCTGCAGTAGCAACCCCAGGAGACTAACAGAGGCAATGACTCACTTTATGCTAATTATGGCATGCAACCCTCGCTATAAACCTGGGTGGTTATTATTGTCCCAGATTTCAGGTAAAGAAACTGAAGCATAAAGGGACCAAGCAATTTGTCTAAGATAAGACTTTGTAAATAGTAGAGCCAACATATGGCCCCAGAATGCAGACTTTTTTTTAAATTAGTCGATTAACAATGTTGTGTTAGTTTCTAGTATACAGCATAGTGATTCAGTTATGTATATATAGATTCCTTTTCATATTCTTTTCCATTATAGGCTATTACAAGGCATTGAATAGAGTTCCCTGTGCTCTACAGTAGGACCTTATTATCTATTATCTATATGGTAGTTAGTATCTGTCAATCCTGAACCCTGCCTTAAACTCTGTTTCTACTGCCTATCTAAAAGAGTTTAAAATTTTAAAGTAAGCAGAAAATACTGCCAAAGTGCCAGTCACTAATGAACTCTGGGTCTCCATTTCTTCCTCCACAAAATAAGGAAATTCAGTTAAATAATTTCTAAGGCATCTTCCAGGTCATATATTGTGTCATATATTTTGGTTTTTCTTATTAAAAAATTATTTGAAGATAAAAAAAATATATCCACTGAGAACATCACCAAGACTAAGATGTAGCGCATTTCTAGCACCCCCAGACTTTCCTCGTGCCACATTCCAGTCACCGCCTACCACCAATCCCTGCAGCCTCCTGCTTGAACTAACAACAATTCCGAACTCCCACCAAAGCAGTATGTAAATGTATACGGCAAAATTTCTCAGGCATTTTACAAAAATGAATTCAAGACTCCTAGGGAGAAGGGAAACCCCAAAGGTCAGACTTCTGATGTCCCACCCATAGTGCAGAAATCTAGGATTTCTTCTTGCATGTTCTCAGAGAGCAGAGCAAGCCTCTAGCCAAGAACACACACCTCAGAGTGATACGTGAGAGGCTAATAAACCGCTTTGTTCTTTAAATTACTAATTTATGGTGGGGGGAGGTGAGGAAGGGGCAGAGTCACTAGGAAGCAGAAATGTAGCTTACCAATGTACTCATTTTGCGTTTGTAATACACCACAACGCAGAATGTTTAGAATGACTAATGCAGTCAACAGAAATTCATAATGGCATTTCTTTACTTCTATGAGGTTCATCCTATATTAATGCAGGATTTTATACATATTTATTTGTAAATTATTCTTATTGCGGTTGCCTAAATCGAGCTCTTTAAAGCATATAATTTACATTAAATTTTTTAAGAAGCAAATAAGAAAATACCAAACAAATGTTTTCCTCCAGTTCTTTTCTTAGACCAAAGCAAACCCAAACACCGATAAAAAGTAAACATTGGATTTTCTGGATTATACACAGTGTAATCACAAAGTCTGTAGACATAGGTAATATTATTTTAATATTCATTTTAATATTAATATCATCAAACCACTGATCTTTGCCTGTTTTCAGCTTAACCTTTCTATCTCTGGAAAGCAGTCTTCTGCAGTAGTCACGAGAACAAAATTCTAGATCTGGGTTTTTACCATTTTGGCAAAATTCTTTACTTGTCACTTTCCTAAGTAGTAAAATGGAGTTACTGAACTCGATGATTTCTAAGAGAATTTCCGTCTCTGAAATACAGCAGAGTAATGATCATGCACAAGGTTGAGAACACATAAGAAATCCAAGACTGAGGATATAACAGTACCTAAGTCAGTATTTCCAGTCTTTCAAGTTCCTAGAGATCAGCAAGCCATGATGAACAGTTTTTAACAGAATTTTTTTCTTCAACTTCGTTTGAATCTGAAAGAATGCAATATCAAAATACACAAATGTGACCCATCATGTGCTCATCTTAGAAGCCAGAAAATCAAGACTCAAGAGGCAGGACCCTGATTCTGGAGCACTTCTTACTTAAGAGTCTAGAGGAAAGAAATATTTCCCAGAGTTTTGTTGAAAGATTATCTGTGAGCGTGGAACTCATGTGCTGTAGAATTCTACTAGATGTGCACTTCTTAGACAGAGTCGGCGTCTCTCTAGACATAAAGAGTGTGGACCAGCTGGATTGGTGAATTTTTTATTTCGGGTGACTTACAACGACATGAAGCACTGTCTGGTTTCTCTCATCTGTTCAGTTACTGGACATGAGAGTGAGTGACAGATGGACGAGTGGGTGGATAAAAGTGGGACATCAGGGCTCTCTCTCGAGCTCTGCCTCACAACACACGTGCACAAGCGTGACACACACATACGTGAAACAGAGCACTTCCACTTTCCGGGTGATTGAAGCATGCTCTAATCCACATTTCCAGCAATGCCAGCTTGATAGACTCTTTCAATAAACACTTTTTTGTAACCTTTCACTAATAGTCTGTTATTATCTCTATCAAAACTACAGCTTTATTTTTTTATCAACAGCCTAATCAGCAACTAGACACAAGTTCACAATTCAGAGTTGTTTGCCTGGTTTTTAGATTTTCGGTCAATTATCTCAGGTTCATTATTTTTCTGTTAAGTCTAGTAAGAGAATCAAAAATTTCAACCAGTAGTCAACTAGCACAATCTACGTACCTCCTTTGTAAAGAAAAGGAGGCAAAGAGGAAACAAAACCCATGTCCCAATTTTCACTATGACAAATACAATTTTCAAGATAATACAAAAGAATTACAAATAAATCAGTAACCAGCAGATTATATACTACCTGTTTTTTAGAATATTTTTTAGTATAATCCCTTAGAAATCATTTTAAGAAACCATATGAATATCTCTTAAGCAATAGGAAAATTGGAGAGAGTTTTTAAAGACATGTAAGTTGATTAAAAATTGATTTCAAAACTGCGTTAAAGCTAATGATGTTAAATTGCTTTACTATTTTAGCTCAGACTTACTGTCATTAATTTGGCTTTTGTTAAATTACCTCAGTGGGAGGATATTTACTGATTTTTGAATTATTTATGTTGAAAATGCCCCATTTAAGTTTCCTAGTGATTTGGTGGTATAATATCTCGAAGTCAGGCAGGAATTTACTTGTGGAAGAAATAGGCATTAGAGGAGATTCAGCTAGAAATTGGCTTGAGATTTACAAACTGGAGAAGAGGAGCAACTGGGGAATCACTTCAAGCCCCTGGGGCGACTTTAGGAGAATAGCTGGGAAAGCTGTGTGCAGAGTGCGTGAGGCGTGGGTTCTGTCTCAGCCACAATTCCAGAAATGGCTTCAAACGGGCAGCTGCACTTGATCTTCTGAATATTTATCTTTCAGGTGCTTTTAATTCCAAGGTCACTTATTGGGCACATGGAGTTTAATGAACACAGCACTCAATAGATGAACACAGAACTAATGAGTGTCTATGTATAGGAAACAATAAACAAGCACTGGACTCAGATTATCAGGTAAGCTTATCCCTAAGGTTACTTTAGGTAACCATCACTGGGTTGTTATAGGAATTCATAGAGACGCTGTGTTCCTCTGTGTTTGCTGCCCATGAAGAAATTATTTTTTTGGAAGAGAGTAGGGTGGGTACAAGGATGAGCAAGAAAGAGTATCTGAAGGCAAAACATGTGGAATAAGTCGGGGAAAGTGGTAAGAACTTATTATTACAGGCACTATTTCATGTAATCATTATCACAAATACTAACCAAGAGAAAACAAGAAGAAGAACAAGGAAAAGGGGAAGTTTTTTCTGAAGAACATCAACCCAATTATTTATAAGGTAGAAATTCTGAATATAACCAAAGGATATGGCTTCCGAGATGAAATAGCTAACAAGAAAAATGCCCCAGGAGGAGACTAAAAATCATATTAGATCATTGAAAACAAGTAGTTATGGGCTGAAAAATCATAAGTGTGTTTTTCAATAAGCGGAAGAAATAAGGCAAGCTAGAGAGGGTGGAAGTTCAAATTCCGGAATTAACTGGATTATCAACAAAGATTTCTCCGGGGCTAGAAAAGAGAAGAAGAGATGCAGAGAGCAGACAAGTTGGAGAAGAAATAAGCATTTAGGGAGAGAGAGAGGAGCCCAAAGAGCTCAGGGAAGGCCGTCATGAAATACACGTTGCATAATACATGACGGATCAGTTTTATTACTTAACTTTCCGAAAGATGAAACAATACAGAGATATGCTAACCATCATCGTCGGCATTAATTTACAGTGGGAGAAATAATTAGGATCTCACTTTTTCTGAAGAGTAGAGTGAAAATGTAAACAATGCTCCGCTCCAGGCAAGTGCTTCATCACGTTGACAGGAGCATTTGAATTTCCATGGGCGGGGATATAATAGGTTATTTATGTGTCATTTTAATAGAAAGACCCAACCATCAAGATGGACAGCAGACTTTATCAGTACTGCTGTTTGCAACTAATCCTCCAATTTAGTACCCCATGAAAATACCTGCGACAAAACCTGTCCATTTTTCTTTTACACTCCATTATGGAAAAATCAATATGGGCGCTATTCATCACAAACCTCCCGCCTGGCGGGGGCCCGAGCCACAGACCCTGAGAGAGACCTGACAGGTTAGCACTCTGTGCGGCAGAGTCCATTGCTTATGGTCTTATTTGACCACATACTGCCACCCAGAATGGCCCAGGTGGCCTAGTGTATGTTCTAGAATCTAATCAACACTGGCCAGAGACCCCGAGTCTGATTCCCTTAAGGTGAACATCATCTTAGTTTTCAAGCCAAGCACAGAAATTAGTTGACTTCCAAACGTGACAGATTAAATTTTAATCTGTTTTTTGTTTAACATTCAAGCAGTGAATAATAACTGGAAAATTTAGTAAAATTTATTATTCAGTAATTTAGTAAATTTAGTAAATAATAATTCATTCAAGCAACCCACAAACTATACAACGACTCATTTCTTCACTATTCAACCAGTGTTATTAAAGTCTGACCACCTATTTTCCAGGAAAATGGTCTTTTTTTTTTCCCTCCAAAGCATCTCCACCAGATTTCATATCCAAAATCATATGTTCAATGGGAAAAATTCTTCTGTATTCCAAAGTAAATATGTATGAATAGAATGCCACAGAGTTCATAACTGTCAGTTACAAAGCTGCATGAGACTAATTATCAAAGTGTCCAAAATTCAACACTGTCCCTATGGAAGAATCTTGAAGGCAGAAAGTTTATTTGATTCCTCCTTAGTTCCCTCCAAATCACCAAAATGACATAGTTGCTAATATATTTGCTAGATCGATGAATGTTTAATGAAGCAAAACTCATACATTTATTTTTGCTATTGGATATATTAGCAAAAGTTAAAAATTATAAAAAAAAAAAACTGATGTTAAAAAAACACAAATGATTCTTAGACGTCAAGATTCTAATTAACCTAAATTTAGGTCAACTAAGCATATTACATGGAGCTCTGTACCAGATCCCACAGACTGGCTCACCCAACGTATACTCCAGACACTTTACAGATAGAGAAAAATCGGAGATGGCATTTCCCAGGCCCCCTTTCAGCTGCAAGTCCCTTTAGTGCATTCCTTTCCTCTTAAACTAGCCAGGGGGATTCTTTTCTCCACAATCCATAACCCTGACTAATAAGAGATCCGAGGACTGCCCCAAGATGTTTTGCCAGTTAAGTG
The DNA here is from genome assembly GCF_009834535.1 of Camelus ferus. Taxonomy (NCBI): domain Eukaryota; kingdom Metazoa; phylum Chordata; class Mammalia; order Artiodactyla; family Camelidae; genus Camelus; species Camelus ferus. The sequence continues at coordinate 6,474,927 of NC_045715.1, forward strand.
ATAAATTGTTATTTCCATTTTGAAGTCATAATTTTGCACTTTTGAGTTAGAAGTTGGAATTCTACAAATTATCAGCTCATAATACTTCTTCATTAGCAATTTCCCCGCTTGTAAGGACTTTCCAAAGCCAAGTCACTACATTTTATCACTGCCTTTCTTTTAATCATAAGGTAGCTACATATTTGCAAGCATTATCAGAAATAATCTGATACTATTGCCTACAATGTCTTATCTCAAACAGTCTTTATTGCGCATTGTATTATGTTCCAGACACACTACCAGAGTATGCTGGGGGAATAAGGACAGGGTGCAGAAGAAAACGTCCCTCAAGACGTGTGTTTTATTTACATGATGTTTAATTTGGGGGAAAAACAAGCAACCTCACATCTTCTAGAAACTAGACCCACCCTCTATATTGGGTTCGCCTGCGTCAATGCGGAAGGGAGTGATTTGGAGGATGGTCTTGAATCCCAGCGATCACATATCATACAGGCAGAACAGCTGTGCCAAAGGGCGAGAAAAAATTTATCAGTGCACGTTTTATTGGCCTCAATTCTAAGGACTATTTGCTTCCAAGAGTTCCTTAGGTGATAGTAAAACGGATTCATTTGGAGGCAAATAAATTCTCAGATATAAACAAACTCTTTGGGAAGTGATGGTGCCTCTGAAACTTTTTGATATGTAGATGTGTCTCGTATGGCACGCGCACGCATACTTCCTCAAGAGTTATATGTACATTTCTAAGCCGTGCCACACAATTGAGCCATTCATTATAACGGCTCCTCTTTGCTGGGTGATTGTTTTATGTGTTTAATTTTTGTCTTACACTCCTGGCTAGTAAGCTCCTTTACAACATACTTTATATGTCTTTCTATCCTCCAAGGTATTTACTGCAGCGCCGGGCAGAGCAGCGGCTCGAGAAAGGCCAGGCTCACTGTCAAGGAGATTTGGCACGTTCAATGATTTTTAAAGATTCAAGCAGGTTCATGGTTCTGTGATGACTTCTTAGTAGTATTTTAGTTTCGTTGCTCCCTTAAAATGACCTGCAGAAGCTCCTTCATCGATGAGCCAGAATCACACATTCAAAACACAGCTTCCAGCAATACCAGCTGTGAGATCAGTGTAACCTTGAAGGATGCATGGTAACTGCAGTGACGTCAGAAAAAGACACGTGAGGAAATACAGGGATGGGAAATGTATTAATTCACAACAGCTCATAGCTGGATTTGCATCCATTCATAATCATGATTAATCGTGAGCACTGTCCAAACATTGCTATGTCATGAGACATCTTATTCTGGATTTTTGAAATAATTTAAACCTCTGCCTTTACTGTCCTGTGAATGATCAATGTCGCCTGGACCCAGGTGACGTGATTATTTGTGGGTAGCTGCCATGTTTTGGTTCTGATGAGCATTGGGAAGCATGTATTTCTAAAACAAAACAAATAATTTTCATTGAATTATTTTGACAGCATTAAGCATAATATGGTTAAAAAAAAAAAAAAGCACTCTTATTGGACTCAGGCCAGGATGACCAAGGTTGGAATGGCTTTCAGTCACTTACTTTAAGCTGCTTCATTTTCAATTCCCCCATTAGGAAAATGAGAATTAGAACCTATGTTTCATGATTCTACAAATAGGAGAGGTGACAAAGAAGTGAAATGGCTGAGTCTGTGTTTTTGTTATTATTATTTATGATTACTTGGAAACAATCATTAGATAATTTTCCTTAAGTAATTTAGCAAGTGAACATGTTATTAATATCGCATAGGCTTACAAAAACATAGACTTTCAATGCATAACATTTAAGTTGGATTTTTGTTTGCAGAATACAGTACTTGAGAGTAAATGTAACAAAGTGGTATTTATAATGATTTTTTTTTTCCTAGGAAAGCCGCCATCCAAACACTCTGAGAATCGTTACTCCATTGGTATTACCATGTGATCTCTTTATCGTGGATCTTGGGTTTCCTGCCCTTAAAGCAACTGTCACTTCTATGCACACATTTCTCCTAAATATATATCTCAGGACCAAATGTTTCTTAGGAGTTCAGCTGTATATGTTCACTTGCATGCTGAACTCTGGTTTCCCTCTGTTGGAGACTGTCTTGGGGCATATATTGTACCACAAAGGTCACCAGTGTGCTCCTCCGACACAGAGGGCCCTCCGCTCTCATAAGGCTCTTCCTTCAGTGGTATGGAGGATGGGAGGGGGTTGGTGGCATTACTGCTTGCTTTGTCACTCTCCTAACCCCAGCCTCTTCTAGAAAGCAGAGAGGCCACATTCAAAGTTTTAAATAATCTTTTATTTATCTTTTTATCCTGCTGAAAGACCATCAACTCAGTCACTTCAAAAATATCAGACCTCTTATATTTCCCACGCATGCGCCATTGTTCGGGAATTTAGAAATAGAGGCCATTACGTTAATGTCTTATCTCATCTACCCTGCTGTAGGCTTCCTAAGGACACCGTAGCTCATCATATATTCTAGGTTTCAGGACTTTAGCAAATAGCAAATGAAATGATAAAAGATGAGACCCCCTTTGATGATTTTTTAAAACTCGGCCCCTGTCCCCTTTAACACATTCCATTTGAGACTGCATACCAACACTTTTATTGTGGAAACCTTGAGAAGGAATGCTGCATTTGAAGGCGAACTATCATTTTTGCATTTCTCTTAATGCACATATTTTAATTCATATGAAAAATAAGACCACCTTTTGTCTTGGGGAAATCATTGAACTGGACCATTTGCTTATTGAAAGGGAAAGTCTGATTCCATTAAAATGTGGGGAAACTGTTGAGCATATTATTAACTGTTGTCTTCACTGCGTAGAATTGCATTTCCTAAAGTTTCCTTTTGAAAAACTGTTATTATATTTTCTTTTCTTGAGTTTCATGGCAGTGAGACTCTAGACTGCAGGTAGAGTAGGGGATATATGCACTGGACACTCCCTAATGAGAAAGAAAACTAGGGGCAGGGCGGGTACAGCTCAGTGATAAAGCAAATTCTTAGCATGCATAAGGCCCTGGGTTCAATCCCCAGTACCTCCATTAAAAAATTTAAAAAAGAAAAAAAAGATTAATATGGAGGGGCAGTGGGATGATATGGGCCAAAGGGAAACAGGTGAAGGTTCTGGTCTCATGAATTCTTGGGGAAAAAAAACTAAACCACTTAAAAAACAATAATAATAATAATTTGTTTCTATTACCCAGGATCATACAGACAAATACGAGGGAGTTGAGGAGGGGAAATAAAAGCATGCCTCATCTTCACATCACACAGGGATAAGTAAAAGTCTCTATACTATTCCTACACTGATTTTTAAAGAGATTAGAAAAACACATAAGCTGACATGAGTAATTTTTAAATTTAGCCACTAATGAAATACAAAATAAGAGTTACATTTAGAAGTCACGGAGCGGTAAAAAAAATACACATTTCAGATGGCAAAGAGCACAGCATCAAGGAAATGTAAAAGAAGGCAGAATATCCAACAGTTTATAAAACAAGATGACAGAACCAGTCAGTCAACGGAAGTGCTGGGAACAGTGGAAAACATTATAAATTCTCTTACTGAAGGACAAGATTCATACTAGATTTTAAAAATTCAAGTACAGGCTGCTCACAGGGAAATTAAAAAAAAAACCAATATGAAAAGGTTAATAATAATAGCGTATCTGCAAGGTGCCAGACCGTTCTTCTAATTGCCTTAGCGAGATGCCCACATCCAACTGAAGTAAATGCTAGTATCGTCACTTATTGTTGATTTCTATTCTTTCCATTCTGATAGACCTAATTTTTATTAAGTGACCATCCCTCCCTTTGCGGACTTGCTGTGGAAAAACTGACCAGCCCTCCAGCTCCTAAGAGCAGCCTCATGGACACCCGACCCAACATGTCACTTACGAGACCAATGAGATAGAAAGCGAAAAAGGGACGCTGACAAGACCGTTTCCTTGCTCATGGAAATAAGAGCTCATGTCTCTGGATGTGAAACCTTAACCTGCAGTGACCCCCTTACAACCCTGCATAAGGCCGGCCTGAGGATGAGGCTACCAGACAGAGGAGGCACAGCAGAGGGCATTTCAAGGAAATGAAGCAGGATAAAGCCAAACTAATTTGAGCTGGAGTCAGCTAGGCGGTCCTAACTGACACCCTCACTTTACAGATGAGGAAGTGGAGAAAGAGAATTGAGTAGGCAGCGTCAGTGTTAAACTCTGCGACTTCTTCTACAGATTTGCTCTTAACTAACATCCTGGACTAAGAAGGATTCATAGACGTATAAAGACAATACGTGTGGAGATACCGACTGATACAAAATAGTGTTCAAGCTTAAAGGAAAAAATGATTAATTCATACCCTAAAAGGTAAAGTCATGGCCATGACTACTCATTAGCTCTAAAAATATCTCTAAGTCCAAAGTTCTTAAACATATAAGAGAATTGTAATGTCATTACAGTAGAACTATAAGCAGTCACTTGAGTTTTTGATATGTGTTCAAAGACATAAAGTATTTTAATACACTATAATAAAGACAGAATTAATGGATACTCTAGAAGACATATCAGTTGTAAATCCCACAGAGAATAATCTTTTTTTCTAAGTGTACATTAAATATTTATATAAATAATCAGGTGTTAGACCATAAAGGAAAAATCTTAATAAAATTTAGTAAAAAAGTATACAAGCTAAGCACATTCTCAAAATACATTAAAATTAGTTAGAAACTTACCATGTAAATTTAAATAAAAAGCGTCAAACTGTTCGGAAATTAAAAACGTAACAATACAACAAATAGCCTCTTCTAAATACAAAGTAGGTAAGAAAAGAAATCAAAACTGCAATTAATTACAACTCAGAAAATAAAAGAATAATATACAATGAAATATAAGATAATGTAACCAAATCTGTAAATACTTATAAGATAGATTAAATCTTGTAGCCAGATTCACAGATGGGCACAAATGCTTTTAATGCCTAATTGAAAAAAAAAAAAATCCAACAAAGAAGTTAGAAGAAAGAACATATTTAAAGAAAATAAATGTAAAAGTGAAAATTAAAGGAATTAAATTGATACATAAATCCATTAGCTATGCTTTTGAAGAGAACAAAGCAAAACAGATAATAATCCTTGTCTCATCTAGGCCAGGGAGAAAAAAAGTGGCTAAAGATAAAATTTAAACTATAAATAATGAAGCAGATCTGTAGCATACAGTGGAAGAACCAAGTTCTGTAACAGTGGTGTCTGTTTTTCTCTGGGGCGGCACCAGGTCCTCTTTTAGCAAACTGGTGTGCTTGGATTACAGAGTCTATTTTCAGGAGGAGCCAAGGTGTTTCTTCAGAAAGTACTCATGGTCAGTGAAGCCAAGCCTTGCTTGCCCATCAACAGATTTTTAATCAACAGAGAGAACTGGTTCTGGGTACAGGATGGTCTTTCTCACCCTGACTTGTCTTCAATTTCAGCCTCCTGTCATTCCAAACTGAAGTTACCTGCCTCCAGTGTATTCTGAGGATGTGTTAACTAAGGAGTACACACGGGGTCCTAACTTAAGACATCTTGAATCAGATGCCCCTTGGCTAGTTCCTGGGTCTCCTTGTGGGGTGTATAACCCCACAGACAGGGCAGAAAGTTCTCTCTTACATTTCAGTTCCATTAATGGCTTTGTGCCTTGAGGAGATCAGAACTTACAACTTCTTCACTGGGATCAATGACCAGAGGGAGTTAGCATCAGGAGAGAGAAAAGATGGTGCCTCTGGGGAGAGCCTGGGCTTTGCAGAAGTGGTACTTGATGGCAGCCCCAGGAAGCCAAGGACGTTGGGGGGCTGACATCAGGAGCTGTGAGTGGACAGGACTGACTCATTGCTGAGCACCCAGGACTCCCTGAAGATACACAAAGATGCCTCAATTGCTTTTCGTAGAGGAGCTTTTATGCAGAGAGAGTGTGCACACCAGAGAAATGGAGGTTCGGGACATGGAGATGTTTTATATAAATATAACGACATATAATTCTGTAAACAAATTTGTAAAGCTCCACAAAGTTGAAAAAAGTTCTGGGAAAATATAAATCCCCCCAAATAAGCTAACAAAAAAGAAAATCTCAGTAACCAAGAAATATCTTTTCAAAACTTATTTCAAAAAGGGCTCTATGTCAGAGCACTTGACTAGTTGCAAAAGTAGAATTATTCTCTTGCTATTGAAAAGGTTTCAGGCCAAAAAATGGTAATTTTTATAAAACTAGCATAATCAAAAAATCCAAGACAAACATAGATAATGTTACGAAAAAGAAATAATAGCTCAAGCTCACTTATTACTGAATGATTAAAAATCTTAATCGTTCTTAGGAAAAATATTCTTTAGTGTAATAAGAATTTATCTCCCTCAACCAAGTAGCATTTGTCTTCAAAATACAAAGTTATTTTAGTACTGGTAAATCTATTACTATGGTATATTACATTAAAAAGTTGAAAGAAAAGCATATTCCAAAACCGCAATAAAAGTTGAAATTTCAGAATACATTCTTGATAAAATCCCAAGAAAACCAGAAAAAGAAGGATCCTTATTTGACATTAAAAAGATGATTTATCTTAAACCAAGAGCCAACATAATTCTCAGCAATGGCATACAAGAGGGAATCTGCATGAAAAACAAGTTATCACCAGTGCTATTTGAAATGGTTCTGAAGTTACGGGTAACGTCAATTTGGTAAGATACGAATTTAAAATAAGAAATACAATCACTGGGGAATAAGGACTGGGCAAAATGGCTTTACTATTCCAGAAAACTAAAGAGAATAAATAGGGGGAAAAGTCTCCAGTTATGCTAATAAGAGAGTCTAGAAAAGAAATCAGACACAAAATAAAAATCCTATTAAATCAGTAACTTGCCTGTTTAAGGACACAAGCAGTTAAAAGATTTAATGTGAAAAAAAGGTTTTATTTAAAGCAAATTTAAAATAACTAGAAAGTCTCTTAAAATGTATCTAACCTATATAAAGAACACTGTAATATTTCCTTGAGGGATCTAAAAATTAAAATATTAATTAGTTAATTCTTTTATATGTCTGGAATGTAGATTTCAAGTTATAAATATTTTTGAGATGAAATGCTCCCAGATAAGAAGATTATTGATAAAACAGACTCACAAACTAATTTGTCCAGGTAGTCCTCACTGTGCATAGTACTGTGTAAACTAAACCCTACGTATGCTGGACAGAATCCTTGCTTTGCACACTCCCACGATGTGAATTTCAGTGAACCGTGCACAGTGAGGACTGTCTTGCAAAGTTAAAGAAGTTCCAGTTATAATTCTGATGACATTTTTCTTTCCAACCTTGACAATATGACTCTAAATTTCATCTAAAAGAAGAAATAAATGTATGTAATATATATTTATATTATTACCTATTATATATTATTATAATATACATATATATGTAATAAATGGCAGAGCAATGAGAATAACATCGTGTGATTAGATATGAGAATTAATGAGAAACAATTTAAATGCTACGGTCTACAAAATTTGACAACAAATGTAATAAAATATTTAGCCCCCCAAATAGATTCTAGCGTATGAATGTCTTTAATATTTAAGAGAAGCTTGACTGATAAAGAAATGGGGGACTTTTCATTGGATTTTCATGATGCCACGTACCAAAGTAAATTCCAAGATACAGCAAAGTTTTAAATGTTTAGAGTAAAACCACACACACACACACACAAACTAATAATGATCTTAGACAAATTAACTAATCTGGGGGGGTAGAGAAAAACTTAGAAGTCATAAAAGCAATGAAAAAACTCAGAAAGAAACATTTAAGTCACTACAAATTAAAGCTCAGAAAAAAAAATCAGTCATTATTAAAAGGCTAGTGACAAACTGGAAATATGTTTATAACAAAAAACTGATAAGCCAAAGGAAAACATGATAGTTGTAACCAGTAATGAGCTCTGACAAATTAAAAATAAAAATCACTAATACCTCAACAGGAAAATGGCAAATGTCATAAGTGAGTAAGTCACAGAAGAAATGCAAATAGGCATTAAACATGTAAAAATTTTCAGGTTTATTAACAATCAAAAAATACAAATTAAGATAATGAAATCCTATTTCAGATTGGCAAAGGTATTTTTCTAAAAAAAAAGGATGATACTCGGTGCTGCTACGGATGCGTTAGACAGTGTCCGGCATCGCTGGTGATAATGTGAGCTATTATGCTTCTAGGGGGTAGTCTGATACCAGGTCTTTCAAAGTTTTTGTATCTTCTGACTTGGAAATTCTACTGCTAGAAAATGAACCTAATAAAGTTAGCACATGTGGACCAGATTTATGTACAAAAAAGTTAATTGTTTATTATTCATAATAGCGTAAAATTAGGGAAGAAAGTGCTTGGATGTTAAATACTAGGAAATAAATTGTATCAGTGTAGGTACTTCCATACAATGGACTCATACAAATATTAACATCATATGTTCATAGAACATTTAATTACACTGGAAAATGCTTTCAGCATATTGGAACATACATATAGTATGACCTAAATTTTGATAAGATTTGGAAATTATGCACCACTTACATTTTCTCCTTTGTACTTTTTCTGTCCACGGTTGAATTTCTTTCAAGAATGAGCACATATTCATCAGCAATTAAATAAGCATCATTCAAAAAATAAATATTTTTTCTCAAGAAACAAAGGCGCTCCCTTTGAGGGACTTGAGCCTATTTGTCTAATTTAAGAAAAAAAAAAATCCTGTTTCTTTAAATTCAAGCTCTGTGTTGGGCCGCCCCTGGGAGGTTGGGCTGAATTTTCCCCATTAAGCAGTTTCCTAAGGAGAAACCACCTGATCAAGCACTCACTGCACCAATTTCTTCAGATTTTTAATTTCAAAACATTTCACTTGGCAGAGGGAGAGCAGGGAGCCCTGTCAGTGACTGCTGGTATTTGGCAATGACAGTGGAAACACAGGAAGGAGCGGAGCTTCAGAGCAAGCCAGCACACTTTAATCAGCTTCGAGTCGTGGAAGAGCCAAGATTTACAAGGGCCTCCCACCCCTAGGTATAGACAAAGTGACATCCAGTGTAGCTGCAAAGTTTTATGGCCATGTTATCACTCAGGGAACAGAGACACAAATGCAGAGGGATTGGAAGGAGAGAACATAATGTTTTCACACACTAAGCTTAATTTCAATATCGTTTCATGCTCCTGGGGCGTCCTTACTAATGACTGTAAAACTCCATTGTTTCAAAAATCAGTAGTTCCCAAGGAAAACTGCACATTTGATGACTCTGGTGTCATGGGATGGTATACTGGTGGACTCACCTCACACCAGGGCACGCTTAAGCTGGCCCCAATTTCGGGGAAAAGATCTGCAGAAAATGACAAAGGATGAAAGAAAACTTTTGTTTGTTTGTTTTGCACTTGGCACCAACTGAATTTTAAAAAAGAAAAGAAAAAGAAAGAAAAGCATAATGCCAAGAATATTCTAACGAGTCATGCCTGTAATTTCACAGTCGCTCTAGGGTACTTGTAACTTACATGACCAGTGTGTGTGAGATCGGGTGGGGGACACATGCAGCTTTTGAACTTGACAGCATTGCACAGTTAATGTCTCCATAACCAACCCCCCCCATTTGTGAACAATTTCTTCTTGTATTATATATTGTATCTACAGCTGCGCTATGTTCAGTGGCCAATAAAACCATCCATTTGTGTAATCTCGGGGCAAAAAGCATCACAAAGAGAAGCAATGGGACTGGGAAAATGATCCATCTTCATTTATGCATTTAAAATTTTTCTCACTGTGATAGCCTGGTGAGGTGGATATCTTCTTGTGAAAACCACAGAGAGCCAGCTGCCTCTTCCTAGTCCAACAAACATCAGTAGAGACAATAACATTAAGGATTCATAATCCCACATAGAAGTACACCACATTATCCTAACTAAATTTTCTCCTTTTGCATCCCCAAGACTTATTAATACACGGGATAAAAAGCTATGGGAGCTCTCGCTTGCACAGTGTGTATGATGGATATCATATTCCAGCTGTTCAGTTTGGAAGCCCTTGTCCCAGATTCATCAAGTTCTAGTGGAAATAAACAGAATGTGTGTATCTGATTCTCACAGTTCATCTGAGCACGCGCTCTTCCTTTCTCCTCTCTTACATGCCAGAAATACTACCTGAATCACAAATGTTCTCCATTTTTCTCTTTGCAGTTTCATCTCAGCCGAGTCGGGGTTTTGCCACCAGACTATGATAAATAACTCCAACATCTGAAGCCCTTTCCTGGGGAAGATACACTGATTTTAGCCACATTATTATGCCGTCTCCTTGGCTCTTCCTTCTCCATTACAAGGCCTCTACACACCATCTTCAGGACTAGGGGCTTCTCCCTATCAGCTCTCAACCCTCTCTTGACATTTTCTCCCTGGACTTTAACTACTATCTACGTGTTGATGACTTTCAAATAATTGTTGCTTTTCCAGACTTCTCCTTTGAGGTGCAGACTTTGTATCTAACTGACTATTTGACGTCTGCATATGTACATCCATTAGGCATCTCAAATTTAACATGGCTGGGATCGAACCATTGATTTCTAGGCTCCCCTGCTCCTTTGTTATTTGGGTTTTTGCCATCACCACAGTAAATGCATCTGAACCATTCCCTAATTACACAGATCTGGGTGTGGACTTTCATTTCTTTCTTTCTTTTCTTTTTTCTTTTTTACATTCTTGAGGAATTTTTAATACCACGACATAACAGAGCCATTCTCTCTCCTTCAAGAAAAACTACCTTCTTTTAAGGATATTTTCACAGAGGTCAATTCAGCTATTAACTTTTCAGTTAGAAATATGTTGTGTTAAATAAATATGGCAACAGTAATACTAATGCTACTAATAGTATAAATTTAAATGCATGGAATTATTCAGTTCCAATGCAAAAAAACAAACAAATAGACAAATTAGAACACCAGGTGCACCGCCAGTACACAGAAGAACAGGTAAGTTTTCAATTTGTCTAGGGCTAGAGGCTCCAGATTGCCCTGGGAGCAAGTTTTTTGTGACTGAGTTATTCTATCATGTAAATTGAGTTATCTATAGTGGAGTTCTGTGATTAGATTTCCATGTGGAGTCCTTCGTTCAAAATGTAAAGTTTTATGTCTCCTGATGTCACTGAGAGATATTTTACAGTAGAAGAGTTCAAGACATTTTTGTGACTACCCTTAAAATAAGGAGGTTGGCTGTACCGTCTAGTTCTTTCCAACACTAATGCTTTAGCCCATCTTCTATACCTAATGTGCTGGATTAATTCTCTTAGTTTTTCCTTTCAAGAGGATGTTTTATTTAACCTTCATTCCTGAAGGATATTTTAATTGGATACAGAATTCTGACTTGACAGTTTTTTTCCCCAGCACTTTAAAGGCATTCTTTCACTGCAGTCTGACCTACGTTGTTTCTGATCAGCCCTCCCCTGCATGCAGTGTGTCGCTTTTCTCTGGATGCTTTCAGGATTTGCCTCTCTGTCTTTGATTCTTAGCAATTTCGTTCTGTTTCAGGGTGTGGTTTATTTTGAGCTTGTCTTGATTAGAATTTGCTGAGCTTCTTGGATCTTAAATGTATGTTGTTTATCAAACTGGGGACTTTTTCACCATTATTTCTTCATTATTGTTTTGTTTTTTTGGCACCAATCTCTCTTCTCCTGGGATTTTAATTACACACAACTGTTAACTCTTTTGCCAGGTAATCAGCACTGCACATAAAGCTTGTGATAGCCAACTTCTATGTAACAACAGTTCAGGTTTCTTTTTGCATTACTCAGTCATATGGCCTATTCTTTGGGGTAACTCTATGATTGATCCTTTGAGAGGTTTTATCAAATATCTAACAACCGCAGAGATTCCTTGATAAACATTACATATATAATTCTTAATTTTACAAATAATAAATACAAAGAACGGGAATATACAGGCTTCCTATTTCTGTAGCGACTTTTATGAAAGGAAGTTGACACGCTTAAAGTCTTATTCCCACATGTGAATTTTAATATTCTGATCTTTAACATCAAATAAACCCTGAGGTTTTGGTTCTTGATTTTTTTTTTTTTTAACTGCAGCCTGGTGGTCTGTCTGTGATCAACTTTATGTGTGAGGAAAAAATAAAATTTTATTTGCTGTTTGCAGACTAAATAATTCTTTTAAAGAAGAAAGTTTATTGATGTTGGAAGCAACACGATGCCTCTTGGGGTGACGGATGACCTGGCTGAAAGCACCTTCTGCTTTCTCATCTTTCTTCACATTCTTTTAATTAAGAAGCTTGCTGATTAAAGGTTCACTATCAGGCACATTTCCTAGTCTTGGCAAGATAAGATTATTTTAAGAAATCCGACAGGCTCAAGATGTCATGTTAAATATGAGAGCCTCCTCTCTCATATTTCCTCCTTCAGGTAGCATGTTAAAACCTTTGTTCCTTCACACTGTTCCCTTACTGTGACCCAGCGGCATGGTAACCCTACCTCTGTCTGTTTCCTGATAATATAAATGTGTATTTCCCACTGTAGGAATGCCGTAATTACTTGGATGGTATTGTTGTATCACTGAGCTTGTCATGGGAGAATTCTGTTCCCAGAAAGACAAGACCTGAATTTCTCCCTGAATTCCGATAATGCCTCCTGTCAGTCACCAGAGGCTTGCAAGTCGCCTTGTGGGGGAGGGTGTGTCTCTCGGACCAGAAAATGAACTCCATAAAGATCTTGTTTTTGCTACCATCAGGGACCCCCCGGGGAGATCATTTCCAATCTTATTGGTTGTAAAGAGTTTCCTTTGTTTAGCAGCAAACTGGAAGTTAAAGAGCAAGGAAGGAGGAAGTTCCTAAAACTTTATAAGGGCTCTTTGGAGTAAAGGTGTGGTAGCTGTGTCGCCCAAGTGGCATTTAACAGGGCAGGGTCTTCCCACGGAGCAAATTAGCCACGGCAGGATCAGAAACTGACTTATAAGCTTGAATTTTTTTTACATTTTCATCTTGTTTCCCTGCTGTCTAAGTGTTCCACGAATTCCTTTGCAAGTTGAGGGCTAACGGCGCTATGTTGAAATACCCAAGGAAGGAGCGTTTATCCACACTTCTGTTAGAATGCGAAAGCGAGAGGAAGGCATCTGCATCTCAGCTGAGATCACAGGGGTAATTCAGGGGAGAACCCCAAAAGGAGATGACGTTAAGAAGGACCCTTCTGGCATCACTTGATTGAACCACAATCCATACACGGAGATTACCTTTTCAATAGTAAAGCCTTTTTAAAGGGCTTTTTTTCCTGTGACTTTTTAAAACAATCTTTTAAAAAATTTTATTTGCTTTTATTAAAGTGTAGTTGATTTACCATGTTGTGTTAGTTTCTGGTGAAAGTGTAGTGATTTCGTTACACATATATATTCTTTTTCCTTATAGGTTATTACAAGATATTGAATGTTGTTCCCTGAGCTATTCAGAAGGACCTTGCCGTTCTTCTGTGTTACATATAGCAGTTTGTGTCTGCTAACCCCAAGCTCCTAATTTATCCTTTCCCCTTTGGAAACCAGAACTTTGTTTTCTATGTCTATGAGTCTCTTTCTATTCTGTAGATAAGTTCATTGGTATATTGCTTTAGAGTTCACATATAAGTGATGTCGTACGATATTTTTTCTGTGATTTTTAAGAAGGAAACAAGTTCTCTCATGCCGTCCCTACCTGGCGTGGTCCCTGAAGCTTCAGCTCCCACAGAACTGATTCATTATTGCATTAATAACTGCCTCAGATTGTTTTCTACTTTTTAAAAGGATGATTCTAAATAGAACTGTATGCTCTTTGAAGTTAGCGGTGTGAGTTAAAATTCACTATTTTTTTACAAAAATTATAACATACTCTGGAGTGTGAGATACATATTCCATACTTTCAAAATGTAGATTGCAACCTAGACTTTAAAATTATGTTTAATATTTAACAGTGCAAGTTGTGTCATATTCAACAAACTAGAAACCTCTGTCCCCAATTCTTTTGTGAAATACAATGTCATATTATATATTATTATTATCAAATTCAAATCGCTGTGGAGGAAACAGAAAGAACAGAAGACCCAAGTTTCAGTCCCGGCTTTGCCTCTGACTAGAAGCACTGCCCTAGTCTGGGAGTCTCTCTTAAGTCTTTGTTTAATCATTAGATAGGGAAATAAAGACTTTTGCTTAAAGTTACAGCAATTCATTAAACTTATATATGTGAAAGCTGCTTACAGTGGCAGTAGGATTAGCAGCGTTGTGTTAATCACCCCAGGATCTAGACAAGCTCTGTTGCAGATTTAGCTGGAGAAGGTGTTCTTTAATAGGAGGGCACAAAGCCTTCCAAGTTAAATACTGAGCTTTATAAAAGGAAGCAATACAATACTGCTTAGATGTATCTTGTAAACTGGAATATTCATAGTTAGTCATTTACCTCAAATGACTGAAAGAAGATATTCAAGAGCCTCCCCAATTACAAATTATGAAAGTCAAGTAATTTTTCTCCTTCCTTTAAGATAATAGTGCCATTCGATGGAAGAAAATATATCGGTGATTTAGTGATAAATAAGCAAGAAAGCTAAGGATAAACACCCACCCACGTAACAAAGAAGAACAAATCTGCCTCCATATTAGATCTGTTCCTTTAGCCCTAACCCTGTGCTCAGTTTCCATGCTTAGTCATGCTGATTCTGCACTTTTAGTAAAAGAATGTTGCCTAGAGCCTGAAAAATACAAGATAACCCATTCTCAAGGCTTTGACCTTTAAGGGTATAACCCTTTCCCATTCACACAGAGATTTAAAAGTTGCAGAACAGAGAACAGCATGTGTCTTGAGGGAGGGTTACAGAAACACCGTGACCTGACCTACGCGGACAGCTGCAAGAACAAAGGACATCGACACCAAAAAGTTGCAACAACCAGCACACCCCTTCCCTTTTTTAGAATGAAAAGAGCCTGAATTCTGACTTGGGGAAGATGGTTCTCAAGCACATTAATCCCCCATCCTGCTTGCTTTCCAAATAAACTTGTTATTCCTTGCCTCAACACCTCGTCTCCCAATTTACTGGCCTGCAGTGAGCAGAATGAGTTTGGACTGGACCCCCCACATACCCCCCCCCCACACACACACACTAGCTCTAAACTGTGACTGGAAATGTTCTTGCTCCTGTATTGCATCAATTCTAGTCAACCTACTATGTCAGGTCTTCAGCTTTTTGCTCAGAGTTCACTAGTGTGCAGACTTGCCTGCCATGAAGCTTCCTTTCTTAAGCTAAAACTGAATCTTGAAAACACTGTTAGTGTGTTTAAAGTCCGGCCAATTCACATGCAGAAGTACTAGTGTGCTTTTCAAGACCATAGCTTCCAAACATCCAAGCAACTGAAATCTTCAGTGTTCTTTTACTTAACCTACACGCTGCTTCAAACGCTGCCGTTTATAAAGCAATAATGAAAATAACAAGTCTATAAACTTGCGCTTAACGGCAGGGGTTTTGCACTTCCAGGTCTTCAGACCTGTATTTATGCAGTGATTTATATTGAGGGGAATTAAGGAAACAGGATAAAAAGGGGGAGAAGAGGAGGGAACACTCAAAGGCGCCCTGTATGTGTGTGTTATGTGTTGTCATGGAAAAGACACAGCAGGAGGAATGAGAAGAATCAGGGAAAAGAAACTCAGAGACCTTTGGCCAGGAAGCCCCTTGTCTGTGGCACAACAAAAACAAACAAAAGAAAACACAACACAACCCCTCCCCCTACAAAAAACATGTGATGTCTGTAAATACGCTGAAAACCCTAGAGCCATGTGGGGCGAGAGAAGCCGCTTACGCAACGGCCCCTGCAGTTATTTTTACATACATGGGGGGGAGTCAGCGCTGTCTGCCTTTTGGAAGCGGGCGACGGTGCATATTTTGAATCTGCAAGCAGTTTGGATCTAAGGTACACATTTTGGGTGGTGTCCAAGGGAGAGGGGTTAAATGGAGGTTATTGGGAAGGGAATGGCAATACCACTGCATTAAACGATCTTCTTCTTTATTTAAAGGTAAAGGGCCTAAAAACTGATGCACTCGGTGACTTCATGTATCTTCACAACTGTTTCGTTCTTGGACCTTGAAGCCACCACACTAGCTTTCTATGCTCCATGTTTTCTTCACTGACACAAGGACACAAGAGTGTCCTAAAAGAGAGGCCAAGGAAGAAAGTATCTCAAATCTACTGTCCAGATCCCAAGTCCATCTTGTGAGCGGTCTTACCTTCCAATGTCTTACTTATCGGAATAACGTTAAGGTGTCTTCCTTGTCCAGACAGTGACGCTGATGTCAACAGCAAAGCCAAATAACTGCTTCGCGTGGTTTTCTTGCTGAGCACAGAATTGGCCATTCTTTTAGTATTGCCTCTCAGTCTTATCATTTAAGTTCTTTGTGAGCAAAATAACAAGTTCTTAGTCTACTTTCTAAGGACTCCTTGTTTCAGGAAGATGCCTTTATTATTGTCATTATTTACCTAAATATGTTGAGACACATAAAGTATTCATGTGACTTTGAAATCTTCCTCCATTAAGTTTACAGGATTCAGGTAAAAGCTGGTATTCTTGTCCTTGAGTGGTTTTCTATGATCTGGAAAAGTCTTCCTACCGGTGGGACCTCATCAAGGTCTTCCGAGTGCTTCTTTACTGGCTCTTACCACGGGAGCAGGCCCTGCTCACCATCAGTGCTCGGGGAGCAACACTGCAATTCCAAGTTGGCTAGAATAAAAAACTGAAAACCCCGCTCCCTAATGCTTGACTCTTGATGTCTTGGCAAATAAGCTGTGATTCCCAGGTTGAGCATCTTGCAGAGGTCATTATTCAGGAGGTTTTCATTCCTTTCCTGAAACATTCTGATACTTGAAAAGATCTTGCCTGGCAAAATGTCCCAGATTTCAGCCCTGGATGTGACATTTATTATGATGGGCAAGTCATTTCTCTGAGTCTCACTAATTTCCCTCCCCTGTGAAATTATCTGACCCAATCACTCAAGGTTTCTCTAAGGAAGACATACAATAATACTAACAGCAATAAAGACCCTCACGTGTGACATTAATGTGAGGTACTATTATTCTTTCCAATGTTTTAAGTGCAAATCTACAAATTGCTTACAGTTCCATGGGGATATTCAAATAACTGTTAGATCATAGAAGTAAAATCTTTGGGGTTAAAAATAATAACAAAAGAGCCAAGGAAAAGGCATACCCTTCTCTGGAACAGTTTTGTTTTCTTATGATCATCCTTCCACACTCTGACTTGTTAAACAATGTTCCCATCCACATTTGTATAATGCTCCTGCAGTATAAGGTAATTCTTCATCAAAAGCAAGGCAGATATAAACACTTCCTTCCACTCGAATTACCTAACAGCATAACTCTCTGTGCTTCACTATTCCACTGGGAAGCAATTATAAATTTAGTTGGGGCCAGGGAACACTTTATCAAAAACAACATAAAAGAATTACATGAAGAAATATTTGTTGAGTGTTTCTGTGTTTGTTAAACATCTGAAAATCTTATTTATGCCTTTTGGGAAATATCTATTAATGAAAAAGTAATTTGTCTATTTATACAATATAGACTATCATGTGTTAAGCCAATAAATTTATAATGATTAGGCTGAAGGTAAAAAATCTAAACACAAAGTCCTCTTCCACCGTTATATTGCACATTCAGAAATGTCAGGATTGGCGAAGTCTAGAAGTTGGAAGACACAATTAATAAAAATGCTTTGATTCAATTGTGTAGCTTCCCCCATCATGTTTCCTCATTACATTCCTCTTAAAAAATTTACTAGTGGCAATTTTCCTAAATATTGAAAATGGGAAATACTAGTGGCTGACAAGACCACTTCAAAGAATGTGTTGGCATTGCCATCATCATCACAGTAGAGTGGCTTACACAGTCCTTCTGCGTGAGGGATATGCGTCATATTTTTGGCTTCTGCCCAACAATAACAAAGTGGTTATGCATAGAGGTTTTCAAAGAATGAAGAAAGGAAGGAAGAAAGAGAGGAAGGGCGGAATGAAGAAAAGAAGGAAGGAAGGAAGGAAGGAAGGAAGGACGGAAGGACAGACCACCACTGCCTAAACTATTGGGTGACTTGGTTCAGCCATAAAATTTCCACTTAGTGCTAAAACCGAAAACTTTTCTCTAATATTCATGCAGAGAGGAGGTAATGCCTTCTCTGTGAATTCAATACATCAGATAGACACTAGCCTGATTTTGGGACCCCTACACCAAAACAAAACAACAAACCCAAGAAACATGCTGTTGATCTGCTCCTCCCCTGGACAACTAAATGTCACAGATGATTTGTAGAGCTTAGATTTGATACGAATTTTTCCTGGTGAATAGTAGGCAAATGAGTTAAACTGTATGGTAAATAAGGATACATGATGTAGCGAACGCAGCATGTCCTGCCAGCAAGAATCAGAAATACTCAGCACTGTGAACAGGACAGAAACTCTGAATGTTCACTCCTGCTTGTGCCAGCCACTTCGGGACAGACTGGCCTTCAGTGTTTGCCTAATAGACACAAGTGATCTTGAAAAAATTGAGAAAAGGCAAACAGAAATTCAGCATTTGCTTTTGAACACTTGAAAAAACATCTTGAGGGCAATAACTACATTAGTTTATGACAACGAAGCTCTTTATGCGTCGTGGCAAAAACTTCAGTAAAGTGAACTGTTCCTTCATGACTATTCCTGGCCTCTGGTGAAATGGTTTGTTTATCCATTTAAGTTCTGCAGAAAACAGCACCTCCCTTCCAGGTATGGTGATTAAGAAGATGATATTAAACTGTTAATTGGATCAATCTCCACCGTTGCGTCCACATAATTAATATGTTTGTTACAAGACTAAAACGATCTGACATTCTTCTAGGAAGAGACAAAAGTTCTAACAAAATTTTGATATTTTAAGTGAAAACTGTAGTAGGTATTTCCTATGACCCTGAAGCTATGGAAGTAAAATGAGCCCCAGAAAGCACTGTTATCATAACAGAATCAATTCTCTGTCTGTCCTGGTGATCTCTAGAATTATTCCCTCTTACATGATTGCATGGTCTGCAACACTAGACTATCAAAAGTACTAGCATGAGGCTTAAAACAGAAAACAGCTTACACTATTACTAATATTTTTTGTTTCCTTGGCATTTATTATTGAACCTTGGGGTTACAGTCTTTTAGGCTATGTTTCTCTAAAATCCCTTAAAAAAAAAATCCTAGGAGGGTAGAAAGACGACTTGGAGTCTTCAGGTCTCAAAAAAAGAGAATATAGATTATGTGTACATATAGAGTTGTTCATCATTCTGAGTATCCAAATATCCCCTGTAGTAGTCTGACTGTCTTAAAAGATGTGAGGGACAGCAATATATATTTTTGTCTCCACAGAATCCACCTGCTGACTCATGGGAATTTGTAGGAGAGGTGAGTCTTCTCTGTTTATCAAGCCTTGGCGCTCCAGCCGGCCAAGAGAAGGACCAGAGGAAGATGAGGGAGGAATCAGGGCTCTACATAGGCATATTCAGTTCAGGTCAACGTTACTTGAATGTTTAACGTGTGAGGGTTCCTATCCCAGCACTGGGACGGAAGCGGATACCCTGAAGAAACAGGACAACTTAAGGAACTTTCAATTAGGAAGGAAAGAAATGACATTTAGGGAAAAACATAAAATATGATCAGAATATGATCAACATAAAGTTTTTACTGGTCTGAATACATGGAGATGGTGAAGCTGGTTTCTGTTGGCTTGGTCAGGCAGATTCTGGAAAGCTTCCTAGAGGAGCTGATATCCAGTTTGCCCTTGAAATGCAGGGGATTTTGAGGGGGCAAGATTGTGGGGAAGGGGGTTTCATATAAGAAACAGGACTGCAGAGGCCTAGAGATAGAAGTGTTAAATGTGTATTTCAGAAAAAGGAAATATCCAAGCATTGAAAGGGTTATATTAGGTAGAACTCTCTAGAATCAAACCAGATGTGCTCTGTACACCTTAAGTACCTGGAACATTTTTGCTTAAACTAAAAGCCAAAAAAAAAAAAAAAAAATCCCAGAAATCCTATGAGTTTTATTTTTAGATCAACTTTTTCATTTCCATGATAATATCTGAGGTGATGAAAATATTCTAAAATTAGATTACAGCAATGATTGCAGAACTCTGTAAACATGATAAAAACCACTGAATTGGGCACTTTAAATGGGTGGATGTTATGGTATGTAAATTATATTTTAATGAAGATGTTAAAGTTTATTTTACCCAGTTTAAAGAGGGAAAAATGTTTTAAAATAATGAAATAAGGCTTTCATTACTTAACTCAATGTTTGTCATACTATAGTCTGCTGACCACTATGAAGTTCTTAGCTATATTTTAAGGGATGCCCAAGAATTCCTTTAAAAGGAGTCTTAGCTTATTCCTAGGATATTCAGGCATAAGATGGCAATTAAGAGACGGAAAGGAGCGTTTTAAAAGTAGGATATACACGTTAAAAGAAATTGTCAACAGGAACAATTTGGTTTGCATGTTAAAAATTCCTCTGGTAATACATGACACAAAGAAGTGGTATGAGTTGAACCAGTGCACATATGGCAGATACCAGTATCTCCATCCCTGATTGGATTGTGGCTGTTTTCCCATGTAGACTGCCCGGAGTTTGAAACCTGCTCCCTCTTGATCAAGGGTAGTTACTTTCCTATACTTAGATTCTCTTGTCTTTCCCTTTAGACTTTGCAGTGTCTAAAGCATTCTACAATTTAAAAAAACCAAAACCTGAAAGTTTAGTTTAAAATTTCATTCTTTGTTTATAAAAAGACGACTTACTGACATATCTCACTTCATCCTAATGACAAAAATAAGCTTATTGCTCACAATTTTCTATGCGACTGAGATAATTAGAAGAGACCTGGAAAGGAATCCCAGCCAAATATGAACAACCAAAGGTTGGAAGGCAATCTAGAAGGAGCCAACTTTTGGAGAGGGCAGACTTTATTTATTTGATAAATCATGAAATATTTACCAATAAAACCCAGAAACATAATTTTCATAGCAAGAAATTAAAAGTAACTAAGCTTCTAAAGCAAAGGGATGGATGAGTCATAGATCAAGCTGGTGACAGGTTGTTGAGTGACAATGAGAGCTTTCCCAACAGCTTGCCTGAGAAGAAGCCAAGGGACCAGCCGCGAAACTAGGAACTAAATGTAGATGGCGGTGCGTGTCACTTGGAGCGCCGCATTGTGCTCTCGCTGCCAAACGTACAGCAGGAACAGTCACAGCAGCTTAGCTGTGTTTTAGGACCTAATCAAGGCATAAACCACAACTGCTGCTGTTGGCGGTGACAATGGAAACCACACTGCATTTTAATTGGAAAGGAGGAAATGTGGACCAAGAGAAACAACCAACCAAATCTCATTGGAGAAACAAAGTGTGACCGGGTTCTGCCACCAAAGTAAGCAATGTGCATGTTTCCTCCAATCTTGAAAGATATCCGTCAGGATGGACCAGGAGACGTGCTGTAAATACGCTGGCCTATATGTTCCTACAACACTGATGCTGTCTATGATTTTCTTTCCTCCCTGGATGAAGATACATCATAAGCCCATTATGCAGCAGACAGATTGTCATGGTTCAAACACCTGTTTGTGAGCATAGCATGAACTGCTGGTTTTGTCTGTTTCATATCCTTTCTGCAGAATGGATATTCCTGAACAGTATGAAGTGGTGGCTTGTGAAGGATTTTAAATGGTGCATGATGTATTTTCCTTTCAAAGAGGAGTTTTATAGGTGCTTTTTTCTTAATTGTGAAAATAGCATGTATTCAGTATGAAAATTAATAGGAAATGTATAAAAGCACAAAGAAGATCAAAGGAAGTTATGACCATTTTGACAATTTTACGTATGTCTCTGTAACTTTTGACTTCACTTTAAAGTCTTCCATGGGTCACTTTTGCACCAGTTCTTATTGAATTACCGGGAACTGTTCACACAGTACGTGAGATACTAACACAGTATGAGTCAATTTCTTTCCTATTTATCCAGTCGTAGGGCTTCCTATTGGCTACATCTGTCATGTTCCAACCATACTGAACTCTTTCCTGTGCTCCCAAATAGCATAACATTTTATCCTCTGTTTGAAATGTCCTTTCCTCTCGTGGCCAATTTGTCCTGGAACTACTCTTCACCTTAAACACCTAGCTCAGTCACCTACATTGTGAGATCGTCAATGGCCCTTTCAAATGGATTAATACTATTTTTGTTTAAGCTACCACAGTACTATCCAGCAAGTAGCTCTATTATTCCACTGTCTTACTGTACTGCTGTTATATTTTCACTTATTTATCTTCCTTATTGGACTACAAGGAAAGAGACACTGTTTCATCTTTTTCATTTGCACCTAAGAAAAGTGTGTACTTCCTAAAAGATGGTCAATTAAAAAGTGGTGAATAAGTGAATGGATGGATAAATAAAGTTACTTCATCTGAATCTCAGTTTTCTCATCAGAGTAATAACAACCACATATGTTTGTTTTGAGAATTGAATGAACCAACATATAAATTGCTTGACATGGGAACCACAGTAATAGCTATTTATTTGCTCCCTTCATTCCTAAGGAAATATTAATTAAATTCTAAGAATTGTTTTTTAATGCTCTTTGACCTACCAATATGTGAGTGTTGAGTCAAACAAGTGATTTCTCTGAACAAGTAGTAATGCTATGGTGACATTAATTTATCCAAGCTTTGTGACTGCTAAAAGCCCAAAGAACACCCTATAGAAGTTAAATAAGTAAAAGGAACAAAGAATAATAGGCTTGGTTGTATTTTGATAGTATTTTAGTCTCATTAAAACCTATACAAATGCAAGTAATGTTGGACACCTTGTGTTTCTCAAATAACACTATAATGTGAAAAAGTGTTTGACTTTCATTCTTCCTGGTAAAGAACATTATAATTCCAAAGGAAAAAAAAAAGGACATTGTTTAATGCTTTACATGAAATTTCATTTCCCACTACATAATTATTAAAAGCTAAGTAGCTTCTGCATTATTAATAAGAATAAATAATAATATGGCAATTAAATAACTATCATTAATGACTTCATTAATATGTTAGTAGTTGGCTGTTTTATCAAGAAGAGAAAGAAATTAGAGTAAGATTGTCAGAAAATTCAGTAAATAATAAAACAGAAAGCTGTGTATTGTGTCTCAGTTAATTACAAATATGTCTGATTTTTAGGGGTCACTTAAGAAGAAATTTGCATACTAAGAACAGAAGTAGTTCAAAGCTAATAGGTGCTTTGTGACAAACAAAACTCTCTCATGTCTCTTTGAGTTTAAGTTTGTTTACTGTTAGAAAAACTTGATTTCCTGTGTCTGAGGAAAATAAGCTTATAAAAAAGATGAAAAGACCGCTATATAGCACTCCAGTAAAGGGAGGCTACCAAATTAAGTGTTAATGAATCAAAAACATATGGATTACACTTCACTTCAAATAGAAATGATTTTAGAATCAAGGGGGAAAGTACTCAGCAAAATGTAAATAAGTCTTTGTCAATCTTAAAACACAAACATTTGAGGCATCTTCAGAAACCTCTAGTTACTACTTTCTTTAATCATTATCTATCATTTTCATTTTATAGAAGAGCTCAATCTCTCCCCGTCCAAATGACCTTTCAAAAGTTTAACAATACATTGGGTAAGTTATAAACAAACATCCCAGAAGTTCAGAGATAAAGATCAAGGGAGAAATGTGTATCAATTAACCTAAACTACTATGCCATGCCATCACAGAACACTTCCCTCTGTTCCTCGTTTACCACGACTTAAAAGACCGAGCCAAAGAGAAATGTCAGCTATCATATACCTTTTTAGAATCATCCTCTTTTAAACACATAGATATTTTCTATTGCAGTGAAGATTTCTATTTTCAAATTAGTTAGATCAACATCCATCTGTCTATTGTGCAAGAATTGGAATTTATATGATCTTTGTAGTTCTGATTTCAGTCCACATGTATACAAAAGCCTTTAAAAGGTAACTGTCTTCATGCTTCTGTAAATTGGGAATTTGTTTAATGCAAGAAGAATGTAACCTTGGATATGGAGTTCAGAATATATATTTGGTTACTGAGCAGAAACCTCTTTATTTAAGACATTTTAGGCTGTATTGACTCAAGTCTCTAAGAAACACCCTTTACTTAAAAAAAAAAAAAAAAAGAATGTTCTTCAATGCAGCAATGTTTTTAGCACCTAGTCTACTGATTTCTCATCGAAGAACCATTCATTCACCTTCCTACATCGCTGCTCGTATCTCTCACTAAGGATTCTATTCTGGAGCCTAAGATGCTATGCTTGTGGAAGCCTGAATTCAGTGCCTGACACTTAGTGTAAAAAGCCTCTCGGTCAGTTGGAAGTGGGCGCCTCTGCAGGGAAGCCTGAGTGTGAAAGTCTGCTGAACGGCAGTCGGGGACCAGAAGAGCTGCATGTAGATGGCTTCAGTGCTCACTTTTTGCTCTTCTGCTGTCAGGAATTAAGATGCTCTTTGGCTCTGATTGAATCAGGCCCTGCTTCCCACCTCCTATAATCAATGCAGCCTGTTGGTGCCTGGTACCAACAAGATCCAAGGGTTCTGGTTTGGCAGTCACCACCAAGTCACCTACCATTTTGGATTCAGTTTGCTTCCTCATTCCCATTTCCATTCTCTCCCACATGCCGCTCCTAATGCCATACTTGGTTAGGTCCAATGTTGCTTGTTACTTAATCCTCACCTACTTTCAAGTCCCCGTCAAGCCTGTAAAATGCTCAAAGCCTTGGACCTGTCCCCCCACTGCAGGTCAGGATGATGAGCATTTGATGACACACAGCCACAACCCACAAGTGACTGTGGAATTGAATTGGACAGTTTGAGGATGCTGTGGATAATTTAGACCTTTCAGGAATAAACTTCTCTTAATGACAGAAAACTGGAGGGTGTATCAGAGTGCATTAAACTGTTGACTCTCTAAGAGGCAAAAGTATCCATTAGAGCTTTAAAATAGGAAATGTATAAAGTTCAGTGCAAAGGCACCCCAAATTCTCCATCGAATGAGTTACTTCTTTCTATTAAAACTTTCAGAGGTTTCCCACTGCTCCTCACTTCTGAGCACGTTTCTAGTCTTCCAGTCAATCTTACCTCTCCAGGCTGATCTGTCTCCTCCTTTGCAACCTTCTGCCCTTCGCTCCAGACAAAACAACTTGTTTTCAGTTTTCAGACTTGCTTGGTATTTCCTGTCACTATACCTCTACTCATTGTCTCCTTTTGCTCGGAGATATTAATAATAATTGGGTGGATAATATTAAATCCATAGGCTCATTATTTAATAGCAAAGATAGATTATGAATACAGACTTTTGCCTGGAAGTCTCTCGAGTGTCTCCACCCCAAGTCTCCATCAACCTGCTTCCATTTTTTCTGTTTGCTGCCACCTCGCAATTTGTGACCCACATCAAAGCTTGCCCCTCCCTCCCTAACTGTATCCTCCAAGTAGAGATGAGTGTCACTTCCGGGAAAACACGGCAATCACACACACCACGACACACGGCCCGCAGTCGGCTGTGTTGATAACAAGGCTTAGTTTCACCTCTTTATATAATTCATCAGTGAGTGTAGGTTCAGCTTCTCTTCATCATTTCCTTTTATTAAACATTATGAATCGTACGTAACCTTCCTGAAAGAATTTCATCAAGAATGAACTAAAGAACTCAAACAAGTGTTGTGTTCATTGCCCAGGTATACAGAAGTAGCGGATGAACAGCGGTTCTTATACAGGGATAAGAGAACAGGGTGTGTTTCTGTGTGTGTGTGTGTGTGTGTGATTCCTGTACACACACATTTAAACAAGAGATGGGCAGCTCCTTCTCAGAGCATCTTACACACTTCCATTCTGTAGCCATCAGCTAATAAAAACTATTCTAACTTAGAGCAACAAAAATATTAATCCTCATTCATTGCATTTGGTAGTTCTCAGATAATACAGACACTTGAGAAACAGACCTTCCGGCGTTTTTGCTTCCCAGTCACGCTGCGGGAATGGATCTCTAAATTTACACTCCATTGTCCTGCGATGCACAACCTTCCTGACTTTACATCTCTGCCTAACATCCTGCTATTTTTACGAGCTTCAATGGCCCATTTTAAAGTGGTAGTTTCTTTAAGAAAATAATTACAATGTAAACTACTCTTCAACAAATAGTAAGGCACATTTTGGAATTAAATTCCTAAGTATTGAAGCTTTGGTTCCCGATATATTTTAAACCATTATATAAGTTTAACCAGAGCCATTCAATCTATGTACCTAGAAATATCATTTCTTCTGTTGCTAATGAAGGTCCTACGGCACAAATTTATTAAAGGTATACGTTTGCATGGGATAATAATTGGGTCGATAATATTAAATTCATAGGCTCATTATTTAATTGCAAGGGCAGATTATGAATACAGCTTCTAAAATGTATTTTAATGAAAAACACTACATCCTGACCTAATCATATCAACCTTATGCTATCTAATTAAGGATGCAAAAAATCATTAGAGTTGCAAAATATTAGTTCCAGCTCCATCAGGCTGCGAGCTGCCCCTTCATGAATATATATTTTTTTTACTCCATGATAAATAGTTAATGAGGTAAAAATGACAAAATTTGCATGTAGGCAAATTAGTTTAATAGAAGGATGTCTTTTCTGACTACTGAAAGTGACCTTTTCCTTCTCAAAAAAATGGCTAAAATACTTTGGAATTATCATCAGGTTGTCTTTGCGCAAATGACAAATTGTATGTATGAACAATATAAAAATTACACAATGCAATAATCCTAAATTCTCATCATGCTCTAAATGTGTTCTATGCTTTAGCATTTATCAATTTAATAAAAGGAAATTAAGCATATTATAAAGTGTCCATTTATGTGGCAATTTTTAAACCAGAGCATAAAATTAGAAGCATGTGGTTAATAGCTAGCAGTGCGGCAAAGCTCTAGATCAAGCTTGTAACGCACAAGAATTCTAGACTACTTCCTTGAAATACTTGTATATTAAAATCTCTACCCCACTCTTCATTTAGTATTTTAGACTATAGGTGATTGTTCTCAATTCAACTGGTATAATATCTTGAAATTAGTACCTCAATTATTCAACAGGGCTACCTTGCTTCCCTACTGAAATAAACAAAGCAAGCAAACATAAAACAGATTAAAAAGAATAACATACAAATATTAGTCATAAGGAAGAGAAAGCCTTTGTGGTACAAACACCAGGTCATGAAGAGACGTGACAAACAAGTAAATGTCTACCCATTTAACTTTGGGAGTGTTTCTGTGTGCTTAACAAATGTAACCCCAACAGCAAGAAACAGGTGCCCCACAGATTTTCAAATGACCTGCACAGACATCTCTGAGTCTCATCACTGATGGATGCTGAGTCTATCCGTGTTGTGAAAGGGATGACAGCAGTTTACCTAGATGTATTAATTTCTGTTAATGGCCCAACAGAATCTAAGCCAAAATATTTTACTTAAGACACAAGTGCCTTTGATTAAATCGTTTACTTTGGTAACATTTAATCAAATTGTCTTTCCTATGATTGATTTGAATGTGTGCACACAGTCAGCATTATGGACTCGAACCTTGAGTGACACTCTCTTCTTGAGTTCTACACTTGTCCATCATGCTTTAGCTAAGCCATTTTACAAAGAAGGGAATAAATACTAATTTTTAAAAATTAAGGTATTTTGCAATCTCCTTTAATTTTCCTTCTAGCACGTAAGAATTAATTTCCCTCCTCCTTCCACCTCCCCTCCCCTCCTCTCCTTTCTTTCCTCCTTCTCTCCTCCCCTCCCCCATGTCTCCCTCTCTCTCTTCTGCCTTCCCTAGTGAAAACAAAAATAATAAATGATAAAATAATTCTGTTTTCCTCTGTACACTCTTGTTCAACTCAGATCATTTTGGTACATAACTTTGGATGGCTTCCAAATTCTTAAACATCCATGTTGTGAAACTTAATAGTGAAATAAAATGAACTCTATCTACCCCAGGCACTTTGAAATTATCCTAGAGAGAAAGTGCTCTTTGCTTAATTTTTAGGATCATTTTGGCCTTTTAAAAATCATGCTGTTAGTCAAGGATTTTTGAAGAAGAAACCAGAATGAATATACAATAAAGTAAAAATTGTTTTACTTCAAGTCAGGGCCAGTGGCCTTGAAGAAAATGTCTACGGTAATTTTAAACTAATGATCAAATTAACAGAATTCAAGACATATTGAGTGTTTTATTAGTAAACCCATGTGGATTTTTTTAAAAGCTGATGTTTAGCTTTCTACCAAGTAGAGAACAGGAAGAGGTAGATTTTATGTTTATTATATGAGCAAACTAAATATGTTCAATAATTCAACGACTCATGCACACATTCTTTTATGCATTGAACAAATAGACAATAAAAAGCGCTATATTGTGAAGCCTCTGTTAGGGATTGACGACACAAAGATGGAGAAGCTACTGGTTTATTCTACAAAAGGATTTTGTCTAAGAAAGGAAGACGCACACACGGACAGGTAATTTTTAGACTGTGTGTTAGATGCTGGGAGGATCCGGTAAAACAGGCAGTTTTGACAAAAAGAAGGTAGTCTTCTCTGGCAGGCTCCACAGAGAAAACACTCAAGTTGAGCCTGGAAGAATAATTAGTTTGCAGGTGGTACATGAAGAGTTGGGAGGATGCCCTTCCAAACAGATAAATGTATGGGAATGTGAAACAATATGACCTATTTAGAAAATTACCCATATTTTTATATGGCTTAGTCATATTTGGGTAGGAAGCATTTGGTATGAGGAATGCTGAGAAAGGGTAAGAGAGATGAGGCCACGGGAGATGTTGCCGCAGAGGCAGAGCAGAATCCGATCAGATGGCAAATACCCAATAGTATGAATTTTGGCTTGTGTGCTTCAGGCAGTGGAAAGGCTTTATGACAAGAGAGAATGAATTCCTCGACAGTGTGATGATACTGGCAACTGCAGCATGAGACTGAAGGTGGAGAAAGCCATTGGCAAGTCATGCTGCTCTTCAGAAGGTGAGTGTTGAGGTCCTAGACACATGTAGCAGCAAATGGAATAGAGGAACATAGATACTAAGGGAGAAAAAGAAAAGTCTAGAGAAACTCTGAGTTTTGGATCTTTGTGATTCAGCATACGTGAAAACAGAGATTATGGAAGTGTAAATGCCGGGGTGCTGGATTATATTAGTTTGCGACTCAGAAAGGAATAAACTAAGTAGCGAACCCTGGAAGATGCTAACACAAAAGAGGCCAGTGGAGCCAATGAGGAAGTGTGCAAAGGAGATTTCTACAGAAAGTGGGAAGTTAGTTAAGGGGACTAACAAAGGCATCAAAGGAGAAAATCAGAGGTAATATTCCCTTCCTCCTGTTCACTCAAAGTCACGTTAAAGCCAATAATCTTGTCATGCGTGGAAACACACTCTTTTATATTCTTCACAACCCTTGCTAATTTTACCCAATATATATACAGCAGGTATCAATACATATTTTTGTAAGCATATAGGAGTGCTAAACTATAAGAACCATCTGGTCACATCTCCTCATTTCAACTAATTTAAAAAAAAATCAATATACAATTGAGTTGCAAGATGTGCATAGTGGTGGCAATCAAATACAAGAGTAAATGGCTTCAAGACAATGTGACAAAATTTAACCACTTGCTTATATGCTAACAGATGGGTTTCTTTTGTGCAGTCAAAACACAAATCTACTTCAGACCAACTCACCTTCCTTCTCTCCCCATTGATTCCCCTCCATTGCTCAGCTCTTTTCACTATGTAACTTAGCTCCTGATTGGAAATCTCCAAATCATATGGTATAAAAAACTTGGTTTCTTCACTGTGGATGCGCTGAAATGCATCTAATATCCAAGAATCACTGTGCAATCTAAAAACAAAATCATCTGTTATCCGGTTTTCCCCTAAATAATGTTTACTTTTTTCCAAAAATGTAGATAATTTGTTCCTTTTATAAATTTCTATTTATTTAATTCACTATTCCCCTTTCCTTTTCAGAAATTACTTTACTAAGTTTCCATAAATGATTTAATAATTTTCTCTGATAAATATCATAATCCAACAACAACAGTCTGGGATTTTTGTATTTATCTCCAATAAGTCTACTGTGTCTGATTCTAAGCTACTGACTGTTGAAAAATGAGAATTATTTAGCCATTAATTTGTATCTGAATATCCAAATTTGTTCAAATGTGAGGGATTTGTCAAAGGAATTTAAATTTGCGTTTATTTGTCCTCAGTGTGTTGGTTTTAGCGCCCTGTCGTGGACACCCCATTGGACCAGCTCAGCCAGCACAGAGGTTTGCTTGATTGGCTGTTTTGCAGTGTGAGTAATAAATGGACCAATTTGCGAAGCACCTAACCTGATGAACTACTCATTTAATCTTTTCCCACTTTTCAAAACAGCTCCAAATATTAATTTAGAAAAGCACTGCTCTTCTTGTGATACTAGAAAAGTGACAACAAAGTACCTTTTGAAAAACATTAATACTTCATTAGTAATATTTAGATGAGAATTATAAACATTAATTAGGCCAATGCTTATAAAGCTTTTTTCCATTAATTACCTCGAAGTTCAGAGACAAGAAGATATGGATTCTGTTCCTAATGTATCAGTGTATTTGTTTCGATGTTTGCTTTTTGTAAAAGTTTGGGTAAAATTAAAACTCTGGGGAAACATCATAACTATCGTGTGACTTCGTGTACACTTGGCTCAACAGGTACCTGAAACTAGTTTAAGAAGGACAGAATGGTGCCACCAATAGTCTGTCTGTAGTCCCGATGGAGAATCCCAATGCCTCAATGTCAAAAAACTAACCCTTTGAGAGGTTAAGTTTTTACAAAATGTCCAAAATATAAAATTGGACTACCAGGATAGTTAAGGATTACATGGAAATGCTTCTCTGCACAAAACGGAGAATTGTAAGTATTTTATTTCAATGATCAGGATAATTAATTATCAGTTTGCTTTAAATAGGCTGGATAATAAAATTCAAATTTATTGCTTTCCTGTTTTTTTTTTCAAGTTATATTTTTTTGAACAAGACTTTGGGGTGGGGTGGGCAATGAGGTTTATTTATTTATTTTTCTTAATGGAGGTACTGGGGGTTTAACCCAGGACCTCATGCAAGCTAAGCATACACTCTACCACTGAGCTGTATCCTCCCCCTGCTTTCCTGTTACAATGGCAGTCGGTTCCACATTCATTATGCTATCTAGCCTTACCTTAATCCTATCATTTACATATTAACATATTATAATAAAAAGTGTTCATCTTAACTGTTTATAAGTAACAGACAGAGAATTTAAACTCAGAGCTAACTCCAAAGTTTACTTTATTCCATCATCAGACTCGTCAGTGAAAATAACTGACCCATGACATATCTTCATTTAAGATTCTCTATCTTGATTTTTTCCAAAAGAGTAAAATAGATTTTTTTGATCCTTCTAGCCAAATAAGATCTATGTTTCTTTTTCTTCCTCAACTATTTTGCATTCATTGCAGAGTGGAAATACAATCAGCTTCCTCATCCATGGGTTACACGTCTACATGTTCAACAAACCAGGGATTGAAAACATTTGGGAAAAAAAGTTTCAGAAAATTCCAAAAGTGAAGCTTGAATTTTCTGTGTGTAGGTAACTATTTACATAGCATTCACATTGTATTAGGCATTATAAGTGATCTACAGATGATTCTTAGTACAGCTGACCCTTGAACAACATAGATTTGAACTGTTAAGATTCACTTACACACGGATTTTTTTCAATAAATATACAGCCGCCCTTCAGATTCTTGGATTCTGCATCCACACGATCAGACCATGTACCACAAACTTAATACACAATCCACACTCTACAGTTCATTGAATCCTAGGATGTGGAACCCCAGAATATACAAGTCCACCGATGGGACTTGAGCATCCTTAGGGTTGGGTATCCACAGGGGTCCTGAAACCAATCCTCCACAGATACTGAGGAATGACTGTAAAAGCAAAACTGCCACCCAGAGTCCCGGATGGCCCAAGACGGGCCATATGGCTTGGTGCCATCTTGAAATACAACCACTGCTCTCACTGTGTTGTGAGAGTCTAGGTCGGCCATTTGAATGATTTGCTAGTTGTCTTGTTAAACAAGAACTAGTCTTTACCATTCTCTTCAGCTTGTTTAATGTAACATTCATCTTTTTCTTTTAATGGTGGTAAGATTTAATGTAGTTAAATTACTGTCAATTTGCTGCCATAAACATTTTCTATATGAAGATTTTAAGTGCAGGATTATCAACAATGCAATTAACTTTGAATTAATTAGGAATCACAGTCCTGTTTCTGCTAGCTTCTGTTCCTTTTGCCCAAGAAATGTCTGTCTCCTCTTTATATATCCTTCATTCTGTGTAAAAGAATAATTATATAAACATCCAAGCCAGAATCTACAGGCTGGTAAACAAATGTTTTAACAGAGAACAAAATGACATATTGGGATATGGAACGCTGTGTAAGATCAATTACATTTTAGTTTTATTTTTAATTTTTCCCTACCATTTTGAGTGGCATTTCCCAGTGAAAAGCTTCACAATGTGTTGTTAATGAGTCAACTTACCAAACTTTATTAGCTTTTAGCCTATTTTTCAGCTCTATAGACCAGTTTATACAAACAAGGAGAAAACAGTCTATGGTTGTATCTGCAAAATTTCAAAAACAAACTGAATGTTGATAATTCCGTAATTCATCTGGTAATATAATCAGTCAAGCAATATAACATTTATCCAAAAGTGAATGACTTTATCCTTTGGGATATTTATGCAGTCCATACTGATCAAAGTTGATGACCAGCTATTAAACATTCACTTTTTTGGTTCTCTTTAAAAGGGAAAGATTCCAACTGAATGTTAGAATAATTTCTATAAAGATAAACAATGTAGAAAGTTTCAATTTCATAAATAAATTGGGCATTGGTAGACACTGATGAGTCAGAGCAGCAGACTGTTTTCTCTGTATGCAGTATCAGAGTCATTCAGTAAAATGTTAAGTTTAAACTTTCCATGATCAATTTAGTTAAGAAAATTTGTTACTTTCAAATAGATTAGAAACAGCACATACATACGCGTATTTTCTTTTTTTTTTTTTTTTTTTTTTGCCATTTTGGGTATGTGTGTATAAATATCAGACTGAATTGTATCAAACTGAAAATACTGGATCATATCGGATGAGAGAAGAGAAAGAGAAAAGCAAACATGAAAAAATTCTATTACTTAGTGAATCTAAAAGAAGACTATACAAGCTCATTGTACTACTGTGAATTTTTATAGGTTTGAGTTGTTTTTAATAAAAAGCTAAAATTTTATGATACTCTTGATATCATTATATCATCATTATATGGTGATGATAGAAACATTTTAGATTGATTTAACAATACAGCTATTCAATATGTCTGAAAATTTTACATTTTAAAATTATTTCTTCAAAATGTAATTAAAAGAGTAGCTATGTTTCACCTGTTCATAAAGCCTTAGGCCTTATTGTTTATAGAAGTAGGTCACATATTATGCCACAGGTTCTGGTGATGGACAATGAAACAAAGTAATCTACAAAGTCCTCTGCCCTGTGTCCTACATTTGAAGCAATTCATTGCCTGGTGAATGGCAGAAGCTATTATGTTTGGTTCACATCTGAATGTGGGTCATTTACAGAAACCTAGCATATGACATTTCTTTTAAAGCTAAAAAGGACAAGTGTGAACATTTAGCTAATACAGTATTTTAAGAGTCATGAAAAGGATGGAATATATAACTTTAAATAGCTCTAAATTCAAAAATACATTAAAATGAAGAAGAATCAAATATGATTGTTCATTTCTAACTCCACAAGTTACAAATGAGTTTAGCAGTCTGGCTTTATACATACTGTAGTCAATGTGCTTATGATGTAAGTTTGAAAACTGCTTATCTACTGGTGTAAATACTGTTCTAAGAACAGCTCTGAACAGACAGCATGTAAAAAGTCGAGCTTCTTAGAGGGTGACCACAATACGCTTGCCAAAATTCATTCTTTTTTTCTTTAAGTGTTCAAATCCATATATTCTTTAGCAGCATTGGTGAACACTTCAGATGAGGTGTGTGACACTGAAATGTTTATATGTATGGAGAAAGCCTCCATTGGCTTTCTAGAAACCCTTGGCTAGTCACCATTCTTTTCAATAGGAATTAAACTCCAAATAGCTTTGCAGGATGATGGATCCCTCACAAGTGTGTCCAAGAACACCAGGAACCCATCCGCAGTTTTGAGCACCTAAGGTTGCCACATAGTAACCTACTTACCAGATCATTAAAGAAAAAAAGACAACCTGGAGAGAAAGGTGGACTACAGGGATTGCGAAAGTGGAACTGAGATTTGGAAGCACCAAGTTAGAGCAGAGAACTGGCGAGAAGACAGCTAGAGGTCATTCTGTACCTGTGGCATGGTTAGTACTTCCCTAGGTCCTCTGGATTTCTTACACACCGTGCCGAAATATTTTGCCTTTCCTCCGCTGTGTGCATTATTGTGATCCTTAAATTTTTTTTTCCTTCCACATGGCACTGTATTTTTTTAAGTTGGTTGTTGCCAATGAATTCAAACTAAAGTCCTATCCTGATCACTTGGATAAATCAAATTCACACACACGAGAGCCATGTGTTAACCTTTCACACTCCTTCACTATATTCCAGCTGAGAGTTCCAAATGAAAAACACTTGGGAACTAGTGTCCTTTGAACACACAGCTTGTAAGGCACATTTTATTTGAAAGAGGATGTGTCTCTTCAGCACTGAGATAATGCGTTCATGTTTTTAATTGAACAAACATTTGTTGTGTGTCTACTGTGTTGCAGGCTATTTTCTGGGTCCAGAGATGAGATTGGTCAACTCTAGAGTTAACCGTCTTGCCTTCAGTCCTTGGTCCAGAGTTTCCGGTTGTTTTGCCTCCATATTTCTTTTTCATTCTCACTTGACTACTTATGTAACATTTAAAACACATGGTTCAGAGAGTTTAACCTACCATTTTATGCACCTGTAATTCTCCCTGGCTTGTGGCAGCAAACCAAAACAGTTGCTCGTTTTGTTTGACTCTTTGTTCAACTGTTTTAGCGATAAGTGTAGTGAAAACGCTTCAGAAGATCTGTATAGTTTATACATCGGGCTGACACAGAGAAGTGGAGAATAACACTGGCTCATGCACAGGGACTGTGTCATTTCGTGCGAGTACTTACATGGAAGTGAAAAAGGAACCTTCACGGCCCAGTGGCCTAAAACAAGCCCGAACCATGGATGTGGGCTGTGCCAGCAAGACGATCTACACGTTGTCACTTCTCTCAGGCACCTGCACTGTCTTAACACCTATTTGTCACTGGTCAACACTCACATACCCACTTTCCCACAAGCTTAGATTAAAAAAAAAAAACAACAACAAGCAGAAGTGCCAGTAGATTATTCCAGTTTCTTTTAACCCAGCATTACAGAAACTGGCTATTTTACCGAAACACAGTTCACCAAATGACTGATCAACAGTTTAGACTTAACTGACCAGCTTTTATTTTCTTTTCATAAGAGAACATCATGGCATGTTAATTTTGAAATCTAGATGCTAAATTTTTGCTGTAAAACTCCTTCAACTTTTCTATATATCCGACATTTTTCATAATATAATGTTGGAAAAACCTTAAAAAGAGAGAGAGAGAACATCAGGTCAAAGAATGTTCTGTTTCTCTCTGATTAAGCTTCTTGTGGGGACAG
Source organism: Camelus ferus (assembly GCF_009834535.1). Lineage (NCBI taxonomy): Eukaryota > Metazoa > Chordata > Mammalia > Artiodactyla > Camelidae > Camelus > Camelus ferus. The sequence continues at coordinate 6,510,822 of NC_045715.1, forward strand.
ATGGAGATAGCTGGGGTAGAAATAGATGGTTGGGGTAGAAATTTCTTCTTCTATTTGCAGAATAAAAGAAGGGAGGGGAGTGAGCATATAGCATGAACTCAAGTGCCCACACCAAAGAGCTTGAGTATGAGAAACAGAGAGAGGTTACCGATGGGCTTTTGGCAAGTGGTCCATAGTGAACTGATCTGGACCCAAAGCAATGAGCCATTTGGGTTATGATTATTCAGTTTACTGGAGCTGACGCAATGTACCATCCAAATTTTTAAAATAGGTCTGTTCCTGTACCAGCATGTCATAAGATGCATAGTCCATTTTTGCCTCTCAGAACACAGAATACCCATAATTAGGTGACAATTTAGGGGAGGGTAAAACTTGTTTAGCTATATATTAACTATAAAATTTTCAGAATTTTTTTTCTACTGTAGTAAATAATATTTTGCCTTTAGTAAGGAAAATTGTAAAGAAGATTGATTCAGAAGTGGAAAATCTTTGACTATCTTATACATATTCACTAGACAATGAATATGCTCATAATATTCTCATCAAAATCTGTCTTTAAATTATTTGAATCTAAATTAATTTTCCTAAGTAATAAATGACAGCAGCTAAAAGTTATAAGGCTATTTGGCACTATTAAGACAATGGTTAAGAATACACCAGCACCCCAAAAACTAATTAACTCGAGTACCAATCCTTTAGATTTGTGTACAGCTTCCAGGAATAGGAACGCTTAAACAAATCTGACATTTAAATTGTGGTTTCTCATTCTTTTTATATTATAAAGAAATATGTATGCAGACCATAGATCTTTTGGACTATTCAGATAAAGAATTTAGTATCAAAGGATCCATGTAAAGTCAACAGAGGCTTTACTTGGAAGGTTATGAGGAACTCTGCAAAGCCAAATATGCAGTAAATGTTCTGAGAGGTATCAGTGGTCCTCAGAGTTTCTCCCATGTGCCAATGCCTATAGATGGCCATCTATTAAAAATTGGGTAAAAGGGTAAATTTTAAAAAAGAATCTCTAGAAAAGAGCATCTCAATCTATCACATCACAAGCAACTTTGTAAAGTTATACACAGGAAACGATGGAAAAAATGTATCAAAAGATTAACAATGCTTTGTTGCGATGGTGAGACGATTGGTGTTTTTTAATTTACGTTTTGATTCTTTTTCAATTTTTTAAACTAAATAACATATATTCTTCCTATAATAAGGAAAAAAGTCATTAAAAAGATGCATGCTTTTTTTACAGCCACAAAGTTCAAAGTAATTACAGCCAGCTGAAGAACTTCATGGAACAGAGGCAAGGAACCAGTGTCCCAGTCAACTCCCCACTTCACGTGGCGGGAAGAGTGGGAAGAAAGTGGGTGGGGAGAACGAGGAAAAGAGGATTTTAGACAAGCTTTCCTAGAAATTTCCCAAAATGGCATTGTGTGTCCAAGGATTACTCTTTGTCTCTTGTTGGTTCTTGGTGTGAAGAAACAAGTATAACAATTTACAGCAAAATTAGGTCTCCCTATTATGGAGAAAATATTTCCCTAAAAGTCAAATAATTCCTCGGCTGGTCTTCATGACAGCTGTTAGACACAACAGAGATTTCTACCTTAGACGCGGAGACGTGATTCTATCTTCTCTTCTTTACCCATGTTCTTAAAGCCTAATCATACAGCAAGGAGACTGGAGGCTGAACGCTCTGAAGAACAAAAGGACCGGGGGTGGGGAGGGTATAGCTCAAGTGGTAGAGTGCATGCTTAGCATGCACAAGGTCATGGGTTCAATCCCCAGTACATCCTCCAAAAATAAATAAACTTAGTTACCTCCTCCCTGTCAAAATAAATAAATAATACAATAATAAATAAGTAAAATATTAAACAGGTGTATGTGTGACATTGTGCTGTACACCAGAAAATGACACATTGTAATTGACTGTACTTCAATAAATAATAATAAAAAAAAAAGACTGAAACACCTTACCTGAGACAGTACAAATACAAAATCAGAGATGAAATGACGAACAGGAGGATGTAAAGTAGCACCGTGAGCATCACACCAAGAATCCCTGATTGCATGGTTCTTTCAAACATCCAGTAGAGCTTTGCTGCGTCAGCTACAGGAGTCTCCCCGCTGTGGGCAAGCCGCTGACAAAAGGAAATACAAAGTAAGAAAAAAATTAGGGTGGAAAGTTAGTTAGATCATCAAGTTAGGTTAATTTAAATACGCAAAGACCATATGATAGTATAATTTGTTTTTTGGGTTTTTTTGTTTTCTTTTTGGGGGGTTCTTTTGGAGGTAATTAGGCTTATTTGTTTTGTTTTAATGGAGGTACTGGGGGTTGAACCCAGGACCTCGTGCATGCTAGGTATGCACTCTACCACTGAGCTATACCATCCCCCCTGTTTTCAAATTAAATTAAATTTTCAAGGTGCTGAAGATCACCAGATCTTCAGCTGCATGAAGGAAAAGAGAAAGACTAGGTTTGTGTGGTTGGTTTACCAGGATTTTTCTCATTTTCCCTATAAGCATTTAAATGTGTGCTCCACATGCAATTCATAAAGTAAAAGCCATGTTTTATTTATGTACTATTAACTTCTGAATTTAATAAGCACAAGCTATGCAGAAATTAAATATGATGGTGGAAAGATTCTTTTCTTTCTGAAGCAGATGTGAAAGGAGTTTAATTTGTGCCACGCATAAAATAGATGGCTTATTTTAGAAACTTATAAAAAAAAAGTTATCAGGCTATTTAATGTGAGCTTGAAAACCAAAGTTTACATTAGGTCAGTTTAATAATGTCTTTATTTCAGACAAGGGAAAACATATTCTATATTGGGTTAGAAATAAATACAGGCAATGAGATCTTTAAAAGCAAATATAAAATGCTACATACCTAAGGCATTATCATGTGGCATCTTTGACCTTTTGAGTTTTATAAAACATGAATGTTCTTTAATTACGACTCTCATGATCTAGTGGAAGTGGAAGTCTTATGTAATAAAAATGTAAATAAGGTATTTTTTACCCAATGTAAGAGAGAAAAAAGAATTTCTCTACTCTTTAAACTGACAATTATATAAATAAAGCTTAATAGGGCACTTTAAAACTAACCCGTGGTACACATGTATAGATAAAAACAGAAGCCTAGAGATGTTAAGTTGTATTTACTCTACACCAAAAAGTCCATTAGTCATTGGGCAGTGATATAATTTAGACGTTTTGACACTCAACTACTGCTTCCTCCACCACACCAAAACTTTTATTTTTATGTTCTGTACTGGTTAATCGGTCTACCTTGCAAAATGTGAGTCTGTTGCTAGGATTTTAAGCAGCAGATCTATAGCGGTGGTCATGTGTTTCCCCTACTTCAGATCTTTAAAAGTAAAAAAATAGAGACACGGGATTCACTGATGAAACACACACAAAAAATGACGTATGTTTGATGCCAATAACATAATCTAATTAATAGATGCTAATTGTTCATCTGCCCCACACATATGGTATTGAATGCCTATTATGCATCATTAAGCTTGAAGATAAAAGAGTGAATAAAATCACACAAAAGCCCTACCTTCCTGGAACTTTCATTTAAGTAGGGGTGGATGGTAGAAAACAAGTGATAGTAAGCATGTAAGATTAAGTAACATACATGGTATATTAATTAGAGAACAAAAATTTAAAATTTTTTATTATTATTATTATTATTATTATTATTATTACGGAGTAATTAGGTTTATTTGTTTACTTTCCAGTGGAGGTACTGGGGATTGAACCCAGGACCTCATGCATGGCAGACACTCTACTACTGAGCTATACCCCTCCCCAAAGAATGAAATTAAAAAAAATAAATAAAAAGCGGAAAAATTATAGGAGCAGTGGGGTGTGTTATTAAATATTTCAATCAGAAAAGGCATCACGGAAAAGGCACCATCTGAGCAAAGACCTGAAGGGTGTAAGGGAATGAGCCATTGCCTCCCAGGTGGCACTGACCCCACGCGGCCCTGACCCCACGCGGCCCTACTACGTCTGTGTGTGCGTAGATTTTGATTCCTCAACTAGAGCATCTAAGTTCCTGCTCGGACCCCTGGGGCAATGGTTGCTACCTCTTGTATCCCCCGCAGAGCATTAGTATCCTCACATACTACAATCCTCATGCTTGTTCACTTAATACGTAGGGTGCCTTAGGTTGTTCCGTTTATCCCCAGTTGGTCTCTCATTTGATTCTCTCAACAGTACTGTGAAATGACTAAGGTGGGTGTTACTGTTTCTGAATATTCTTACTGTTTTGTAATGCGGATGACGAAACTGAAGACTGGAGAGGTTGACTTGTCCAACGTCATATAGCTGACAAACAGCAGAGCTGGGACAGAATCAGTCCCCCCGACCCCGAGTCTCTGCTCTAATACTCCACAGTCACTTCAGATGGATTCTCAAGACTTCTTTGCTGAGTGAAAATACTTGCATTCTACTTGTGATCTTTGTTCTTATGGTTTATTCTTATCTGCCTCTACTGAGGCCAAGAACAGTGCCCTATTTATTCTGTATCTTTTAAAATCCTGTGCAGAGAGCAAATACATGCTGATCAATTAAAAGATTCAATAGCAAATCTTTCCTCTATTTTTTATCTAGATCAGGGCTCAGTTAGAGAATGAATTTATAAACTCAGTGGAATTATTGAGCAGAGTATCGTTAATGGGGGTCAGGGGACTGCACTGCCAACCTTTGAGCCAGCAAACTGAGACTGGCAAACTGTTCTTAGCAACATCACAATCAATCAATGCTTCAGTCTCAAATCATTCTGCCACATCTCCTTCTAGATTTACATGAGAAAAATGAATCCATAATAAAAACTATCAGTAAAATTAGGTATCATCTCTCTTGGCTCACTGACAGAGATCAAAAAATCATGTCAGTGGAAGCAACCTAAATATCCATCGACAGATGACTGGATAAAGATGTGGAGTGTGTGTGTGTGTGTGTGTGTGTGTGTGTGTGTGTGTGTGTGTGTGTGAGTGATGGAATATTATTCAGCCATGAAAAAGAATGAAATAATGCCATTTGCAGGAACATGGGTGAACCTAGAGATAGATGATTATACTAAGCAAAGTAAGTCAGACAGAAAAAGAACAAATATATGATATCACTTTTATGTGGAATCTTAAAAATGATACAAATTAACTTATTTACAAAACAGAAATAGACTCACAGACATAGAAAACAAACTTACGGTTACCAAAGAGGAAAGATGGGGGAGGGATATATTAGGCGTTTGGGATTAACAGATACACACTAGTACATATAGAATAGATAAACAAGGTCCTATTGTATGGTGCAGAGAAGTATATTCAATACCTTGTAGTAACTATAATAGAAAAGAATCCAAAAAAGTAGGTATTTATGTATGTACAACTGAATCACTTTGCTGTACACTTGAAACTAACACAACACTGTAAATCAACTATACTTCAATTAAAAAAAAAACAGAAACAGAGGAATTTTAAAAATCAGATGATTCTCAGCTTTATTCACTAGAAGGAAGTGTTGAAAGGACTGGAGGCAGGAACTCGGGCAGCCGCAACCTCACGAGTGACACTGAATCCAGGATAACGATGATGCCGCATGGAGCCGTAGTTCTCCAACTGTAATGCACAGGAAAATCATCTGGAGGTCTCATTAGAACCCAAAGTCCCTTCCCAGAGGCTGGCCCCCTTCCCAGAGTTTTTGCTTCAGTGGTGAGTGAAGCGCAGGGCTTGAGATTTTTGCATTTTTTGTTTTAAGCTCCTAGGTGAAACTAATGCTATTCATCTAGGGACCTAATTTTGAGAACCACTGCTCTGGAGCAGCTCTCACACTTCAGTGTGCTGTTAAATCACTGGAGAGCGTGTTAAAATCCATGTTTTTATTTCAGTTGGTGAGAATATCCAACTATGGACTCCGGCTGATCAGTGGGCCACAAGCAGCTTTAGCATTTTTTAAAAAACAGCAAAGGTAGGTGTCATCTGCGGTGAAACATGGAGTCTAACAGGAGAACCGTCATCATGCAGATGGGGAAGGAGCCTTCAGCTTTTCCTTCCAAGTGAAGAAAGATATGGGTGTTCTGCTCCTCTGCCGGGGTCCAGGTCGGCTTCCATCCGCTTACAGACCTCTGCAAGGGTTCTCAGGTGGCCCACCTGGAGGCTGCTTTCCCATCGGTTACCTCAGAGGCCCCAGGGTAAATTCAGGCAGCTCATTTTGTCAGCTGCCTTTGACGCAGTGCACCATTCCACTATTAATCTGTCTCAGGAACCTGACTGGGAGAAGGAAAGCAGCAGACTTTCCTTAGGAGAAGATCTCGGAAGAGCATAAAGGACGTCCTTCCCCAACAGCTTCCTGTGTGGCGTTGCAATAGGACCAGATGCGCATCCCGCCTACGGGCCTCTGGGGGGACCTGTGACACGTGGGACGTGGTCCTGCTGGAATGCAGGCAGCATCCTTCTCCACATCTCCTGCTCAACAAACCTTGACGGCACCGTCCCTTCCTTGCGAACCTGGAGTCTGAGAGAAGCAGCAATGTGGGGAAAAAATCCAGTTGGATCCAGCTCAGTCCACTCAGAGCCAGAATGGGGCTCATCAGAGGGTGAAAGAACAGGATGGGGTGGAAAACGCAACCGCGTCTGACGGACAAGGCGCCCGCTTCTGCCGTGTTGTCAAGGTGTACCCTGCTACTGAGGCTTCCGAGGGAGAGCAAAGGCTAGCACGTGAGGACAAGCCTTCCCAGCACTGGCACACTTCCCTTGGCACAGGGCTCAACCTCCAATCCTTAGCTGAAGGCTAGAAACTAGATCCACTGGTAGGCTAGAAGTACACTGCTTTTAGTTCATCGTATTAACGTTAAACGATCCACACGGTTGTGTAGCTTTGAGAATCACTGCTTTTAGTTCAATAATGTTAAATAATCTGCAAGGAGGTCATACCACTCGGAAGTGAGAAGTCAGAATTCTCACACAAAGCCTCAGAAGCCATCAGTGGACTCAGCACAGCAAGGACCCCAGTCTGGTAGAGGGCAGCTCGGGAACCCTGAGCAAGCGAAAGCCAGCCTAGCAAACAGCAAAGGGAAGGGATAGGCCTTCTCAGAAAGTGCCCAGCATCTTGTCACAGGGTGGTCTGGTCCACAGAACCAGCATCCTTGGCACCATCTAGGAGTCTGCTGAAGTGCAGCATCTCAGGCCCTACCTGCTGAATCAGTTTGCCTTTTAGTGAGATCCCCAGGTGACTCACAAGCACATCAGAGCTGGAGACACGCTGCCGCAGCATAGCATGGCCTAAGAGAAATGAGAGAGCAGCGGGCTTTGCGGACCCCAGCTGCCTCCCACTGCACCCAGGACCACATCTCCACCGGTGCAGCTGGGATAGCAGTTTGGTCTCCCGTTCCAAAAGCACATTATTAATGGTGGAATCCATTTCAAATACAGTTAACAAGCAGAGTTCATCAAAACATCCCATCCCTACGATCGACTAGGCTCAATGAATATAGTCTACACACATATAAACCAGTTGTAAACCTTTATTTTCTTCTTAAAGGAGAAATAGAGGGGAGGGTATAGCTCAGTGGTACAGTGCATGCTTAGCATGCACGAGGTCCTGGGTTCAGTCCCCAGCACCTCCACTAAACTAAGTAAATAAGTAAACATACTTGCCTACTGAAAGAAAGAAAGAAAGAAAGAAAGGGAGAGAGAGAGAGAGAAAGAGGAAGGAAGGAAGGAAGGAAGAAAGAAATGGGGATAATTTTATAAAATTTTATATTGATATATTTATACTACCCATCTGTTTTCTCGCTTGGGGTATATATTACATAGCCAGGTCTACAGTACAAAAATGCAGTTAAAATTCAGATTTCCTTTCCCTCTGTCTGTTAAAATTGCTTTAAAATCGGTGACTCCAAATTGAAGTTGTTTTTTTGACTGGAATTACTGTACTGTTTGCTAATATCTTTAAGTTGGCTTTGCTAATCTGATTTAAAGCTTTTGGCAAGTTCAATGGAGCTCAGACAAAGCAACTAAAGGGCAGGTAGTAGGGGGTGGTTAACAGGAAAGGCAGGAAAGCTTTCCCATTAACTCTTCCCTTGCCGGAGCCCGGCTCTTTCAAGCTGTACTGGCATTCCTAATCTTCCAGCACGCTCCCCAGGTGGCTCCACGCAGCTGTGCTGCCAGTGGTTCTCAAACCGTGCTCCCTAGACCCACAGCAGCAATGTCATCTGCTGTTAGAAATGCAGATTCTTGGCTCTCACCGCAGATCTGCCAAAACAGAAACTCTGGGGTCAGGGCCCATCGTGTTTTTTTTTAACAAGACCGGCAGTAGATTCTGATGCAAATTAAAGTTTGAGAACCAGTACGTTCCAGCAACACTCACCAGGAACTTCTAGGCCTTGCAAACTCAAAGCAACAAGGACATTTGGATGTGGCAATAAATTCACACGAATATCCACGTTAATTCTGCCTCAAATCATAGCCCCAGCTTTTACTAGTAAGTTAACTATTTTGAGGCAGTCAAATAACTGTCATCAGGAAAGATACATTTGATTTCACAAAAGAATATACTAATTTAAACTTGATGTAGAGATTTTAGTGTAATGGAAAACACACCAGCCTCAGAATTCACAAATCTGGGTTTTAGTCCTAATTACCATGTGTGCTGTGGCTCCGGACAAGTTATGTAATTGTGTGTCTGGTGTCTCCCAGCTCTAAAGTGGGAAGCATACTTGTCCCACCAAACCCATGGTGTTATTGTAAATATGCAGTCAGATAAATTGTGTGAAGGTGCTTGAGAAGTACACAGTACTCTCCCAATATTAGAATCATTACCACCATTTTTTATACATAATCATGTATGCTAGTTCATCATTCATGGTCATGAAGCCCTAAAACTATATATTTTAGAATGAAAATGCACTGTTTTGTCATTTCATAAACATCACAAATGTCAAAATAAATGCCTATGGAGTCATTTTTAAATCTATGTACTACTTAGAAATGTTTAGAAAGCTCTTATTCTCCTTGAGTAGATTTGTTATGGAAGAGTACACATCAAAAGGAAATAACCTAACCAATTAAAGGAACAACTGAACTGCATGACTACCTTTTTATAAAGTTTGGCTGTGAAAATCCTTAACGTTAAAAAAAAAGTTACCAAAAATGTTACAAAATAAAACTTCTTTGTGATCATTTTGAAAATGTACCAGTTAGTTTGAATTTGATCTCCAACATTATTTTCTACTTATTTTGCAAGTGTCTGTTTAACATAGTTAAAATTACACTTAAAATGATTGTTAGATATCCATAATTTTTAACTATGAGGAAAAATCGAGTAACTTCAATTTAAGGTGAATTTTGAATTGGTCATGATTATTGAAACTTCCCGTGTCAACTGATTTGTGCACTAAGGCTACATTCTATGTCAAGGACTCATATTCCGATTATTGTACTTGACTTACCCCCAGGACAGTATCCACAATAAACACTGCCAGTGGGTCCAGAACTGTCCATAGTCCCATGGTAATGATTAGCTTTGACAGGACGTCAGGGCACGAGGCAAACAGTAGCTGACAGCCCCATCTGATCAGAACCAAGGGAAGTATCGCTGCGTTCAGCATCAAAGGCCCCACCACAACCACAAGCGACTCCTCTCCGATGTCAAGTGAAGAGGCTGGGTAGCAGAGCTCAACTGTGAGAGGGGAAAAGTGGAACCTGTGGGAAAACAAAGCCATCACATGTGTGCAAAGGAGGAGGCTTGTCTCAAATGCTACCGATACAAAACACGTTAAAGAACGATATGCTTTCTTTTTTTTTAACACAGGAAACTGGACACTGAATAGGATCCCCCAAATTCCACGTTAGAGTCTTCATCTTCTTCTTAGTACCACCTCAGCAGCTCACTCTCAGGAAAAGGCAAAGTCCACCTGGTTCCTTGTTCTTGTAAATTTCACGTGCAGTCAGAGCAAGGAGATCAGTTTCATCCACTGAGCAGAGCACTCTTTACAGTAAAAACTGCCTGGCAGTTCACACAGACTCACTGATAGGCTATTTGAAATGCTAAATATACCAGTGGACTTAGTAAAGGCTCCATCTCTAACAGAAGTCAGAAACACAAATAAATCTCATAATTCTTCAGAATTTTGGCATAGTTGATTCATTTTGCTAGTGATTCCTCTAGCTACACCCCTAAATACAACAGTGGCACTGTTAACAAACAAAAACACCTAAAGGGACCACCTGACAGCACCTAAGGAGCTCAGGGCTGAGTCCAGGGTAGCCTAGTAATTCAAACAGCCTTGACCCAGCTGTTGGTACCATCTTTCCATGAAAGGTGAGCCTTCATCGACTCTCGTTTTTCCTTTCCTGTTTTTCAGCCTTAGAAAGCTATTTTGTAGTTAATCCTGCTTGTGCGTTCTTGCTTATCAGCTCTCTACTAAAAAGAGTTCTTCATTTTATCCATTCCTTGACCTTTGCTTTGAAGGAAAGTTTTATGCTTTGTTCATATGCTGCTGTGGGTATCAAATAATGTGTGTCTATTTCTTTTTTTTTTAATTGATGTACAGTCAGTTACAATGTCAACTGCTGGTGTACAGCACCATGTCCCAGTCATGCATATACATACATATATTTGTTTTCATATTATTTTTCATTAAAGGTTATTATAAGATATTGAATATAGTTACCTGTGGTATACAGAAGAAATTTCTCTTTTTAACCTATTTTTATATATAGTAGCTAACATTTGCAAATCTCAAACTCCCAAATTTATTCCTTCCCACACCCCGCTTCCCCCGGTAACCATAAGATCGTTTATTATGTCCGTGAGTCTGTTCCTGTTTAGTAGATGAGTTCATTAGTGTCCTCTTTTTTTTTTTTTTTTAAAGATTCCACATATGAGTGATATCATATGGTATTTTTCTTTCTCTTTCTGGCTTACTTCACTTAGAATGACAATCTCTAGGTCCATCAATGGTGCATTTCTTAGCTGAGGACCCGACACAGAGTAAAAGCAGAAGAGAATGCCCCTTGCTGCCGCAGCTATTGTCAGGTCTCATAACCACAAAGTGACATGGAGCTCATGTATGACTCAAGCCTGCGGACCTAGACAACCGTCAGCAAAGTACCTTCACACATTAGGTCCTCTGTTGCTTAAGAAATGGAATAAACTGGGCTGTCAAGATATTTTTTTGCACTCTCATTTCATTAACAACCAATAAATATAGAGTTTTGTTTTCTATTGAACAAGAGAGTGGGCAGCAAAAAGCAACTAGCTGAAGCATATAATATTTGTCCTTTCTGCTTCAGAAACTCACACACACAAAAAGAGAGAAAGAAAAAAGTGAAGAAAGGAATATAGTGTCTATATAAAATTCTCCCTTGAAGATAGTTATTTAGTACAAATTTGCATATTCCATGATAGATTCAGGTATTTGTGACTTAATTCCAAAAGATGATCAAAAACTGTATGTGTATTATACATACACACATATTCCTTTTCACAGTGTCTTGAAGTAGCCTGTGATCTTCTTAATTGAAAATATACGCACATCTTTATTTTTATCTGCACCATCTACATTTGAGAAAATGAATTTCACTTGTATTGACACCTATCTGTTTGTCTATCTGTAATGTCTATGCAATCATGTTTGTGGAGAGATAACCTTTGAAGTGTCATTTTTTTCCAGGGGATAATGGCCCAGGAAGCTGCCTGGGCTTGAGTTTGGTAATTGTTTGAATTCAATCATTTTGCAGAAGCAGGAATCTTTGCTTCTCTGAGCATAGGTGATAAATCATACTTACATTACTTCTAAAATACCTTCAACATAAGTCACTCTGATAGAATCAAAATAGAATAAAATATTGTTGCTAAATTCCTTTTTGGATTCTGCTCAGGTATTAGAACATATTTGAATCTGCTAAATTTTAAATAAATATTGATGTACCAGTTACACAGTATTTGTATATACAGACCCACAGAATGAGAATATAACTGTAACAGACATTCCTGCTCTCAGATAAAGACATTTTCGTCTTTTCAAATCATCCCTGCGTTTTAAGTCTCATGGTAAATGGATGGGAGAGGAGCTTTTTTTGTACTTTTGCTTAGTCTCTCAAGATGAAAATGCATGCCTTTGAGTTTCAGGGGAAGGCACTCACTTTGTCACAGGAGTTGAAATGGCCTGGAGGAAAAGCCACTGGCTGAGGTAATGCAGGTAGAGCCTCAGGAACCAGAGAGAAGCCATCAGCAAGATAATGTACCAGAAGCCCTGGCTTCGCCACTGAGCTAGCTGAAGTTCTGAAAACACTGACGCCAGCACAAAATAGAGATGTTTGAAGAATTCTCCAGATCCAGTTCCATCAGCAACTGAAGAACAGCTACAAACAGAGAAATAATAGATAAGTGCTGGGCTTAAAGCACAACCAAAAGTAAAAAATTTTTGAGAATAATAATAAAGACATAGCAAAGGTAAAGTTGAATGAAATTGCTTTTAAGGTACTTGGGCCTCAAACGATTTATGTTCCTTTTCACTATAATGGATTACTAAAGGAGAACAGAATGATATATGCATATGGAAACGCAAATCAAAACCACAGTGAGATATTTCCTCACACCCATTAAGATGGCTACCATCCAAAAAAAAAGAAAGAAAAGCCAGAAAATAATGTGTTGATGAGGATACGGAAAAATTGGAACTCCTATGTGCTGTTGATGGAAATGCAAAATGGTACAATTGTTATGGAAAACTATATGGCGGGTCCTCCCAAAATTGAAAATACAGTTACCATCTGATCCAACGATATTCCCCCTGGGTATATATTCAAAAGAATTCAAAGCAGGATCCCAAACAGATATTTGTACACCTACGTTCACAGCAGCATTATTCACAGTAACCAAACGGTGGAAGCACCCTAACTGCCCATCAAGTGGAATATTATTCAGCCTTAAAAAGGAAAAAAATTCTGCCACAGGCCACAACATGGATGAACTCTGAGGCTATTATGCTAAATGAAGTAAGTCATAAAAAGACAAATACTGTGTGATTCCACTTAGATGAGATAAACTAGAGCAGTCAAGTCATAGAGACAGAAAGTAGAGTGGTGGTTGCTAGGGGCTGGGGGAGGGGAAGAGGAGTTGTTTAATGGCACAGAGTTTCAGTTTTGCAAGATGAAAAAGTTGTGGAGACTGGTTGCTCACCCACGGAGACACACTAAACACAACTGAACTGCACACTTATAATGGTTAAGATGATATATTTGATGCTATGTGTGTGTTACAATTAAAAATTTAAAAAGAAATATAGAGACAAATGATTATAAACAACAAACGTATTTTTTTTAATCCTGAAAATCTATACCATTGCCCTGTTTATCTCACCTACTCACAATGATCCCTCTTTATTAAGGTTACGTTTAATTATTTGCACATAACGTGTTAAAAGTTAACTATTTCATTTTGAAAATTGAGACGAGTTATTAACATATCATTGAAAACATATGAATGAGAATTTCAACCTTAGGAATGCTCATGTTCTTTAGTACAATACCGACATTTTCTGTTGAAACCGACCATGAAAGAATTATGTGCGGTTATTCTGATTTAGCTCTGATTTCCTCTCTCTGCTCAGTATTGACGGCAAGAGATGTTTTCAAAGCTTCTGAAAGCAGGAGAGGAGATGAAGAGGCTACCTGAAAGGCGCGCAGGGGCAGAAGTCGCTCCTTCACCGGTTCCCATGGCTACGCGCAGGGAGTATTCAGTAGAGTTACTGGGGCTTAGTGACTAAGTGTTACAAGTTCTGGAATCTGGGCGATTCCTTTCTACGCCTTAGTTTCCTCATATGGAAAAGGAAGATGAGAATAGTACCAACATTCCAGGGTCAATACGACGACTGAGTTAACAGATACAAAACGCTTTAAACAATGCTATCCCTAAGCAACTATCACAAAATAGTAAGTACTCATGATGCTGTTTCCCCTTTTCCTTCTTCCAGTAATTAGCAGAGCTCCTTTGAAATAGGCTGACTTTCCATCAAGCCCAAAAAATGTATGCGATCTGTCTAAACGACAATATTTTTTTTAATTTTTAAAGAGATTTAAACATGGAAATGCATATATTTGCTATTTAATTAAAACAGTAAATATTGATGGTACACATCATCATTGGTTTAATAAAATGTCGGTTTTACTAAACCAGTGATCAATCTTTATAATAAGTAGGGTCCAAGTTCCTGGATTAGTTTGTCTAATCTGATTCTGAAATAATCCAGTAAATTATTTCTTCAACCAAAAATAGTCCTGATTATAAACACATTACCAGAGGAGAAGCTGGTACCACAGTAAGTAGTTCAGTGACTTAGTGACCAACCACAGCAGTTCAAGGCCGTGTGGGAGCGTTAACAGAAACGGAATTCATAGACAGATTCCTAAGATTTTTATATACAAAAGCTCATCCCTCCCTCAAGACTATCAACTACAATGACAATTGTACCATGGAAAGAAAATAAATAACAGAAACAAGAGTCTTTGGGAAGAAAAACAAGAAACACAAAAAACTAACAACAGCAGAAAGTAAGAGAAAATACATTATTCCCCTTAAGATTCCAATCCATGACTTTAGTCGTTTGGGCTGCACAGGACTCACAAGGCACTGAACTTGACATCGACAGTTTATTTTCGTTGATTTTGGGTGTATTTTGCCAGGAAGGTGCAGAGCATCATCTAACTGAAAACGACATGCAGTCAGGTGAGAACAGCTAAACGGGAAGCAGACCCCAGGAGGCTCTGGTTTACCACAGGCAAAACAGTCAGGAGGCTACAGACAGACTCAGAATACCGTACTGCGTTTACCATTATGTGAACTGAAACCCTGAACTTTCTACACTGCTACAGGAAAATACTCTGCACATGGTCCCCTCTTCAGTTAATGACTGTGTCACTGTTTCACTTCTTCAAAGAGAAGAGAAAACCGAATACAGATTTGGCATTGTGTTGTTTGCAAAAAACAGGAAAATCTCAAACGCTGCAAAACAGAGAAGACAGTAGCTTCTCAGACCTTTGGAAATTTCCACTGTTCTTTTCATCTATTGACATAAGATGACTAAGCAGTTTAAATATGTAGGCACAGAACCCACTATTAAGTCAGATTTTACCATTAGCTTCACTGATGAAATGTTTCCAATCCACATTCAGATCCACACACTTGAGTATGGGACGTTTGATTTAGGACGAATAACACTCACATTTCACTGCGTACCATTTATATCTAATTCAAGATACTCAGTTTTCTTGTACCTAGTCAACACAATTCAATGTTTTTCTATTTGTTTGTTTAACAATAGTAATTATAGCATCTGGATTTCAAGAATTAGGAAAAACCTGGAATCAATAATGTCGAGTTTAAAAAATTGTATACAGCAAAGTTAGAAATTAATAAAAGAATCAGTTGATGTTAGAATGTCGCCAAATAAAAGGATGTGTCGAAAAGCTCCTTAGGTGAACAAAGCTAGTCAATTACAGCCATCTAAACAACTCCTGTAGACAAGAAAACGTCAGTCCCCGTCTTAATCGTTTTGAACTTGCACCTGAAATCTAAACACGCACGGATATAGTACTGCCCCTGCAACCCTCTCTCTGCATAAATTGTTTTTAAAATGGATTTCATTCGAAAGAAAATTCTGCATCTGTGTTTCCCAACTGTCTGGAAAGAAAGCCTCTTTTTTATTCCTGCATCCATGCAAGGCCCGTGATGAAACACAGCGCTGGGGCATGATATCTTCCTCCACGTTACAACCGTCCTTTCCCTCCTCTGTAATCCTTCTTGGTTATGTACAAAGAGTATGACCATCAGAAGGATAATAAATGGCCTCTGCCACTGGGGTGTGTAATACGTACAGTGGGAATTGATTTGCTGGTTATGAAGGAAGCCAGAGAGCACACAGATCATTGCAAAAATCACATTGAGGCCAGCAGCTCCTCCCCAGTTCACGCAGGCGGCTCCTCTCTCGCTGCCAGAGGGTGAGAGGAATGGTGAGGTCATCCAGTATTCAGCTATTAAATGAAACCTATTTCTCTGAACTTCAGCCACATTTCATATGACACACATATATCCCCCTTCCGTGGCCAGTCCTTATAGAGACCTGAAATCAAACAAGATTTCTATGATCCATCAGTGTAATAATAATAAAAAAAAAAGACCAAAATTGCTTTGGGGGAAAAAAAAAAAGCATGGAATGCATTCTTAAACTCCCTTCCACAGTGAACAAGAGTCCTTAGGAATTTGTATACAACCAGGTCCTGCGATCTGGGGAGTAAAGAGGAATTAGACAAATGGGAGTGGGGGAGGGTAGCCAGGAAAGCCGGGAGGGCCTTCCATCACACAGGTCATTCTCAGAAGAATGAAGTTCTTTTTCTAGAACTGAAAACAAGCTGACTAGGGTGGAGGAAGTCTAAGCAGGCAAAGACGGTGATGGATTAGGTAAAAAAGTAGGTAAAAAAGGCCTGTTTATAAAGGGGACTCTATTCTACCACCATCAATGGCCCACAAAGGATTCTAGGGTGAGGGAGATGGGGAGGGATCCCACGTTTGAAGAAACGCTGCTCTGGCTGCCGGATGGAAACGTGCGGGGAGGGTCCGGACTCAGGGGAGGAAGGATTACAATTTAGATGATGACCTACTGGTGCTGCTCCAGGAGAAGCAGGACTCTCGAGCTTTCAGAAACGTGGGCGTGGCTAGTCTTCATTGTCACAGTCACAGGTAGAGTGGAAAAGGCCCCTTGTCCTCTGACAGGTGCTTGGGCAACTCAAACGAGGAAGGCCTCCTGCCCCTGCAGCAGTCCCCTAGGGCTGCCATAGCCACAAACGGGGTGACTTCAAACAAAAGAGAGGTATTCTCCCACAGTTCTGGAGGCTGCAAGTCCTCAGCCAAGGTGTTGGCAGAGCCACGCTCTCTCTGAAGGAGGGTACAAGGTGACAGATCTTTTCTTGCCTCTTTCAGTGTCTGGTAGCCCCCAAGACATTCCTCGACTAGTGGCAGCAGAAATCCAACCTCTGCCTCCGTCATCACACGGCCATCCTCGTTTTGTGTGTCTGTGTCGTCACATGTGAGGAGGACACCATACTGGACTAAAAAAGGGTCCACTCTACTCCAGGACCATCTCATCTCAACTTCCACCTGCAATGATCCTCTTCCCAGCTAAGGTCACACTCTGAAATACTAGGGTTTAGAACCTCAACATATTATTTGAGGGAACACAATTCAACCCACGACGCCCCCACATGCCAACAGCAACCCTTTGAGAGGAGGAGGGACGGATCAATGGGTGGACTTGAGAGATCTTCCACTACAGTTAACAGGATGTGGAGACTGTTTGAATATAGGGCCTTAACGAAAAGAATCAAACGTGGTTGCAAAGTTTCTGGCCCAGGGAGCTCATCCAAAGGTGACTGAGTGGAGAGCATATTAGGAAAAAGCATTTGGTGGGGAAGAGGGAAAAATGAGGGAAAAAAAAAACCCACTAAGCTCATATTGACGCGTGTATGGAAAATGCCTCTGGTGCATCTAAGAGAATTTGCCCAAAAGCCTGTCGTCCTTACAGAGGTGGAGCTCAAGAGACATCGGAAATGGAAACAGCAGTTTGAAGTCACCGACGTGGAAACCAGAAGCCATCATCCCGGCGGAGACCCCTCATCGACATACACTAGGTGGAAATGATGTGAAACCCAAAAAACTGCAGAAATGTTGGTCACTAGGTGTAGTGCAAATGTCCTCTGCGCAGAACGGGCCATGACTACACTGAGCAGCACAAACTCAGGCACACACTGAAGAGATCATTTTCCCATATACCGGCTTCCAGCTACAAACCCACTTAATCTGGCCAAAATCATCCTCTTTCATTCATTCCTTCAAAGAATGGCTCATGGAGAAGTGTTTTTAAGGTAAGGCAGGATTTGGGGCAGTAATAACTGATGTAATAGTAGCGTCTGTTACGTGTTGGACACGGTCTAATGTAACACGTGTGAACTAGACCTGACTTGCCAGGGCGCTTCGGAGGACGTGTGTTACTGCAGTCATTTCACAGACGAGGAAACGAAAACTACGGAAGGGCAAACGATTCGCTTTAAATCATACAGATTTTAAGAGAAAGAGCCAAGACCAGAATCTAGATTTCAACCTGCTTGTAGTCTGTGTGCGCCCACCATCCGTGCTGCTCTGAGTCCGTGGGGGCTGACAGTGTTGGCAGGAAGGAGGTTTACCGCTCACTCCCATATCCTGGGAGCTTGCATTGGAACTCAGTCAACGCGCGCTGATGTTAACGCTGATGAGTTAACGCGGCCGTTTGTTCTCCTGAGGCAGGAACTGTCTGCGTCGTTCCCACCGCCACGTCCCCAGGTCCCAGCACCAGGCCTCGTGCAGAGTAGGTGCTTAAAAACAAGTATTTGTTAAGTAAATCGTGTTTTCAATGCATGGTTTTCCAAGTGGTTTAGATGAAGACCATGATCCGCTACGGTCGGTTGCCTGTGTGTTCAGGTTTCCCCATTTCAGTATTGATACAGCCCATGCTGACTGATTTGCTTCTGGTGACTAAGAAATTAGAAAACGACCATCAGGATTTTCTAAGTGGCAGTTGAGAAAAGTCTCATCAGGGCACAGCGGTATATCAGCAAACGATTTGGCTGGCAGGGACTCTTTGGGCAAACTCACTGCAACATCATGTTTAAAAGAAAATAAGATAAAACTAAATAATAATAATAATAATAATAAGGTAAAACTATGTCAAGATAAAGAAGCATTTGGAAAGAAAGAGCATTAATTTAAAAAGATCATTACCATACTATAATCATGTGTTGATTATTAGATTAATTGTACAGAAATTATAAATGGTATCAATTTTCTTTTTGATCGAAGTTGTTAAAATGCTCAAATCTGCCATTGCGTTGTCACTGTTTCAAGTATTTGGGGAAATAATTTTACAAAAGTATCTGTACATATACATTTACCAAAACATTGTGCATATAACCGTTATCCATTCTTTCAACATTTAGAAAGCTTTATCGAAGGAAAACGTCACAAGATTTTCTTGATATTAGCATTTTTCATCTAGATTTCCCCTCCCCTAAAATTGTGTCTCCTTGGCCAATTTGGGTATTGTACTTTTAATATAACACATTGCACTTTTAACAGGTTTAATTCAATTTACAACAAATGCCTCTAATTAAGTTAAAAGATCTTTGAAAATTGCTAAATCTTAGGGGTAATATTACCACTACTGACATTGAAATAATTGATCATTCCCACTGAGGCACAGAAGTATGAATGTTCTAATGAGAAAACAGGGATTGAAGGATGTTGAAGGAATCCAAAGAGACTCCCAAACTCTTTAGGCTGTTATTTCCAAAGACAGTTTCTAAATGGGAGTGGGGACATTGGAGGGGGGCAGGGACAGACAAAACTTTTCTTAGAAGGGAGAGAAAACGAGATCGAACTTCCAAAATAATGTTACGTCTTGGAGCAAAGGTGACCAAGGTCTGTTCGCCTTTCTGAAAAAAATATCTTTTATTCCACATGTGTGTTTCTCTTTTAGAACATCTTTTTTTTTTTTTTTTTTGCAATTTATCAATAGTATTTTCTTTAATACTCCATGGTACCGTGGTAACAAAGACTGGCTGTGGTGTTAGAATGCAACAATTTATCCAAGAGAGGTTTTCTCAGAGTGAAGAATAAGTAAATACAGGGCTGGTGCTTTATGATAATTAAGATGTACGAAAGCTAAGGACAACTCGTGGTCCTGAATGAAGAGTGACACCAGAGCCAGAAGCAGAAATGTACAGGTTTTGTCAGTTTTTATCGACGCTTTCCCTCTGGCTTTAGGAAGTCAAAGTCACCTTTGCAGCTAATCTGTCAGTAAGAAGAAGACCATTTACCTGGCTGATATTTGCCCCGCCTAATTGTTTAAAACGTTTACAAAGCACTTTATCAGTGAAATAGCTAAATACTTTATGCAGGGTGGAAGTTGTATTAGGAATTGGAATAATGCAAAAGTGGTTAGCTTTGAAAACAACTGCACTGGTGAGCCACATGATAATGCATAAACTTTAATTTTTTTAATTATGCCAAACATTAAAAAAGATACTTCATAGATGCTTCCTCTAAAAACAGGGAATCATAATGTCTTCCTCTTCAAGTTATGAGGATCAAACGAGAGTCCTAGGAAGGCGCCTGCCACTTTAAAAGGAAGATTGCTTTATGACACAAAGCGGGGAAGTCACTAAAGACAAAGAAAGTTGTTTCAAAGTGCAAAATTGGCTTCTAATGTTCATTTCACTATTGCAGGCAAGGGTAAAACTAATGTCAGGCATCGTACTGTGATTCTTTTAACGGCATATATAGCTGGCTTAGACATTTAAATCAAAAAGCGCAAGTTATAGCTTTGGTTTCTCCTCTTTCCTTCTTCCCTAACACCAGAGTTTGGCTAGTGAGTACCAGACAAATAGGTTTTGTTTTTGTTTTGTTTTGTTTTGTTTTATTCTGCGGTAAGAAGTCCAGAAATACAAATGCAACCCCAACCATTGACAACATCAGACATTTTAAAAATAGGAGACAGAGAAAATATCCTTGCAGTGCATAGAAGAGTTAAAGCAGGAGGTCGCTAAACTGTGATCATGTGTAAATAACACTCAGATCTCGTTGTGGGGTTGGGCTTGATTTTGCCTTTTTTTAGCCAAATGTGGACATCTGGAGCAGTGGGTTGGTCTTCCTTGGGTTCAAGAAGATCTTGTTCAACTGAACTGAATTAAATTGAATGCATCTAGAATGAGCTTTATTTAGCAGTGTGTGTATGTGTGTGTGTGTAGCATATACATATATAATGTCAAAAGAAAATGCATAACATAATTTAAAAATTTTGAGCTTTTAAAATCAGATGGAACTGGGTTTGAGTATCAGTCCTCATCACAACATAACTGTGTGAATCTGAGCAAAGTACTTAATCTCTCTAAAATAAGATTATACCTAAAAGGTACCTACTTATAAGATAATATCTATTCCAAAGGTTCATAGAGCAATCAAAAGGGAGAATGTAATATTTGTCTCATAATAGATGTCCATTTAATGTTAGCCAAAAGAATTATTTATTTTTCATCAATAATACTAATAGTATTTTCTAAGCAAATAATAATGAAAATAATCTGAATTTCACTCTCTTATCCTTGTTTGCTTACAGAGACATGTTCTAGCTGTAGAAATAAAATTTAAATCCTTCCAATTACGTCAAAAGAAGTTCTAGTAATCATTAATCCATACCTTCTTTTAAAACTTCTAAAGACCTCAAAACAGAGGGGTATACATTCTTATAATTTAATACAACAAAATACATAATGTATTAACACTTTTTCTTTCCAATTTAATCCTGAGTTGTTTTATTTAGCCACCTATTATAAAAAGTAATTTGTGTTGATAGCTCTGAGGAAATATAGAAATTAAAGAGCTAATTAAATTCTTTCTGAGTAATTTTTGAGTCTCTATATCCATCTATATATGTGTGTGCACATATTCAAACGTCTTACAAGTGGCCACATACCGCTGGACGTTTCTGGAAATTGACCTTCCATGATGCCTACTTTGCCTCACTGTTTCCCCGGGGCAAATAAACCCAACCTTTAAGCCATATTGCCAAAGGAATCATAGATCATGCACCTGGTGGCACTGAACCAGACTGTCAGAAATTGTGATCAAGATAGGAAGGAGAGGTGATGAGAAACTGACCTATTTGATGTGAACTCACTATTTATGGAAGATCTTAAGGAAGTTTTTTACTGTCTTAAGTTCAAATAATAAGTATCCTATGAAACATTTAAACAGTGGCCCCATTTCTCTAAGTAGTTTGGCATCTTCAAAGTTACATTTAAATGATATTTTTACAAATGCTTGGCCTGCATATTTTTTTTAAAAAGAGTTTTTCAAACCTATTTCAAAAGCACTCTAAGAGAGCCGTAGCTGGTCTAAGAACCCCTGGATATCAACCTGAAACAAACATCTGATCACAGTTTGCAAAATGCTTTGCTGATTTAAGGCTGTTATCTATACTCTTATATTTCAAAGAATGTACTGTTTTTGCCAGTGGGAGCTCTGACCTATAAAAATGATAGTTCCCTTCATCTTTGCACTTCCTGAAACGCATGTCTTCAAAGGGGACGTCTGAGAACGTAATGCGGACTAGCACAGCCAGGTACACATCAGCCACAGAAACAGTTAGTGCTCTCCCCCGAAGGGGGTGCCTTCTGCTCTGAGGCGGAGGAGCGTGCAGGAAGTCTACGGAGAAGAGATCCTGAGACCTACACACACCTGCTCTGAAGTGAAGGAAGCAGGACTGAGAAGAAGGAAGTGCTGACCCTTAAGGACATGGTAACTGAGTCCCTGGCTGATGATCCGGAGTCGGAGTGGCCCTTGGCAGGTGTCCCAAAATGAGGCTGGGGACAAGGCCTTTGTACTTCCACGTCAAGTCTCTTCTTGTATTTGCAATTTTAAAGTATCCTTTACTGATACTGACCTCACAGTACATTTGATTTCTAAAACCTCGACCAGGAATTGGCATTAAATACAGATGTACTAAGTAAACAGAATTAAAATGTGTTGAAAAGTATCATAAGAATGTGGAACACATCATCACTTTTGCCTCAATAATGTCACTCAAAGCGCCAAAAGCCAGAAAATCAAAGAACCTGTTTTTGCTAGTTTTGTTACAAACAGCGTTTAGGACAACCCTTCGGATGAATGACAGGGATGAACTGGATTATGTGTTGATTCAGATGTTGGTATTGGGGTCGCTGCTGCATGTGTGTGATGCACCTACATATTCTGTGGGTGACAAGATGATTACTAAATGCCCGTGCTGCGCACAACGTGAACAGCAAGTGTCATTTAGAGAGGTTACCAAGAGATTTCCTAACAAAATATTTTCCCAGCCTAACTTCTGTGTGTGTGTGTGTGTGTGTGTGTGTGTGTGTGTGTGTGTGTGTGTTTAGAGGCAATTCGCAGCACCAAGTCTGCATCTCCCTGGAGGCAATCACAGAGATGCGCACACAGTAAGTTTAGAAACATGGTGAAAATATGTTATTATGTAAAATGTTACATTTCCTGTACTATTCCTCACAACGTTAATTATTAGATCTAACTTGGTAAAAAAAAAAAAAAAACACGTATAGAACGCTCAGTAGGTAATATAAGACCACAGTGTGTTAAGTGAGAAGAAGGGTATGTTGTGACTTGATAAAAGTGGAGGAAATACTTAACCGCCCTCTAAGGTAGCTCTCAGTGGAAACATTCAACACTAAATTAGGAAAGTACAGATTCCTGAATTTAAGGGATTTTCAAAAGGAAGGGACAGTGCAAAATCCCTGTGTCAGTAGCACAATCAAACTAGAACCTCCCTGTTGGGTAAAAGCCATTCTGGGGATTTGCACCCAAGTCTCATGTAGCCAAAAGGGCAAGACCATCTACCTACGATGGTGAGGAGAATCAGGGAAGAGCAGGACCTGAGGGACCTGAGCTCATCTTCCAGAATCTTTGAGTCTGTTTGGAAATCAATTCCCATTTGTACAGCAACTGAACGGATTTTTTCAGAGACTAGTCATAATCCAACATCCTGACATCACGAGCAAAGCTTGTGAAAAATGAAAATCCTCCTGTTTTTCTCCTTCAAGATGGTTGCTATAGGGTTTTCATTTATTTTCCGAAAGCAGCAGAGAAAGAATAAGGGCAGGTTGCCAAGTGTGAGGCTAGGGATGTCCTTGAAGACAGCCTAAACCAAAATAAACACAAAAACAAACATGTCTACAATTAAAAGATAGTAACACTGCATTATAATTAGTCGTCTCAGGAAGTAAAGATATTTTCAGTTAACTGAATGGGTGACAATTACGTGGATTATTGTCATACTTAAAATGTCAGTGTTAAATGATTGCTTTAAGCACATAATAATAAATTCTGCTTTCTTAAGTGGCAAATACAACAAAGCCAAATACAGAGAATGTTTTTAGTGGAAGGAAAATTAAACATTAACGAAAACCTGCAACATGCATTTTTTTTTAAAGCACAGGAAACAGAAGAGAAATAGCTGTAGATAAACAAACACAGTTCTTTATTTACCACTTAGAATTAGGAGCAGGTCAAAAACTCATAGAGACAACCTGTTTGGGGGCACACCCACCGTTTATGAAGCAACTGCACAAGGAAGGATAACTACAGAGAATTCTGCAGAACCTTCAAGACCCCTTCCTGGAAATCTGGGTTAATTATAGCATTTATGAAAATAGCATTGGTTAATTTCACACCTGCCGTTAAATCCTACATGATTTCCTGGGATATGTTGTGATTACACTGTAGTCCTGCAAACCGTATTTTCTCCATGTCAGTGTTAATTGTACGGGATTAAAAAATAACAAGTGCCATTTGCTTATACTGCCACTGGTGGTACTGTCTCCCTCTGTGTCCAACGTAGAGTTCTACTTCCTTCTGAATCCCCACGTCCCCCAAACAAGCAGAAAGCCCCCAGTCATTCAGCGGCGGCAGCTTTTCCATCCTGCAAACCATGCCACCTGGAAAGCCATACCAGGAACCAGGAAGTTATATTTAACCTCACAACTGTGGGCAGGGGCAGGGCTTGCCTTTGCCAACTGGAGTCTACTTGGTTGGGGGGCTGTTCTTTCCTTCATCACCTACAGTTCGCCCAACACTATTTTGGGAGAACAGAGCAGAAACATCAGGGTCTCTGTCCCTCTTCCTCTCTTCCCTGGGGAGCGAAGACAGGCCACATACAGATTGTTGATTGTCTAACTGGGAAGTTCTGTTGCTATGTTTGGAGAGGATAAGTGGTCACTGTGGCTGGGAATGTCTGGGGGACCATTTGCTGAGAAAATGGTTCTTCAGGTGGATTTTGAAGGACGGGCAGGATTTGGGTTGGCCAAGGGGTAAGAGTTTGAGAACTCTAACAGTATAAAAGCAGGCTCCCAGAAGTGGGGCGTGGCAGGGTGACAAGACACACCTACCTGCCTCCCGTCTTTCTTCAAAGTGAAATATTTTCCTTCTCAAAAGGCCTTGAGTATTAAGTAAAATTTTTGAAAGACCCATTTACTCTTTTTTTGTTTGGTTTCTAATTTTTAAATTTTTTATTTCTTTAGATTTTATTTTTTACTGAGGTGTAGTTGATTTACAATGTTACCTTCAGGTGTACAGTAAAGCGATTCAGTTCTACATACACACGTTTTTCTTCAGATTCTTGTTCATTATATGTTATTACAGGAAACTGGATGTAGTTCTTCGTGCTATACAGTAAGTCTTTGCGGTTCATCTGTTTTATATACAGTAGTGTGTATCTGTTAATCTCAAACTCCTAATTTATCCCTTCCCTGCCTTTTCCCCTTTGGTAACCATAGTTTGTTTTCTATGTCCGTGAGTCTATTTTTTGGTTTGTAAATAAAACTTATATCCTTTTTTTAGATTCCACATATAAGTGATATCACACAATATTTGTCTTTCTGTGTAAAACACCCATTTACTCTTTATTGTTAATACCCTGAATGATGGATGTCTCATAAAAAATAGAGGAGAAAGCTAACCTATTCCTTCTGCTTAAAAATAATCATGTTTTAGATGATGCCAAATTATTCTGGGTTTCCTCTCAGAATCTATACACTCAGGAGATCTCATTGGTAAGAGCTTCCAAACTTCCCACCATCAAGGAAAAATCTATCCTCCTTTACAGATAAGTTACTTAAAAGAATTTGGATTGACACACAAACAAGTCAGGCAGTCAGTTACACCAAGGCTGGACCCAGACGGCAGCCTCCGCATTGAGCCACACCGTTCAGGCGGCACACAAAGGAGCCCGAGGCGCGGCACCTCTTCGCAGCACAGTGCTTCCCAGTGGGCCGGTCGCAAACAGCGCCTCGCAGATTGCGGCTAAGTCTTAACAGGTGACACACCAGCAGGGGTGCCTGGGAGTCACTTCACGTGGCCACCGTTCATCTGCGCTGGATTTCCAAACAATAAGAAAATGCAGATGATGAACGGGGTTGCCTTTTCTGAGGCTTTTCGATGTTTTCTCTTTCCTTGGCTTTTGACAGGACTAGGTTTCAAGGCAACTAACCAGTTACCAGGCGTGCAGGAGTTTACTTAGAATAGTGAAGCTTCTGAACAGTGACGTCGTTGGAAAGCATGCACACACCTGACAGGGCTTGGGGGGAGGAAAAATCTGGGAGGCGAACCACTCTGCTGACTCAGAGCCGTCTTGTCACAACAGGAAGCTAACTGAATGGCTACTTAGTCACCCACTGAACAAACACTGAGTGAACACCCTCTCTGTATGAAGGACACTAGGAAGCCAGCAGGCTTCCAAGGTGACATCCTGAAACGAGAGAGCAGGACCCCCCGCGTCCCCACCAGTGGCCCCTGGGGACTGTGAGGCGATGGCTGAACACCCCGCTGTGTGCCTTTGCCCCTTTTGCGCTGTTTTTCAACTAACTTCCAATAGGGGAAGGATTTCATAAGATAATTACCCAGTTAATGAGAAGAGGAAAACATTCAGCGTGGTTTAATGTGGTTGCAACAGTAGTAACAGTCAGATGTTAAGTGTAAAGTATATTCCTGAGACTTCTCTTTCAGGGCCGTGTACAAGCAAGTGTGCTATTTTAATTATTAAACAGAGAAAATAGGTAAACAGAAACCAACACGGTTTTATTATCACTGCCGTGAATATTAGTACTGAAAGAAAGAATTATTAGTGCTTTTATTTAGACTTCAGGATCCAACTCCTTATTGGTGCTGCCGTAGGATGAGAAAGCAAAACCTTATGCAATTGTTTGATGGAACAGGATACCCTGGGATAACACTTCCATTCTGTTGCATTCAATACTCGATTTTTTAAAAAAAAAAAGTCGTAAAACCATGTATGTGCTTGGCACTGTCTTAGACACCAGGGAAAGATCTGTGAAATTCCTGTTTTAAAAACCAGGGTGTTTCAAATCAGATATTTTTAGAATGTTTTGAAGATCTTTAAGGATTTTAAGAAATAGAATGCTTTTTTTCCCCTCCCCCCTAGAAATTGCACAACTTAGAACAAGGCTTTAGCATTTACAGGAAGACAGCAAGAGTGCTAAAAATAAATATCAAAGCCATGCTGTTCCCATGGGAAGCTGAGGCCTGAGGTCTATTGGAATTAGTGATTTTTTTTTTCCTGAAATCATTTCAGTCAAAAAGCCAGAATATTATTCTTCTCTTCTGTCTTCTCCCATTTAATGAAGAGCAGGAAGCCAAGAGCCACCAGGCACTAAGGCTGGCGTGGCCAATTCTAGGCCAGCAAGTTGCCAAGAAGCCTGCTCTGAGCATTGGCGTTTGCATCCAGAGCTGGGAAGCCACACTGTAGTGACAGGGTGTCTATGTATAAGAGAGATGAATAAATCAACAATAAATGAAGTACTAAAAATGTCTAATTTCCAACACAGTGCTGCCAGCAACGACTGAAATTAAAAAACTGTTCAACCACAGCTATGGAACATACACTGTTGTGGTGAGCGCACGGAGACACAGGTTAACGATAAAATAAAAGAAGGAAGGAACGTGCATCTGTCGCTAGGATGGCGTGCCTGCTTCACACACTCTGGTGGCAAGGAGTGAATGTGTCAGATCCTGTTCAAGTTCAGAAGGGCCAGGGTTACACAGTAAGGAAATTTTCTTCCGTTTTTTGAGTAAGGCTCAAACTGGAAATATCAAAGCGCAATTTCAATTAAAAGACAATTTTAAAGACGCACGTATAGAAACATCCAAGTTCTCTGCCAAATTCTACACCTTGAACAGGTGTAAGTAAAAGAAAATTCATTTCAGCAGGACCAGGGGACATATGTCTACTTGTTCCCACACGTCTGTGTCCAGGGAGTCATGAAGTCGGCGGTCGGCACTCCGCAAATTCTGTGTCCACGGCAGGAAAGCTCGTATTTGCTTTTTCCGGTAGCTTCATTTTATCCTGTGCTGGGTTGTCAACAAGGATAAGCTGGGGGCTGCATTTCCTAGGATCTCCTTCTATATATAGTTTTGGGTTAGAATCACCCTTAAAACAGGATCAACTTATCCTTTAAAAATGCAGAACTGGCTACATAATTTGCAGCCACTAGTGCAAAATGAAAACGCGGGGTCCTTGTGAGTTTGTAAGGGCTGTCATCACAAAACACCACAAGCTGGGGGACTTAACAACAGAAGTTTGTTTTTGCACAGTTGTGGAGACTGGAAGTCCAAGATCAAGGTGTCAGCAGGGTTGGTTTTTCTGGGGTCTCTGTCCCTGGCTTGCAAACGACCGCCTTCCCTCTGCGTCCCATCGAGGCCTTTCTCCTGTGCATCTGCACTCCTGATGTGCCTTTGTGTGTCCGATTTCCTCCTTTTATAAGGACACAGGTCACATTGGAGTAGTGCCCACCCTAACGACCTCATGCCAACTTAATCACCTCTTTGAAGACCTTATCTGCAAATAGAGTCCCAGTCCGAGGTCCTGGAGGTCAGGGCTTCAACATATGGATGTGGGGGGCCCTTTGTTCAAAGAGCATGAAAAAAGTGCTGTTAAAGTTACTAAAATATAAAACATTTCCCTTTCTTCTGCCATCTTTCTCTCTCAACCTGTTGTAATTTTTTATTTGCTACTTAATGTCTCAATTCCTTGGACAGAGAGAAACTCTCTGGCCCCTAGCAGACACGCCCAGGCCCCCAGGGACACTGACTTGTGACCAAGTTTGCACACACAGGTGCCCACCAGCTGCCAGATTCTGGACCAGCACTCTGAGGCTAGGCTGGGGGCAGGGAAGTCAGTCCATTCTGTTGTGGGCACATAACACGGTGATGGTGACACGTGGGTTGGTAAAGAATTACCAGAGACCGAGAAGAGTTTAGGAAAGTTTAACGGGGACTCTGCCATAGGCAACAGCGGGCCACAGGGGCGAGAGGTGCCTGCGTGAGAGCCCGGGATGGGCGTGCAGGGTCTTTTTCTGGGGCAAGGGGGCTGTGCACACAAGGAGCAGGGGCTGTGTGATCAATTCATGCATGGGTACCTGATTGACCTCAAGATCCATTAGGGATTTCTCTGAACAATAGGTTTTACGAGTTTGGTAAGGGCAGGATGGGAGGCTGGTCTGCCTAGGGTATTGTGAGCCGGGCTCTGTCCTGGGGCGATGGCTTTTGTTAGGGTAAACACACATCCAGAGAAGATGCTCTGTTATCTAGCAGAAATGCAGGCATGCACAGGGTCGGAGTGGGGGTTAAGGCGTCAATAGGCCCCAGGCACATGGAGGGCCCTGGGGTGGGGGTATTAAGACTCCAGAGAGTGCTGGCCCCACACACCCAGCGATGCCACAGGGGTTCCTGTGCCACTGGGGGTGGAGGGCGGCAGTGGCCACAGGGCAGGGTGAGGACGGGGAGGCTGTCATTACCTCCTGGAGGTCTCTGCATGGTCAGGACAGTGATGGTGAGACACAGAGGTGCTCAGCAGGGTCTGTGTGGCCCTCAGTTTCTGCACTAACTAAGTAGAGCTCTTCTTCTAGAAATCTGACCTCGCTGACCAACAATGGCCCCATGCCCACCACCAGACATTCAGCGGTGGGCCTAGTAGGCCACACTTCCCACAGGTGTTTCCGTGAGCTCCCCCCTGCGGTTCCATTTCAGTGTTGCGTGTGCCTGGCCTCTCAGATGCTCTCGGAAGCCCTCATGTGTCCATGGAGCCCATGGTTCAGGGTGAGTGGTTCGTGACTTCTCTGATACGCCTGCTCTCTGTTTCAGATCGTCGCTTCCCCAGCTCTTACACATCTGAGCACAGTCCCATTTGTCATAAATCTTACACCCAGAGCTCCCTCAGGGCTCTTCCCTGACCAAACTCCAGGAGGTTGCAAAAGCCCCTCCCATCCCTCTACACACACCCCTCTGCAGTGTGACTTTCTCGCTCCTCTCCAAGAGGGAGATTTATTCCTCTTCCCTTCAATCTGGGGTGGCCCGTGGCTTGCTCTGGCCAACAGACTATGTCATGAGTGGCACTGTACCACTTCTGAATGTAGGTCCTAATAAAACCGAGTTCCTCTACCAAATTTATGATTTACCTCTCTATCCAGAACGTCATTCCTTTTCTTGTCTGACACCTGTTCTCCTCAAGATTGAGGAGCAACAAAGAAAAGGGGGGGTTGAAACAGAGCAGGAGCCTGGGGGGTCCTCCTTTGTAAAATCCTCTCCGTGACCCCATTTCCTGCTTGTAGGACATAGGCTTCTTTCAGCCTCCTAGGCCTGCCCGGAGTTCCAGAGGGCACATTTGAACAGTTGCTAATCAAGGAAAGGGAGGGAATGCAGAAACAAGGGAGGAAGAGTCAGGAAACAATAGTGCAGCCTCAGGGCAGGGGCCTGGGTCCTCCTCAAGGAATCTACATAGCAATACCCCTGAGTACTTCTGCAGGAGCAGAGGCCCCACCCAGGTGGAGGATGGCAACTTCAGGCTGAGCACAAGATTCCTGGAGGGCTGTCTTACCTCCCCCCCACCCCAGCTAATCAGAAGAAAGTCACACACCCTGCAACCCTCACCCCAAATTTTGCCTTTAAAAACTTCTCCCCCAAAACCATCGGGGAGTTCGGGTTTTTCCAGCAGGAGCCACTCTTCTCCTTGCTCGGTCCTGCAGTAAACCTTTCTCTGCTCCAGACTTTAATGGTTCAGTTTGTTAGGTCTCACTGTGCGTCAGGCACACGAACTTTTGTTTGGTGACACCAAGAGGTCTTGCCTATTCTGGCTCTTGCCCTCTTGGGACACTGAGACCGAGGAGACGGAGGAGAGGGTCATAGTGACCTTCTTGCACTGGCTGTTTCTCAAGTGACTTGAATTCAGAGTCATCAATAGGCCACTTTGGCACATTTGGGGATGGCCTCCCCTGAGTCCCTGCAGGCTGTCACAGACCATCCATCCCCCACTGAGCTGCCGGACGGACACAACCCTGTGAGTGATCCCAGGCAAGACTAACAGAAAAACTGCCCAAAACACCTTGCTCAAACTGCTGCCCCCAAGAATTGTGAGCAAATATATGGTGGGTTTGGGCTTTTTAATTCAGCAACAGAAGGAGGACACTGGTCCCTCAGAGTATACGGAGGCTGAACAGTTTGCAAAACCATCACCTGCAGTCACTACGATACAAAATATGCATAAAGAACTTACAGCTCCGACGAAGGGAAACTTCAGGCAGAATGTTGATCTCACCAGTTGGGTGCTCCTAGCTGTGGATAACAAAGCACTTTAAGAGAGACAGGAGTCCCCGAAAGGGCTTTTCAGCTTGGAAATACAGAGGGTCAAGATTTGCTGGGCTGATAAATAAAATGTGCTCATTTTCTATCCAACTGGCAAAAAGTCTCTCAGTAAGAAATGATTCCAGTATTAAGAATACATCAATGGTGTGGCCATAAGATCCTTTGTTCAGACCCCAAAATGATGTAAGGCAGTGCCTCAGGGAGCAGGACAACGGGCCTCTAAGAACTTTAAGGATATTTTAACCCAGCATCCCTACCTGCCATCCAAAGTAGAACAGGTCTGTTTCAAAAAGAATGACTGGGTTTGCCTCCTGGTGGGTGTCGAGCCAAAAGACACAAAGCCAAAGACCAGGAGAAGGAAGGATTTACTATTACTTGCAGCGAGCAAGGAGGACCCTGCGGACATTTCCTAAAGCATTACCTCCCTGAACAGCAAAACTGGAGGCGATGAAGCTCAGGATACATGTATACTCAGGAAGGGGCCTGGATGATGGACAGAGCCCACGCTTGAGTTGACTGAAGTCACAAGGGTCAGAAAAGATCAACATCATCCTCCCTTGTTCCTTTAAGATCCTTAACTACTGAGACACGTTCAAGGGCAAGCATCGTGGCCAGACTTAGATCTCAAAATGGCTTAGGACAAAAATGCCTTTTCTTTTGTCAAGAAAGCCATGACTAGTTTTTCCTTCTCTGGGCAAACCCTACCTTACCTGCTTACATGATAAGGTGGCTTTTATTTGAATTTTCTAGGAAAAAAAAAATCTTAATGAAGAAATGAATCCACACTTTAGAAATCTGGTTTCCTCGCCAGTGGCAGGTATGTAAAGCAGGCAGTCACCATGTTTCTTACGTGAGGTCTTTAGAGCCATTGTGTTGATTTCTTCACCACAATATACTAATCATTTAATGTTGTGTGGAATCTAATGTGTAAACTTACATATGTATTTTATTAAGAAAACTATCAAGTGAAGGAATATTACAATACTAGGAAAAATCACTGTGATTTATAACAAGTTTTTAAGAAATTAGATGGATTTTGGTCACGAACTTTTTAAGTGGCTTTGTCCAGCACGGCAAAAGTACAGAAGAAAGACACTTCAAAGTTAAAGCAGCTTCTGGGCCCCCGACTTTCTGTGGATAGTCAGGCAGGGTGAGAAGGCTATTCAGTTGCAAATGTGAGCAATTTCTGATCAAACAGGAAAGATACTTCAGAGGATGGAGCCCAGAGCCCAGAGAGGAGCTATGAGCAGAAGAGAACACTGGTGTAGGGAACCACCTGCAGGAATACCACTGAACTCTAACCAAGAGAGAGTCCCTGCCCGTGGAAGAGGGGACCTGACAGCAACGTGTAACCAGCTGCTGTGAGCCAGTAATTGACAGAGGCCACTTGCTTCTCCCCCTCTGACGAGAATATAACAGTTACCCTTCGGGGGGTGTGTGTGTGGTGGGGTGGAGGAGGGGTGCAGACAACTAAGACTTTTGGTTCACTAGTCCCTAGATCAAGAGGAGCCATAGCTGAGTAGCTACATCCAAGAAGCTGAATTCAGATTTGCTCCTAATTCAGATGATGAGATCCTAGATGATTTGATGCTGATGTCATAATGGAATAAAAATCTGGGGGAGAAGGTGAGTTTATCTGCAGGTACAATGGGCGTGAATAGTAATGATCAGACGGTGGGTGGTGGACAGGGATGAGGATGTTTCCACTTGGCAGCTGACACACTTCCCAAGCCTGTGTACTTACATGTTTGTAACTCAGGGGTCAGCCTGCAAGTGGATAGGGATACGCTAGTAAGAAAAAACAGATCCAGTGCCTTTTGTCCTGGAGTTTTCAGTCTAGTGAGGATAGAGAAATATTAAAATAAACTACAAACAAATGTAAACTGCACCAAATGCAGTTGTTACAAAGGAGAGTATGTGGTGTTACGAGAATCAAAATTAGGATTTCAGGAAACCACTCATCTGAAGAAATGAACAGAAGACAACAAGGCAGAAAGGAGAGGGAAGAGTTTCCAAGCGGAGGAGCCACCTGGCAAGGCCCCTTTGGAGGGGAGACTCAAAGGAATGCAAGAGTCTGGGACATCTCGAAGGGAATCTAAATGCCTTCGGGCAGCTGAAGTTATTCTTAAGCACCACCAGTAGACAGCCTCAGTCCTCGAGCTCGAACAAACCTAATGCTTCCAACTATTGCTCTGAGACAAAAGAACAGACGCCCATTAGCCTGGTTCCTGGAAATTCATGTTTTGAAAGAATTAAATTCTTCCATGTTGAAGTAAACAAACATGGACCCCTGAACAGAAGAACGTCGGACCCCTGAGTAGAGACTGAGCTTAGTCATTCACCAAAATAGTGTTCACCAAGAGGAAGGGTGTATTCTGTGAGCTGGCAAGGTATAGCTCTTCTAGTTACTATTCAGAGACATAAATTTCATAAATAAATATTAAATTGCTTTTATAAGGAAGAAATTGATTAATTTGTTTTAACATTTTTGCTTGTGATTTTTTTTTTTTTTTTTTTTTTTTTGGACAAATTGCCTTGCATGTAGAGAGACTGACAGTTCACGGAAACTTTACTGATTGCTACTGAGATTCAAATGTAGTGTTTACAATTACCCACAAGTTCTTCATCAATGAGACTGAATGGAAACGTGTCACAGAAATTAGCATTCTGTCCATTATGAAAGGAAGAACTCTTACCAATTATGAAGAATACCCCCAGGTCATGTCTAAGGTCATCAACACCCCCCCAGGCCAAGACTTACACCAAAGTGCAGGACTTAGATTCAGTAACAAAAGGTTGAGATTCTACGCAAGGCAGTGTCATCTTCACAAAATACGCCGCTCAGAGCCCACTAGATGCGTTACCATATTGTGTATTATATTGGATTTAAGCGATCATGATTGGAAAGCAAGAAGTTACACAATTTGGGGGGATGTACGAGGGAAAACGCCAAAGTGTATTGAGTATAAGCCATAGTATTTCCAAAAAAATCAAACTTACGCACCTAACCTTGGCAAGTGAAAGCTGGAAACTGACCCAGATGTCTTTATCCATTGACAAAAGTAATCATTTTATCATGTAGTGCTTTGTCCTTATTTTAGAAATTACTGATAAGATTTGGAGACGCAGTTGTCAGTGTGCCAGATAACATCTCTGAGGAGTACCCTGTGCCCATTGATATAAGTGGTGTCCACGGGCATTTATAAATGAAATAGCTCATTCAAAAGGATATTTATAACATTTGGAGAGTTGGTTGGAAAAAAAAAAAGAAAGGTTTTCAAGGTTATTTTGCAGAGCTAATGGAGAGGAGCTGGTGTCTCAGAATTCAGACGAGGCTGGTTTTTTCAAAGTGACTTGGACTCCTTCGTGTTAAAAAGAAGCAAAAAGAAGTCCTGAGGAAACACTTATCTGATCAAATTACCACAGTGTCTCACAGTCGAGGGTTAAGCACACCACGCAGCTGACAGTGCACAGAAGCTCTGTGGAGGAGAAGAACGCCCTATAGGAATAAACCACATCAGCAATTATCTCGGAGCTACAGCTTCTTACTTGCCACGTAAGAATTAAAGCACACTCCCCAGTGAGTCATCTGGAAGATGGAATAATACACATAAAAGCAGTCAGCCTCACTGCGAGGTGTTACGCGAATACTGCGTGCCATTAAGGGCGTCGCAGCCTCACTTCCCTTTTCACCTTTAACGCACGTAGTGTCACTACACCGCGTCTACACGGAATCAACAGCGCGTGATCTTACGTGGGAAATGATTGTTAGCTTGTCCATTTCCAAGGTCGTCGAGAGCTGACTTTCACTGGTGTTGCCTCGGACATCTGAGCGTTAGTCCTCAAGGCACACCCCCGTATAATTTCTCTCATTTCAGAACTGCTTTTACCTCTAAAACGTAACAGTGCAGCAGGGCGGTGCTCTGCACACAGCCCAAGGAGAGAAGCACAGACATCTGGAAGTCAGCGCACAGAATGAATGCTCTCGCCGGAATCAGGGCTTTCCGAGACGGTCACACCATGTCCACTTTGTGACTGTTAGAGGGAAAAAAGCCTCCTCGGGAATGACTAATATTCAAACCCCCCCCCCTCCTAGCCTTTGATGGAAAATTACTTGCTCGTCAGGTTATGCTGGTTGAAAAGAGGAAAGGCCTGTCTCCCTTGCTGCTTACCAAGGCACCACTAGATGCAAAGCGAAAGATGAAGTAGTCCATAGGTGATGGTGGATGTAAGACACAGCCTCCTTTCTCAGCATCACCCATGACCATCCTCAGCCCCAGTCATCAATTCCTTTGAGATCTGCAGTAATAATTCTAAACTCATTTGCAAGAATTAGAAAAAGTCTTTCAAGGAATGGAAAGGATTCTAAGAACGGGGATCTATTTCATAGGGTCTTAGGATTGTGACCCGAAATTTTTGAAAATTATGCTAAGTACAGGTAAATGTCTTTACAGAAATGAAGAGGGTACCAAGAACAAGAATCTATTTCAGAAAGAAATTCTATTTTACAAATTTTGCTTCCAATTCTTGTAAAACTGTAATAAAACTGAAATGAAACAATCAGGCAGGTAAAGAAATAATACATTCACTTTTGACGTTTCTCTCTTTCAAAGAAAATAGCACATTGGCAGTATAAAGTCAAAGTGTCTTCCTTTATTGAAAGAAAACTTCAAAGATAAGAGCAATGTGCAGATTAACTGATAAACAATGCACAACAAATTATATCAGTAGCTAGTTAAAAGCCTTTAAAAAATAGCTTTCTTTTACCTTTAAGTAGTAAGATCGATCAAGAACCTCTGAGATGTTAAAATGCTGACTCACAAAATAAAAATTAAAAAAAAATTTCTCTGCACCCTGACTCACAAATTAACTTCCTGTTTAGATTGAAAAGGTTAAAAATATGACAAGACACTCCTGGTATACTCAGATGACGTTCACAACCTCGAGACCACAGTAAGTTTATAATGTTTGACTTAACAGTTCCATCCCAAAGAGTTTTATCTTTCTAAATCCAGGAAAAGAAATCATCCACAAGATGTTAAATCCTTGTTCTTTCAAGAAGAAAAGTAAGCCAAAAGGTTTGGTAAATTTCACCTTCAGTTACTTCTCACATTAAGTAAGGTTTTACTGGAAAGGAACAGGAGAAACTTGACCCGTATGGCAATACAATGAGAAATTTCTACGGTGGCTTGAACAGTGCCAAGTCCTCAAAAGACCAAATCCTTGTGCATCTGGAGAACCGCACTCTACAGCTCCTTGTGCCCTTTTCTTGTTCTTCTATTCTTACTGGCAAAAGGAGAGAATGTTAGCTAGTACCCGGCACACAAGAACTAATGTGATTCCGTCAACTCACTACAAAAATAACTTGCAGTCAGACATGTGTGTATATATGGTGGGTGGCTGGTGCTGAGCACAGGAAGAGGGGAAACTGAGGGTGGGTATATGATGGGAGTGGCTGTAACTTTTTACTTTTGTTACTTCTTGGATTAAAATTTGTTTTGTTTTACCGGGAGGAAAAGAACCCAATAGCATACAGGGAAGGAAGATGAATTTTTCTCTTACACAGATTAATTCAACCAACAAGTAGCTATTAATGGTCTATTACCATCCTCTTGTTGCTTGGGGGCTCTGTAAATAGTAAGAGTTATGACAGTTCAGACTCAGGGAATTAAAATCTCTAAGAGATTTTACTTTGGTACCCCTAGTTTCAGCAATAGAGCCTGACGCATAGTATGTACACTGTAAATATTTGCTAAATGGATTAATTAGTAGAGGAAATGACCACAGTATTTCTCAATATGTAGGCATTGTGCAAAACGCCCTCCCCCAACAAAAAAAAAGTCTTATCTTGAATAATTAAATAAGGCCCAAAAATGTTTATCCAGAGAATAAATACATAATATTTATTACCAAAAAGGTGAGAGACAACAGACCTTTCTCAAAATCTAAAAGTTAATACTAGTATTTTCTGTGGTGCCCCATTCCTGCATTATGCTATTTACTGGGGTCCCTGTGAGTCAATGGAGGCATATAACTCCTTGCAATGTCTTCCTAGGCTCAGCTGGAAACCTGAATAAGTCAAGAAACGAGAAATCACACGTGTCTACTGATAGCAAAATTGATAGGAACATGTTTAACCCAAGTAGTAAACTGCATGGCTTGCACTGTTAACCACTAAACTATGTTTCCAGATTAAGATTTTTTCTGAGGGATATTCCACGAAAGTACAAAAGAATGAAACCACCTCAAACCAATGGCAACTGTGCGTCAGACCTTTTATTTTGCATAATTATAGTTGGTCTATATGAAGCATGGTGTGTTTTGTTCAACTTGTGGTTGTAAATGTGTAGTTAGTAAACGATTCTTCTCAATTTTGAGGTTTGATGATGTTTCTAGTTCTTAAAAGGAAGCAGTGCATGTTGATTTTATGACAGCCCTGATCGTGTAAAATCTGTATTCAAATATTTTGAGGAAGTCATTCAAAAATACACTTCTTCTTCAAAAAAAACTAGATGCAGGATAAAATAATCTAGTTTGCTCCATGCTTTCTAAACCTATCCTTCTAAACGTGGTAGTTGCACATCCCTAAATTCAGTAGAATAGCTCATCACCAGCTCTACTCCCAACTCTAAGATCAACCCTGACCCCCTGGAATGGAGTTATGATAAAAACCCCATGAAAGATGCCCCCATGGTGTGGCTAGAGCGTTGTTGCTATGGGAACCATCTGTCGTTGGTACCTACTTCTCTAGTAACTGTTCCCCACTAGCCACAATTCTCTGTCCTCTGTTTCCTCAGTAACTCAAAACCCTTGCAGCCCCATCCCCAGTGGATGAAGTTTTTTAAACTATTCCTTCAGTTTCTTTGTCATTAAGTCCCTGATGCCAGGCCTGGAAGCAGATTCATAGACACAGAGAACAAACTATGGTTACCAAAGAGGAAAGTGATGGGGAGGGAGGGTAGGGATAAATTAGGGGTTCGGGATTAACACATACGCAACACCAGATGTGAAACAGATAAACAACAAGGACCTACTGTATAGCATGGGGAGCTCTATTCAGTATCTTACAATACCTTATAATGGAAAAGAATCTGAAAAAGAATATATATGTGTGTGAGTATATATATATATACAACTGAGTCACTTTGCTGTACACCCAAAACTAATACAATATTGTAAATCAACTATACTTCAGTTTAAAAAAATTAAAAATTAATAAATAATAAGTAAACAGACAAATAAATAAAAATAACTAAAATGTTAAAAAAAAAATTAGAAGTCCTGGATCCAACACCTAGATTTGATAGATACTAGCTGCATGTAATTTGATGAATTACTTAACCCAGACATCTACAAGACTGTAGTACCCGTAACAGTGGACTTAGTGGTCCTGCGTCCTGAGTAAACTGTTAATGCTTTGTTAGTAGTACAGGCTGGGTCTGATGCATTTTTGTATCCCTAACACCCGGTCCATAGTCAGCGTTCGTAAGTGAGTGTGTGCTGTATCCATACGTGAAAGAGTAAATCAGCAATCTCTCGCTTAATTCTTCAGTTCTTCCTCAAAGAGAATTCCAGACTTCCTCAGTCAGGCATGTCCCCTTGAGTCCTAATTCCCAGGTACACTCTCACATCTAAAGCTAACTCAGCTTTGGTGCAGGTTGTGGATTCCATCTCACAAGGCAGTATAGAGTACTGAAGACTTGAGCTGGTATTTTCTGCGTGTGTGTGTGTGTGTGTGTGTGTGTGTGTGTGTGTTTACTGCATTACTCCCTACTAATAATACAATCAAAGCTCAAAGCATCATCATAAAACTTAAATTCTGCTCTCGTGGACAGCTCCTTTTTTTTCTCCATCAGACAGTCAGCCACCACTAAAACCTCTAAGGCAATCCTGCAGACAAATGCTGATGGCTGTTCTGAAATACATGAGCAGACAGGCTCGGAGATGGGTTGATAGTTTCCGTAGTACAGCCACATCATTATGAGCTGGCAGGAACTTAGGTCAGATATGGCCAACACCTGGAAAAATCACAGAGGCATCCAAATACTATCTGTCGTCCATGGCAGAAGACCAAAGACTGGAAGACAGTTTCTTCCACACTACATGACGACGAGCAGTTGGATAAAGAGAGAGCAGCTCTCATTAAGCTTGTGAGTACATCACTGGGAGGCTTGTCAGTTCGAACGTGGCAGCAGTGCAACATCGAGATCGAGATGAGAATTCATCTCTCCAGAGCTGCTGGGGCCACACAATTACCTTAATGTGTCCCAGACCTGAACTCATCATCCATGTTCCCATTAGTTACTGGACTTGTTCCACGAGTGCCACCAAAGTGCCACTCTCCGAGTCAAATGGTGGTGTCACATCGCCACCAGCAAGCCTTGGAGGGCGTCCAGCTTTCAGAGGCTGAGGCCAATCTAATCAAAAGGCAGGATTTTGGGGACAAGGGTTTGTCAGCAGAATGGATGAAAAGCCAATTCTACAACTTTTTATGCTTATCTACAAAGGGTAAAAGGACAGAGAGTGATAGACTGAAATAGTGCAACTCCAAAACACACTTACTGAGCAATGACATGTGCCAGTCATGCTTCTCAGTGAGACTGGGCACAGCCTTTGCCCTCAAGGACACTGCAGTACAGAAGAGGACATTTCTAGAAAGTATAGAGCACTTACAAACTTTGAGGTTAAGAAACCTAGGGGACAATCACAGCTCTGACTCTTAGCTGCTTATGTCACAAGGCGAATATTTAAATGTCCCAAGCTTCAGTTTCCCCATCTATGTAATAAACAAAAGACATGCTCTTCAGTTAATAGAAAAGAGAAAACCGCTATGTGGATTAAAAATAAAACTGAGTTAAGTGAACTCCAAATGGACTGATAAGTTTATGTAAGTAGTACATTGCAATGCTAGAAGAAGAAAACATAAGGTAATATATTTGTGAGCTCTGGTGCAGAAGAAGGTTTTTAAGCATTACCTTAAACAGCATAAAGCAGAAGGCGAAAAGTGATGGATCAGGATAACATTACAACTAAGGGTCTCAATTTAACAAGGGTCAACGAAAGAAAATTAACAGACAGATGATTCATTGAGAAAAGATACTGAGAAACCCTAATCCCGGGAAGGTAGAAATATCTAGAATTTACTAGAAATTTCCATACGTTAGCAAGAAAAAAAACAGAAAACAACAGAAAATGGACAAAGTATGTGAACAAGTTTTCACAGATAAAAACCCAAATAGCAATAAGCACATGAAAGAAATACTCAAATTTATTTGTAATTAGAAAAAAGCAAATTAGAACGATGGGATACCACTTAAAATCGATCATATCTGCAAACATTAGAAAATTGGATAAGGTCACATGTAGGAGGGTGTGAGGCAAGACAGGATCCTCACATGCTCTTGGTGGAAATGAAACTTGTAGATAAAACGCAGTTGGACACTAAGACTCAGTGATCCTCTTCTGGGGGTGGGGACTCCCCAGAAGGGACACATTTACTTCAGTGTTGCTGACAGTGGGATTGGAAGTAATCCATGTAATTAAAAAATATATATTAAATGCACACCACAAAATCGTGCACAGGTATTAGGATCTGTCAGAACAGTACATACATTACATTAGCCATTAGGACATTATACACACCAACATGCGTCAATCTTAAAGACACAGGGTTGAGTGAAAACCCTGAGAAAAGGAATACTATCTGTAGCCCAGTGCCTTTAAAGTACACCCATATGGAACAACAGTACATGCTTTATAATGACAAAATTCAAGAACGTACATCAAACACATTATGATGGTAAAAAAAAAAACCATTCAATCATCTTCATATCTCCAGAACCAAGCATAATGGTTGGTGCTCAATAAATGTTTTCTGAGTAAATCAGTGACTGGATGCTGAGAACAAAGGATAGGAAAAATGGAAAGAGATTCCAAACCTTAGAATGGGTGCAACAACAGAGACTATTTGTGAAAAATTATCTGTTTCCCAAATTAGGAAACAGACCTGGTTGATGGAGAAGGTTGGTGACTTCAGTTTGGTACCTTTTGACTTGGAAGGACTAATAGTCAGCTAGCAGGCAATCTAGACTAGAACCCAGGAGGTGTTTAGATCTCAGCTCAATAGATGATAGTTTTAGAGATGGAAGGAAGAGGAATCAAGGTAGAGGGGCAAAGGATCAGGTAGTGAAGACATGCTATTAAAACAGTACAAGATGAGGGAGGCCGGTGTATACCTGAAATAAGAACCGGTCAGCAGAGAGGGAAGGATTATCCACATATCTGTGGGGGTGGGGATGTGGCGGAGTCGTGTGAGGGGCATACAGCGGTAGCAGCGAGTAAGTGAGGCTAAATCAAATCTCATTTTGAGGGAAAACCCCCAAATAAGCCAACCCATTTACTTCAAACTGTTTGCCTTATTATTGACTTTAACTCTTAAGGAGCAAATTTAAAATTCACGTATTTGGGAAGAGAGAGAAATGGGTGGGAGGAGGGAGAAAGAGAGTGTGAAACAGAAAGGTCAGAAATCAAATTAAAAATAAGAATAAAAACCTCAATTCCCAAATCCATAAACTGAATTATCTAGAGGAGACCTCTGAGGCCTGATAAATCCCCAAACAACTTTAATTTAAAATATCCTGAGAACTGCTGCTCTTAAGTTATTCCCTTGATTCCAATCTGCTATCAGCCGGAATCAGAAAGGTACCCAAGATAAGAATAAATTTAAGATTTACTATTATTGAGCCCGAATCTCCTGTTCTAGATCCACAGAGTGCAACAAATATTTCTCCCAAAGCAGTAAAAAGCAAAAAGGGAACAAAGAAATAAGAAATCCTTCCACTTGTGCCCACACTTCTGAGAGCCTCAGTGTAATTCAAGGCAGGTTCATGTCAAAGATCCGTGCCTGCTATTTAGTTATCACGCCTGCTAAATAGTCTTAACATACTCCCTGCTGGATTGTGGGATTTTATTAAAGCAGTGACCTTTATTTCTATTTGGCGTTGGAGGCAGCAAGGCATGGGGATCAGGTTTGGAGTTCATACCGCCTGGGTGTAAATAGTTATCAGATGTGTGGCTGTGACAATATTAACGAATCACTCCCTGCCCCAGTTTCCTCATCTGTACAATGGGGACAATAATATTAACTACCTTGTAGGGCTGTTGGGGGATTGAGAAATGATGCACACAAAGCACTTAGAATAGTACCCACATAGTAGGGACACTGAGTAAGTGTTACCTATTCATTATTGGCATCAGTAAGAAGGTATGTAAAATATCTGGGATTGTTTTTTTAATCTTTCATTCTATTTAGTGCCTCATATGTAGGATTGAATGGAGCTTCTGGGAGTCAGGAAGAGAGACTATCACAATAATTTAGCTGTCAAAAAAGGAAGGAAGAAAGGGAATGTTTGCTAAAGATGTTTCAAGGAAAGCGTACGGAGGCTCGGGAACCCATCTGATACAGGCGGTTACTATCTCCCGTTCAGAACAGTGTGTGAAGGAGGATGACTACTTGATGACAGACTTAAAACCCTGTTTTTATTTAGGGACCATGTTGATGGCAGGCTGTCCTCTCGTTGTAGTCAGACAAACAGGAAAGTTAATGCCTCCCGCGAATTCAGGTGCAGTGATGCTTTTATAGGCTCTCATGGACTGTCATTCATAATGGGAAAACACGAAGAGGCACGCGTATCCTTTCCCGTCTACATGAAAGAAGTCTGCCAATTATTTTTTTTTTAACTAATGCTAGATTTGTAATGGGCTTGGAAGACCAACTTCTCCTGCCCTACATTCCAGCCCACAGCCTGCACAGGGAAGTAAGAAAGATGCCCTACTTAAGAATGTTTCTGAGTATCAGGTAAACAAAAGTGGTCATGGCTCATCTGTGTCTTGAAAGAGCTAAAAAGTGGGCACCACTGGGTGTCTGGCCCTCTAATGGGCCGCATTCTAGAGCACTGGGAGGTCCTGGACCTAAACTGAAAAGAAGAAGATGAAGAGTTGCCTCTAGGTCAGCTATCACCTTGCCCAGCGCTGCACACTAGCATCCCTGAGGGCGCGGAATAAGGGGAGATGATACTCCAGGCAGGAAAATGTTTCTTTTCCTTAATATGAACATAGATGGAGATGTTTCTGAGAATTTCGAGTTGTTTTTGCAATGAATGTGTATGTGTGCATGCAATGTGTTTGTGTGTGTTTTGTAAGACAGTTACTGGCTAAGTATCAGGAACAACAGGAAAGGAAGTTGCATCTCAGGCTGACAGAGTCCGAGGAGAGGAGGGCAGTGGGAAGGGTCAAAGCACACCCCCCCCCCCCCCGGACTGTAGTTTCATTCCATTAATACCAATGCCATCTTTGAAAAACTTCCCGCTGACATCTGTGGGCACCTACAGATTGGCCCAGTGGAGAGAGGAGACTGATCAGAGGCCAAACCCTGTACGTAGAGAGTGGGGTTTTCATAACAGAGAGTGGCAATGGACATTGTAAAGGCTGATGATGGAGACTTTCTCGGAAAGGAGGAAGAAGGGCAGACCTTATGACCAAGGTCAAGGTTAGAAGTGAGGAATATCCATGTAGGAATATCCTGGAAATGGTTTAAGTTACAGGTGGGTTCTCTTGAACTTTGAGAGCACTTGTATTTAGCATTAAGATTTTAATTGATTCTCCTATATTGTGTTCTCTTCAGATACCACAACATTTTAGTGAATTACTTATATTGGTTAGCCTCTGTGATTGTACTATGGGGACTGTATTATGGGAAATTGATGAAAGGCCAGTAGAGAGAAGAGGTGAGTGGCCAGACCCACTCCACTCATCCACGGAAGCCAGCACAGAAGCAGCTCAGCCTAGGAGGATGGTGATCCCAGAGGGCTGGGGGTCACAGGCTGCTGCAGAGTGAATGGAGCCCAGGAGGAGCCAGGAAGCTCCAATGGGAACGTGACTGTCTTGGGAAAGTAT
The DNA here is from genome assembly GCF_009834535.1 of Camelus ferus. Lineage (NCBI taxonomy): Eukaryota > Metazoa > Chordata > Mammalia > Artiodactyla > Camelidae > Camelus > Camelus ferus. Next base: position 6,555,087 of record NC_045715.1, read on the forward strand.
CTCCATAGATGACAACTCAGGAACAGAAGGGAAATGATGGCTGTTTTTCCAAAACACACAAGAGGGCGATGGCTTTTGAGAATATATGTTGGGTGGGAAGTCGAGAGGCTAACAGTTGATAATTATATATTATATAATTGTAACAGTTGATTAAGAATATGACTATCACATATATCCACTATTTCCCTCTTATTGCAACATACCCTTGAACACTCCTGAATGATGCATTCTGAGACCTTTGGGATTTTTCCCAATTTAATAGTGCTTCCACAGCAAATTATATCACTTCCACATCTGTAATGTGGATACCACATTAACTTCACTCTGATACCTGGAGGATTAAATAAGATCACATGCCAGGTAAAGATACACCAGTTTGAGCTCACCCATCACTAGCTAAGAGACTCACTCCCATACATCAGTCCTATCATGAGCTACTTCCAGACAGTTTCTCGAGAAATTATACATTTCTAGGGAATGCAGACCTTTAGAGCTGACCACTCTATTAACTAATGTAGACTAGCTTATGCGATGCTAGCAACTCCACATCTCAATGACTTAACACAGCAAAAGTGCATTCCTCATTCATGCAGTTTGCTACAGGACAGCCGATCTCTACTCCATATGAGAATTCTGCCGTGCAAACTGTTCTGATCTGTTCATCTGGCCATCTCTACCCAAGGCCTCCTCCGCAACCACCAAGAAGGGGAGAGAAAGAGCAGGTCTCACACTGGCCATTAAACACTCTGCCCGGGAGGGACACACATCCATTCTGCTCCTAACCAGTTGGCCAAAATTGTTCAAATGAATCTGCTCACCTACAAAGGGACCAGAGAATGCAGTCTTCTGTGTGCCTGGAAGGACAGAACTAGATGTCTAGGAGCAAAGGCATGTCTACCACATCCATCAGTAAACGAAACCATGTGTTGTCAGTCCTTCAGTGAAAATAGTATGGTCTGCTTGCTCTTTGGGCTCCTACGGGGTAGAAGCTACATCTGAACCCACCCTGGAGTTCTTGCCAAGCATCTACGTAGAGCCCTGTTAATTAGTGGTAAGTTCCTCATTACCTCAGGGGCGACTGAATAAGAAGTGGGTGAGGGGTATTAAAATTGAGATAATCTGATAACTAACCTAAATGATATTTAACAAATCTTTAAGTTCTGAGATAAATGCAAAGATAGAAGGAAAGAAAGAAAGAGAAGAAGGAAGGGAGGAAGGAAGAAAGAAAGAAAGAAAAGAAGGAAGGAAGGAAGGAAGGAAGGAAGGAAGGAAGGAAGGAAGGAAGAAAGAAAGAGAAGAAGGAAGGGAGGAAGGAAGAAAGAAAGAAAGAAAAGAAGGAAGGAAGGAAGGAAGGAAGGAAGGAAGGAAGGAAGGAAGGAAGGAAGAAAGAAAGAAAGAAAGAAAGAAAGAAAGAAAGAAAGAAAGAAAGAAAGGAAGGAAGGAAGAAAGAAAAAAGATGAATAAATAGAGCAATAAACAGACTGGCTTTTGACTTGGGATTTTAACAAATCAAACTGGTACTGATAATTTAAAAAATAGGGACATGGATTTTAACTCAATATTATTAAGAACTTTTAAACTGTCAAAATGTCCAAAATGAGTCGGGGGGCCTTAAAATACAGTAAATGGTCCTTCCTTGAAACTATTAGCTTAGATTTTATGACAACTCAACAAGAAGCTGTCAATAAGCAAGAACTTTGAGGTAAAGAGAAATATAGCAGAAAGGAGGGCTGGAGAGATGCAGCTGAGTGCCAGAGGTCCTTGCAATAACTCCTGCAAAATCCCTGCACAGTGTTATAAAAAAACAATACTAAAAAACTAAAAGATCTTAAAATATTAAATAGCCTGATTATTATTAATATTATTATTATTTGTTCCATGTTATATAATAATTCAGTTATTAAGCTGGAAACAAATTTAAGGTAAATATACACTTGTCTCTTTAAGGAGAGATTAGACTATAACTGATAGTCAATTGTTTTCCTTCCTACCAATTTTCTATACACTCTGCATCTTTTCAACAGGACATAATCAGTTAACAGAATTTTTTTTAAAATACCATCAGCATATTTAAGAACCTTAAATTCTTGTTTGTCTTTGGAGGGATGAGTGTAACACCCAAACGTTGAGAACACCAATTGAATTAATGATTCTGAAATCATATAAGCTATTGCCATATTACAATTTGAATTAGACAAAATCCAAAGCAGTTTAGGTAACATAAAATACTGAATAATCATGAAAATTAGTGGATTGTGAAATGAATGACCACCTACCGTCACCGATGAAGCTGGCCCAAGACTCTCCAGTTTATTAAAGAAGGCATAAAGTATATGAGAGTGAAAGAATTTACAATGCCTGAAGCTCAAAATACACCCATTCAATTGTTTTCCTGATGTTGTTTGCAAACTATTACAACAGAACATTGTCTGTTTTCCCGGCCATTTGTGTTTTTGCATCAAATAAATCCCTACATTGCTTCCTGCCCAGCTTGGCCCTTTCATCATTTAAATCATGCAGCTTGAATTTGGACTGACTCATAATCTGAAGCGCCTGGATATTTAAATCTTATCACTGATGTCATCTGAGGTTTCCAGACAGTTGGCTAAATTAATTCTACTCACCTCATTCTCCACCTCCCCAACTGAATCAGGGTGGTATCCATGGAGAAGACACTCCTGCACCATACTGTGCCCATTTTCCAAATTGTACTAAACTAAAAAGCAACTAGTTACACACTATGCTTTGGTGGATCCCAGACAATATGAAAAGATTTTAATACTATGTGTCCAGAATCTAGGGCACCATGTAAACTTGATAAACACCGAATAAAAGAACACCTGCTCCTCAGTGCATCACGACTACATTCGTGCAGGTTCATTGTCTCAGTAAGACTGCTCTCAGCTATGAGCATCAGAACGTTCATCCAAGAGGACCGAACAATAAGTGCACTTAATTATCTCGTGTGAAATAAACCCTGGGATAGGCAGGAGGAGGTCATAAGCAGTAGCTCAACATAACAGGGTGCTGGGTTGGTCTGTCTCCCATTTGCTTCCTCAGGCTGCAGAATAGCTGTAGACACTTCCAGTGTCACATCCACAAGGCAGTGGCCCGAGTGGGAAGGGGTATGAGGGTGGCTAAGAGGGGCTTCCTTCTTACTTGCTTCCCTTTGAAGAAGAAAAGCCCAGGCTGCCATCCTCTTCCATTTCATTGGCCAGAACCAGACCCACGACCACCCACAGTGCATAACAGACTGGGAAAGCGTCCACCACGTTCTGTCACCGGAGGCAGTGTCCCTCCTTAGGAAGACAGGGAAGAAGAATGTCGGCTAGAGGGCAGCCAACAGTGCCCAGCACGACACACAACTCTGCTTTTATAAGTAAGCGAAGTCACAAGGGTCAAAGCTTTAAACTGCCCCATGGTATCAATGGTCAGAAAATTTGCACTGTTATTTTACTTATGTAGACCCAGCGAGGTCAAAGGTGATGTGATGTGGGACTGATGTGTGTGGATGGGACTAATGACTCACTTATAGTCAATAGGCAATGACAAAGGTGAAGGGGTTTTGCAGAGGTAATTATATCTCAAAGAGGTGATTTTGAGCTAGTCAAATCCTGCACCTCCTGGGAGGTCCTGACTTAATCAGGTAAAAGCTTCAGGGGACCTCCCTGAGGTGACAGACTCCCTTTGTGGGCTTCATGAATTCAGAGTCATGGAGAAGAAACCCTCACTGCACAGAACTGTGGCTGACCTCCAGGAAAAGGCAGCAAAAAGCCGGGGCGTCCATCACACAGCCACAGGAAGCAAACCCCGGCAAGATCCTGAATGAGCTGAAGGGAATTCTTCCCCTGTTAAGCCTCCAGATGAAAACATTGCCCTGCCAGCTCCTTGACTGTAGCCTGTAAGATCCTGGGCTGAGGGCCAACTAATCTGGGCCCAGACTCCCGACCCAATGAAATCATGAGATAAAAAAAAGTCTATCATTTTTAGCTGCTAAGTGTGTTTAGTCTGCTATGCGGGGATAGAAAACTAACACAGTATATTTATTCCTCTGGTATCTCTTTTCTGCCATTAATGTCTCATTTTCCCAGTGCGATCTGTATTTATTTACTTATTTATTTAGTGGGGGAGTTTCTTCTATTTTCTACTTTATACATTTTTCTCCCAGTTTTATGAAGATCTAATTGACATAGAGCACTGTATGCAAGCTTTTTGATTTTATACTTTTTTCTTCCAGTTTCATTGAGATATTGTTGACATATAGTACTGATGAAGGTTTTTTATTTACTACACTATATTTTGATTATTTCTCAAAAACAAACAGGGCATTGTTTTTAAGTTAAAACACATGTTGGAAAGCAGACCATTGTGGAGGGTAATAGAAGGAAAGCCTCCACCGTAATAATAGCTAACATTGATTGAGCACTTACTACGTGCTGATACGATTTACACTGTTCCATTTTCTTTAACATACAAATTTGAGCTCACTAAAATAAGGTAGATTCTACTAGCTCCCTTTTACAGATAATTTTCCTTTAATAGAAACTGAGCTACAAAGAGTTTGAGAAACTTGTCTAAGTTAACCCAACTAGTAATTTGTAAAGCTAATTTATACCCCAGAGCCTGTATACTTAGCCACTAAGATGTATTCCTTCTTAGTAGGACCCAATGGTCATGCTTTATGCACACCTACTAAGAGAGAAACATCAGGCAATAACCACCTAATTGCATGTGGATCATTGATGCATTACTGTCAGGGATCTGTCTCTTGGGATTTGCTCTAATGTCCCATTATAGAGCTGACTTGGTTAGCATCCCTCCTCCGTGGCATCTGACCTTCACCCACATCCACTCAACTCTGTGCGATATGCCAGTAGCATTTTCAAACATTACTTTGTGCACCAAATGCACACACAAAAGTCTATTTATGAACCTGAGGCCAGCCAGGGAGGTGACAGGCTATGGTGGAGAGAGGACTGGAGAAGATGAGCCAGTTGAGTGTTGGAAAATGAGCTACTGAATCTCTCTGGACTTTGATTATATAATCTGTAAAATGGGGCAAATAATGTCCCAACACAAGGCAACTGTGAACACCAAATGAAAAAAGAAAAGAGTGGAAATGAGTTAAGAATTTATAAACTAACATTCTGCAAAAGTGAATGTGGTTAGCCTATTATCAGAAAAATGAGCACACAGCATTATTTTTACTGTCTTGTACAGAACAATTCTGAAGGGATGAAACTTGGGACCACTTAAGAAAGCTTCTAAGTATAACAATTTTATATTTAAAAATCACTTGACAAATAAAGAAACAGTACTACTCTCCTACCAAGATGAAAAACATTTTGCACTGTTCATAGTGCACATACAGTACTGAAGTTGATATTTGGGGTTGGTTCTTTGGGACAACTCTGCCATTTTTTTGACCGTTAAGTCTCAGGATATATTTAAATGGTGAAAAGGAAAATTATATTTTGAGGTGATTGTAACTACCCTTTTATTTGCTGAGATTGTATGTGTATATCTATTTAAGCTTAGAAAGGGGGCATGGAATGAAGGGATCATGGGTGGATCACGAGAGCTTTTTCCAAAAGGCAACATTTATTTTCAAGTGTTTAGATTGCCGAGACAAGGATTTCTCTCCAACGTACAATTCATCATCCTCCTTACTCACTGTAAAATCAATCTGTTCTGTTTGTGTGACATAAACAACCAGTCATTTCTCAGGAATGAGGCAGGCCATATGTGAAGGTGTTTTGGAAAAGCGCAACAGGGAATACGCCAATCAAAGCAGCATCTGCATTTTATTTCAATGTCAAATCACATGTGTGTTATAAAAAGGAAAGGGTATCAATTTTATTAAAGAATAACTTTCCTGTTGTGATGTTTATAGTTAACTCGTACCTTCCCTAAGCAACAGATTTAGGTCAGCCACATAAATCACTGGCTGAGAACGCAAAAAAGATCTCACTCTGTGTGGCCAGCAACGTGTGCGTCTTGCAAACATCTTGGCATCTGCCCACTACTCACCCCTGTGGCAGGAGGAAATTTACATTAATCCATTACATGCATTTTCCTAAGAATCAACACTTTCTCATCAATGTATTAATAAATATCAAAGCAGCTTGCAATTGATAGAGACAGGAAACTATAAAATGACCAGCAGCGCTTGAGGAAGAATTTATATTTTTTTTATAACTGGGACTGGATTGAGATTGAAAGGAAGTGGGTTCTAGCCCCATTTCCATTACTTATTAGCTGTTTGACCTAAGGCAAGGCACTTAACTTCTACAGGTCTCAGTTTTATACTGGTATAAACCAACAGGGCTGAACTAAATAATCCCCAGGCTCCCTTCCTGCTCTAAAAGTGTGTGGTTCTCTGGTGGCTTACCCACCTAGTCATATCTGAATGTTAATGGAAACATTTTAAGATTGTCTGGTCATGGAACCCTCTCCCCAGTTGGGAGGTAGATAGCTCTGAAAACGACGCTAACTTCTTGAAACTATCGGAGTGGTATCTCTCGCCCTGAAGCAGTCATTAGCATCACTTCCGGAGGAACTTAACCCATAATCTGGCTTACTCGATTGGAGAAATCACTGTGCAAAGATTAGGGGACTGCATTAGGAAGCAGGGAACCCAGTTGAGTCCACAGGCAATGAGACTCTGTGACTCTGCTTACGCAGGAAAATGAGTGCTCATTTATGTAATTAACTGAATGGACATTGTAAACTTTCTCACTGACGTCTTTCCCCTCATAGGAAAATAAATAAAAGCTTCCCAGTGGACAATATATTTTTTGACCTAAAATATGTGTTCTTAGTTATGTACACAGTTGTATCCACAGAGGCTCATTGCTGATGGGGCTGTGAGGTCATCTCTAGGACGCACCTGTATTAGTTTTCCTTTGTAAAGAACAGAATATGTGTCACCCACCAAGCAACAGTTAGACTCCTACACTTACTGGTTTTAAATTGGTTATAAATGCCAAATATTAACAAGAGGTGGTAGAGGGAGTAGGGATGATAAATTGGCCATGGCCACAAGGAAGATCACACTTGAATCATTTCAGCTCAAGACATGAGAGAGGAGAAGGAACTTCTATTGCCAAGTAACAATAGACAATTCTGCGAAAGAGCTCACGTGGCCTGGTTCAGATCGTGTGCCCACCCCTGAATCGTAGCCTTAGGAGCATCACACCCATCACAGCCTAACCTCCTGGGGTATGTAAGTATGTGTATGAGTGTGGGGAGGGGTCTGCAATCAGAAAAGAGGGCGAGTGAAGGAACTCTTGGGGAAGAAAGATGCTCCACGGATAGGAACAGTAGTCACCACAGACGAACTGGCCCAGAACATCTAAAGTTGATTTGTCCCATTGGTCTCCTCTCCAGGGCTTCCTTCTGGAAATACCAGTATTCTTATTTTAGCCTTATTTTTCATGTATTAATTCAATAAATATTTATTAAGTGCTTGCAATTTATAAATCACTGTGAGGAGGCCAGGAAGAAAACAACAGACAGTCCCTACCCCTGTGAAACTTATTCAACTTCCAGTCTAACGCTGGGGAGGGTACTGAACACGTAGTCACCGTGTGCTTAGTGGCACAGAGAAGGTGTGCAGGGTGTAACGGGGGCAGATAACAGACAGAGCCAGTCACCAAAGGGATCGTGATGGAAATAAACCATCTATTACAAAAGTATCGGGGGGTATCCTGACTATCTCATGTTATCTAAAATATGAGCAGAAGACAGTCATCCTTTCATACGAGCATCTCTCCCAAAGAGAAAATGGAAAACACCCTGCAAGTGCAGGCCTGGAGGCCCAGGAAAGATGGCTGTGATGCAAACCCCACCAGGCGCAGCCCAGAGGACCTCCACGTATGATCACCTGGCGCTGCTGGCAGCAGGCCCCTGGGGTGAGATGGGCTGGAATGCTGTTCTCTTCAAGACACTCAGAGGCAACTTTGTTGAGTAGCTTTCTGGTTGAGGAAATGTAACAGTCTTAAAATTATATTTTGGAATATTTTAAAAAAAAAAGACTGGCAGTAAACAAGAGAAACTTGTGCTTGACTAGCTAAAGGTCCTGTACATAAAAAAAAAAAAAAAAAAAAAGGAAGCTGTGATTTACTGAAGCTATAATAATCACCAAATTTACCAACATCAGCATGTTCAGATGAGGCATGGTAGGGGGAGGGGACGAGGAAGAAATAGACCATATCAGAGAGAGAAAGAAAATACATACACTTAAACTCACTGCACGGGACCAAATACTTCCCAGACGATGTCATATATAACTTTGAAGCTGGGTAGTACAGTATTCTGTGTTAAATGCATTTTATGGGGATTTGGAGAGGATTTAGGTAAAGGCTACCCCAATAAATGATTTACCAGCTCTAATAAAACATCAAGGAAATTGTTCAGATTGTATCTCAGACCATTTAAAACACAAGTTTATAGAGGTCTCAGCAGCCCCCATATCCTCAACCCTGGTTTACAAAGAAACATTTATAGTGGTTAATTATCTCATATTACTTTAAAAAAAAAAAAAAAACGCTAGCAATTTCAAGAGAAGGAAGACACTGGAAGTAAATAAATGGGTATGACAGCCAAGGGAGTTGGGAGAGAGACAGACAAGTTGACTGATCACTCATTCATCCTTTTGTTCATTTATCCAATAAATATTTGCTGTTTGCCTATTAAAAATCAGGCATTTTAGAACTAGGGCCGGGAGACCCAGGAGTGACAAGCAAGAGGGGTTTCTGCCTGCCTATAGTTCCTTTTTCGTGAGAGGAAGCAGAAACGTGCAAATAAAAGAAATGAACATAAATATTAAAGATTAACTTAAATTGTGGTAGGTGCTTTAAAGGAAACAAACAAGATGATGAGAGAATAAATAACCAGAGAGGGGGTGGGCACTACTCTACGTAGGACAATTGGGAAGGGCTTCTCTGGGGAGGTAAAGTCGATGCTAAGACCTGCAATACATAAAGCGTTCCACCTTACTCAGATCTGAGAAAACATTCCAGGCAAAGGAAGCATCAAGTGTGGAGGCCCTGATGTGAGAAAGACCTTGGTGTGTTGGAAGACCAGAAAGGAAAACTGATGTGCAAAGTGAGAAACTTTCCTCGGGTGACCGACGCCCTCCATTCCAACCTTTGGAAAAGATGTTTTCTTTAAAATTTGTTATTATTAACGTAAATAATATCAGCTGCCTTTATTGAAAATGTACACATCCCAGTGGCTGTACTGGCTATCTTATATACCTTACCTCTCAGTTTTCACAATAAGCATAAAGCCCCACAATACAGGTATTGTTATTCCAGTTTGATACAAGAGAAAACAGCCTCAGAGAATTTAATCAAATGGTTCAAGGGTACAGGGCAGCAGCAAGACAAGAATTCATACTCAGGTCTAGCCACAAAACCTACACTCTTTTATTGCTTTTAATTTGTTTGTCTTGTTCAACAAGTATTTGTTGAACCCTAGGCTGTGCACACAGAAATGAATGAAGAAGGTGATAGGTTATATTTCCAAAGATGGCCACGTAGTATCTTCCATCCCAGCACTCTTTTTGGCAATGTCACCTTCCTAATCTTGCACCAAGAGGTGAAGGCTGTCCCTCTTCTGTCTGGCCCTGTGACTTGTTTTGACCGATAGAGTATGGTGGGAGTCACTGTAACGCTTGAAAAGCTTGACCTTAAGAGATCTGCAGTTCCCACCGTCTCTGCTTGGAAAGATGCTACTTGCAAGCCAGGCAATAAACCGAGAGGAAGCTCAGGCAACAGTGGAGAGAGGGACACGCGGAAAAACGAGAATTTCAGCTGAGAGTGGGAACTGAGGCTTCTGACATGTGGTCCCAATTAAAGTGTCTGAGTCAGACCCCAGGTATTGCAGCTGCCTCAGCTGAAGCCTGAGACATGGAGCACAGATGAGCTTTCCATGGTGCATCCTGCCTAAACTCCTAACTCACAGAATCGTGCGCAAATGAGACAGAGGTTGTTTCAAGCCACGAAGCCTTCCAGGATGCATCACGCAGCAACAGACCACCAAAACACAGAAGGAGCCCAGCCTGGTGACGACGAACTTCGCTGAGCTGCTCCATCCCCTCCTCCTTCCTAAGTTACTCCGTGTGTCACACTGCCACTCACTGTCGTCCCCTTCCCTCACCCTTGATGAGTCCCACCACTGCAAAATCCTGGGATCATGACCTCTGAGAAGTTCCATTGCTCACTCTGCTTGCACAGATAGGTACACCTGCATACACACCTCCAGGTAGAGAGAGCAGTGACTATGATCTGCTTAGATCTTAAGAGAACTAAGGTTTGCAGCATGTATCAACCCCTGCCATGCTCCCACTTCCATCTGTGGACACTGCCCACACACAAATTTTTCCGCTGAAGTCTCCTCCCCAAGATTTTCTGAAAATCCTTCCCCATTCTTAAGCAAATTCGGCCAACGTCTTCCCCAGGAGTATATGTAGCACTCTGTGCATTCTTTAAAAAAACAGTATTATCATATCACACCAATGTTTTTAAACATACATATAATTTCTTGGAGTTTGAGCTTTCCCAAATCAGGGCACAAATCATATAGCCTGGAATAAACATGCAATCAATATTTGTTGAATAATAAATAATCAAAGAATAGAATGAGTAAAGACTTGTTGAATTCTATGAATTAAAATTTTTAAATAGAAAGACAGGGTACCATTACTCACCAAACTGAAACCCTGTGTTCCTCCAGTTCTTCCAAGTAAGATGTATCCTGTGAATAATCTTCAGTTTCTCCAGTTCGCCAAGCAATTGATGTTTCCTTCACAGAATGAAGTGAATTAAAATAAATGAAAAAAGTATTTTAGCAGATAGCAGAGAGAAAGTTTACCTAATTCAGTGGCATTTCCCCCGGAATGACTTATAGAATCATTGGTCACACGGAAGCATAGTGAGTTGGCCATGGTTTTGCATTGCAATTCCTGCTTTACACTCCAGATTCTCTCACTAAATTCTCACGTCTATGTTGGCAGAATATGTCACGTTCACTTTTGTATTACTTCACGTGGAACAGATTCTTTAAATGTTGTTAGGATGAAAACAACAACAAAAACATAACCATGGTTACGGTTTTCGTATTAAATCAGGACTACTGGATGCAAGTAGAGAAAATGCAGCTTGAAGGCAAAGCGGCAGCTGCATTTCAGGAACACAGGAGCCAAGGACTCCTCTTCCACCTCTACTGTCTGTTTCAGTGTTGTCTTCCAGCACGGTTTCATTCTAGCATTGTCACCAGTAACTCCTGAGTTCCACAATCTGTGACTCTCAACAACACACATTTAAACTCAGGACCATACAATGTCTAGGAAGCTGATTTATGAGAACTTGAGAGAATTGCGTGACCTGTGATGATGGATCTAGAAAATAGATGGTCCCATTGGAGAAACTGAGCCCTCCAACTCAAGCAAGGATTCTTGGGAGTCCCGCTGTGGGTGAGGAGCGGGGAGAGAGGGAGCGGCTAACCTAGCCAGACTCTTCTTCCCTCTTCCACCGAAACAGTCCAACCTTTACCTGTTTATATAGTGAGCTCTCCCATACGATTTTGTGATAAAATGCTGCTGACAAAAAGATATCTGGAAATCACTAGTCGACAGAAGAAGAAAATTAGACATGACTTGCACTTATAATAAGATAGCTGTGTTAACATCCTTCTTTCCTTTGCCTTGGTCTCTTCTCAAATGTTTTTAATCTTCATTTGTAAGAGGACAGTTACTCAAAATTCCTTGATATCGGTTCGTACAAGCTCAGCCCAGCTCTGTAGCTGAAATATTCTGCAACTGCAGAACTGCTGTTTTGGATGCACAGACGCCAGTAACCAGGAAAACTCTGAAGTGAAACTTAGGTGAAGGCGACGTGCCATCCAGTCTCTACAAGGCTCACTTCTCTTACTGTGAAACTGATCGATCTGATTACCTTAAGAACAAAATTCAGTTACAAGAGCAATTGAAGGTGCCTTTTTGTTGGGGTCCTTTTTAGCTTTCTCAGCCTCTACAGCTCCTGTACCAGCAAAGGTATTTTTAATCAGTTTATCTAGTATTGGTAATTTAATTACTCCATTTCTTGGTAAATTAAAGAGTGTCAAAATTCTTTTAAATGTATGAGAGCTCTGAATTGTCCTAACTAAATATATTTGATTCGCACACTTTGCCAGACTGCTGAAAATGTGCTTTTGTAGCTATCTAAATTTTAAATTTGATGGCATTTCTTCATGAGATGCTTAGCTACTTTATTCAGTCTTACTAAATAGAAAGTTGAAATTGCTACCAAGGATTATGCCAAAGATTTGGTTTACCCCTCAAAGCTCCTGATCTGTTACAATATAGGTGCTCATGGCAGAATGGATTAAGTCGCTTTCTATTCGGTTCGTCTGTTTGAGTCTTCCTAGACCGTCCAACTAAACTCACGGCGAAAGTGGTAGGTAGCATGCTCCTTTGTGTCTTTCACAACTCCTAGCACGGTAACAAGTGCGTAATAAATACCCAAGAATGAGTTACTAGAGGTCATGTCATGAAGTTCTTATATCACAATAGCAAGCACTACCTCCAGTTGCTAAGTCGTAAAGAAAAGCACCCTGTAAATTCTAAAAATGGCAAACATTTTCTGAACCTTTGGATTTCCTTTAAAGAATATTTAAGTTAATGTGCTAAAAATTCCCTTACGTGGGTGTTTTGGGAGACATCGTCACAGACACTTGTTCACCTCTAAAGAAACACAAAACTCAAGAAATAAGAGTGTTAAATCCAAAAAAGAGGTAAATACGTAGAGCAGACTCCCCAGGAGAGTAGCAGGTGTGCGAGCCCGCGCACATGAGGACACTCTGACAGTCTATGAACAGTCCACCAAGCACAAATTCTTATCCTGACTCCATTCCTAAGAAATAATGCTTTAAATAGGATAGCATCAATATTTAAAAGACAGAAAATAGATCCCCTGGCCCATTACGACTCAAAGTCCCTGAAGCCACTAAAAAAAAAGGTTTCTTCCAACAGCTTTGTCTTTAGAAAGATGAATACCTACACTTTAAAAGAGAAATTGGTGGGGCAGATCCGTTCTGGAATGGCACGTTTCACATAGTATCAATTAAATATCAATTAATATCAATTAAATATCAATTGCTAAAATTTAGAATACGGTTTTCAAGTTCATGAGCTAGATTGTTTTGCAAGCACTCTTTCAAACACAACACAAAATGAGAGCCAAGAAGTGTTTTAAAGGATTTTGAAAAACTAAAATGTATTGTGTTGTAGTCAAAAGAGCCAATAAGTGATGGTCAGAAGACTTTCATTCAAGTCTTCTCACCACTTGGGAACCTTAGATTACTTAAAGTCCATGAATTTGAGTTTTTTAACCTGAAAAATGGAGATGATATTTGTCTTGTATACATCGTAGGATTTTTATGAAGACAAACTGATATAATCACGATAAAATTCTTTCTGGGAATGGAAAGGAAAGAACTTAACATGCTTTAGAAAATTAAGGCTTTAAGTAGCATCTGACCCAGTGCAACACATAGCATAGGTGATCAATGGAACATTTCACATCCTTTCTCCGGCATTTAGTGCAGCATGTCTATGAAGGTGCTAAGTGGAAAATACTATAGGAAGGAAACATCTATTAAATAGTCTCAAAGTTGTCCAGCTCATGAAATGAAAGGCCCACTTAATTGTGTTATCTGATAGGAAGCAAAGCCCAGGGTCTGTGCCTTGTTGTTCAGAGGTTTTCTGCCCCTTAGCAATAATTCCTTCCATGGACCATTTGGTTGATGAGGACAGGTGATGATGATGGGGACCAGTGAGGAGAAAGAGTGCGGCACACAGGTCAGTGGCACCCGTGCAGCGGAAAAGCATCGTGGTGCTAGCACAACGCAGTTCCGCTCAGCAGCACTGTCTTTCCCCAAACTCCTTGCAGGGTCTTTGTGCAGATCTCTGGGGAGCACTGTTCATCGGCGCATCTGGCCAGATGAAGAGCAAGGGGATTGTTTCATCAAAAGAGGGAGCCTTAGGAAGAGGAAATAGTGAATAAAGAGCTGAATCCTGAGGATTACAGATGCTTTTGAACTGCCCTGGGAAGATCAGCAGTGAGCAGCACCATGTTTTAAGACGGCAGGGGAGGAAGGTGTGGGGTGGACGCACAGTGCTAAGAGGCTTGTGTTAATAAGATCACACAATTGCAAGTCACTGATAACGACAACAAACACCAGGTGCATCTGAAGTATCAAAGCAAATAAATATGACATCATGTTCAATTCCATCAGTGTTGTTATTATCATCTTAAAAAAAAACCCCGCAGCTCCAAATTAAATCCAGCCTAAATCCTGAGACCATCCAGCAAGAATACTATTTCCTCTTGCTTTAATTCATTTCTGCTGTGTATACCAGCGAATTTTTCAGGACCGGCTCTCTGTTAGCAGTACCCAGGGAGAAACCAGGTACTCCTTCCTGGCTGGGCTGTTCAGGATTTACCCAGAGAGATCCTTTGAGTAACTAATTCCTCTGGCTTCTGCTTCTGCCCTCTGATGACAACTAGCATTTCTGACCACCTGGAACCAAACATTTTGATTTTTTTTCGAGTGGCTGTGTGTCATTTGAGAAATGAATGCTTCACAAGTGAAGTTCAACATTAACCTCAATTTTCCTATGAATTGCCTGGGTTAGAGTTTTTAATATCAGTTGAAGGTCCAAATTAATTCTTACTACCAGGAGATGAGGGGAAAAAAAAAAAGGAACAAATTTAAATTGGAGTAGCGCTGCAGATTTAGATTTAGTAGGTGGTATAACCACCCTTGCCCACTCAGTCACTCACAACTCGGGTGTATTTCTGGCTCTGTCTTCTCTCGACACTGATGCTACTGAGAGGTACTACGAGCAGGCACAAAGCTACGTCCCAAAGCAGCTCAGAGTGAAGACACCTTCCCAACGTGCCCGACCCCCCGGGAAGAGCTTACTCCCCCAAACAACTGGCTCACAATTTTCGGAGTGTAACATTAAAAATGCAGTGAGAAAGGAAACTCCTGAACTGAAGATGTTAAACTCAGAAATAAACAACTTTTTGAAGTATTATTTCATGATGGATACAAATAATGGATTCTAGACGCAGGCAGTCTGGGTTCAAAGCCCAGCTATAAACTATAAACTTGTTCACAATATTATTTTAACTAAGTTGCTCCCTCTCTCATGCCTGATTTTTCTTACCTGCTAAACAGGGACAATTATGTCAAGAGCAGGATCTAGCCCACTAGTCTGTCGTGAGAATAAGACAGGCATGTGATGTGGAGAACCTGGGAACATTCTCTGGCATCTAGTAATTTCCTAGCCCTCAGTAAATGCTCCACTGTTACAAATTTCACTAAACGTCTGAGTCCTAAGCTTTCTTCTTCTGCAATATAGAAACAACCACAATTGTAGATGCTGTAAGTGGTCATCTGGCCATTAAAAACCCATTTGTCTGATTAGATGGCAGTCCACTATTTAAAGATGAAACCAAGGTTTACTTTAAAATCAGTCTTTGAGAGAATGGCATGAAAGTTGGCTCTAAAGACCTGTATTTACTTAGCACAGTGGAGAATAAAGATAATGATTCGGATAATTTGTGTGGGAAAGGGCACGGTTGGGAGAGAAATCCTTTTACTTCAATTTTCTCGCCAGGCTAAATCTTCTGAATTAAAACTTAAAACTCGAAGTCACTTGGTGGAGGTAGATAACAGATTTTGGAAATGATTAAATATCGAGAAACAGGATCCAGTAATACCAGCAAAATTAATTTAACCAAATGCTTGGAAGCCCAGGCTGTGTAATTTATATAAATTTATCAAGACAGTTTCTGGACAGGCTTCACAGAAGCCTTGATCATGCCAAATCAGACATAGTGCAGTTGAGCATTGCCCAAGCTGGGAAGAGTCTTGTAGACCAATTAATTTAACTAAAGTGTTCAACAGCTAAAAGAAGTCTGATTCAGATGTAATAAAAAATTATTAGCATTGCTGATTTCACAAATATTAGCTGCTTGAGCATGTCCTGCCCTTCACAACTTGATCTGAAGACCAAATTACTTTCTACCTGGAAATACATTTTAAGAAATAGTTAATAATCAGGGCTGCCATTTCCATGATCAAAGCCAACTTCTACAGCCTTCATCTCACCTTATTGTGTAATCCACGGTCTTCTTTTGAGAGACTGAGATCACAGTCAGCAGGGCAGGGACCAATTTTATTAGAACCGCTTCCTAGGGTTAAAAACAAAAGGTGGAAAAAATATTACAGAATTTTACTCCAGAGGATATGGAAGCTTACACTACTGAAATCTAAGCGTTTGTATAAAGCCTGACAAATGGCGGTAAAAGAAAGAGTTCTCTGGAGGCTCTCCGTTGTCCTGTGCCCCCAGTTTTAATTCAGTCGATGCATGAACTTCAAGTAGAGCTCTACCACTGGCCACCCCACGGGGATGCAGTTTACAAGCAGCAGCTGCACTGATCCGCTTCCCTACCCACATCCGGGTTGGATTCTCACCAGCTCTGTTTCTGCAATCAGGTTTTCAAAGAAACTCCTTTGCGCCTCACGCCAGTGTTCCAATATAAAACCTGGAGAGGAGTGAGTTCTGTATCCACCTACACCCAGCACTTCCCACCTGAGCTGCCTTTATCATAATTTGCATGACTTGCTTCCCAAGGTTTCTCAACCTCAGCACCCACGCTTGGGACTGCACAATTCTTTGCGGTGAGGGCTGTCCTCTGTTTTGTAGGATGTTCATCAGTGTCCCTGGCCCCCTACCTACTAAATGCTAGTACCACTGTCCACCTCCCCTCCCCACCCCACCCAGGTGGAGACAATTAAAAATGTCTGCAGACATTGCCAAATGTCCCTTGGGGGGCAAAACGTCCCCAGTTGAGAACTACTGCTCTAGACCAAAAACTCTTTGCAGACGATGTGTCTTGTTCATCTTTGTTTCTCCTGCTGGGTCTAGCAGTGCTTCAGGTAGAATATCTTCTCAACAAATGTTTCGTAAATTATAAACAAGCAAAGACATTACACAAGCAGGTATTGCTTTAGCTTTACGCCTCTCGATCCACTGGCTTGACCTCTCACTTGATGAATCCATATGCCAATAAGGACTATCTCTGTCTTGCGACAAATACCCTGGCCCAGAAGCTGTCGGAGCTCGGAGTACCCCGGCAGAGCCACAGGTCTGATGAGGAGGTTGGCCCCCGATTTTATCTTCTAAGCACACGTGTACCCTATACCATGAGCAGCCACAGCCTTGCTGCCTGTCCTTTTCTCTCCTTCCAGGGACTCAATCCTTCCATCCCCAGCCCTTTGGAACTGCCCTTGTGGACATTTTAAAATGAGCTTTCCATAGTGTAAAATTAAAATGTAGTAATGCCGTACATGTCAGGTAACTAAGTCCCCATGAAAAGGATAGGCTCCTAAAATTTGTTTTTGTTTTTGTTTTTGTTTTTTTCTAGATTTGACCAAAATTTTGGCTATATTCTCCATGTAGTACAATGCATCCGTGAGCCTATCTTACACCCAATAGTCTGCACCTCCCACTCCCCTGCTCCATTGTTGCCCCCCACCTCCACTGGTAACCATTAGTTTGTTCTCTGTATCTGTGAGCAGACAGACTCCTAAAAGTTTTTAACATTTTCTTCGATCTCATGTAAAATGTTTTTGATCTAAAACCTATCTTCTTATTTAAAAATGTATCTATGTATAGTAATTACATATGTAACAGTTAATTATCAATACACATTTCATAGAATTACATACATATGTCAGAATTATTATACCTATGTAAGTGTATATATACTTTTTATCAAATTATGATCATACAATATATGGAATTTACATCCTTTTTAGAATTAACATATGATGTTTCTTACTAGTTATTAAATTTTCTTCAGAGTATAATGTTCAGTCACTGCACAGTGGTACATTACATGGTTTTATTTAACCAGCCCCTTTTAGTTGGATATTTGTATTATAATGAACAAATTTTATAAAAATCTTGATGTTCATCTCTACTTCCTTTCACAACATGAGTATCTAAGATTAGGAACACCAAATCAAACACTTAGGATTCACAAAAAGAACTATCAAAATTCAAACTGCAACCAGCCGCATATAAAATTATCCATTATCCACATACTTGCCAAAGCTGACTCTTAACCATATTTCTCCCTTTTGCCAACTTGGTAGACAAAATAATAACATTCTATTGTTATTTTAACTTGCAGTCCTATAATTCTAATGAATTTGAATAGTTCTTTATTTGCTGAGCATTTATGCTTTTCATGTCGTAGGTTGTCTCGAAGTCCACTGGCAGATTTCTAACACCGGATATGAATGCGGCCCACCAGCTTTCTTACGTGTAGAGTTTCCATGTCATATACTTTCCCACTCTTTCACTTTCAACTGATTTCTGTCTTCAGTTCATAAAGGCAGCATTCTTTTTTTTAAATTTTATTTATTTTTTTAAGCTTTTTTTGGGGGGGGGGTTAGGCTTATTAATTTTTTAAATGGAGGTACTGGGGATTGAACCAGGACCTCATGTGTGCTAAGTATGCACTCCACCACTGAGCAGTATACCCCCCTATTCTCGAGTCCTGTTTTTCATCTAGTTTTACAATCCCTGCTTTGTAATTTAATTACTTAGTCTTGAACATTTCATGCATTTATTTATATGGTTCTGTCTATCATCTTGCTGTTCACTTTGCTTTGCCCGTTTTGGTTTTTGCTGTTGTTTTCTTCATTTTTGCTTTGTCCATTTTGTTCTGCCTTGCCTGCCTTCTTTTGGGTTACTCACTTATGCTTTTGGTGTTCCATCTTATTACTCTATTTTTTTCTATTCTTTCCTCTACTGTGTTCTATTATTTCTCAGTCTTTCAGGGTGTTTTACTGGTTGCTCTAAGGCTAACAGCATTCATTCTAAAATTATCCATGTCTATTTAGAGTCAATATTATAGAATTGTACACCTCACATCTGACTGTTCACATATCCATTTCACATTTCTGACTTCACAAATGTAATAACCTTACCACCGTATAATTCCAGTTCCTACCCCCTCATCCTTTGAACTATTATCATGTCTTTTATCAGTACATGCTTTATAATCTCACCTTACATACCATTTTATTTTTCTTAAACAGTAAATAATATTTTAAGAAAATGATTGGAAAATAAGTCTGTAACATTCACCTATGTATTTGTCATCTGGCTAGTACTCCTCCATTCTCCTTTGTAGATCATTTTAATCATTTTCCTTTAGCTGAATGAATATTCTCTAAGTTTTCTTTTTAATAATGCCAGTCTGTTGAAGAAAAATTATTTTAGCTTTCCTTCATCTGAAATGTCTTTATATCAATCTTAATTTTTTGCTAGATGCAGATTTCTCAATTGACATTTTTTTCCAGCATTTTAAGTATGTCATTACATTAACTTCTGGTCTCCATTGTTTCTGATCATGTCGACCATTTTTCAGATCATTGTTCCCCTGTATACAATGTGGTTTTTGTTTTTCTGTCTACTTTCAAAATTTTCACTTTAACTTTGATGTTCAGCAGTTTGACTATGATATTGTCAAGTGTAGCTTCCCTTGTATTTATTCTTTGGGAACTCACTGAGGGTATTCAACCTGTAATTCGATATATTCTATCAAATTTGGGAAATTTCCAATCATTACTCTCTTAATACATATTTTCTTCCATTTTATTACCCTCTTTTCCTTACCTAAGTTTCCCATTCCATGTGTGTAAAACTATGTGACATGAGCCCTCGAGTGTCTGAGTCTCTCTTCATTTTTCTTCCAGCTTTTTCTTTTCTGTGTTTCCAATTAGTTAATTTCTTTTAATTCTTTTATATTTTTAGTCCTATACCTTCCATTTGGTCATTTTTTTTATAATATCCATGTCTCTGCTGAGATGCCATGACAATTCATTCTGATCATATTTTCCTTTAATTATTTGAAAGTGATTTTTTAAAAAATTCATGAACATATTTCTAATGGCTTTTCCTGCTAAATTTAATATGTGAGTAATGTCAGTTATTTTTATTCACTTTTTTCTGGTCTAAGGTTTCTATTCTCCCTATTTCTTTGCATTTCTAGCAGTTATAGATTATACACTGGACAATGTGGAAGACTCTGGATTCTGTTACCTTCTTCCTTGGAAAGGTGTTGATATTTTTCCCCTAGTAAAAAGAGTGAAATTACTGGCTAATCCTATTAAACTTGTGTAGGCTTAAATTTACTTTTGTTATAGCATTTCTGTGAAAAACTAAGAGTTTCCCAGCCACTCTAACTTATCAGAATTCAACCTCAGGACTCTAATTCCTCTGCCACTCTTGTCAGAGCTACTTTCAGGCTTTCTTCCGACAGGCTTAGAGTAAGCCACTCTAGAGCATGGTCTTTATTCCTAATATACGGACTTTTGGCATCTCAATTTACTGTCAAATTGAAAATGAGCTATGAACGTGACGTGACTCTCCTGACTTGAATGGTATCTCTGATTCAACTCTAGTGATCTCTGTGCTCCTCTCAGGTCCACAGTAACTACTTAGCAAAGCCTTATTAGTCTTAACTGCGGTCATGTACCCTCGGCCAAGGACTCATGGGGGGAGTCCCTATACTGATCTCTGGGTTCCTCTCTGCACATCTCCCTCCTCTTCGTTCCACCCTGCAAATTCTGCTGCTTCAGCAGCCCTGAATGCCAAACTTTGTTTCCTTAGTTCAGTGGCACTTTATCTGCATGGATTTCACTTCACTACTTTACAGGCAGAATATTTTGCCCAGGTGGACGGCCAGCCAGGGTTTTCCTCAAAAGCTTCTTTTCTCTCCGGGATCAGCAAGTCTTGTGCTTCCTTGATGGCCGATGCTCCAAGACAGTTAAAACATTAAAATGCTTCATATATTCTCTCCAGTATAATGGCTGATTATAGAAGGAAAGCGAGTCTGGTACCAGCTACTCTGCCATAGCTAAAATTGGAAGTTGCAGTGTTGCTGATTTTTTTTAATTAAAAGTAGAAATGGATACATAAATTTGTCATGGGCTAACTAGCACCCATGTTTATGTGTTAGTAATACAAATATAGGTTAATTACTTTGCAAGTCCACTTTATTTTTGGAACCACTACTCCATTTAATTATCAGATCATCTTATATTGAGAAAAAGATGAAACGTTTACAAATAACAGTGATCTGCTGATGCCTTTGGAATGTGTCAGCTGGGATCACCCAGAAAAAATAAATGGAACAGTCATATTTTTAATAATGCATGAGGTACACAAGCAAAACACTTGTCAAAACTGTATAATGTTGCAGTAGCCCATCTATATATAAATGCACATGCTTATAAGAGTGTGTTTTCCCTGTGTTGTGCTAATCTTTTTTACTTGGCATATTTTTAATGGTTTTTCCAAATGACCTTTGTAAAATTAATCAAGGCTCTGACACTGTCCTTTGGAGAAATACAAAGAAAGAATGCTGCTTATAATAACTTTTGCATGAAAAACAGCCAGAAAATGACAAAACAGAGAAAACATTAATACTGAAAAAAATGAAAGCTTCAAAGTGAAACTAACAGAAAAATGTTACCTTTTTGTCAGTAACGTTTTTGTGGGTCTCTGAAATTTTATTTTCCCTTTAGTTTTTCTAAACCTTTGTCTATTACTAGCGATCAGATGGATTTCTTAAAACAATTCGCTAAGTAACATACACCACAGTTTTTCAGGGGCTCTAATAGTGAGAAGCATCTCAAATTAAAGATGAATGAAATGTACAGAAAATATGTGCAAAAAATATAAATACAGAAAACCTAGAAAAATGCCTGCAATTAGACAGGATGGGAATCTAAAAAGAAATTTAAATGTAGTTGTAATACATTTCCTATTCTTCTCTTTGAGAAAATTACTGCTGAAGTGAGGAATTTTTTTCCTCCTGTAATTTAAATGTTAAACTGCCAGATGTGTGTCTCATGCTTGAAGAGTCGAAGCTTTGCATTATTTAGCATATTAAGAATCACAGAATTTTAAAAAGGGCTCCTTTATTGCCTGGAGGTTCTAATTAAGTAAACCTTAGCCTGGTACATTTAAAACTTGCAATACAAGAGATTTTGCTCTTTTTTCCCCCTCCCCAGTCAAGTTACATCTCTATAATAAATATGGAAAAATCTTTTAAGATGATATAATTTTTCTTTGGCTTGAAGAATTAAACCTATCTATTATTTTAAGAAGTTTTTAATAGAGGCCAGCAATCTAGAAGACAAGTCAGGACTCAAAATACTTTTTAATCATTGCAAGTTGCTTTCCTTATTTATACCAAAGGATGTGTGTTTCATAAAGGCATTCCTCGACTATCCATCTTACTCTCCCTCCCTTACTTTCTCTGCCTTTGCTGTGATCTCAGCTGTTCTCCTCTTGGTAGATGAAGACACTATTAGAAGCAACCAGAAGATCACAGGTTTTAGATTGCTATTATGTTTCTGTGCATGTGTTTGTCTGTGCTAAGTATCTGGTCACACGGCGCTAATTAGCTGCCCTTTCAGCAGTTTGTGGAAGGAGTTTCAGCAGCGAAAGGGAAAACCATAATCAGGTGGAAGTTTTGTAGCCACACAACATTCATAAATCATACCCTTAAATACAGTTATTTTTGCCATTTTAGAAAATGTCAAAGGTGTCAACTCTGTCCAAATATACCGCTTAACAGTGACTATTTTAGTAAATTGACTTGAAATGCATTCAGCTAACTGACAGTCAGAGGCACATAATCTAGTTCACAGTACAAATGAACAGTTTAAAGGCCAAAATAGGCACCAAAGTACGAATTCTCAATGACATGTAGCAATGACCAGGGCTGCAGCCACAGACCAAAATCTTAGCGTTGTTTATCCACATCAGAAATAAATGCTCATGGGGATGGATAAATTAGGAGTTCAAGATTTGCAGATACTAACTAATATATATATACTAGATAAACAATAGGAACTTACTGTATAACAGTAAACTATATTCAATTTCTTTTTTTAGAAATGAATCTTTTTAAATTTTATTTTTAATATATTTTTATTGAAGTATAGTCAGTTTACAATGTTGTGTCAATTTCTGGTGTACAGCACAATGCTTTAGTCACACAGGAACATACATACATTCGTTCTCATATTCTTCACCATAGGTTACTACAAAATATTGAATATGGTTCCCTGTGCTATACGGTATAAACTTGTTTATCTATTTTATATATATTAATATCTGCAAGTCTTGAACTCCCAATCTATATTCAGTTTCTTATAATAAACTACAATGGAAAAGAATCTGATAAGACATATATGTATATCTGAATCGCTTTGCTGTACACCCGGAACTAAACATTGTAAATCAACTATACTTCAATAAAAAATAAAATTTTAAAATAAGAAATAGATGCTTAAATTTTTGAAATGTGTGTTTTTTTTTTAATATCTAGTTTCCAGTTAAGAAAGTAAGAATGTTTTAACCACTTTCAAAATAATGGTCGAATATCTATTTGAGGATATTAACACTGAACAAACTAGAAATAAATGCAGGGAATGGGTTGATGACATTCTCTGCTAGCTGTCTAGTTTGAACCTATAAACAGCAACCTCTTGGATGCTGCCACCTTAAATAGATAAATGTTTGTCATAATGTCAAGAAACAAATCCTGTCTTTCCTTCATGCAAAGAACAAATGAACAAACCCATCTTCAAAAATGTAACAGTTGATAAACAGCAAGTACCGTAAAATTGGAGTTTAGGTTTGGCCAGCATTATTCCTTCTAAGGCTAAAATACCTAGTCAAAGGTAAAATGCACTTAATACTTTATGAATTGGTTTCTTAGAACTGTTAAGAAGCTTAATGGCTTCATATTTGGGAAAGTTTTAATATTAATGGCATCAGGAATGCAACTGAACAGTCCTGGTTTTCACTTCTGCGCAAACCACTAAGCCACATTCTGTCTACATGGAACCTCAACCCATGTGACCCTTTGGTACCACTTACGAATATCAGCAGTTAGTTGATTGATAACAATACATTTTATACAATATTTTTCAGTTTATAAAAACAGATTTGCATATGTTACTTATTTAATTCAAGTTATTTGGATTAACTTTATTGCCAGCACAGGACTGTAAATATTTCTGCCATCATATCAACCAGCAGAATCTCTGAATATTTTGCAATTGCAGGATAAAAAATAGATTCATACTTGCATGCCGTGCTTAATAAAATATTATTGTAATGTAAGAGCAGAAATATACTTGGTTAGTCTTTCTAAGAATAATTTTTAAACATCACCCATTTCTGCCATCCTTAAAAAGATTGCATCCTTTTATGAAAGTCAGCTTCTTTCTTCCTTATTCTTAAAAATATTAAACTCTCCATCTTAAGCACAATGAAAGAACTCAGAAATTTTAATATGCTGCTCATGAGCTTTCCTTGGTTATCATCAACTGACATTTTTCACTGAACTTAGAACACCCACAGCTATTTAGAATAATAAATTATTTTACCCACTAGTAAGTCCCTATCGCAAAGAGGAAATTGCAGGTAAGGATAGAGGGAGTCTTGGCCAAATGCTGAAATTAAGCAGGAGACTAGACACAGCCAGATGTTTTTTCTCATCATAGTAATTAACACAATAACACAGGGGTGTTTAGTGAGCACCTACTACCTGTATTACACTTTACACAAATTATTACTAATCCTCAAGTACAGCCTATTATCCCCCCTTTATAGATGAGGAAACAAAGATTCACAGATTAAGGAACTTGACAATGATCGTTAAATGAAAAGAGTCAAGATGTGAATTTAAGCCTCTCTGACTCCCACATCCACGTTCTATTTCCCCCACGAAATTGCACAGATCTGCATCCTCTGTCGCTTCCTTGGCTGCACATTTCCAGCAGGAAGACAGAGATTAGGGCAAGTTGTCACCAAAAGGAATAGAGACAGAGCTTTGATGCAACACCCTAACCGCTGACTTCCTAGGGAGAAAGGGAATAATAAAATCACGAAGAAAATAACGGCAGTCGCGAACATTGTTGAGTTCACACCATATACTAGGCTTCATGGGGTCAGAGTCCCAGGTTGGCTACTAATTTTAAACTCTTCTCCTCAAAACTGTTTTAAAATACTCCAATGAATAATAGGTTTTATCCATTCAAACTTTACCTCCTTCCTTGAGGATATTATGCTAAGTAAAGGTAGCCAGGCACAGAAAGACAAATATTATATGGTTCTGCTTACATGAGGGACCTAGAATAGTCAAACTGAGAGAGAGAGAGAGAAAGTAGAAATGGTGGCCACCGGGGCTGGGAGAAGGGGGAAATGCAAAGCCGCTGTTTAACGGCTACAGAGTTTAAGTTTGAGAAGATGAGATAGTTCTGGAGACGGATGGAGGTGGTGGTTGTATAACAAGGTAAATCCACTTAATGCCACTGAACTGTACATTTAAAAGTGGTTAAAATGGTAAATTTCATGTTTATCTATACTTTGCCACAATTAAAAGCATTATTTAATTCCATGTTCCTAAAGCCCTAAATGAAATGCTAAGAAACTTTTTTTTTTTAATGTTATAGGGCCCCCAAAACAGAACAAAACAAAAAAATGGAGGGAACTTCTGGTTGGGACCAGATGGCATACGCTTGTTTTTTCTTTCTTCTCCCCTCTAAATGTAACTTTAAGCCCCCAAAATAATGTAGGAAGCAGCCAAAGGAAATTCTGAAAGATATAAAGAAGGAGAGGTGATGAGGGACCCCAGGCCTGCAGCAGCAATGTAAGACAGCGCAACTTGGGCCCACTCTCGTCCCACCCAACAGAAGCAAGCAGTCCAGACCCAGCGTCTCCAGCCTCGTCCTATCAGCAGAAGCTGGTCCAAGTAGGACCCTACCCACCCTTCGAAAGGAAGTCACAGACAACATCGGGTGAGTCCAGCAGCACGGCAGAGTTGGACAGACCAGAGCTGGACTGAAGTAAGCATCCAGGGGATGCCCTGTCCTTCCCTGATGCTTGAAACAGTGCTCCTCCCACCAAGAGACAAAGGTGGCCGAGTGGCAGCAGCAGGGGCTCCTGCCACAACTACTTCCTAGACCAGGAAGTTTTTTACCATCCTGAGGCTGGAGACTTCCTTCCCCACCCAAAGGCATTAGGTGGCCAGGTCTGGGGAAGCTCCTTCTGTCCCCTCAGGCATCACCAGCAGGGACCAGAGGGTGTCCCAGAAACACAGGCTACATCATGCAGACCAAAACAGCATGTTTTTCAATTGTGGAAAGAAAAATGTGTCAACTACAAATGGCTCTCAGAAATGTGGAAAATTCTCAGCAAAATATTAGCAAGTTGAATCCAACAATGTATGAAAAGAATTACACAACTTGAATACATGGCTTAGCAATCAAAGCTGTGTGGTATGGGAACAGACACAAACGTCAACGGAAGAGAACAGAGAAGCCAGGAACAAGTACGGAAAGATGTGCTCAGTGGCTGATTATGAAAGAAGGTGCAAAATCAGGTCAGTGGAGGAAAAACAGCCGTTTGACAAATGGTGTTGGGAGCAATTA
Organism: Camelus ferus; assembly: GCF_009834535.1. NCBI lineage: Eukaryota > Metazoa > Chordata > Mammalia > Artiodactyla > Camelidae > Camelus > Camelus ferus. The sequence continues at coordinate 6,581,694 of NC_045715.1, forward strand.
GACATCTATAGGCAAAAAAATAATAATAATAAAATAAAAACGGATTTAAACTTCATTCTTATGTTAAAAATAACTCAAAATAGATTTGCTTAAAAAAATAAAAAAGAATAGGATAAAATATGTAGGATCTAAATGCCAGGCAAGAAGTTCTCAGACTTGATGCCAAAACTCAATCTATGAAAGGAGACTGTTAAATCTACTAAAATTCAAAATCTTTACTCTATGAAAGACCCTATAAGACAATGAAAAGGCAAGCTGCAGGCAGAGAGGAAACATTTGCAAACTGCACACCCAACAGCCGCTGGCTCTGCCCGGCACGACATGCGTTACGGGCAAACAGGCAAGATCATGAGCCCTTGATCCCACCAACAACTAGTCCATCACACTTGGGTAAGACTTTGTTTCGCAGAGCGGGAGGGTACAGCTCAGTGGCCGAGCGCATGTCTAGCATGTGTGAGGTGCTGGGTCCAATCCCCAGCACCTCCACCGAGAAACCAGATAAATAAACCTCAACGTACTTTTACCCTGTTTTTTGCTAACAAGTGAATTGTGATGAAAGAAACAGTGACCGCGGTGGGGGTGGGGATCTGCTCCTTACACACGACAACGCAGCTGCCCATCTGGCACAGCTTCACAGTTGCTCCAGTTTATGGTACTGCTTTTTACCGCAGGATCTTTCGTTCTTTAAATTTTATTTTATTCTGTTTGATAACCCAGCACGCGGTCCACCCTCTCAGCGGATGTTTAAGCGCACCTTACAGCACTGTCGACAGCATGGCTGACGGCGCGCAGCAGACCTCCAGAACTTACTCGTCTTGCATAGTGGAGGCCTTAGGCTCACTGATTTGCAACTCCTATTTCCAACTTACCCAGGTTGTGCATTTGGCTCTGGGTACCTCTGGGCGCATCCTGAATGAACAGTGGGCCCAGAGATAAGTGTGTCTTGTCACAGGTCCACAGCAACTCTTCCCTCCTAAACCCCTGCTCTCAAAGGTTTTTAGAAATGTTCAAATTCTCCTAACCTGCTAGGTCAACTGTGGTGTCTCACATTCAGTCAAGAACTACGACAGTATTTGTCATCCATATCCACTTTTGCAGTGTTATTTTGCAAAAACATTTGTCTAATTGAAGCTCTGAGTATCTGCAGATTAAATGAGAGCGACTGGCCAAGAAACAACTGAATGGTTTTCATAGTACATCTTAGGAGTGCCTGTTGAATATACAAGGCACACGTGCACTTGTTAGCATGCTTACGACAACAGATTAAAGAACACACACATACACACACACACACATCCACAAAACAAGACTGGTGTGGAGGAGAGAGTATTTATTATTCCTGCTCTAAAGACCACGGTCAAAAAAGGTGTGTATCCTGAAAAAGATTTTCAACGATTTCAAAAAAAAACACAAAGAAGTTTTTTTTTTTTAATGACTTCATTAGTGGCTCCAAAAATATTGATAATTTGAGGAATTTTGAAATGGCTTATGTCAATTGACTGGAAAGAATGACAAACCAGTTTGAACGATCACACAACCCAACTGCCTTTTTATGTTTCCTTACTGCGCTGTTTAAGAGCACAGGTACAGAGGAAAAATTATCTGTGATGAATATATGGGAACAAATAAAATGTGGAGGGTGTGAAACGTCCTGAAAACACAAACTGTAATCTGCTGTTGTCCACCTAATCCACACACACTCTGTAATTAGAAACATATTGGAACAGAGCAGCAGCAACACGTATTTGAACTTTTCCCTCAGACATTTATTTTGATCATTCACATGTGACACATTCATTTTTACTGCCGTTTCCATTAAAAAAAAAAATCTTTAGAAAGGTAGCGTAAACCAACTCCCCATAATGTTTTGAACCTTCTGAATAATTTTTCAGTTTTCTCTTGTGAAAGAAAACAACACAGCAAAGATTCTAACCTGCTGGAAACGTTTTCAGCCCATCTCATCTTTCTGTCCCCCAGATCATTCTGACACACCCTCCTCCCTCCCTTTCGTAGCGTTAAACTGCTTCCCTGCTTCCTTTACATCAGTGGGAACACTTCCCTTCTGGGTGTCGGGAGCTCTCAGAGGGGTCAGGGGCTGCCCTGTAGAGGAAATGACAAGCTGTGAAATGTAAAAGAACAATCTCTTCCACATGTTCCTTTGCTCCTGGACCACTGCGAGGCTGTCAGCTAGCATCACTCTGGAACCAAGCAGGATGCTGCGTCGTAGTCCTGTCAAGACTAATTTACAATTAAAGACCTGCACGACTGTTTAAAGCTTTTTCAGTTCCAGCGGTTTTCTGAAATGACTTCGAGATTGAAGTGAATCAAGCCAGAAAACCATTGTTGTAATTAACCCATAAGGGCGGTGAAGAAGCTCACAAAAACAAGACAAAGTTTAAGACAAACTTGAGTTTTTTAAATGAAATCTGTTAAGGGTACAATCCTAACTCTACCTCCAATTAACATCTGTGTGGAGTTTTCCCAGCTGAGCCCCAGTTTGGGGAGTTTAACATTGCAGCTATTGGAAGTCTTATTGTCTGTAAATAAAGTTACAAGGTGACAACTTCATTGATCTGTAAGAAGAAAGGAAGGAAGAGAGGAAGGAAAGCAGGAAGGAAGGAAGGAAAGGAGGGAGGAAGGAAGGGGAAAAGAAGCAAAACAGGCAGGAAAGATTTATTCTGACCATTGATGCTTTTAAAAGGATTTAAATTATTTTAAAATATTTTGAAACATTTTTATGACTTTAAATATTGGGATGCATTTCTGTGATATAATACATAAAAGCATTTAAAAATTTCAGGGAATTAGCTTTTTACACAGATTAATCGCTTCGAAACATACTGTGGTTCCCTGAGGTTCAATTTTACACACACTGTTTGAAAAATCAAGAAATCTGTCAAATGCAAAGTCACGTGCACTATTTTCAAATAACAGATTCATAGATTCTCCACAGAAACAGGTAACAGCTGACTTACAAACTGCTAAGCAAAAGTCTCGATCACTGTGGTCTGGGATAACCAACAGGGGCCGAAACTTGCTTTTCTTATCCTACCCGTGAGGGAGCGATGGCCTGGGGGCTTCGGGGAGCGCTGTGTGTCGGCTCGTCTGTAACCGGCCATGAGCTCTCACACAGCAGGTCTCTTCATGATCAGACACACTAACCAAGCACTGGTCACCAGCTTGTCCATGGCTCCCTGTTCCGAGTTCCAGTATTACGGGCCCGCAGTACTTCGTTTATCACTGCTATTAATTAATTTGCCCTCCCTGCTGCCTCTGCTTGGTAGCTGCGACTGGGCATAACAGTATACGCTGGGCAGAGCCCTCTCCCCAGTCCACTTAAAAAGTCCCTGAAACAGAATCGCACGTGTGTAGCCAACAGATTGTTGACAAAGGCGCAAAGGCATTTCGGGGGTGAAAGAACAGCCCTTCCAGCAAACGGTGCTGGAACAACTGGAACTTCATATGCAAAAACCAAAAACCTCAGCCTTAACCTCACACCTTATCCAAAAAGCAGTTTAACTCCAAAGGGATCATTGCTCTAAATGTACAATGCAAAACTAAAACTTCCAGAAGAAAACATAAGTGACAATCTTGTGAGAGTTACACAAAGAGTTCATGAATGAGATATCAAAAGTACAATCCGTTTTAAAATTAGGTATCTGGGGCTTAGACAAAAGTCAAAACTGTTGCTCTGTGAAAGACACTGTTAATAAAATAAAAAGTCAAACTACAGACAGGGAGAAAGCATTTACAAACTATATATCCAGCAAAGGGCTTGTATCCAGAATGCATAAAGAACTGTAAAAACCCAACAGTTGAAAAAAAAAAAAAACCCAATTTAAAAATGGGCAAAGACTTGAACAGATCCTTCACCAAAGAATATACATGGGTGACAGATAAGCACACATGAAGATGTTCAGTAATATTAGCCATTAAAGAAATACCAATTGAATTCATGACTTGGGATTTAATGCTGAATATAAATTAGAAAGACTTTTTAAAAAACTAACAGTACTAAGTGCTGATGAGCTGGCAGAGCGCCTGAAACTCTCCTGTGTTCCTGGTGGGAATGCGACATGGTACAGTCACTGTAAAATAGCGAGGCGGTTCCTCATCAGGCTAATTGCACGTTTGCCATACAACCCAGCAATTCTACTACTAGGCAGATGTCCTCAAGAAATGAATACTACATTCACCCAATCGCCTTTTATGAGTATTTGTAGCAACTTTATTCATAGTGGCCAAAACTCAAAATAATCCATTTGTCTTTTAAAGAGTGAACAGATAAACAAGCTATGGTACCTCCATATGATGGAATATTATTTAGCCCTGAGCAGAAATGAATTGTTGATACAAACAACAACTCGGTTGACTCTCAAAGGCATTATGTTAACTAAAAGAAGGCCATTCTGTATGACAATTTTGTAAAAACAAAACTATAATGATGGTAAAGAGATCAGTGGGTTCCATGCCTGGGAGTGAAGGAGTGAGGGTGTGCCTGCAACAGACAGCACAAAGGAGCTTGCGTGGGTAATGGAAGGGCACCTTATCCTGACTGTAGTAGCAGTTACATAAATCTATGTATACGCTATCTGGAACTGTATGCTCTAAAAAAGTTAATTTTACTATGTGTTAGTTTAAAAAATTAACTGTTTGCTTGACTTATTTCTGCAGAAAGGCACTGTAAGCCCAGAGGTTACTCAGAACCATACTCATTTACTCATTCAGCAAATACTCACTGAGAATCTGTGATGTGTCCCATACTGTTGTACGCACTGGACACAGTGGATAAGCAAAACAAGTTATCTCTGCCTTCACAGGGTGTGCAGTCTAGCCACACCTCTTTATAGCAAATTTCCAAGACTTAGCCAAGTAGACAGGGGCACTGAGGAAAGGTTACAGCTGGTGCCTTCAGAAGCACCCCCAGGCATCATCTCCAGAGATAAAGGAAGAGCACGACGACTGTTTCAAAGTCCCTAATAAGAGAGTATTGTCCACAGCAAGGCTACAACTTATGCCATAATTAGACCATCTCTTGCCCCCTTTCTCATCTTCTGCAAGCGTGAGGTCTCCCAGAAGGCCTGCTGGTCCTGCACGTAAACAGAGTGCTGGCAGGCCCTCCCATCACCTAGTCAACATGTGTCCGGATACGGATCCTAGTGGTGGGGTGGGCTTGGACTCATGTAAGCCGCTGGAGGTTGCGGATGTCATCATGTTATTTTGGTTTCTAATCGCACAGCATTTAGCAGCGCGCTTTGTTGATGGCGGTTACACAATAAAACTCTCCTGAATTGAATTCTGCCTCACAAAACATATAGAGACCTTGCCAGAGACCATTGCTCATGCAATGTAGGCACATACAAAACAAAACTATTAAGCAGAGCAAATACTTCCCTAGCCTGCCCCCTAAAAACGAAAATAGCCTCAAAGACGGGAATAACCCAAAAGTTAGATCATGGGGCTTTTTATCCTGGCTTTTCATTTTTCATAAATATCTTCCGGCCTCAGGCTTCCACCTATTTGCAAGGCTGATCGCCACTTAAGACGTCAACCATGGGATTAAATTCAGAACCATTTTGGTGTGTGTGTGTGGGAGCACGCGCACACACATGCGTGCACACGTGTGCTGAGAAGTGAACATTAAAGTCATTTTTTCATGATTTGGGGGCTGGAGTGGAGTCAGCAGATTACATATGGAGCCCATCAATGTGGGACAGCTTGTGGAAGACCACAAACATATTTTTCAGATAGAAACTTTGCAGCCATGAACACACCACGTGCTCCCCACTTCCCTAAGGTTCACTCCTTTAATTGTAAATAGCCAGAAAGCCATCAAGCCAGAGTTTAATAAACTTTTAATTTGAAATGAATTACCACATGTTGTGTTTGTTTACCCATTATTAAATCTCTTAGCAACATATCAGTGGCAGAAACAGCACACTGTATCACAGCCCTGATATATCAGAAAACAAACCCATGGGGGATATTAACTGCTAATAATATGTCTAGGAGGCCCCAAGAAAAATAAATATACTCAATGTGGCGGAGACGTGCATTCGAAGAGGTTTTTGTGTTTTGTTTTTGTATAAATCTATTCAGAATAAGGGCAGAAGCTCCCTGTGTCGTCTTTGAATGTGAGCCTCGAATTAGTCTCCAGGCTCTGAGCAGAGCAAATGATAATCAGCCTTTTCCAAAGCATTTTCCTAAAGCATTAAAGAGTCTTCCTCTCGTGGTAGATAATGTTCTCATACTGAACGTGTCAGTGTTCGTATTTCTTGGAGTGTCACCTGTCCCTGTCCTCCTTTTAGGGAAACTGGGGGCAGCCTTCTAAAAGCCAAGTCCAGAGCACAGTGCAGTGGGTGTGGAAAATAGAGCCACAGTACCCTGAGGAAAAACTAGAGAGCAAAAATGATCTGGTGAAAAATGGTCTAAGAGTAATTGCTTCTAATCTTTAGCTCAGGATCCTAAAGCTAGGTTAAAATGTCAGTTTCACTGAAATATTATTACTGTTAAACCCGAACCTGCTTTCTCAAAAGTTAAAAATTCTAAAATAAGATTTTTAGCTCCATACTTGATTCTAAAACATTTTGGGGGAAAAAAGAAAGAAAGAAAAAAAGAAATCCACATTACATGTGCACATGTTTTAGTGTCCCACACAGTGGCTTTCGAGTTGACTAGATTTGAATTTGCTTTTTAAACAAAAAATTAACTGGAATATTTTCTTTTTTTAATCCAATGAAATCATAGTCAATTCTTTCATATTTTTGACTTACTAATTCTATTTTAGGAAGATGACCTTCAACCACGAGAAAAGACTGGGGCTTTTTCCTCCCCTTCTACATCTCAGATTCCCAGGTTACAGAGCTCATATGCTAACGTTTAATTAATTTATTTTCACACAAAGTCTCCTGTTAGAAGGCCTGACTAATCTGATTCAACATAAAGGCACAACGTGGGTAAAAGTCATTCTCTTGCAAATAGGACTGAGGAAGACTTAGCCACAAAGCCCGCGAAGGTCCTCGGCAGAGCTGCCCCACGAAGCAGTTTGGATTGAGGGTGAATCCGCCATTCGCTTGTCTGTTTACTATCTGCCCTTCAAGGGCACTGTCTACTCTTCCTTGGACTGCCAGTGCCTCAGACCCTCACCCCTCACCTCTCCACCTTCCCCTTATCCAAACTCAGCACACCGGGAACAGCACACCCATCGTTATCCACCTAGGATATTCGCATTTATAATGAAAAATTACAGCCTGAAACCTATTAAATTCCAGCATGGAATGCTTACAGCCAGCTCAAAGTTGTGCATTTCGAGGACAGCAGGGTCTCCTTATTATTCTCCAAAACCAGACCATCTTGTCAGTCACCTCCTACCTCCTCCGGCTACAAGTTAAGCAAATCCAGGTTCTCAGGTGTGAGAAACAATACGCTTTAACCACATTGCTTTATGGTCTTGGTATTTCTTACCGAGCTTCAATATGTATCTGATTCCTAATTTAGTTTCACAAATATTCATTTAAAGTCAGTTGATATAATTTGACTTACATGAATTCTGTGTATAAAATTTCAACATAACATTCCCAGGTACGCATGACGCTTAGTTCTCTGGAGGTGGTGGTGTCTCAGCAATCATTAGCTGGGGACAGTGGTTCACTCACAGGGAAACAGGACGGTGTGAATGTGGAAGCCTGGGGCTCGTGCTGGAATTGCCTGTTAGGGAAGGAAGTGGGGTTCTAGAAACTGAGTCTAGCAATCAGTGGAGTTTTGCTTGGCCCAACAAGGCATGAAGTTTCCAGGGGATTTGGAAAACTCCAACCACAACTTCAGAAACGTTCACCACTGGAAACTGAGTGTGAAGCTCTGTGCCGTCCAGCTGACAGGCAGAGCAAGACAGGAAGACAGATGTCACCCAGGAAGCCCAGCAGTGCAGGCTTTGGGTCTGACGACAGTCCTGGCCCAGGGCCCTTCTGAAACACTGCTGTTGTCCTGAGCTGGGCCCTCTTCCCAAAACTTTCATTGTTCCACGCACTGTCCCATGTTGAAATCAACCACTTCGCGGTTTCAGCTAGAGTTTGGGTCCTTATGCCTCCCTAAGGGACATATTCTTCCTCCCAATTTCCATCTCTCTCCTGGCTTCACATCCATCTTCCCAAACATCTCCTGAACATTTCTACCTGGAATTAATATGGGAACCTCAAACTCAGCAGGTCCAAAATCAAGCTCTTGATTTTTCTCCTAATTTTGTCCCTCCCCCTGCATTTCCTTTTATCTGCTGGTTGACACTTACACCTACCTGTGCTAAAAAAACTAGGAGTCATCCTTCATTCTCCTTCACAGCCACATCCAATTAACAGGAATGTTCTTACTCTAGTGCACCTCTTTGATACTTTAAAAATGTATATTCTCTTCTCCAACTTTACTACCTGCCCAAATTCAGACCCTCTTTTGCTGCCTGACTGCTCCAAACTGTTCCTAATTGATCTGTTTCTAGCCATGCCTTTCTCAAATAAACCCTCCGAAAAATTAGCAGAGGGATCTGCCTAAAATAGGAATGGAAATTCATCACCTGCCTTCCTAAGATCTGTCAGTTAATATTTAATACAGATTTCTCATCAGCCACAATAGACACAAAAAATGGTGAAGAAAACAGTGATGTAACATTATTAATATACTAGAGTTTTATACATGCCTAAATGATCTACCAAAAGTGAAGAAAACAGACTTTTGTAGACATGCAGTGGCCAAGGGAGTTTACCAATCACAGACCCAAGCTCCAAATGAATTACTAAAGATTTCTTTAAACAAGAGGAAAAATGAACCACAGTAAAAACATGCTATATTAAAAATATTATAAAGCACTGATACTGATCAAATGTGTCAGTAAATTAACTTTCTATTAAGAGTAAGGAATTTTTTTTTCTGTTTAATAAAAAAGTGAAACCGAAAGCATAGCTAACAATAACATGAGAGCACATGGAGGTGTTTAATGAGTTAAGTAAGTCCTGAAGGGAAGTACTGAATGAAGTTAAACTTTTAAAGATAATTTATAGTTACATGTATAGATAAAAAAAAATAAGGATCACACCTAAAATAATTAACAATAAAGTGCATAGATTAAAAACATCAGGGGATAAGACTTGTGTTTCAATGAAGTAATTTTCTATTTTATTATGTAATGTATAATTACAAGATAGGAAAACTAACATTCTTGTCAACGATTACATTCTCTTTAAATGGCATGGTATAGAAAAACACATGAATGATCATTCTTCCCCAGTTTTATGGACTAAAACACAACTTGAAACATTAGTCATAGATGCTGATAAAAAGTAAACTAACCTTGAGAAGAGCGTGAGGAGGGTTTAGCTGCATCACCTTTCGATGCACAAATGTTTTTCTCTATTTCTTTCTCTGAAAGGCCAGCTGTGTCATCCACACCTGATTCTGCTTTCTCTGCTTCAGCCATTAGACAAACTGGAAATTTAGGGGGGAGCTGAATATGCCTTTTGTGTTTTCTTGGATCATCCAAATCTAGAGGAAGTTTAATTACCTATTAAGAGACAGATCTGTTATCTAAACTATTAAAAATACTACATACACAGTTAGCTATTTCTCTAGAACAAGGAAATAATTAGCAAAATCCAAAAGATTTTGAATTCAATTTTTCCAAAACCTATATTTGTTTTTGTTTGGTTGCATTACAAAGAATGCTTTTTTTTTTTTTTTTTTTGGTATCAACAGGTTTACATAAAATGCACTATACGTTTATTAGTTTCTCTGTTTTATCTTGTACTTGCTCTAATTTCTTCTTCCAAACAACCCTGTGTCTAATAGTCATGCTGGGATGAAATTAGCAAATTTAATTTACTAGTGAGTATTTACTATCTCCAAGAAACAAAATGAAGTCCAAAAATAAATGACAAGATTGAGGAATCTAGTGGTGAATATATAGGTGCTTGCCACTCAACTTTTTCAACTTATCTCTATGTTTAAAATGTTAATAGTAAAGCTCTTGATGGAAAGAATCAATGACACAGGAAACCAAGTATTTGGAAAAGGGAGAAATTGATAGAAAAGCCTTTCTAGGAAACAGTTAAAGGCTATCTTGCTTGCATAGTTTTCCCTCTTACCATTCTTTCACACTCGCTCTGGGAGTGGACTCAGAGACGCTCTCCAGTTCCCTCCTTAAAGCTCAGGGTTAATTAGCCTGAGTCCTACTCCTAGTAACACCTTGGTGGGACACCGGAGGTCAGGGCTGGACCACACGCCCTCGCTCTGCCGGCCTTTCTGATAGTGGCAGGTTCCCTCCATGAACAGACACTGAGGAAGATAACCAGGATCTATAGGATTTTACCTGTTTCCTTTGATCTCTTCTAAATCTGCACTGCAAAACCACTTTTCCGTGCCAAGATCTACTTTATCTCTCTTTTCTCTTCCCAACCCCAGATGATTCTTTTCCTGAGTAGCTCTAAAAGGAGTACTCCAAATTCACATATATTTGTTTAGAAATGTTTGCACTTGAGAAAACTCACATCAGAAAATTCCACGTATTTTAAAATTTTGCGTAGAGGAAAATAGGGCTTCAAGATAAGGATTTTTCACGTTCATCCTCACGAAAGAGAAGCATCTACCTACAGCCGTGATTACTCTGCCTTCCAATCAGAAGCTCGTGCGTCTTGAATAACAGTACTATTTCCCGTTAGCAAGACTCACTCTTCCCCTACCCCATGAAATATACACACGGAGAAAATTCCTATTATTGGCTACCAAATAATAAAGCTAGTGGAAAAGTACCTCCATTTGCAATGAATAATGGCCAGAGGGCTCTGCAATAAATCATAATATTACTTTTTTCACAACGTTTTTTTGTTAAGTAGGGAGTCAGAGGAAACAAGAGAAAAAAATTTAGTAATGTTTTCAAATCAAGTCAATTTTCGTGAAATCAAGTTATTCTAATGGTGCTTATCAAATAACCACTCTTCTTGACCTTGTAAATTTTAAACATCACTTCTTGATTTTTATCTCAAATATAAAATATGTATCTCTTCATTATCAGTATCTGTACTACCTAAATTACCTTTTATAAAGCAAAGTTAATACTGATTTTCCATGCCATAATTTATAGAACACAGACTATTAGGTAACAATGAAAATTTTAGTGGAAAATTATAAATGTCTTTTACGTTACCTAATAAACTTATACCAAAATGTATTTTCTTTTATGGCTACATTTTGATTTTCATTTCATTTTGATCTCTTTCTGTAGTATTCAAGTCACCAATTTGTTAAATATTTTGTGGAGGGTTTCCTACAGTTTTCTTCAAAATTTGGGTGATTTTTCAGTAACTCCTTTGGATTCATTTATAATGGTCTTCCTTTTCACACTTATTTATATCAATGTTTCTTATCCTCAGAAGCTTTTAAAACCTTCTGATCTTGGGGTCCAACTCACAATGATTGAATCAAAATTTCTCGGAACAGGACTCAAGCTGTAGTATGTTTAAAGCTTCCCACGTGATTTTAATGCATAGTCAGATTTATTTTAGGATGCCATTATTTCCAGGATGAACAGGAGGGCATGTGTCAGTGTAAGAGTGACTTTCTCAATAGCATACTTCGACTGTCACAACAAGGTGCTTTAACAGAGCATTACAACTGAATTAGCTAAACGGGAAAAAATGGCAGTGAATTAAACTGAAATAGGAAAACAGGAAGACCATCCTATAAGAAGGATATGCAGCCACTGACTTTTAGGTCAAAACTACATGTGTTTCCTGAAAATATCCATATTTAGTGGTTCCCTCAGTTAGATAAGCAGTAAGTAGACAGGCTGGAAAAAAAAAATTAAACATATCAGTGAAGGAGAAAATAAATCACAGCTTTTTATGATACAGGCATCCCTGAAAAGACACCATGAACAGGTGGAATAAATCTGGACATATAGGACAAAAGTAAATAGACTAAAAAATGTGTCAGAATGCTTTATATTTAATAGTGCTGTCAGTTTCTTTTTTGGCGCCTCCATGGGGTTGGCCTAAAATGAATTTATGCAACAGCGTTTCTGCTAAAAGACTTGGCTAGAAAATAGAACGCCAAATCTTTACAAATCAATGGGTGGGCCCAGGTGGGGTTTTCCCTTAATTTTTGATATAAACCAGGTGGCATACATTGAAGTCACACAAATGGCAAAGAGAACTTCATGGTGGCCACTTTCATCATGGGGAAATGGGGTCACCGGTTTTCTTTTGTCAGTCTCATCAAATAAATGGCAGAGACCACATCTTATCTCCTTTGCATCCTTGGAACAGCAGTGCCCAACCCATAACAGAACCTCAATGAGAACCTCTGATGAAGAAATGGACCCCCCCAGTCCCATGTTGGTGAGACCAGTCTGCTCCAGCAGCAAAAGATTATAAACAGCTGAGAAATCACGGGGCGTGGGTGGCTGTCCTGACTCATTTATAACATAGAAGCTCGGATTAAATTATCCTTAAGATTTCTGCTAACTCTAGGGTTTTACCTCTGATTTGCAGACATCAAACATTATCAGAAATCAGTATTAAGATGTAATTACTCTTACAGATGTAGGATACTTTGCTTACTGGCATTTTCAGTAGCATGAAAGGAAGTTAAAGGCTAGAAAGCAGCAGCTTTGGAAAAATTTTAAGTTCTTTTTCCACTCACAAAATCATATTACAAACCTGAAAATAGAGATTGCACAGCCAGTGGTCCAAGTCCAGGCAAATCAAATCTTCAATTTTCCTGAAATTGTCGAGTCTCTGGTCATAATGTCCGCGGAGAAGAGGACACTTGAATTTTCCCGCCACTACATTCAAATTGTTATCGTACAAAGGGAAGGCTGCCCAGCCCACGACCTGCTGGAGACAAGCGTATTTCCCACGCAGGAGAAAGAGTTCAAACAAGAAAGCCATGCCTGGCTTCAAATCTTTCTTAGGAGGGAGCATCTAGGAAAGACATTAAGAAAAGAGAAGATTGAGATCCTTGTATTTGGAAACACATCATATTCAGAGATGCCTATGGATAATTCAGAGTTAAGAGCTGGCTTGTACTTCTATTGTTTGCCCTTAAAAACTCACCATTGGATACACTTACATAAATAACCTTTCCAGCCCAGGGTAAATGAGCAACCATCCCACCATGAAAATACGACCCCAAAAAACAAGACTGTTCAAGGGTCTGCCCTTTATAAGCTTTAGGAATCAACTGTGTACTATGTTAACGAAGGTGGTATGCTGTATTTTCTGTCCTTTTTGCATGAGCTGGTACCTCTATTATAGACCTATTTTTTTTTGTCATAGTCATTGCTTTACTTGCCTGTCATTCATCTTTGTATCATTCATGTATCCAGCACAAGTGCTCTGCACAGAAGAAATGCTTTTATAAAAAAAGACTGAACAAACTATCACACTCGAGAGAAGCTAATCCTAGGCATTCTGATAGTCCGAATCACTATTACAAAGTCCACCTTTTCAGAGAAAACTCGTGTCCCATTTAATTTTACGACTGTTCTGTTTATTTCAGTTGACACTCTAATGCACATCACTGTATAAGCAATTTGTCAATGCTAAATAAATAGTGTTAGGCGTAAAGATGATCAGATTGACCAAGCCGTTGTTCAAGTTCCCAGACTAGAGACGGAGCTTATTCTTCAGCCTTTAAAAAATTTTTTTCTTAGGAAAGTGCAAGACATGAATAATCTTTTTTAAAAACAGAGTGTTGGGGGTTGGGGTATAGCTCAGTGGCAGAGCATGTGCTTAGCATGCACGGGGTCCTGGGTTCAGTCCCCAGTCCCTCCATTTAAAAAACAAATAAAAGGTTTTAAAAAGTTGTGTAAAAAAGCAAACAAAAACACAATAAAAATAAAAATAGAGGATAGACTTCGGTTTGCTTTTTTAAAAATTCTATGTGAATAAATATAAATGGGCAAAGACAGGGACTTGTCTAAGAAAGACTACAGTATAAAAATGTATTTAACCAGAAGTGTGTAGGCATATTTTATATGATTTCCATAAATATTCCAAGACTTAGTTTACGTTTAAGATGAAGCAGAAGCATCTGCTGAAAAATGCCATAACCCTGTGGCGGCTGCTATTAAACCATTAAGAGGATCAAGTTTCATTTAAACCAGATTTACCATTTTCTACAACAGCCCATGGGAGAGCTAAAAACATTAGGCACAGATTACTGACAAAAGAGATTCTTAATCAAGCCACACTTTTCATTTGGCTAGTTGGCTGGGAGTAACCCTTGTGATAAGGGGATAAGAGCTAAGTGGAGGAGGAGGAAAAATGGAGTCAGAAACCTGTTTTGGACCACCATTAAAAAATAAAGCTGAACGGATGCTATTCCAGCAATTTCTTCCATTGTACACCCTTGCATTCAGAAACAAAAACTAATGCTCCTCTTACACTAACCTGATCTTACTCAGCGATGTGTTCAAGGCAGATTAAGTAAGAAGCTGCCCAGTACTGACCCAGTTCTATCATTAATTTTCTCATGGTCTTGGGCAAGTCACTTCTCTTTTTGCATCTACGTTTCCATGCGCTTAAGTTTCCTCATCAATAAAAAACAAGAAGATAAGCCTCTTCCTCACAAAGTTGATGCAATGATCAAACTGGATAACAAGTACAAAAATGTTCATAAAAATGTGAAATGCACATAAATATTATCTATCTTAAGACTTTATCCCAATTATTTATGACAGATTATAGTTTAATAAAGAAGAAAAGAACATTTTAAGGTTGAATGAAGCTCATCTATAAACATGTAAAACACTAGTACCATTTTGTGCACAAGAGAGAGTTCAAGGCTACCCAACATAACCTAGTAACACCAGGCAGCATGGCGTCACCTGCGACAACGTAAATAAGAAGTCAGTCTTCAGGCACAAAAGGAAGTTCCCTTGAACCTATTTTGTTAAGATAGAAGTGTCACACGCAGTTACCCTATGAGCACCTCCCCCTCCAAAAAAAGAATATTTGAACCGGACAAAACCTAGTCACTGGTATTGATTGAAAAGGAGGATAAGACCCATGTGAAGGAATTTATCAGACAGCAGTTTGATTTATTTTTTTGGTGCCTTTCCCTTGCTGGGTCTTGTAGGAGAGATCTTTTGCCCTGTAAGTGTAGCTTGGGACTCATTCTTTTCCTCTCTGGCAAGAAAGGACCACTAGATTTCATTGTTCCCTCTCAGAGGACCCTTTCCACAAACCTGAACATTTCCTCAGCCATCCTGTGCTGTGACGTTTCAATATTGCTTCGTAGCTTTGTAACTGAATGCTACATAGTAAGGGAAATAAATGGATCAGTCTCCCCCCAGCTACCAGTGCCACCTCATCATGAAAACCCTGCTAGCTGGAGGTCATAACTTCCTGGGAGCACCTTTATTTTCTGAGCACCATGAAGGGCATTCTTTTTGGAGGAAGAGACACTGGAGGGCTGAATTTCACTGCATAACAAAAGGGCGATGCCTTTGATCTTTCACATCACAGAAGGTACACGTGAAAGGACAGTGGAGACCATGCAGTACACAAGAAACAAACAAGGATTTCCAAGGCTGAAGGTTGCACGGAGGATTGGAAGAGAAAGCAAAATTCTTTCCACTTGGACACCAAATACTTTTAAATTGAAGCAACTCAGAAAGGATTAGGGGAGTCTTATGAAATGATGAAAATGCATACGGATGAAGTATTTTTCAATTTTCTGGAATTTCTGAAATATTTGGAATGGTTATTGTTTTCCTACTCAGAAAAAAAGTTGAGAAAGTAATCTCAAAAACAGAAAGCTTTCAAAGTTCAGCTTCTGCTTATAGTAGAGACAGTCATAAATGACCATAATTCTTACTATAACAAGGAAAAAACTCCAGTTAAATTACAAAATGATGTATACTCTTGAACCCACTGGGGAGCTGAGGACATAAAGAAATTTAGAGGAAACTAAATCTCAAACAGGAGAAGCCCTTCATGTACGAGTTAGGACTTGAGGCAGCTTTAATCTCAGGGAACAAGTGAAGGGGCAGATCTATCACTGGGTGAGAGAGACTGAAGGAAAAAGAAGAAATTGGCTGAACTTTCAGCAATCTTGGACTAACACGGAATACTGAGTACACATGAGCCCTGGACACAGAGTGGGTCCTTACTATTTACAAATTCTTAACCTTAGGGCTTGTGAGCAGTTGGGTCCAGGCTGAGAATCAAAGAGAGACCTTCTGTGGACAGAAACCCTACAGCAGGGCAGGGGGGTGGAGCAGTCTCACAGTTACGTGGTACCTGGATGCCAAGCCCAGCTGGAAGGAGGGATCTTTTACACCTGAAAACTTTTGAAACCAGCGGTGAATTAGAACTAAAGCCACAATCTAACCCCAACTTAGCTTAAATCTAATCAGAGAGATCAGCCCCTCACCCGAGCTGCCTGACGGAAACTGCTTTTTTGTAGGGGATAAATATTTTGTACTTCAGTCTTTATAATTCATTTATACACAGTGTCTGGCACACAACACACAACTATGAGCCATCCATAGAAGCAGGGAAATGTGATGCACAGATAAAAGAAAACAATCAAGGAAAACTGGCCCACAGATGACCCAGATGTTAGAATTAACAAAGAATTTAAACAATCATTATAATTAGGATAAAGAATTAGGGGGATAGATGGAAATAACCAGTGGGAAGGAGGAAAATTTCAAAAGAGAACTTTAAAAAAAAATTTAGAAAGGAAGAATAGAATACTTGAAATGAAAAATTCATTGAATGGGCTTAACAGTAGAAACAGACACGGCAGAAACAGGATAGGGGACCTCTAATAGAGATCAGCAGGGGAGTCCCAACTGAAACACGAAGGTAAAAAGAAGGAAAAAAGAACAGAACTAAGCAAGTAAGACCCGTGGGACAATTATAGACAGTCTAACACACATATAATTGGCAACCTGAAAGGAAAACAGAAAGACAATGTGCGGGGAAAAAAAAAAAAAAATTGAAGAGACAATGGCCGAGAATTTTCCAAAACTGATGAAAGAGACCAACCCATGAAACCAAGGAACTCAGAAAATCCCACAGAGAACAAGTCAAAAAGAAACAATACCTAGCCATATCATAGTCCAATCAATAAAATCAAAGAGAAAGCCCTAAAAATAAAGGGCTACCTATGACATTTGACAGAACAGTTCATTATTGGTTGTCAAAGGGTCATATTATTTCCTTTTCATAAAATTCTGAATTTAATATAAAAATATTATATATCATTTGGAAAATTCTACTTTCTTTTTTTTGTACCCAGTTTTATTGCCTTGCCCTCTGGTCATATAAAGTTGCTTTTATCTCTGGCACTGGATAAAAGGTTTACAGAAACTTTAGTTCAGCGTAAGCTCCACTCTTTGCTCCTTGGTAGGCTGTTTCTTACCTGACATCATATTGTCACCTTACATTTATCATACAACGTGTAAAGCCTTACTATGGCATTAAATAAAGGCCTTACTACAGCCACACTGCAATCTAACTTTCTAGTTTTGTTTTCTGTTAAACATACAGATAAATATATGTTAAAATATATAATCTACAAACATGCATATTAAATATTTTCAAATTTATTTTCTCAAATGCCTACCCAACATACACATACACATACACACACACACACACAAGCACACAAAAAGTCTATCATTTTCTCATGACAGCCTTTATATCAGACATACCTCTTTCTCTCCCAAGTTTTGCTCATTATAACCAAAGAAGCTTAGTGTCTTCAGTTTGGACAGTACCTTCCAAGGCATAATTTCTTATCTCCAGGCTCTCAGACAGAAGTACAGGCAGAGGTATTGACAGGGCCCAGACATAGACTTGGAGACTTGAAAGTTTTCATAACAATTACTAAGATATTCTAAGAGTTCTGAAGTCCTTAAAACCTAAAATAAATAGTAACAATAATAACAAAAGAGTTGTAAACATACAGTGACCTCAGAAAAGGGCAATCTAAATGAAGTGCTGATAGCATATACGACACAGAATTTAAGACGGAGTGTTATGTTCAGTCCCTTGCTCAGTTAAAACCTTTTGTATAACATACGAGACAGTTCAGTCTCTATCTGAACCGTACACTGACAGGGTGTTTGGCTGCCAGTAAATCAATCCTGCGTGAACATCCTCATTATTAGAAAGCTCCTCTCCCTCCTCCACAGTGACAGCATCACTAGTGCTACTTACCAATGCTTCTGGCTCTTCACCTTCTAAGCACATGGCAGGACCACATGTCTGAGCCCCTTTGTGGCTGTGGCCCATTTAACTAGTCCTGGCCAATGATCTGTGAGTGCGCATAAGCATTTGTCATAGGTTCTAGACCCTCCAGAGTGCTCTTTCTTTCTTTTTCTCCTTTGCTACAGTGACAAGTGACACTCTAGACGGTGATCTTTCAACCAGTCTTTAACTTAGAGTAAGAATGGGTAAAGCAGAGCTCCCAGCTGTCCTGAAGTAGACATGTAGGTGGAGTGAAAAATAAGTTTCTGTTTTATTAAGCCACTGAAATGTTGGGTTCTTTTGTTATCATAAAATAACTAAGACAATATTGACTAATTGGCTGGCCCTGCTCTGTGTTGACTCAAGTTCAATCTTAACGGTTCTATAAACATGATGATTACGCCAAGATAGCTTCATAGTTCAAAGTGACTGGATATAAAATTGAGGACCTAGTGGTTCTTTGCCAGGGTCATGATAAAGCCAATAGTAGAGGAACATGCAAATACTCACACAATCTGTACTTCAGGAGATAGGCAGAACACCCAGGAACGCTTAAGTTGCTCATGGTAGGTCTACAATGATGCTGCTTGGTCATTTCCTTGGTTGGAATTTTTATAAATGCATCTTAAATGGTTCTGACTTTATACATAGGTTACCTCAGTCCTAAATGTTCAATCCTGTCCTGTTTAATTGTTTCTCTCATTTAAAAGGGAAGCTATATACCCTAGTAGGTTAAAAGCATGGGCTCCAGCATCAGACAAACATAAGATCAAATTCCAATTTACCACTTAAGTAAGTAATGTACCATTTCTGGATCTTGGTTTCACCATTTATAAAGTGCTGGTGGTGGGAGGGGAGGGGAGGGAGGGGGAGAAGGAAAGACAGGGCCATGAAGAAAAGGAGGCAGGTAGGGAGAATTAGGGATGAACAAAATGGTATCTTCCAGAACGAATATTCTGTATGGAATAAGAGTAGTCATGGAAGTAAATAATTGTACTTAATTTGCATTAGAAAATAGCCAAGTGTTATTTTTGAGACAAAAAACTCTGGATGGACGAGTGAGAACTGATGCCACAGCACAGGGTAATCTAGGTTATCCAGTGAGAGTTTAATGGTACCATTATTTTCCTTTCCATTCCCTCAGCCAAGATAAATAAATAGACAAATTAGCTCTAATCCCCAGCCTTTCTGCTGCGGGATAAAAGAAAGTAATTATTCTTGGAAACTTACCCCGGCCTAGGGATCAAGGACAGAGGGTGGTAACAGCTGTAACTATCGTAGCTTCTGAACAAAAGAAGAGAGACAATCTTACACCTCCACCATTGGAAAACCAGGGCTCTAGCAGGCAAACATAGTAGTCCCAGTTCCCTGCTTTAGAAATTGATTTTTTTAGTTCCTTAATCCTAAAAGTTAGTAATAGGATCAACGGTTAATATGTATTAAAAGCTTATTAAATGCAAGGTACTTTTAAAATCACTTTATCCTTATGAACTCAATCACCACAATAATCCTATAAGGTAGATTCTGTTATTAACGTTTTCTGACTAATGATGCACTTGAGACAGAGAGCTGGTCCAGGGTCACACAGAAAATAGATGTAAAGGGTTGAGCTGGGATTTGATTCATGGTCATGCTCTCCAAACCATTCATGCTACGCCTCCTGAATGGAGGAGGTGAACCTCAGACAGCCCACCTTGGATATGTGGTGAGAAGGCTCAGGGCCATTCCTCTCCACCCTGCTGACTGCTCGTCAGGATTCCTGGAAACCGAGGAGCTGGGGCTCTCCCTCCACGTGTTTCTCTGAAGCCTGTTCTCTCCTTAATTGCTCACGTTAAGTTCAAGCATCCAAAGCAGACACAGAGCTTACCAACAAAAAAACATATCCACGCCAACAAAACTCCATCAAGCAGCATCCTGAAAAACGTCATCATCCAGCATCCTTAAAGAATGAGTCTTTCTGAGGGCTAGATTTATCAAATAGCTTACAAATTAGTAACTTAGAATAAAAATCTTCCTGAAATAAGGACAAGTCTATGATCTCTCAAACCTACAGTCCCTGAACCTACCTGTGATTTCTCAACAACAAATTAAATTATTTGAGAAACATCAATAATCATACAATAATTTCCTTGAGGACATCATCTCGTGGTCCCTCAAATTTGGTTTATACAGGAATTACTCAAAGGCGTTTATTTAAAATGCAGATTTCTAGGCCTTGTTCTCATCCTTGAATCTGAAAGTCTGGGGTGAGGCTTGGGAATTTGAATTTTTACAAGGTAATGGTGACTCACGTGGTCCTTCAGACCACACTTTAAGAATCATCATCCAATATGGATACAAAGATAAGACAGGTTTGTGTGTCCTTTGTCATACGTCTAATTGACTTCCACAGCTCAGGGCAACCACATCTCTGTCTGAAATCTAACTGATTCATACCTGAATAATTACTGGCTAAAAAATATGACCTTTCCACCATTTTCCATCAAACATGACTGAAATCAAGAGGAAATATATGGCATGTCATCTCATTATATCGCAATTCCATTACCTGACCTCAACCTCAATATGTCATAACTCATCTCTTCACATGCTACTCAAATGTTCAACTAAGAATATTTCACTCTAGGGAGATGGCAAAATCTAATTGAATATTTTAATTTAGAAAATTCAGTTCTGGGATTTCTCCCCCCAACCCCCACTTTTTTTTTTTTTTTTTTTTGACTGTGAAAACAAAAAGTTGAATTTTCTTTTCAGTTTCTCCTTGTTAGGCAAAAGATAGATTTTCCCTTCATTGTCCCTGAGAGTTGAAGACATTGGGGAAAAATTGGGCACAGCCCATTACTTTTACAAACCCCAGTGACTGAGCCTCAATGCACAAAAAGATGGCATTTCTGAACATCTGCAGCATGATTAGATCAAAGACCAACAAATTAACCACAAATGGTTTTACAAGGAGCAGGCAAATACATCATTTGGAAAAAAATTTGGCAATAATTGCTAATCAACACTTTCCCTTTGGGAAACCCACATTGTACCAAAGATCATCTGGCAATAGTATTATTAATGCCAGTGCCACCTTTTACATTTTACAAAGCTCTTACACGCACATTATAACATTTGATCTGCATGCCAACGTAGTTAATATTAGCCCATTTTACAGGTGATTGAAAAAAAAAAGATTTAGAAAAGTAATGATTTGCTCATGTTTTCCCAGCTACTGAATTACTGATTTGACCATGTCAAAAGCTGTATATGACTTTACGGTTTCCCTCCATTCATTCATTCATTAAATCATTTCTGGCACTGGAGATAAAAATAACAAGAAAAACAAGCTGCTTCTTCCTGAGTTACAATCTGATACGGGAGCGGATAAGCAGTAAACAAGACAATGTCAATAGTGAGAAATGTTCTAATTTATCACTGCTGATACTGAAATAATAAAAATAAGTTAGAGATGCACTGGAAAATGACCAGAGGAGGGGCTACTCTGTTAAGAAAATCTTGTCTAGGGAAAGGACACAACCCAGGGCCGTGGTTTGAGGAGGAAACCCACCAGGCAGGAAGCCACACCTAATTCAGCAGGCCTGTAACAAGAATGGGTCCAGAGAACAGACGTGAGGAAGGGTGTAGCTCAGTGGTAGGGTGCACACCTAACATACACGAAGCCCTGGGTTCAATTCCCAGTACCTCCATTAAAAAAGTAAATAAGTAAGTTAATCTAATTACCTCCCCCTATAAAAAAAAAAAAAAAAACCCATAAAAAACAGAGACCAGGAAGTGAGGCTAGACAGAAATACATAAGCAGAAAAGTCTTATGAAATAAAATTAGAAAGGGGGATAGAGGCCAGATCACATGAGGTTTGAAGGCCCAGGTAAAGAATTTGGATTTTACTCAATGGAGAGCCACTAGGAAAGCTTAAGCAAGGCCTTGATGTGATCTGATCTGTAGTTTACTGGGTTGACCTTTATTGGTCCTTGAATTTAGTGATCTTTCTGTTTGAGCATAAATCCTTCTCCTGCCACCACTATAAGCTTTGAGAGCCCCATCAGTTCAGTCATTGACTACTGCTTGGTACATGTATGAGGCAGACGGATAGGAAATGATCGCCAGCCCTGGTCTTTGCAATTAACAGGCCATGTGACCTTGGAGAAATTCTTTACTCTACTCAGCCCTTAGCGACTTTACTCCGTGTTCAAAGGAGAATTGGTGCCTTACAAGTCATTGTAAAGCATTTTGTATAGATGTTGAAATATTAAAACATATTCCCTCTGAATGTGAGTGAGTTCAAATATAGAAGCAAGTTCCTCCCCTTTAGAGAATTCAAAGTGATTTGATTGTTGAATTGCATGCAGAGTGAACAAGAACTACTATTTTGTAACTAGGGCATTCTTAACTCTGAATAAATCAGATGTGAACAGATGTAGGGAACAGACACAAAGGACAAAGATGGATTTATGGCATTTGAAAAGCATTTCCAATAAAATAAAGAATGTGAATCTGCATAAGACACCAAAATTTTTTTTAACTTAAAAAATTTTTTCATCTATATGGCAGTCAATAGTTGTCTACTTGAAGTCTGCAATGTGACTCTTAGGAATATTTAGATTTACTCATTCATTAAAAATATATATATATTTATTAAGATGGGAACATTTCCAGGTGTCAGAGATTCAGCAGTGAAGAGAACAGACCCCAGTCCCTGCTCTCAAGAAGTTTACATTCTGGTGCTGCCAAGTACACTTAAGATTAAGTGACCACCTGCCAATATCGCAGCCTCATTCCCAAATAAGGCTGGTAAAATGATTTGATTGTTGAATTGCATGCAAAATGAACAAGAACTACTATTTTGTAACTAGGGCATTCAACTCTGACTACATCAGATGTGAACAGATGTAGAAAACAGACACAGAGGACAGAGAAAGAGACAGAAAAGAGCGAGGGATTTGGCTTTAGAAATAGAAATAAGACTAGCAAAAATACAAAGGAAAAATATAGGAATTGAAGAGTAATCTACAGATTTGAAAAGCGAACATATCAGTTCTTGCTGCTTCCTTGAGGGTTGGTTGTGAACCTTAGTGTTTGGACTGTGGGGTCATTTACACCTGGGCTTGAATCTCTGTTTCAAAGTCTGGTCAAGACTCCATCTCTAAAACCTCAGTTTCTCTCATCTGCAAAGTGGTTTAAAAATAGATTGCATTGTGTGAAGTTTGCATTGCATGCAGTGATGAAACTGACATACTGTAAGCACTCAACACACATTTTTCTTCCTTTCTGCCAGAGAATACGAGACAAGAATAACATGACTTTTTACACCGATGACCCTGAAATCACTCACATCACCCAGTAACAAGGAGCAGAGACGAAAGGGCAGCAAATAAATGTAATGGAAACTGAGCTTTCTTAGAGGAGAGAAGTCAAGCGTGGATTAACTAATACTTCTCAAAGGGACGTCTTGAAGGGCTGGAGAAACCTAACATAGAGGAAGGTGGTGCATATTCCACATGCAGGATTATGATGATGATGAAAAATAATTACAGTTACTAGATATTTCCTACATGCAGTCCACTATGCTAAGCAATTTATACATCACATTATTTGATCCTCAGAAAATCTCTATGAATTAGGCATTAGATTCCCACTCTATAAATGAAGGAATGGAGGCCGGGGAGATTATGTAGCCTTCCTACAGTGTTGAACACTGAGTAAGTAGCAGAAGCAGACCACTGCTGAAAGCCGAAAATGGTGCCCAGTGACCACCCAGGCCGCTCAGGAAAAGCCATTTGCAATCAAGATTCTCACCAATCTGGGGGAATCCTTGACCAGCAGGAGTGACCATTTCAAGAACTGACAAAAAGGGCCTTCCTCCACTGATATAATGGAAAACTTTTTAAAGCCACGTGATATAATATTCTCCAAGCTATTTATTCTTAATGGCAATAATCAATAATCAATAAAAAGCAACTTTGTTCAGGCTCTAGTTTCCCTAAGACCACTCCTTCCTATGAGTTATGAAAATCATTTCAATTCCTTGATATTAAATGTCACACAGAAAATAACCTCTTGCAAAATGTGGGGCACATCATATTTTAAGAATTAATACATTAGGTCATTTTAATCAGTTTCTGATATATACAGTTTTCAGAAAGCACTTCAGGGAAGAACACTGTGGCCGTGACTAATAATGACAAGAATATGAACTATATTCTTCATATACATATTGGAATCAGAACATTACTGAGGTACTTTACCATCTTAAGTACTGAGGAAGCTTTAAATAAAAAATAAATTTGCCTATTTCACTGAAATTGAGCATCCTTTTTTTCAGGCATAAAACTTCAAACTTATTAATTTCATGGCTATATTTTAAAATGAGTGCCAGTACCCGCCAGATGACTGCATGATAAGTGTCTTAAAATTTCAAGAAAAGGCACTAAATTTTTCACAGTATTTGTGTTTCATTCTCAGTGTAATAAAAATATGCCACCCTTTTAATAATGAATAATAGATTCTCAGTTTGATTTACATGCATGGATTAAATGTCATGTTTGAAAAGTTGCTGTTTTATTCATATTGGATTTCCCTCCAGTAAAACAAAAATGGTGCCCATCTACCACTGTAATGATACCTTGCCACACTGATGTGTAAATATTAACAGGTTGATATACTTCTTAAAAGTCTACAGATCCATGAGAAAGTTCGATAATACAATGATTTGAACTCAGGCTTTCTCTGAGCTTCTGACGTGGTGACCTGTGCCCTATAATTAGCCAAAACCCGCTACATACAAAAGGGACCGGGGAGCCGGGCCTTGTTTCAGCGATGCCAGATTTATGAACTGAATTCTAAAAGGTTGAAGTAAGTGACGCTTCTACTTTCCCACTGAAAGCACTCTTCACTGTCACCAGTTCTTCATGAGTTCTTCAGTTATCTGTTGCTGCATAGCAAGCTACTCCAAAATTTGGTGGCTTGCAACAACATTTTCCTGTACCCCCCAGTGATGTAGATCAGAAAATCAGACATGCCTCAGCAGAGTGACCCATCCACCCGGCACCCTCTGGGGCCACCTGGTGCCACGCTTCTGTTACTGGTGTTCTCCCCTGAGTTTTAAGTGATTATTCATTTATTTATCAGGTCCAGCTCCGCTTTGCACAGTTAGACAGCTGTGCCTAATAAAAGGACGGTGAGAGTGAGTGCACTTAATGCGGCTCCAGAACAGGAGGACGTGCTTGTCGAGAACCAGACTTCTACGAGGACTTTTTAAATTCTCTGATTTTCTTAATAAAGAGCCTATAGTTGCTTTCTAGAATAGAAAGTCCAACACACCTATTTTCACTTGGAAATATCAAAAATCATCTGGAGAAATTTTTGCTCGGTCTTTAAAATAATCGAGTTGGCAGTTAACATAACATCAACTGGTATACATTTGACGAGGTCCCCATGCATGCCTAATTACTCTGGAAGTTTCTAGAAGGCATACCAGAGGGCTCTCATCTATGCTTCCACTAGAGAATGAGCTTGGCTGAGTTTGCTCACGCCTCAAGAAAGTTTATGAGCTCACGTTTCTCTTTAGAAAAAATTTACCTAAAGTATTGTTGTTGTAGATTAAAGAGGAGAGAAGAGACTAAACAAACATGAAGTTGTAAACCATAAAATATTGACATTTATTTTCTTGCTCATTACCAGTGATGGGCTCTCCATATATAATTAATATATATTTTTCTCTAAGTTGATTTGTTTCATCTCAATCAGATTTATTCCTATTTTAGAAGCCACTGATACCAAGATTTAGCTTTTAAGATTATCTTCCCATGTCCTTGTAGTACTCATTGTTGGGTAACTGAATTTACATTAAACCAATAAATACAGGCGGCCTCTGCCCTCAGACAACTGAAATCTTGTTGGAGCTAAGCGATGTGTATGGACAACAGCAAAAGTGATTGAGTTTGGAAGTTGAAGGGTAAGTAGGAATTAACACTGAGAACAAACGCCCAATGGCACACCAGAACTTGGAGGATATATGGAACCTGGGCACAGCTAAAAGGGTGGTCGGGTGGCTGGGTCCATGGAGGGAGGCTGGCTCTGTCTGACGAGCGTGAGAATGTGGAGGGAGTCTGAGGCTACATTACCAGCATCTTTGAATCCATGGGAAGAAGCTTAATTGATCCCAAGAGCAATGGGGAGTCAACACATAGTTTTAAAAGGGAAGTGATGAAGTGATGTGATGGGAAGACTGTTTTAGATAATGATGATCATGGAGACATTATTGATCCACGAGGGTTAGCAAAAAGCCCTTCATGGAGTGAGAAAGCAAGACCTGAGCATCCAGAGTTAAAAGGCAATGGCTTCATTCCCAACATTGTCCTAGTAAGCCGTAAGAGCTTGGGTAACTTGTGTTATTTCTCCAAAATTCAGTTTCTCATCTGTGAAACAGAAATATTCATATCTATTGTTTTTTCAGGTTAAATGTCATAATATTGGTGAAGGCAGTAAACTCTACCTTGGTCTAAAAATACTTTACTGGTTTTAGAAAGAACAAACTAAATATTATGCATCATTGCCCATTTACCCTTCCAAACAATATAATCATGGGCATGCTAGAAAGAAAAATAGTAATGACATACTTCAGTTAAACAAAACTTCATTTTAGGCATATATTTGGGTTTCGTTTATTGCTTGTTTTTAGAGCTGGTTTGTTCTTAATTTAAAAATATTTAGCCCTTGCCTTATTGATGGTAACATAATAAGATGGATGAGATAAAGCTTCTTGTGATGACTATTTTATGGTTGAGATAATCGAGGCACAGGGACATTGGGTGACAGCTCTAAGTCACTTTGCTAAGTAGATTTTGACACCAGAATTCAAATCAAGGTGAAGAGCACACACTTAACCACCATCCCACCATACCTTGGCCTCCCATATGTATTCTTCATGTTTCAATACATAAGAAAATTTTCTATGATAGCATTTCCAGGAGATTTTATTAGTAATTAAAATGTATTTTACTTTCTTTATCCAAAGAAAAAGCCTTAGCTCAAATAAGTAAAGAGCAGATCCTCTTGAACTTAAGAGACAGACAAATGCCTGCTCCTTGTGATTCCGTCATCTGGTGCCTGTGTTATCACATCCTGTTTTTTGACATCCCTTTTCCTGTAGCTTTTTTGCCATAGAGTGTGCTTTCAAATAACCTGTCCAATGAGATTATGTCATGTGTTTGACTTCTTTCTTAAGGAATTCTCAGGATTGCCATAATTTAAGGGGGGAGGGTGTAGCTCAGTGGTAGAGCGTGTGCTTCGCATGCGTGAGGTCCTGAGGTCAATCCCAAGTACCTACATTAAAAATATATATATAATGAACAAATAAACCTAATTCCTTACCCCCAAAATAAAAAAAATTAAATTAAAGAAAAAGATTGCCACAATTTAGTGTAAGACAGACAAATGATTTTCTGCCTTTAGTATTCATAAAATTTCATCATTCATACTGACAGGTGATCAAAAAACAAACAAACAAACAAACAAACAAAAACAACAAAAAAACCCAGATGTACTTATCAAATAGAATGGGGTTAAGTACCATAAAATTCAAGTGATTTTTTTTTCCCTTGGTTACACAAACACTTAATCCAAGACATGGTTTTCCTTTCTATGTGGTATAGGGTAATGTGAAAAATAAAATATATAAACCTAAATTGAAGGAAACCAACGTCTTAATGGAATCATTATAGAAATTGTTCCAGAAGGCTACATCCTTCCATAAATAATAACCCTGTAATGTCAGCAGATTCAGAGTCAGCATGGGTTACCTGCTCCACGCAGAGGCCTGGCCAGGTTCGGTAGACGTGCCTGAGGCTTAGCCCAAATGAGCACATGACCTTTCAGAAATTTTTTAAATTCATTAATCAATGTTCTTTGCCTGAATTTTGCTGGTTTTGCCTCTTTAACCTATCATTTATATCCTTTTTTAAGCTGGTCAATTCCTATACCCAACGGAAGTAAGAACTGTAAGCATAACAGTTCTGTCTAATAATTAACTAAATGTTCTTTCAGCCCAGGTATCATTACCAACATTCAAGAACGGTATTTTAAAATGTCACCCTTTTGGGTGATAAGACAGTTATAAGATAATGATCACTGCAATTCTTAACATGTGACTTCACATTAAAAAAATTAAACAAAATAAACTTTAAAAAAGTAAAAAGTACTCTAATACATTTTCTCTTCCAGCCTAAAAGTTCCATGTTTATTTATCCATATGAATGTATTAGGAGCCAAGTCTAACCTAAGAAAGAGCACAATCTTTCACCAGATTTCCAAAGGATCTGTCCAATGTTTTTATAATGATATTTTCCTAATTTAATGTTTTCCTACAGTAATGTTTTCTATAACTTTTTATCTTTCTAACAGTGAACAAGATGGATTCAAACTGATTCCCATGAATCAGTGGTTTCCAAACCATGACGTTCATGTCTTGTGAAAGGGGAAATGCCTAGTCCCAACCCTTGATTTAACTTTTTATTGAGTTAATTAGTTGGAGAAATAATCATTTAATTATACAAAATATATGGTCATCTATTATTTCTTTTGCTATTCAAGTGCTCCTAATTGCCTGATACTTTATTAAAATTGAGTAGAAAAGGGATGCTTTTATTTATTTAATATTATTTAATATTTAGTATTCCTTGGTAAAATTATAAAACATTTCAAATATAAAAGTTGCAAAAGAATAATACCAGATGGCATTCATTCTTGCATTCTTCCTTGTTCTTGAAAGGTAGCCTTTGTTAATTCTTGTAGCAAGGTTCTCTGAAGGGTATATTTATTATGCGATGACTGACATGTGTACCCCCACAAAGAAGATATACTGCAATCCTAACCCCCCCTGCACCTCAGAATGTGGCCTTGTTTAGAAATAGGGTCTTTGCAGATTTAACCAAGTTAAGATGAGGTCATTAGGGTGGGCCCTCATCCAATATGACTGGTGCCCTTATCTAGAGGGAAAATTTGGACACAGACAAACACATACGAAGGAAAGATGATGTGAAGATAGACTCACAAGGATATTGCCGTGAGAAGACAGAGGACTGGAGTGATGCATCGACAAGTCAGGGAACACCTGGGGCCACCAGAAGCTGCGAAAGAGGCACAGAACGGCATCTTAAGAGTCATCATGGTACCGCCGGCACCTTGAGTTCAGACTGTTGGCCTCTAGAAGTGTAAGATGATGAAATTCTTTAAGCCACTAGGTTCGTGGTACTTTGTTTTGGCAGCTTTAGGAAACTAATACAACATTCTTAGCCAAAAACGTTTCTACTCATTTGGAACATCCTGCCCCAACTCTTGAATAAGTTAAGTAAAAATCTTTTTAAATTAATTCTCTCCCAGGATTTTGCATAAATTGTTGTGTTGAGTCCTCTGCCGTTGGTTTCTGCAGTTTCACTAACGTGTCCACGCGTGGATGGTTTTACTTTGTCCTGCTCAGAATTTCTGCTCCATTAATCTAAGAGTTTGTGTCTTCCAGCAAGTCTGGGAAATTCGTAGCTGTTATCTCTTCACGTAAGGTTTCTTTTCCCTTCCCCTCTATGGTCTACTTCTGAAAGTTGTGTAAGATGTATGTTAGACCTTCTCTTCCACATACTTTCACACCACCTCACCTTTCCATTTCTTCCCTCTGTGTTCTAGTCTGGGAAATTTCCTCAGATTTGGGTCCAGTTCATTATATCTCTGTTTGGTGGGTCTAATCTGAGTAATATATCTTTGGAATTTTTAGTTTCAACTAGTATATTTTTCCATCAGGAGAAATAAAATTTAAAGCACAGCCCAGCTAGAGGAAGAGAAATTTCGATTTCCCTCTGTTGGAAGGCAGATTTTTTGGTCTAGTCTATCCCTTTTACATTAGCCTTGGCTATCCTAGATTTATGCAGGAGACTTTCTTTCAACAACCATAACTCATGAACCCAAGGCCTCATCTCCTGAATGGCCACTGAAATCCAAAATTTTAGATTAATAAGATTGGTAATTTCTTCTCCCCTCTCCTAGGCAGTCAGAGTCTCGGTTTACCCATTCCCTGTAGGGTTTACAGTTTCTCCTTCATTTCTGACTTTCAAGGAAGGTCCTTTCTTTCTTGAGTGTTTCTCTGATGCACCTAAAAACTCCTATCTCATTTAGAATTTCCAAATGTTTATAGAACATAAGCTGAAAACAAAATACGCCTTTGACTTCTGATTCTGGCAGGATGATGGACTAAGATGATATGAACATTTAATTTAGTTTATTATCCTGCCAGAGCTGAAGGTCAAGAGGCATAGTTGGGGGCATATTTCTTCCCAAAGATCCTAGCCTTGTGGCTATTAATGAATACACTCAACACAGAAGGCAAGATTTCTATTTGAAAGCTTTTGAGGATTAATGTCAAAAGATAAGGAGGTTCCAAACATCTCCACCAAGGAATTATGGGGCATCGTCAAGCCAGATGAGACCAGGTTTAGAGTCCGTAACTATTTAATTTAATATGATTCTTGCAGGAACTCAAATAAGGGAGTGGTTATTACCTCATTTTATGTGAGGGGACTGAAGCTGAAATTTGTCAGTTAGCTCGTTGTATTTGACCACCTCCATCTTACAATACAGGAAAACAGATGTTAAGGTGTGGAAACACTGGGGACAAAATCCAAGCAGTAGTACCGGAAGCAGTATGTGGATGTTTGGAGTGACACAACCTGGAGCTTATCAACATATCTGCTGCCTCCCTCAAGGGGCTTCTCAAACTCTGTAAGCAAACTTTTCACCTTAACTTTCAAGTGTTTGCCTCCTGGCCCAACCTTTGATGCTGTAACATCTTCCTCTCACTCTAAGATTGGTTAACAATGTAACACTACAGACGGATAAATGCAGACATTTCCTCAGCAAACTCTGGTGCTTCTGCAACGAGGACTTGCCCTTTCATTCGGTAAAAACCTTCTCTGTACCCGCTATCTGCACAGGAATGGGAGACCGTCTCTCCCAGCAGACACTGGGAAGATGCCCTGCTCTCTCAAAGGACCATATGAAGCCAATTTCTCCTGATCGTGGAGTAAGAATAGAAATGACCGCATCTTAGGCTTGTTTGCTAAAAGTAACGATGTAAATATCTTCAGTGCCCCCATGTCAATGACATACACCAGCACGTTTGTATGCCTTTGTGTGTATATTCCAATTACTGGAAAATTACATTTCTTTAAACCTTGCTGTTTTAACCGTCAGTCTCCCACAAACTGCTCGCAGGGTGACTGGCAGGCAGAATCGTGTGGTTAGAGAAAAACCTTGCTAGAACTCATTGGAATGAGCAGAACTTTGAGCAACAGCATTTTTATTCTGAAATCAAACAGCCTCAGATGACTTCTCTTTCCTGTCAAGCTGTAGAGGTATGGGGACTTGTTTTTGTTTTGGTCTTGAATTTTTGTACTTTTCTTATATACACTGAATGTGAAACAGCCTAGTAGATTTCTTTGGGGAGTCAGGATTTTGTTAGGTGATACCAAGGGATGGATGTAACTCAGTGACATTCTGTCAGGCTGTTAAAGAATAAATTTTCCTTGGCTGTGGCAGGAGGTAATTATTTCGGTTTGTTCGCTTCTGACACAGGGGAGGAAAATTTGGGGTTGTTATTTCAACTATTCCAAGGTACTGTTTGCTCTGTTTGGCAGGAAAGGAAAAATGCATTTCCCTGTTGGATGAACGACCAACCTCTGCTTTCCCCTGGGGACCGGATGCGCTCCTCAGCACCGTGAACGTTTTTTTGCAACATCAGTTTCTTAGTGGTTTTGCTCCCTGTCCCTGAAGACATTCTTGATGCACCTCTTCTTCTTCTAGTCCCTCCTGACATTCAACCTGTAGCGCTCATTCAATGGCACGCGAGGAACAGTCTCAAAGCAAACACAGCCATGTACGTGGCTTCCACACTCAGAGTTCACACTCCTAGGGGGTAACCGGGGTTGGGCATCTAAACCAATCATAGCAATAAGTTATTTATGCAGACGGCTCTAGGCAGCAAGCTCTGTGAATGGTAATTTTTTTGGAGCCTAGCTCCAAGCTTTAAAATTGTAGGTACTTAATTATAATGTATGAAAAGGATGGAGTTGCCGGTTAGGTGCTGAGTAGATCCTTTTTTTTAAAATTATGAACTGAAGTCTTATCTAGCACCACATTCCCGAAATCGCTCTGAGATGAACAGTGAGAACCAAGATCTCAGCCAAGGGGCTGAGCTACACCTGCTGCCTTCTTGTGCTCTGTCCTCAGAGTCTGGCTCCGTGGCGGCTGCGGGCTCCCCCCAGGGAGAAAGTCCTTTGCAAGTCCAGCCCTGACTGACGCCTCCCACCTGTGCCCCACACTTCTCACAAGGCTTTTGGGATCATTCATTGGAGAAAAACAATTGTTCATCAACATTGTTCTCAAGCAAAGGTTAATTTGAAAGTTAGTTATTCAACATAAAAGCATTTGTCATATAAATTAAAATGAAAGTCCCTTGGCTGAGAATTTATGGACTTCACCATCGAAGAGACACAGGAATTATAACAACAATCGTCACAGAAGCTTCTGAGCTCCCACTAGGTCTCGGGCTGTGTGTTTCCACAAGTAGCACCTCAGCTGTTTCTTGCAATGCCTCTGGCAGGCAGGTATTTTTATTCCTATTTCACAGACGAGCCAACTGAGGCTTGCTTCCTCAGTGCACCTTGTCAGCCCCGGAGCCCTGGGATACCCTCGTTTGACTCTAACAATGTTTGTTTGACTCATTCAAATTAACAGCATAAGAGGCAGTTCCATACGTGTGACGAGTCTGCCCTCTTGCCCGGCATCAACGGCACAAGCACAGATAAGGGTTCTGGGAATAACCCAGCCCCTTCCTTTCCTCCCCTCGGGCTGGAGCTCCCTGTCTGGGTCTGCCTGGCGCTGATGCCCGAGGAAAGCTAAGTGTCTCCTCTCTGCACACAAAATACACATGTTCATGATCTCTTGGCATGTAAATCCTGAAAAGGCAAAGAACTGTATCAAGCATGCACATGTGTGTTCTTGATAAACAAGGATTGCATTCCATCTTACACAGGATTTGGGGTCGGTGTCCCACCCACGACACGGCATTTGGCTCACAGGTATTTGCTGAATGAATGAATAAAATCCTCTCTGTTTACTATACAAGGTTGATTACCTAAAGCTGCATCACTGGAGATGAAAAGCTGGATGGACAGGGAGGGCGGGGAAGCTAAATAAAAAGTGATACTTGTATAAAAAGACTAGCACATAAAGACTTACCACATAAAGGCTTTCGTGGAAATACAGTCCCACGTTGTAAAAGTTTGCATCATGCCTCACTGGGTGTGTTCTGGTCTTCAGATGTTCAGTCTGCCACCAATGCAAGACATAGCCACCCAGTCGATGAAGCAGGGACACTGTGAGGAAGTAGGAGCCTCGGGGAGCTTTGTTCTTGAGACCCCTTATACACTTCATCTGCATCTGAAGAGGCTGAGGGGACCCGGGGTTCTGTTCAACCAAAAGAAAAGACAGGTTTCTTGAATTTCTTGAATTACGCAGGAACTGGGTAAAAGCACACAATTAGCTGCAGTGAGCTTCTCAGGGAGGGAAAAAGCAGACAATTATTTTTGTCCAACCTGTAATTGTCAGGCGTTAGCCATGATGACAGAGGAGGACACACGACATATAATTAGGGGTCAAAAGGCAAGCCTGCCGAGCATGCGAGGGAAAGTTTGGCCAATTTTTAAGCATGGTATGCTAATGATCTGTGACATCAGAAACCATTCATCTATTATAAGAAGATAGAATTAACGGGGAACCAACACTTCTAAAAACCACACAGCAGCCTCCTGAGGTACCTAGGATGAGTGAATGCAGGCCGTTAAGTTTGAAAAGCGACAGCCCTTCCCTCTAACGCTAGCACGGACCATGTGCCGCTTTGACGAGTGGTGCGCAAACTGGTCAGACTCCCACCACACCTGATCGAGTACTTTCACTGGATTTAAGCATGAGGTCACTCTGCCCCACAGGTTGCAAATGAGAGTCAAAGAAGCAAAGCATTTCAATATGCTCTAACTTAACACTGGGTACAAATTGCATGTCACTAAAGAATATGATCCCAGAATATTTTACAGGACATTTGAATTCCATTGCTTTCCCTTTAGGTGAGAGAAACAGGCCATTCATTTTCAGTAAATGCTGAAAAGTTTGTCCAAGTTGATAAGATATTTAATGGACTATCATTTCAGATTACACAAAAATTAAACTGGGATTATTAAGAACTCAAATGTCATTAAGTCATGTTTTCCATACTCACAAGTCCCTAACAGTCTTCAGAATCATTTGACCTCGAAGAATTCTCTATTACATTGTGCTTTAAGCAAAATTAATGTCATTTTTGGAAGCAGGTCACTCTGCTGGTCACCCAGTTTAACAGCACCACCCGTTAATCTGCAGTCAACAGTAAGCACATTGTAATCCTGCCTACACTTTATTCTGTGAGAGATAATCTATATTTCCACGTAGACAGTACGCTTCTGAAACCAAATCACAGTGAAACAAAGTGCAAGTTGCTAAAATTCTTTTGTTTTTTCATACAAGTCATACTTAAAAACTAATCAGAGCAACAAATATTTTTTTCGTTTAATTAGAAAATCTTAATTAGCAATAAAGACTTAACCTTAATATTTTGGTTTCCAAAAATATTTTTTAAATTAACCCATATGAATAAATAAGACAATCTCTTTAAACCTCAAGGCAGGATTACTGATGCAGGCCGACTGAGTTATTAAACACATTCTAAATTAAACGCCTCTATGAATTTTATACTGAAATATATTGTGATAGTTTTGCATGCCAAATGTGACATTTTGTATTTTAGATTCATCTTCCGGAGTAATTTTGGAAATGTCATACAAACAAAGATTTTGTCATTTACCAATGGAATTACTACGCGTGGCCGCTTAGCCAGCTCTTTGCTGGCTTTCGTGGTTGTTTCAAGTCAGCAAGCCATAAAAAATCTTTATCTCTCTGAAACACAGCAATTTGGAAGATAATCGAATGGTGACTAGGGGGCAGAAATGCCAGTCTGAGGAATTATACCACAATCTCTCTTGCATTTACAACCTTCCTCAGAGCGGGTGTCAGCCGGGTAGGAGAGGAGATAGAAGATTCATCAAATCTCAAGCCTCGTTGCATTTGCATGGTGGCAAGTCGCCCTCACTGTCCAGGGAGAGACCAGCCTGGGACCATGGACACCGTTTGGAGGAATTTCCAGTGGCTTCGTGTTGGAGCGTGTTAGTCATTCTTATTTTAGCCCAGAATTGCCCTCAAAATTAGTTATTAAGACCTGCTAGAACTCTGCTTCTCTTGAGGGTCCTACAGGAGGAAGAGCACAACAGGAAAGTGAGTCTGACTGATTCTTTTTTGTTTCACAAATTACTGCAGGTGGTTCACAACGCCGTCTTAGTTTCCGCTGTACAGCATAGTGGTTCAGGTGTGCACACACACACACACATTCCTTTTCACCGTCTTTTTCATCATAGACCATTACCAGGTACTGAGTGTAGTTCCCCGTGCTCTACGGTAGGACCTTGCTGTTTATCTGTTTTACATATAGCAGTTAGCATCAGGGCCATTGACCTTACATCTAACTTTTCATGTCAGAGGAGAAAGGTCTCGAGAGCCTCACCTTCCAGCAAGACCGAGCTGCTCCCTTTGATCCGTGGGTGACCTCCGTGAGGGTACCGAGCTCCGCGGTGCTGCCTTCTTTACAAACACCGAGGTCTGCAGTTAGCGGCTGGCGGGGAGCTCTGCAAGGAAGAGGGGAGATGGGAGGAAGAGACACTGACAATGGGGGATAATGGAAAGGTTTGCCTTTGGTACATTTTGTCAGAATAACTGGCAATTAGACAAACACCATATTACAGATACTGCAGTTGATGACAGCTGGGAGGTGAGCAGTTTCTGAAATGAGATCCTATAAAATATGGCTTGGCAGGGAGGGTGTAGCTCAAGTGGTAGAGCGCACGCTTAGCATGCGCAAGGTCCTGGGTTCAATCTCCACCACCTCCTCTGAAAAACCAAGATAAACCTAATTACCTCCCTCCCGCCAAAACAAAATAATTAAGTAATGTATTTTAAAATATGGTTCTATGTACTAACCTCTGATCTCCCAACAATTAGAAAATAGCTTGCTTCAGAAATTACCAGAAGATCAAATATTTGATAAAACGTGTTGCCACTTAATTTTCTACCCCTGCCCCTTTAATCTTACAAATTGTTAGAGACACTGTGGGGGAAATTATTTAAATAGGTGAATAGAAAATAGAACATAAACTTTTCCTTCTTTTTTTTCTTAATGCAATGCCCAGAGATCAAGATCTATTTCTACCCTCAGAATGTTCCCCAGGCTCTTTCCCCCTATTAACATTTACTGAACTTGATCTGAGGTTCTTCGCTATTGACTTTTTTTCCTTTTTCTTTCTTTTCTTTTTTTTTTTTAAAGCTTCGTAAGTCCTAACAGCCAGCATTCCCCTGCTTTTTCCCAAATTCATCTGAATTAAGAAGGATCTTGTATTTCACATCTCCTGACTTAAGCTTAATTCCATCAGAGGGCCATCTGTGACAATGACAGCATCCCCACCAGAGGAGTGGCCTTTTTGGATCTCACAGCTGATTCAGTTTCCTGGGATGGAAACAATTCCCCTTAATTGGGTTAGAGCTACACTGACACAAGGGTTCATTAGGACACCCATTTGCTGGCAATTCAATTTCAAATTAAATACACTTTGTTGTAGATTTTATTACTTTTAAACTACTGTATCTATTGTCTGTAACGGCCCTATTATACAGTTATGAAGGTAACCTGATTTCATTAGCAAACATCAGACATGTGATATTAACCACACTGAGATGTTTTCCTCAGTTTCTTTCTTTGTTCCCTTGGCAAGGATTGTAAGGCACTCATGAAATATCCTAGGAACTTAATCTAAATAATTAGATGCTGAATCCATGATAATCATTCTAAAGGGGAAAAAAAACAACCACCACCACCACCACCACGGTCCTCGGTTGTAATTCCAGTTCTTTGTGATTAAAAGTTCTCTAAAAATACCTTCCTTGGTTCGAAAGGAATGCAATGCACATTAAAAGGTTAACACATAGCTTTTACATGATACCAGGTGCCTGAGATGTCTAGTGACCTGTCCCCATGGAGCCGTCACACCCTCGACCAGGAGCCACACCAAACATCAGCCCACCTTTGAATCAGGCCCTGTGCCATGGTATTTTTTTTTCTCCTTGTACACAGCACTTATTAAATTTGTCATTATATAAATATGTGTATGTTTGTGCATTATATGAATTTAAATTTTATCAAAATCTCCCCACCAAAGTCACCCATTAGGCCACATCCCAGAGATAAAAACTGGTAAAATACTGAAGTCCGTTCTTCACAGCTGGGTAGCTAGACACTTTTTTTTTTTCCTTTACAGAATGAGGCTGATGCTGTAAATATACTGTAACTTGCATTTGTCACTTTGTGTATTATAGGTATTTTCCAAGAGATTAATCTTTTTTCTTAGCATAATTTTTTAGTGATGACAGTGTTTAATTTTAAACTCCTACCATAATTTATTTAAAGACCCCCTTGTTGTTGGATATTTAGGTTAGTTCCAATTCTCACTACTGTAAGTTAGCCTATAACTAGCTTGCTTGCATATAACGTGGCGTAGACCTCCCTGGCCACTCTCCTGGGATAAAGCTCCAGCACTAGAAATGGTGGCTGTGGGAGCTATGTTAGTCTCCACCTTACTGAGTACCAAAAGGACACATCAGCAGTATATAATCCTGCCTGCACTGGCCTGGTCTCTCGGGTACTGGACAGTCTTCATAGAGAGACAGGTCCCACTCCAGCTGAAACTTTATTTTCACCGCTGGTTGGATTAGAAGTGAAGAAAAAAGGCGGTGAATGAATAGCACTGACGTACAACGAGGTTTCTCAGCCTCCGCACTGCTGACATTTTGAGCCACATAGTTTTTGTTGTGGGGGCCTGCCCTGTGCATTTATAGATGGTTTAGCAAGACCCCTGGCCTCTGCCCACTAAATGCCATTAATAGCCTCCTCCCTAGGTCCAGTCGTGAAAATCAAAAATGTCTCTGGTCATTGCTAAATGTCCCCTGGGGGCAAAATCAATCCCAGCTGGGAACCACTAATGTGCAGTATTCACTAGTATTCATTTTGTGCTTAGCATGCTCAAGGCAGTCTTTGAAATATGTTGTATTTATTATCTCATTTAACCCTTCAAAGAATCCACCAAGGTATTATTCCCTTAACTGATGAAAAGCTGATGCTAAGGAAAGTTGAACATCTTGTTTGATGTCACAGAGTCAAAGAGAGTGAAGCCTAGACTCAGAGTGACACCATCCCACCTGAGCATCTCCTCTGAACCTACACCCACCACCTCTGCCTCTCCTGCTCTGGGCTGGAGGGGCAGCAACTGCCACATCCAGATCTTAGATGCTCCCGCACTGGACCAAGGAGCTGGATATTTTCAGAGAGACAGATAAGCACATACTACCTTTGCTAAAAAGCCCCATCCGCAAACTGTTGTATACGACTGAAAGGGCACAGATGAGTCCCGGGAGGGAATCGGGGCGTGGTTCTCACAAACCTGAACCTTACGGTGAATCAAACGCAGGGGGTGCTTATCTCCTCTAATTGGCCCACATTTAGTCCACAGCAAAACAAACAGAATAAAATGCATGACATGTACCACTAAGGGGACGTACCTCTCGGCCGTTCCGTCAGTCTTCAGACACGACATAGGAATGTACTCAGTGAGCCCTTCCCCTTCAACTTTCAACTCCTGCGTGAAAGGAAACAGAAACGAAAAAAAAAAAGAAAAAAGATTCAAAGTACACTTGAAACATCTATGTAAAAGTTGGCTTTCTAAGATCAGGGTATGCTGACTCTTAAAAGTTAAGGTTCCAACTAAGAACATGGGAATTATACTGTTGGTAGCCACCTTATTATGGAATCTTGAGTTTTCTTACTCTGCTTAGTTACTTTTTGTCCAAGAAGATAGAAAGAATAGTAATCTATATGGAAAAAAAAAAAGAGAGAAATGCCTTGTGGATAACAACACAGCTTTCTTTATCTCTGTTTCCCTATTTTTCCCACCACACACACACACCCTACAATAATACAGTTTAACAAAATGAGAATGCCTATATGGTCAGATGTGTAGCATGCTAGAGATGTTAATAATAATTGTGGCCGTATACTTTATCATCCAATCCAGGACATTTGGGCTGTTAAGAGGCAAACTTCATCGTTCTAGGACAACAGACAGAACGCAGGACTATCTCATGCAAACTATACTCCATAGTAACCTTATCAAAAACACTCCTCCAGATGTTCTGAAAAAGCTATCATGTAGGCAATACTAACATATTTAGTGAAAGTGAGTGATGAGAGAATGAGAGACAGAGAGAGAACCCAGGATGGAAGCTGCAGACCTTTACAACCTAATTTTGGAAATGATGTACCATCACTTCCACTGCATGCTATTGGTCATACAGATCAACCCTGGTACAGCGTGGGAGAGAATTACACAGAGGCGTGAACAACAGGAGGCGGGAATCATGAGTCCATAGTAATTACGAAATCCAGACGGCCAAATGTTGGTACTTTCTTGACTAAGTCTCAAGATCTGGGAATAATTCTCTGTGGCTCTCGACTCTGTCCTCTGGACCTTTAATATCAGCTTCTGGATCTTCCTTCCTTTTTTCATGAAAGGTAGCTCATGTTTGCAGCTAAGTAGCTTTCTCAGCTGGCTTCCTGCTAGTAGAATGTTGGAGTCCAAAAGGCTTTTTTAATTTTTTCCTCTCTCTGTTCCTTTCAATTAAAGCAGATGATTTTTCTGCTTACATACTTCCATTTAAGACTCTGTAGATCTCCCATGAATCCTAGTGGAGTCCACCTCATTAGACAGAAGCCAAACCCACAAATCTCTTTAGGAGAAGACCTTCTCCTTCACAGGCTGCTACTGACAGGATAAGGGGCAATAATCTTATGTCCCCTAGAAATCCTATTGCTTGATTTAGAGGCACTGGCAGGTGCACGCTTGATCTCTTTAAAATGCCTTTTGTCTGAGTGAATAGTATTCTGAGGTATCACCTCTGGTATTTCTGAAGCCTCAACAAAAGATTTGACTGTCACATTCTTACTTTCATCCTTGAGCTATATTTTCCTGGTATCCGATCTTTGCGCCGAAGACACTTCTTTATTTTATCACTGCCTAACATCTTGCGAGGCTGAGAAATCTAGAAAACAGCAAGTCATGACTCATTCTGTTTAGAAGTCCTTTCTTGAGTTTCTCTCTCTCCCCTCGCATTTTACAAGCAGCAGCAAGGAGAAAGCAGGCGGCACTCCCAATCCTCCAGTTAGAAATCTCCTGAGCTGGACCAACCAGTTCATTATGTACTTTTTCTACTTTCCACATAACTACAGGCAACAGTGTTGCTAAACTCTCTGACACTCTGTAATAAAGATTTCCCTTCCTCTAATTTCCAATGAGCCTTCACCTCGCATCCTTCTCAAAGATCATGAGGCTTCTAGCACCATCACCTTCAAAGTCCTTTAGCTTTCACTGACACTCTGCTCAAAGTCCACTGCACAGTTTCAGTGCACTCTCACATTTTAAGTTTTGTTACAGCAATACTCCCACTTCGAGGTGCCAAAATATGTACTCATTATTTATTGCTCTATAACAAAGTATCTAAAACTTAGCAGCTAAAACCCACAAACATTTACTATTTCACACAATTTCTGAGGATCAGAAGCCCAGAAACCACTTAGCTGGGTTTTCCTGGCACAGTCTCTCGTGAGGCTGCAGTCAAGCTCTCAGCTGCGGTTTCCAAGTTCTCAGGGATCAACCGAGGCTGGAGAATCTGTTTCCAAGCTCAGTCATGTGTGTTAGCAGGTCTCAGATTTTTGCTAACTGTTGGCCAGAGTTATCTATGAAAATGTATAGGAAATGTGAAGTATTGTAACATGTTGGTATAGAGGAGAAGATTTACCAGGGTGGTACACCAGCAATGGTGTTGTGTTATATACTGTGCTGGGCTTGGATAAATAAAATTCTTAATGCAGCTCTGCCAAGAGGGCTTCTAAAATAGGTATGTGAGATCAAATAAAATAGTAGATATTCTCAAGTTTATTACATACTAGTTTAGAGTGAGATTTCATAAAAGTCATGCTAATCTACACTCACTGAGCACTTACGCTGTGCTGGACAGTGTACTTCATTCAGTCTCTCATTCTACAAGTATTTGCTGTGGGTTTGCTTAATGCCAGACAGTTCCTGCTGGAAGGCAGGAATCCAGTGGTAAACACACACACACACACACACACACACACACACACACACACACACACACACAAATATCTGA
Source organism: Camelus ferus (assembly GCF_009834535.1). Classification (NCBI taxonomy): domain Eukaryota; kingdom Metazoa; phylum Chordata; class Mammalia; order Artiodactyla; family Camelidae; genus Camelus; species Camelus ferus. The sequence goes on from NC_045715.1 coordinate 6,623,400, forward strand.
CATTATAAAGCCTTCTATTTGATGGACCTGATAAATAAAAAACAAACTTGAGGAATGAATAAAACAATAGTAATATGGTAAGCACAATGGAGAATAGAATCTAAGGGACACTATTTTTAGGAGAGAAGGAAATGATCAGGGAAGACAGTGATTTCTAAAATGAGACCTGAGGGGAAAAAAACACTTAAGCTATGCAGATATTAGGAGAAACTGATCATTCTAGGCAGAGAGAGCAGCATGTGCAAAGGTCCTGAGGTAGGACATAGTTTTGTGTATTTTAGAAATACTGAAAGAAGATCCATGTGACTTCAGTTCAGCCACCAGAAGAGGATACTGGGAAACTGGATTAAAAACATAAGCCAGAACCAGACCCTGCTAAACCTGGAGGTAAGGTTAACTATATGTTACATGCAATTGGGAAACCATTAAAGGGTTGAAGAAAATGAGTGATACTGTCTGATTTCTACATACCATGATGAAATTTTGAAAATAGTAAATGCACGTTTATGTTTTCTTCTCTCCTATAAATCACATTGCTTAGCAAAATTCAGCTGTTGTAGCTCCAGTAGAGAGGGGAAATGCCTCCTGGGTGTGGAGGACATCAGAAAGAAGTCACAATCAGAAAGCAAGAGGAAGTGGGGGCACTCCCCTCTTTTGCTCCCAGTGGATTGTGAATCGGAGAGGAGGTAAAAGTGAGAGAAGCAAGCAGTCAAATGTACATGTATCATGGCCTTCCCCCACCCCAGCCCTTCCTCTCTGAGGCAGAAATCCTGCAGGAAGAGGAATAAGAAGTGTAAGATAAGTTTGAGGAGAAATCCAGGAACAGGGAGGTTATGCCAGTCTTCCAATGAAAACTTTGAAACGAGACCATGTTCCATAATACCCCATGCACCAACACGGCAGTGTGACGTTACTGCATTAGAGTAAAATGGTGCTTTGTCGTCGTTAATCACAGAGAGAGCCCAAGTTTTGGGTCTGTCTCAGTGAGGGTCCTGGAAGAAACAGATGTCCTCTCGAAATTGGACGATTTGCTGAGGAAGGTGTATTTACAAGAGTATTACTACAATGCTGTGAATTTAGAGGCAGGCTGTTACCACCAGCACGTCTGAAGGGATGAGGAGACAGAGCAGTCGTCACCAGGACATGGAAAGAGAGTCAGGGAGAGTTATCTATTTTGAGAACAGCTGTGGTGCTGGGTGGAGGGATAGGTGGAGCCAGCTCAAGGCAGTTAACCTCGCAGGAGGGAGGAACCAGTCCTCCTACCCCTAAGCAAGACTTCCCATTGATGGAAAGCAACCAGAAGACAGACGGCACAGAAGCCCCCCCAGTTCAGCCTCCTGTGACAGAGGACACCATGGATTTAGGCTGGTGAGCTTGCCAAGGAACAAAGGGTGCATGCAGAGCAAACCATAGGGACACACGCTTGCTCTGTTTGACCTTTTTTTTGGAAAAAATAATATGACAGATTCTTTTTGGCTCAGGAGGGAAATAGATGGATCAAGCTACGATCACTCTAATCCAATGATCAATTTCAGCATCGTAAACGAGGCAACAACCAGATATTCATATCTTGATCTAACAAAGTATGAAACACAACGTTGTCTCTGATGTATTCCCACCAAAAACATTTATCTTGAAACTAAACAGCTCTTTTAGGTCAATTTCCACATGTTGGAAGTACAGGGAATAAGAGAACAGGCTAACGTCACTAGGAGGAGGCAAGGGGACAAATTTGTCTATGGAACATCTGTGGTGCACCTGACTCAGTCAACGTCAGGTTTTGACTTACTGAACACCAGACACATTTGTATGATCCTGATTGGGTCCTGGTTTAGACAAACATGTGGTAAAAGATACTTTGGGAATAGTGAAATTTGAGTAAAGACTGGATATTAGATAAAATTAAGGAATTACTGTAAAGTTTATTAATTATGTTGATGATTTGGGATATGTCTTTATTTTTTAATGGTGCAACAAAGTTTTTTTTCCCTAACTGACTACCTGCTTCTCACTAAACTAACACAGTCACTCATGAATTCCCCCTCTTCTGAGGCATGTCCATAGAGATGCCCAGTCATTTCTTGTAATGAAACTACCATCAGAAAATGACCTTTAGGAAGGAACTGGCCACCAGTGTCTTCTTTCACGCAGCACTGCTGGAACTAGTGAGGGGAACTGGAACCATGAGAAGAAGTTTACATTATTTCTGATTTAACCTTTTAAAATATGAAAAAATGAGTCTGAGGTTGTCAGAGTGGAATGCTGGGTCAAGGAACCCCAAACAACGTAACTTCATGATTTTCACCCTAAACTCAGCATCTTTAAGCATGATTCCTTAAAGGCATAATTCCTTTTTCCATATTTCTCTAAAATAGTCCTGTTTCATTAGTTCTTTTTACTAAACTGACCCGAGAGGAAAAATGCAGCTGGAAAGCCTGTTAGTCCGCCCAAGAACATCTTTTTAAGTATGAATTTCAAGGCAGAAGGATTAGACACCTGATTCTTGTACGTGTGCTCTCTGATTAAACTTCCTCATGGGTATTACTTCTTGTGAAAGAAAAAAATTAAACAGATATAAAATGATTGTCATAGCGATCACAGGAATACTTAAAAAGCTCTTCATCATTCTGGCAAATCTGTTGTATTTGTGAAGTCTTACTGAACAGTAAAATGAGATTAAGTCATAGCTAATAATTTTTTTGACCTTAAAAAAAATATCAAAGATTCGATGCTTCAGGATCTTTTCAGAAAACCTCTGTAAGCCTGTAATACATCTTTTACATGAAATATATATAGATATATTAAACTTGGAAAGAATTTTAAATATGAAGTATCCACTTCATTGTGTAAATTTTCTTGTTTCAAGTTTACCAAATCTCAAAGTTGATGATGTAAATTTTAGCCCACATGAATAACCTTAGGCATAGTGGAGCTAGGAAGAGGTAGCAGCAAAAGGAAAAATAAAATTTTAAAAAATACATTTTAGATTTCAAACAAGCATTTACTAGGTGGTCTTTTTACTACCAAAAAATATATTTTCTGGTATGAAGTTGTTTGTTTTAATATTTATAAATGTATAACCCTTTTCTACTAGCATTATATTTGTAGAGGTTTTCAAACATATGGGTCCTTTTTTTTGACACTTTATCTGTCTCCCTCTTTGCACTGAGGTCATTCATCTCAAGGCTTTCTTAATATTGTACATCACTTTCATTAAAATCCTTTCAGGAAGGAGCTTGATATTCACTGAGAATGAGCAGGCTGATAGTTCAACTTGGATGGCATGCCTCCTGAGGATTTTACCATAGAACAAGGAGAATCACTGAGAAGCTTCAGGTACGGAGAGATTTTTTAAGAGAAATAATAGAACTAAAACACAGAGCAAGATAAACAGAGAAGTGAAAACACATTATTCAAAATCATAGATGGAGATGATTTATAAATTAATTATATTATAGAACCAGGTAAAATCTTAAAAGGACCTCTGGCAACTACACCAAATAAGTAAGAATTGCTTTAAACAATGGTGACATATTTTATACAGACACACACACAGAACACACACACGTATGTTCTGGTCTTTCAGTGTTTTCGTTTCACACAAAATGACTTTTACATTTTAGGGAGGGGAGGGTATAGCTCAGTGGTAGAGCATGTGCTTAGCATGCACAAGGTCCTGGGTTCAATCCCCAGGACCTCCATTAAATAAATAAAACCTAATTACCTGCCCACCCCAAACAAACAAACAAAAATAAATACACATTTTAGGTGCTTCACGAATGTTTCTTCTTTGACATTAAGTTAGATATATTTCTAAGTCCCTATTATATAGGTAATACAAGAAAAAAAAACTCTTGTCCATAAGAAAATTGTGATTAAGTCTGGAACAAAACACATTTAATCTACAGCGCAGGATTAAATGATGAGTGAGTAGAAGCCAGCATATAAAATGGGAAACTCCTGACTGGAATTGTCATTATATGGATAATCAGGATGCTGGGTTGTTATTATAGGATTAAATCGTATTTTTATTATTTTAATACTGTTGATTGGATCCGGTTCTTTAATAACACATACTAGTCGTGGCAAAATTATTTGATAAGAATCACTATCCCCATTTTACTGAAAACTGATAACCTGAGAGCTTAACTGAGCTGTCTGACGCCACGGAAGCTTTAGAGCCTATTTGAATCCATCACTCTCAGCAGAACGCAAATTCACCCGCCACACCGTGACATTTCCCTCAACAACTAACCAGCTGAGCCAGGAACACCTAGGAGAAGCTGTTCAAGGTTTCCGACTGAGGAAGTGAAATGCTCACTGTTACACCTTAAACCCTAATTCTGGAATGGGCTGGGGCAGAGGGCACAGAGACAGGGGAACTGCTAAGGTTTTGGTCGAGTGGTTTATACCTGCTACCTGGTGGGTATTAAACTCCCTTAGTAAGAGACATTTTGTTAATAATCGCACGGTTAATACTTACGCTGTTCAGCAATAAAATGTTTTTTACATTTAAAGTATAGTATTTATGCTAAAATATACTTTCCTTTAATCACCTGAGGGGAAAAACTGAAAAGATCAGATATTTACATCCCTCTATTTTAGTCAAGATTTTTAGAAAAACAGTATCTTCTGGGGTTATTTCAGGGGGATTACAAATTGCCTTGGCATGTGCTTCAATTCAGATCAGGATCCACACCCTTTCTTCCTCCACAGTCGGTCCCACCCTTTCTCATTCTTAAAATTCTTGCTTCTGCATTTCTCATTCCCATCAACCATCACCCAGTCCTTCAACAATTGTATATTATGACAAAAATGATGAAATTCCAAACCTCTCAAAATGTGTGCAGGTAGCTGTGATCAATGCACATGCTAAGAAGTAAAACGGCATTTTCAGGGAGAAGGAAGAAAGTGAAGGTTGGGAATAGGAGCACGACCCACAAGGAAGTGGAAAAGCTACTTCAACGACAAAGTGGAAATACACACCTTTAATCCTCAGAAAAACTTTCAAGATGACCATTATTGTTCCTGGGAGGTGCGTTCTCTTCCACAGAACCCTTGTGGCTCAGGAAGCTAAAGCCATCCCCACCCCGACATGGACACGTGATCCGGGATGGAGCCAGTCAGCAGCATCCTGGGCTGTAGCCCAGTGAGGAGTTTGGGGCCTGAACACACGACCTATGGAACCCCATCAGACAGGACATTTGCAACATGAGTAAGGAAAAGCATCACACGTGGATCTTCGCAACCCGAGATCATTCATTTATTTATCCATTCATTTACAATTTCAGTAGCTGTCCGCGGTTTGATAATAACTCTGGAATATGACTTCGAGGCAAACAGATTAAAATTGACCCTGAAGTTTACAAATGGTCCTCGACGGCTCTACTATAGTGATTTCTCTTGTCTCAACTGCAGAGGGGCAATTATTAGAGGGGGCCTCTTCCTATGAAAAAATAAATGCCTGCTCTAGGCAGCCATATGCCTCAGTCCTATGGTGCTGGTCTTACTTTATTTCTCCTTTCATCTTTACTTCACCATAGATCCCATATGCCTAATTTCAAGCTTTCAACCATTTATTTCATTTAAAAAACTCTTCCAAAATATTTTGGATTCCAAAGAATAGCTGACAAACTACCTTTAGCTTAATTAACATACAATATACAGATATATATTACTTGATTAATAATTAACTAATAATGTATATTAGTATATAGTAATAATATAAATTCCTAGTTGATATGCTTCTCCAGACCACTGAATGAGGTTCTCTCCCAGTGAGTATACTTGTGAGTGACCACTCATTTAACTTTCAGCATGGCCTGCTGTTTTCTCATCAATTTGCACATTTCCTTAAACTTGGCATGCTTGGGCATGCGTATTTGAATAACCTAAACTGAAGACATTAAAATAAAGTTAACATGCAAAGTGCACTGCAATGCATTCTTTTGGTTCCAATTCATTATGTAATAATCTCATCGGATCTAGGACCATAGAATCATAGAAAATGGAATGTCCACATTTGTATTTTTTCCAGGAAAAATTAATTCAACTTCATTGATCATCCTTTGGGGACACTGAATATATTATTTCAAACAATAATTCAAATTCTCTCACCTCATTAACCTTCGTGTGTTAAACTGTCAGAAATTTGACCTGGTCGAAATTTGAGCTTATCAGACGCCCTGCAATTCTGCTTTATCTCAATATGAATCTGTTTCATCACTTACTTTTCTCTAGCAAGTTGCCGAGATTAATTCTACTGCTTCACTGTGTGGGCATGGCTAGTCAATTAGGTTCAAATTTCAGTCGCTTTTAACTGTGCGACTTTAGGCAATTACTTAACATCTCTGAGTCTTAGTTTCCTCATCTGTAAAGAGCAAGTGGTAATATTTATCTCTCTTCTAATGTGAGCAATAGATCAGTTGAGGCATATAAAGTACTTAGGTCATGACACTTAGTAAATAGTAAATATCCACATCTAACTTAATGGCACATCATTACTGTTAGCATCAGTTACACCGTGGTAATACTGGGCTCTCTGCAAATATGTATTTACATATATAAATATATACACATATATAAAAAGACTTCATATATATATTTATATATGTGTGTGTCTTTTTGTTGTTGTTGTTATTCTACCATTTATTTTCCTTGTTCTCATCTGGGAAGATGAGTACACAGTTATGAACGAATGAATGAAGCCTTTCCTACCAACCTGAACATCTTATCATGCTGGTCCACTTGTCCTTGGCCTACTCCTGACTAAGGAACAACTATGTCCAGTGTTTGGCAGGGTCTTCGGTTCAAAAGATGACAAACTGTTGAGGAAACAGATCTTAAAGGAGACTTCCTATGAATCTACCAGTCTTAAATTGGGAAAAAGGAGAAATTGCCTGGCTCCACAAAGTTCACATTCACAGGAAACATCAGCTATTCACAGAAATCACTGTCAAGGTCACAACCATTCGTCCAGACTCGCTGGAGTATTTTACTTCCCAGAGCTAATTCCATCACATGTTTATAATAATCCAGGCACTCTATTAAAGGTTTACCTGAATTAGTTCTCTCATTTTCTCTTTTCATAAAAAGCTTACACCAACCAATGAGGTGGGGACTATTATTATTCCCATTTTACAGGCTGAAAGCAAAAAACTGAGTCACAGAGAAGTCAGCTTGCTCAAGGTCACACAGTAGGAAATGATACTGCTGAAATTCAAACACTAGCCTGTCCATCCCCAGAGGCTATTCTGTCACCTACATGTGATACACTCCGATTTACTTTTTTTTTTTAATTGAAGTATAGTCAGTTTACAATGTGCCATTTTCTAGTGTACAGCATAACGTATCGGTCATATATATACATCTGTATATTCGTTTTCACATTCTTCTTCATTATAGGTTACTATAAGATATTGAATATAGTTCCCTTTTGCTATAAAGAAGAAACTTGTTTTATCTATTTTATATACAGTAGTTAATGTTTGCAAATCCCTAACTCTCAATTTATTCCTCTCCATCCCCTTCCCGTCTGGTTAACCATAAATTTGTTCACTATGTCTGTGAGTCTGTTTCTGTTTTGTCAATGGACTATTACTCAGCCATAAAAAACAATAATGCCATTTGCAGCAACATGGAGGGGCCTGGAGATCATCATTCTAAGTGAAGTAAGCCAGAAAGAGAAAGAAAAATACCATGTGACATCACTCACATGTGGGACCGACTTAGTATTCTGTCCCACAACCAACGTCTTTTCCAACAACTCCACATAAAAGACAGTTAGGTGAATCCAGAACCTAAGCTTTAAATAATATAAACAGCACAATAATATTAACTGACTTTTATGGAGCACTTTATGTTATTCAAAAACACTTTCAGATACTTTTTCTAGTTTCTCTGTCACAGCACTACAAATGTCATTCCCACTGTGTCACAGATAAGAACACCGAGCTACAGAGCAGCGCCGATGTGCTGTGCTTCAGATCTCACAGCTTAGTACACGGTGCAGCAGGATTCCCCGGCAAGTGGGTTACTTTGTAACTTGGTAAATTTTTTCCTTATGTTTTTATCACATGTCTGGTTTTGAAAACCACTGTTTTACCTAAAGATATTATGACTGATTCTCACACGCTTTCCTATTTTCCTGGTTAGTCCACATCTTTCTTCAACCTAGAAATATTAGGGCAGCCTCACAGAGACCAGCCATCCCCTTCCAGGAACCAAATCTGAGAAGCCTCAGCTGTTGCTGCCTATGGTGGTACCCCAAAGATGATAAAGACAGAAAAGCAACATTTTCCAAGGAAACAGACCACAGAAACACTAATGTCCACAATTCATCAGTATAAAAAAATAACTCAGTACTAAAATCCCAAGGCCAGGAATTAATATCTCTGATTACTCTGTTTCATAAATGCATCAAGACATAAAGTAAAGCAAAATTTTAAGAGCCGAAAAAGGTACCTTATCTCATCAAGTCAGCTGCCACTGTGTTACTGTGGACATATCCTTGACTTTTCTCTCTGCTCTGTGATTCTCTGCACTTTATTTTACCTACACCGCCTCCAGGTGTTGATCTGACCTACACTGTCCAAACCCTTCTGGCAGGCTCTAAAATCAACAAAACTTCCTCCTGCTGCCGGAACTACACTAATATTAGGCCATGAGATTTCCTCCCATTTATGTTAAACCCTCAGTGTAGAGCTAGCCAATACCAACAAAAAAGCCTCCAACTCCTTTTCTCCAATCCTCTCTTCATTCATTGCCTCTTCAACAATGGAAACAGAAAATAAAAAGAGAGAAATTATGTCCCAAACATCATCTGTCCCCCATCACTGCCTCCTAAAATTTGTTCCCAATCTTAAATTTCCCTCCAATTAAGGAAAAGTGCTAAAATAAATAAATAAATAAGCCAACCCAACAGGCTTTTCATGTGTCACCACCAAGTCCCAGTTTAGTATGTCATAACTTGGTCTGAATTCATGCTCTTTTCTTTCTGGTTTTCTGAACTTTTATTGTACACCAAGACAATTTCCTAGATGCTAAGGTACTCAGTAGAAAAGGTAAAGTTCCCCTTTCAGGGGTCTATCATTTATGAAATTCTTATCTGTCAGCAAACAGATAATTAAGTGCTAGAGTGGAGGTTTCTCCAAACTCCGTTAGAACCGAAGGACCACCTGAGTTTTTCTGGGAGAAGTCAACAGGCAGATGCCTCAGGAAGAGAGAACAACATGTCACGAGCAAGGAGGCTTCTTCCTGCAACCACGAGAGATCTGATCATTGCTAGAACATGAAAGGTGAAGGGCAGAAAAGTAGGAGGTCAAGGTGGAAAAACTGGCAAGGGTGAGAGAATAAAAGGCCTTGAATATATTTCAATGTAATTTTGTTTTACCTTTCTTTCACTCTTACAAAACTACTGAGTGTCTCTTTTGGCCTTATAGACAAAGGGGAAACCATTACAGATTTTAAACAGGAAGCAGTCAGATCAGATTGTCACAGCAGTGGTGTGTAGGGCGGATGCCACTGCAGAGAGGTGGGTACAGCAGGTACAGTCACAGTGCGAGGTGGACAGGGCTGTCACTTTAGGGACATTGCAATGGGGCTGGAGACGGGGAGCGAAGTTAGAGAAATGCACGGGAGGTGAATGAACAGGACTCGACGGCTGATGTGTTAAGGAAAAGGTAGGGATTGAGGATGACTTCCAGGTTTCTAGTTTGGATACCCACACAGACAGTGGAGTAACTTTCAATGAGATAAAGAATTCAAGAAGAGGAGGTTTGAAAAAAACAGGCAAGGAGGGGAAAAAACGGGAGCATCCAGTAGTGGTGTCTTAAAGGTGGTTTAACAGATAGCTCCAGAGAGCAGGTCAGCAATCCGGGCTGGAGATACAAATGTGAGTCTTCAGCTGAAAGTTGAAGCTGTCGTACCGGATGGGATGACCCTCAGTAAATGTGCAGAGCATGAAAAGAACCTGGGTTACAAAGAGTTCCAGGAAAAACAACATTTTAAAGACAGACTGGACAGGAGGACTCAGAGATGAAAGGGCAGCTGTAAAAGCAAGCAATAAGGGAGTCTCGGGAAAGTAGAAGGTGTCCGATGTTTTGAGTGCAACAAGTCAAAGTATGAATTTAAATGTGATTGACTGGGTAACTGCAGGTCACAGAAGGAGAAACTGTCTTGGTGGTCATATGGGAAACTAAATATTAGAGGACTGAGAAAAGGCTGAGAGGGAAAACAAATGGAGAAAGCAAGGGGATATGATTCTTTCTAGTTTAGAAGGTGAGCAGTATAGACATTTATGGCCAGAGGGAAAAAAGGGATAAATGGTCAAGGAAGAGTTGCCATTATGTTTGCTTGTTTTTTTTAACCTGAGGGTGACTTAAAATAATAGTTTGCTAAAGAGAAAAAAGAACTTTAAATGAGAGTTTGAAGATTCTGGCAAGAGAGACTTCTGCCTCTACTTGAGTCATAAAAGCCTGAAAAGAATGCCCCTCCCACCTGAAAAATAAAACAAAACTATATAATCTACAAAATCAGTATTTTTTAAACCCTATTTCAGAGCTGAGGTAAAAAAAACACATCATCAAATAAAATCCAAAAAAGTATTATTCTCTCCCAGGAGAGACCTTTGTAATGTATTGCCAATTATATGTTTAAAGATACATGTGTTTTCAGCTTCTTTGTTTCTATTGATTATTTGAAGTATTATAATAATAAAACAACGTATTGGAGATTACAGCATTTATAGAACTAAAACATACAGCACCAAGAGCACGAAGCATGGGAGTTTTACTATTAGAAACATACATTGTAAAATTCTTAAATTTTTTTGTGAAGTAGTAAAATATTTTTGAAGGCAGACTGTAATAAGTTAAGAAGCATATTGTAATTTTCAGAACAATATTAAAGAAAAAAAAATCTCCAGGAGGCATGATTTTAAAAAAATCAGTAGAATCGATTAAATGCATACCAAAAAAAAAAAAAAAAAAAAACCCTTACTTGATTCACCACAGAACAAACCCCTCAAAAAGGCAAGAGAAACAGCAACAAAGAGCAGACAAGACAAATGGAAATCAAATAACAAGATAATATATTTAAACCCGTGATTATTAGTGATTTTATCAAATGTAAATGGTTTAAATATCTTTATATAAAGGAAGAGACTGTCAGACTAAATAAAAACCAAGACCAAACTATATGTGGCTAGTAAGAAATATACCTTTAACATAAAATGTTTAAAGGAATGAAAAAATATAAATTACACAAACAATTAAGCATGAGGAATCAGATGTGACCGTATCAACGTCAGAAAAGCTAGACTGCAAGATGCAGAGTATGACCAGAGAAAAAGAGGGGCGTTTCATAACGATTCAGGGGAAAAAGCAACAATCGTAAAGGCATGTGCTGTAATAATAAAGCTTCCGGACACACAAAAGAACACCTGGCAGAACTAAAGAGACAAGCCCACAGTCATACTTGGGGTGTTCAGTAATTGCAAAAGACCTCCCAAAATCAGTAAAAATGTAGAAAATTTTAAAAGTGCTATCAAACAACTAGACCTACTTGACATTTATAGAACATTATACCCAATAATAGTGTAATATGCAGTCTTCTCAAGGGTACATGGAACATTCAGTAAAAACTGACCATTTTCTGGGCCTTAAAACAAAATACAGCAAATGTCGAAAGACTAACGTAATGCAGAGTATTTTCTCTGATCACAACAGGATTAAATTAGAAATCAACAACAGAAAGATCTCTAGAAGAACTGCCCGAATATTCGGAGATTGAAGAGCAGGCTTCTAGAGAAGCCACTGGTCAAAGGACAAATTGGAAAATATGTTGAACTAAATGATAATCAAAGGGTAACATGACCGAATTCGTGGAATACAGCAAAGAAATACAGAGTAGAAAATTTATAGCATTTAAAGTCTACCTTGTAGGGAGTACGTATGAAATATAAAATCAGTGATGTATGTTTTCACCTTAAACCTTAAAGAAGTGATAAAGCAAGTTAACCCCAAAGTAAGCAAATACAGGTGTCCTGAAGAAGAGTCTGACTCCTTTTTTGATGCCTGACTGCTGACAGCTTTCAAGTCTGACCCTCCTGTGGGCCTCACCTCCTCCACAGGTGGCCACGCTGATAAAAAGCCCAGGCACTCCCTGCCTTGGTGCCAGTGGGAGGTTCAAACCATGCAAGCACCTGCTGCCTGTGGCGACTTCGCCCTGGCCCTGCCACCCAACCACAATAAAAGCCAAGCTGTCTCGTCCCCTCACTCCCTCAAGCTGTTTTGGACTCACTGGTGAGCCTGTCCTGCTCTCCCCAGAAAGCCTCATTCCGTGAGTAGTAAGCCTTATCCTATGCTCTTAGTGTGTGTGTATGGGACCGTCCGTCTTTCCTGCTGAAGTCATTTTGGGGTGAGGTTAGGATCCGTAGCACATCACATCACATCATGGAGTGATGCAATAACAGGGAATCACGAAGATAAGGGAAGAAACCAATGAAACAGAAAATGAACAAATAATAGACAAATCCCCAAAAAGTTAAAAAAAATTACTTCTGGGAAGATTATGAAGATGAGGAAAGGAAACGAACAATTGCTTTAGAACAGTACGTGAGGAAGACGGAGCATGTGAAGAGCTGGGGAGAGCGATGACCCACACTCAGGAGGGATTCGCTGGCTTCAGGATCAGGGACACTTTTTAGCCTGAAAAGTTGCTTTGCTTTGCATTTTTCTCTGTGTTTTACAATGTAGTGTACACAACGAATCAAAATAACTTCAATGAAATTATTCAGTGCTTCACATACGCATTCATGCTGTTTAAATCAGTGTTTCTTAACTGTGGAGGGGGTGTCCCTGACACCTCCATCCCACCACTGTCCAAGCACCTTTTCAGAATCGCCTGTAAGGCTATTCAAGCGATATTTCCTCGGTTCTTTTCATGGGAAAACCAAAATCCAGACTGCTTGAGTGTTTTTCCCAAGCAATAGGGGGCTAGTCTGAACTTTGAGGCCCAGAACCCAGAACTCATTCCTCCTAAGGATGCGTCTTCAGAGACTATGTCTCCTTCTCAAAACATAAAAGGTTGATCCTCACCAAGTACAATTAGAACATTTTATTTATGATCTTATTGTGCCACAAATAATAGGATTGAAATCAAATAAAAACTGAATTAATTAAAGAGCTGAAAAATAAAAGTCTGTCCATGCAATTAAAGGCAGCCAAGCACTGCTGAAATTATACAGTCCAGTCAGAAGAGAGTTTTGGCAGCCCAAAAGGAAGATAACAATTTTCTCTTCTTTTCGAAGTTCTGAAAAGGTAACCCTATGTATTAGTATTCCGAACTGTTACTTAATAGGGTACATTCAGGGCTTTAACCCATGGGTTGCCACATTTTTATTTTCATTTTCAGCCTTTCCACCAAAGAACCGTGTGGGAGATGGCTATTAGAGTCATTTGCTCTGCCTGGGGGCTAATTACTCTGTTTGGTTCATTTTTGAAAATATTATATTACATCCAAAGGCAAAAAAATTGATGGAGGCTTTTTTCAGGTTTGCTTATGTAATTTTGTACAGATTAAATTAGTTAATCAGAAATTACGCTAGCTAAAATAGATCTGTTAGTTTCTAAATCTACAGTGGAAAATTGCTTTTAAAAAAATAATTTAAACGCCATGCTGTTTAAATCTATTTTAATCAATTCTCTCAAAAGTGAGACTTGAGTGGTTAATGACTCTAAAGGAAAGCCATGACAAATGAAAGAATCCACAGGTACAGGATTGGAGAAGGCATTCACGTGTGACCTCCTACAGCCGCTGCCTCAAAGGATGGAATAAAAGCAACTCTGAGGAGTCAAGGGAAGGGTAAAGGGGCATCTGGGAACTCAGGTGAAAAGTGAGGGTAACAAGCTTTCATCTTCAATTTCCTCACCTAACACATGGGGATCATCACACCTATCTCCCATCTATCTCCCACGGTTATGTGCAAAAAAAAAAAAAGAAATAACAAAAATTCCTGTCCCAATGCCTGGTACTCAATAAATTTAAGTTCAATATACAAAAAATTCTATTATCTATTTATCCACTATTTATCTATCTATCTATCTACCTATCTATCTATCTAAAGTTCAATATACAAAAAAATTCTATGATCTATTTATCTTCTGTCTGTCTGTCTGTCTATCTATCTATCTATCACTTATGACCACATCAGTGGGAAATTACTACGGTTCACTAGAGTTTGGGAAGCTGAGATTACCATGGTACTGTTGACTTTACGGTTAGAGATGGCTGAGAGTTACTTGATTTAATAAGGATGAAATTTTGCCACATTTGCTCCATTTATATGTATACATACAAAGACTGGAAAATTTCAAGGTAATTTAAAGACATTTTGACATTTCACCATTAAACACTGCAGTATGTATCTCTTAAAAGGGGGGTATTTTCTTCATAATCATAATGTCACTATGACACATTACAAAATTAGCACTTTTTAAAAAATAGACTTCATTTTTCAGAGTTTTATTTTCCCAGCAAAACTGAGCAGAAAACACAGCGTTTCTGTGTATCTTCTGCGCCGCTCACTCACAGCCTCCTCACTATCAACACCCCCAACAGAGCAGTTTATTTCTCAAGACTGATGAGTCTACACTGACACATTATCACCACCAAAGTACGGAGATGTCCTGAATCCCAAATGTGCAACTCACCTCCCCACCCTCACACACACTTTCCTTACCATCAACATTTGAACGTCCATGGACACAACAGTTTTCCAAAGTCCACAGTTCACATTATGGTTCATGCTTGGTGTACATTGTATGGTTTTAAACAAATGTATTAATGACAAGTACCACCATTACAGTATTAAATGGAATAGTTCAACTGCCCTAAAAAGTCCCTGTACTCTGCCTACTCATTCATCCCTCCCTCCCACCAAACCCCAGATGTTTTCTACTGCCTCCCTATTCTGCCTCTTCCAGAATGTCACATAGTTGGAATTATTACAGAGCCCTTTCAGATTGGTTTCTTTCACTTAGTAATATTCATTTAAGTTTCCTTCCTGTCTTTTCATGACTTAGCAGTTCCTTCTTTTCAGTGCTAAATAATATGCCATCATTTGGATGAACCGCAGTTTATCTACTCACCTACTGAATGACATCTTGATCGCTTCCAAGTTTTGGTGACTGTGAATAAAGTTGCTATAAACATTCTACATCCAGATTTTTGTGTAAACATAAGGTTTTTTTTAAACTCATTTGGGTAAATATTGAGGACAATGATTGCAGGATATTACGGTAAGAGTATTTTAGTTTTGTAAGAAACTGCCGAACTGTCTTCCAGAGTGGCTATACCATTTTTGTACTCCCATCAGCAATGAATGACAGTTCCTGCTGCTCCACATCCTCACCAGCATTCGATGTCATCAGTGTTTGGCCAGTCTAATACGTATGTAGTGGTATCTCATTGCTGCTTTAGTTTACATTTTCCTAGTAGATATGACACAGAGCATCTTTTAATATGCCTATGATGTTGTCTGTTTTCTTACTGTTGAGTTTTAAGAGTTCGCTGTGTATTATGGAGAGCAGTTCTTTATCAGGTATGTCTTTTACAAATATTTTCTCCTAGTGTGTTCTCTTCATTCTCTTGGTTTCACCTTTCACAGAGCAGAAGGTTTTAATTTTAATAAAGTCCAGCTTACCAGTCATTTCTTGCTGGGGTTGTGCCTTTGGTGGTGTACTTGAATAGTTACTGCTGCACTGAGGGTCACCTAGATTTCCTCCTGTGTTAGTGCCTAGTTTTATAGTTTTGTATTTTACACTTAGCCTATGATTCATTCTGAGTTAATTTTTTGTGAGAGATCCAAGGTCTGTATCTAGGTTTTTGGTTTCTTTTGGGGGGGTTGGTTTTTTCCAGCAAGGGGATGTCCAGTTGTTCCAGAACTATCTGTTAGAAAGACTGTCTTTTCTCCATTGAATTTCCTTTGCTCCTTCATCAAAAATCAGCCAACTATATTTATGTCAGTCTATTTCTGGACTCTTTATCGTGTTCCACTCATCTGTATGTCCACTTTTTCACCAACATCACACTGCCTGATTACCTTAGCAACGCTAATTTTTTAATATCATCTAACACTTTGTCTATATTCATATTTCTTTATTTATCCCCAAAACATCCTGGGGAAAATTGTGGGTGTTTTTTGATAAAATTTATTAGTGTGCAAATTTTTAGACCTTAAAAATGAAATCTAACAGTGGAAAAAAAATGACAACAAATTCCAAAAGTTTTCTGAAAAATATCCCATTATATATGACCAGGACCCAAAGATAGACTGAATAAATTCACTCTACCATAGAAAAACAAAAGATCTCAATTAAACAATTTTACCACTCCAGTGATAATTTTTAAAAAGCAATTTAATCTGACTGAAGGGTAATCAGGACTTCCTAGACTGCTTTTATAACTTCCTGTCAATTAAATCTGAAGTGCTGCCTCATAACTTATAGGTGTTGTCTTGTCGTCTCATTTACAATTAGCGTATTACAAATACATATGGAGAATGGGAATTCATGGTCTTGGCAAGATCCCTTTTTTAAAGTCATAACATCTCAAGAGTTTCTGTGAGAATTGAAAGTACCTTGGAACAATGCCTGGCACATGGAAGTGCTATGGAAGTACCACCTGTAAGACAGGAAAAGGCCTTACATTTAATGTGAATGTCCTCGAGGGTTTCTGTTAAATTTATACATTCTTGGGCTCCTTTCACAGAGATTAGGAGACAGTGAGTCTCTGCTGGTACCCGGGAATGTGCAGTCTAACTAGCACCTCAGGTATCCTGAGAGAGGTTGATGGACCGCATTTAAACAACCAGTGGCATTGGGTTTTGTCTGAAAAACACATGAGATAACAAGAAGAGAGACTTGGTGTATGATGAAAACAAAACAGACAGTATGAGAAAAGTTAAGTGCTCTGCCAAATATCAAGGAAATCAATGCACAGCCTTGAAGGTCTACTATGTATAAAACTGTGGTATACAGCGACCCTTGAACGACATGGGTTTGAACTGCTCAGGCCCACTTATATCCTGAATTTTTTTCAGTAAATACATACCACAGTGCTATACCATCAGAGGTTGGTTGAATCCTAGGATACGGAACCTGGGATCCAGAGGGCTGACTATAAAGTTACACATGGATTTTCCATTCCCTGGGGGTCCCCTAGCCCCCACATTATTCAAGGGTCAACTATGCTAGGAAACAGGGAATTGGGACAAAGACATAAAATACAAAATTCGGTGTGTGTGTGTGTGTGTGTGTGTGTACACGCAAACAAGGTGATCCCTTCCCTTACAGCCTCTGCTGCTCCATAGGGGTCCCAAGGCACAAACTTTTGAAAATGTAAGTAACCATAACACAGTAAAGGGGCAATGAAAAATAATCATGTAAAAAAATAAATATTTTTCTTTCAGGAAACCATACAATGAGTTGTTTTTTACTGAGACTAGTTTTAAAGAAAGTGTGATTTGCCGTTTCCTGAGTGTTGTTTCTAACTGGAACTGAGAAGTTGGCTTTGTGGAAAATAATAATAATATTGCAAGGTTTATGCCCTTAACCTTCATTCATATGAAAAAATGCAATGAAATAGAGTACAGAATATTTTTGCAGAATATTTTTTCAAAATCAATTGATGAGAGAGATAGACTGATACTTAGTTGACGGGACATTTATAGGTGTGGACATATACAGATATAAATTATTTTTATTTTTTATTAGTCATTAATTTGAAATGTTTAATTAAAACATATACTATTTCTTCATACAGAAGAAATACAAAACCAGAGGAATCTCAAGTAAATGCCCAATACTAAGTGATCTAAACAGGAAGCTGTGGCGTGCTCTCCATTATTAAATGGGAAAAATCATTCAAAATGAAAACTAACTGCAAATCAAAACTACCGTAAGATACTACCTCACAGCAGTCAGAATGGGCCATTCATCAAAAAGTCTAAAAGCGATAAATGTTGGAGACGGTGTGGAGAAAAAGGAACCCTCCTACACTGTTGGTGGGAATGGAAATTGGTGCAGCCACTATGGAGGACAGTATGGAACTTCCTTAAAAAACTAAAAGTAAACTTACCATATGATCCAGCAATCTCACTCCTGGACATATATCTCGACAAAAATATAATTCAAAAAGACACATGCACCCCAATGTTCACAGCAGCACTATTTACAATAGCCAAGACATGGAAACAACCCAAATGTCCATGACTGAATAAAGAAGATATGGTGTGTGTGTATACACACAAACACACACACACACACACAATGGAATACTATTCAACCATAAAAAAGAATCAAATAATGCCACCTGAAGCACTGGATGGACTTGGAGATCAACATTCTAAGTGAAGTAAGCCAGAAAGGGAAAGAAAAATGCCATATGACATCACTTATATGTGGAAATCTAAAAAAAAAAGGACACAAATGAACTTAACTACAAAACAGAAACAGACTCACAGACATAGAGAACAAACTTTCAGTTACCAGTGGGTAAAGCGGGTGGGAAAGGATAAATTGGGAATTCGAAAACTGCACCTCTTGGGGAGTAGTAGAAACGTTAGCTGTCTTGATTGTGGTGGTGGTTTCGCTGGTGTAGACATCTATCAAAATTCATCAAATTGTACATGTGAAATATGTGTAGTTTACCACACAGGAACTACACCACAATAAAGGTGTTTTTTAAAAAAATGAAAACTAAATAAAAAGTGTGTCTTTTAAAGCAATGTTGTTTCCAGGCATTACATAAAGTTTCTCAGCAGTTTCTCAGAAGCTGCTGGTTTCCCTTGAGCACTGTGTGTCTTTGCTCTAATTACATCTGGTTTACAGATCATATCCCCGATCCTGTCATCAAATCATTGAATGACCTTGGGATAGTTTCTTACAAATACCTCAGTTTCTCCGTTTACAAAATGAGGGCAGTAATTCTAGGCACCTTTATACTTCGCTGACGGATTTCACAGATTAATGAGTCATGAAAGCTTTGAGGTGCTCTGATCAAAGGTGCTGTATAACTACAAAGAATTGTTATTATTTACCAGCAGCTCCTTTTTATTGTGCCACTAATGAGCACTGTGGTCAGCAAACTTATTAGAGAAAAAAAATAGGAGGTAAAAGTTAAGAAGGCTAGTTCTCTCCATATTCAGATATAATTCTTGTTACTATTTATTGATGTTATGCAGACATATTGAAAATGAGGTTTCCTGCAGTCTAACAGTTCCTGTTGCGGAGTCTTTGTAAATACACCCAACTAAACATCCTGGGTTTAGAGACTTGAGCATCCTGGCATTTTCCTTGGATTTGTGCAAATTCTACATAGAACTCATATTTCAACCAACTTGGTGGATAGGACACAGCATCAAAATGTTCTCATTAAGATTTTTTTTCTCATATATCTCCTTTTTTTTTTCATTTTAGTGATCCTTAAGCAATTGCACTGACAAATCATCCTCTCTCTCACACAGACACACACACACAAACACACGCACACATACAAATTTCACCTCACTTTTCCTTGGAAATGAAGTAATCCAAATTTTCACTTACAGAAACCAAGAGTCAAGCCACTGGTTTTGCTAGAAATTTTCAATTACATGACTATACATTTATTTTCTGTTCCTTCTCAATGTTCCATTCTATATTCTAACAGATTATAAACATTCAAAGTGAGCCATCTTAACAGCAAAAAATGGTACGTGTTCAGCACATACTCTGAAAAGATTTCATCCTTTCCAAATTGATAGATGGCACAGAATTATTGTGGTACAAGTCAGATTTCAAATGATCGAAGAGAAGTTTCTAAATATTAGCAATGAAACAAGCAATTTTATTTTACTTTTGTTGCCCCTCAAAGTGCATGTCAAAAATCTTTTTCCAGGAATGTCTGGAAGCACTCTGGGTCTCTGATAGGCAGGAAGAACAACTTCTCAGAGCCTTGGCAGCCCACCCATCTCCGAGCAGCACACTTTCTCAGCCCCAGGCTCCTTTCCCATCCAAAGCTCCGTCCTGAAATAAACGAAGCACTCAGCCACTAGGAGCACTTTCGGCTGAAACATTTGTGAAACAAGTACATTCCTCAGTACTCAGGGTAAATGAATTTTTCATGAGCTAAGATTTATGTAGAAAAGTTTTCATGAAAATCTAGCATTTTTTAAAGAGTACTAAGAACTGAATTGTGCTCCCTGAAAATTCCTGTGGGTTTAAGCCCTAATCCCCAGTGTGATTGTCATTGGAAAGGGGGCCTTCAGGAGATAATTAGTTCTTCATGAGGTTGTGAGGGTGGGAGCCCTGTGATGGGATTAGTGCCCTCCCTCGTAAGAGACACTGGAGAGCATGTTTCCTCTCTCTCTTTCCCTACCATGTGAGGGCACAAGGAGAAGGCAGCTGTCTGCAAGCCAGGAGAGGGTTCTCTCCAGAAATCAACCCTGCTGGCACCATGATCTCAAACTTCCAGCCTGCAGAACTGTGAAAAAAACAAATGTCCGTTGTCTAAGCCATCCCGTGTATGGTACTGTGTTCTGGCAGCTAGAGATGAAGAATACACTGGGCAGTACCAACATGTGGTAGTGACTATCCCGTGGTTCACTCTGTTTAGTATCATATGACAATTCTAATGGGATTTCTGACCTTATAAAAACATTAATTTCGACATGAATGGCTGGGATTTTTTGCAATTATTCATTTATCCAATATGTTATGTATCAAATGCCCATTCAATAAGTATCTAGTTAACAAACATTGTACTCCAGGCTGGGTGTTGAGTAAAAAGACACACAAACAAACAGGGTGGAAATTCCTAACTGCCAGGAGGGAAGAGCATGATCAAGAGATATACCATTTATTCACAGAATACAAGGAAAGACATGAGAAGAGAAGCGTGAATGACTGAGCTTCCTTGAGGAAATGATGGGAAATGTGACCAACCAGAGATTGTGCACAAGAATTTTTTTTTTTAATGTGGTATATATTTGGAGAATGACAGTCCTTTTTTTAGGTGGGGCAAGGTACGTAAGGTATGAAACCAATGGTAGGTAGGGTGAAGATGATAGTCAAATTTTTTAAATGTTCTGTATTTTCAGAATTCCTTTATGGAATGATTGTTTTGTATTCTTTCTTTCTTGGAAATTGGCCAGCTTAACTACAAGGAATGCCACTGAGTCTTTAAGCTATTGTAAACATGTCTCAACTTTGTTTTTCTTGGTTTTACCAAATACAAGAAGAAATAATGTTACAAAATATGTGCGTCCATCTTCTCTACAGAATAATTTAAAGAATGTCAAAAGCACTTAATTGGCCTTGAATTTCACTCCCTCCAAAATGTAAAGTGCCAGATGAATGACAGCAAATTTGAACACTGTGACTGCCACTAACAATACAGCGTGAATGCTTAAGACTGTTTAAAGTTGAACCCTGGCTCAGCAACTTACTAGTTGTAAAACCTTTCCCAAGTCACTCAGCCTCTCTATGCCTCAGTTGCTCTTCTATAAAACAGGCATAATATCACTATCTTCTTAAGGCAGCCATGAGGTTAAATTACGCAGTTTCTTAGAACAGTATCAGTAGGTATGCAACGGATGTTGGCTATTATACCAGCAAAGAGATTTTTCTTCTGATTTGGTGCTCTTTATTTTTTTTCTTACCCAATTGCTCTGGCTGGAACTTCCAGTACCATACTGAAAAAAGGGGTGAGAGTGGGCATCCTTGCCTTGTTCCTGACCTTAGAGGAAAAGCTCTCAGCTCTTCACCATTGAGTACGACATTAGGGGTGGGCATGTCATAGATGGTCTTCATTATGTTAAGGTACAATCTTTCTAAACCTAATTTGTTGAGGATTTTGTGATAAGTGAAATAAAACAGACAATGACAAAATCTGTACGGTATCACTTATATGTGGAATCTTGAAAAAAATTTTAAAAAGTAGAACTCATAGAAACAGACTAGAATAGTGGTTGCCAAGAGAAGAAGGTAAGAGAAATGAGGAGATTCTTGTCAGAGGTGCAGACTTCCAGTTCTAAGTTGAATAATTTCTGAAGATCTAATGTACAGCATGGTGACTATAGTTAATATTATATTTTACACTTGAAATTTGCTAAGAGAGTAGATCTTAAGCACTCTTAGAAAAAAACGCACACAAGCATGTACCAAATCATACTGTACACTTCAAATATATTACAATTTTGTCAATTATAACTCAATAAATCTGGAAAAAATAAAGAGCCTTTTTCTCTACTCTATGACACAAATATCTCAAAAAGTCATCACAATTGCTTTTTTCTTTTACTATGAAATAATGCTTGTTCTCTTCTTCCCTTTCTCCTTATAACATTTGTTAAATATTAATTTATTTTTCTATTTAGTGTAATATTTAAGGAGTGATAGATAAGTTACTACATTGATTAAGTTACAAAAATAGAAGTTTAGCTCATGTAAATGTCTCCAGTGATTTTTAAAAATCCATTTTCCCTCCCAAAAGTTTCCTATACTAACCACAGAGCAGAATATAGGTTGCTGGCTTACAGAAAAATATGCTGGTTAATGTTTTAAAGTATCTTGCAAAATCCATCTTTTATTTATAGAGATTTTATTATGGATTTTACATTTTTATATTGTCTCTAATATTCAAGAATCAGGTTTCAGACTTGACACATAAAGTCAGATTTGATTCATGCCCATTGTCAAATGCCAGGCAATTTTAAAGAATTTAGAAAAGCAGGATTAGCCGCCAATACATACTAGTAAAGCTTTTCAGAATGTTTCCCTGGAAGATGCTTAATTCAGGCTAACGTGCCTATTCCACCACTTCCTAAATGCTGTATTTTATTATTAAAATCAAGACCAAAAACTTAAAATAATTTCCCCAGACTATCATAGGATATTACACATGAAACATTAAAGAAAATCCTTGAAGCATGGTTTCCTAATTGAATAAGCTAAATGTATGGATTGTTTATATTTAAAATCCAGAGGAGAACCTAATTATCTACCACTGATTAGGCACAGGTACATCACATAAAATACATATTAGGAAATGTCCAGGAAGACACTGCCTGCTGGTAGCTAAAAAGCAAAATGAAATTATTTTATTTCTAATTCAATGCTTATTTGAAACACAATGTATTGTTGTTTCCCTGGATTTCCTCTGTGATTAAATTTGTTATAACTATGCACTTAATTGATTAGTTTTATTCCTGACTAGATAAGGCTCAGACCAGAGTCATTTCGTGTTTTTCCTACATGCTTTCTAACACCAATGGAATATAAAAAGTCAGCACAAATATTTCTAAAGTAGCTTTGTATACTTTGGCAACTAGACTGCCCTATGATAACAAAAAAAATAATATGTTATCATCTGCATGACCCTGGAAATGTGACCCCCTAACTGACCCAAAGAGTGTTCCGCATCCAACCACCGCTCTTTGGTTCTGTCCCTCATAATGTCCTCGTGCCCTGAGGTGCGCTGCTGTCTCAGTTACCTTGGACTCTAAATGTCAGCTGTGGTAGCACCCTTCCAAGACAGCTGCAGAACCAGCCTACCCCATGTGGACTGATTCCTGTGGAATAATAAGTGGTTTCATTAACGACCAGATCTCACAGCCTCCTACCCTCATCATGAGACCTCAGCCAAATGCAAAGTCCTCCTCCAGGTACAACTGGAAGTCCTCCGTGAGCAACCTACCCAGGGTGACTCACCTAGGCTGCTGCTCCCTGTTGTATCAGGTGTGGCACTGCTGACATCACTGTCACATCCTGCTAGCTAAGAGTGGACTCCATGAGTGATTTTCTTATCGTTTCACACTGGGCTCATGGGAATTAAGTGGTGTGGTCCAGCTAGGCTCTGTGACATACCCACCGACACCTAAACCTACACACACACACGACACACACACACACCCCTGGCCCTAGACTTGTGGGATTCTCGTATTTTGATTTGAGATAGACAAGGTGACTACATAGAAGAAGTGCTTGACCTCTCTTTGGGGAATCTGAGCGTATGATGCTGCATGACACGTAAGTCAAAGCTACAGGTACAGGAAATGGAAAAGCTATCTCTGAAGTCAATACTGCCCGTAGGCGAAAGATTCCCTTGTGTGGCACCAGTTATAACAGATAAAATGCACAAATGAAGTTCCTTAATGGTGACTTCAGAAAAATGGGATTACTCACATATTTATATGGTGCTTCTGCAAATGGGCCCAAGTAGTTTAATTTTATCCAAATAAGTTTATGCTGGTGTCAAGTTTTATTATAGATACTTCATCACATGCTAGAAATCAGCACTCTAACATGAAATTTAAAAAGATGAAGTGAAACTAAATTCTGAAAGGACTAGGATGGATATTGATAAAAAAAAAATAATGTAAGCTCTGCACGGTACAAAGTATATGAAAAATGAGGGGGAAAGACTCAGAAAGTCATGGGTCAAGCCAGAAAGGGGGGTAGACGATGCGCAGGGCTGACATTTCAACTTGCAATTTTAAAAAGCGAGATTATTTTACATTCCTTGAGACAGAGCTTCACGCTGACCTGTTCCAGCGAAGCACTTCCAGGCAGAATTACGCCTTTCCGGGCATGTCCTTCAGTCTCCTCGCCGTAAGCTGCGACGGCGTCACCGCCCACTCTGCGGAGCCCGCGCCTCCGACCGGAACCCGCCGCCCCCTCGGGGACGCGCTCACCTGCAGAACCCGAGACGCTCACATGGAGCTGCACTTGCTCTTTGCCACTTCAGTGTGACGAGTGTCGCTAAACGCGCAGTAATTTAACCATTCTTTCCTTATATGAGATCAAGTTTCATGTTTCATCATCGACTATTTAGTAAATTATTTTATGTTTAATGTGCTGAGAAATCGCTGAAGCCCAGAACAAGTTTTAAGGATTAAAAACTAAGCACACTGCCAACAACCTTTGTTCATCCTGTCACGTCCCCAAAGCGCGCAACGTACAGCTGTGCTTTAAAGATTTTTTCCCACTTACCAAATACATCCTGAAGTGTAGGCACTGCGCTCTTCTGCGCATTAATACTACGTGTTGTTTACGTCAGCATTTACCACGGACTTTCTGTTTTGCTGAAACCAGCGTGGGAGATGAATAGGTTTCAGAGAAGCCCAGAGTTCTTGGCCTCGTTTCCCAAATTAGGATCCCTGAGAACTGTTCCCAAGCTCCGCACAGAAAGAAGGACTTTATTTGTCCTGCCTTGTTTGTTTGCATAGAAATGCCAGCATTTATATAAATGCTATGTGTGTTTTACTTCTCCATTATCTGAAAACAGTATCTACAAAATGTATCTACTCATCTAGCTAGATGCATGCTGTAAATATAAAATAATCCTCTCTCTTCCAGTCTCTAAAAAGAAAAATACTGGAAGGTAAAATATGGAATTTTCCATGCCTCCAATGTTAGAGTTTTTAACAAGAACCTTGACACCTTTAACCAATGGAAGAGAGCTTTTTTCAGAGGGAAATGAGGTAGGGTATTGGAAAGGTCCTGACTACCCTATAAACTCCGTAAAACTTTTGTGAGCTCATAAATGATGCTGGAAGTCCTCTCAGGTGCTACCTGTAAGAGCTACCTGTGCAGCTTGGTGGTTTCAAGGAAAACAAGCAGCAAAGAGTCATCAGAAGGGAAGGGACATGTTAGGTATAAAAGTGCATTAGTCAATGTCTAGCACCCAAAAAAGGTATTCAATATATATTTGCTGACTCAGATATTATACTACAAATATAGAGGCCTGACTGATTTAAATACAATCATTTGTGATGCCTAATTGTATGTGTCAGCTTGGCTAGGCAACGGTGCCCAGTCATTTGGTTAAGAACCATCTAGATGTTGCCATGAAAGTGACATTGTGATTAACATTTAAATCAGTAGACGTTAAGTAAAGCAGATTACTCTTCATAACGCGGGTGGGCCTCATCCAATCCGTTGAAAACCTTAAGAGTAAAGACTAAGATTTCACCAGATAGAAGGAATTTGGTGTCAAGACTGTAATGTAGAAAATCTGGCCTGAAGTTTTGGCCTGCTGGCCTGCCCTGTGGACTTCAGTCTCAAGAATGCAGCATTACTCTTACCTGAGTTTCCATCACGCTGTCCTGCAGAAGTCACACTCAAGACTGTAATTTCAACTCCTGCCCGAATTTCAAATCAGCTCTTACCCGAATCACTAGCCTGCCAGTCTGCCCTAAGGATTTCAGAGTTGCCAGCTTCCACAAACATGGGAACCAAATTCATAAAATGAATCTCTCTCTTTCTGTTGGTTCTATTGAACTCTGCTTCTCTGGAGAATCCTGACTAATATATCCTTTGAATTAGAACCTCTCAAAATGAGGGATCGAACTGGCTTGAAAAACAAATTTGCTTGGTTCACAAAGTCAAAAGGGAAGAAAAGGTTGGCTACACAAACTAAGAGCAAAAGAGTCAAGTGGGGGGATGAATCTAGGTGGATTAAAGGGTGCTATTCTGTAAATGGGGATCAAAAATGGAATCTAAACTTGAGGGCTGTTAAGAGGTTTCAATAAATTAACGTTTACTTTGTTTAGAACTGTGCTTAGGACTGTGTCAGGCACCGAGTAAACACTCAATAAACATTTAGCTATTATTAATATTTTTATCATCATCATCAATCATCATCATTATTCTATGTATGTGCTATGCCTGCTCATGGAATAATTAGTAATTTAATCCCCATAACTACTCCATTGTGTCAGGTATTATATGTCCATTTGGCAGAAATGGCAAAGAAAGCTTAAGAAAGGGGCCCAAGGTCACACAGCAAATGGTGAAACCTAAGCATAAATTCAACAGAAATAATAATTGTAACTATTAGAAGACTTAACTATAATCAGCCCGTTCTAATCACAAGTACTGTAAAGAGTTATTTTAGTAAGTGAGAAAAAGTGATTGAGAACAACTGAACACATACTGAAAGAAAAAATCTTAACAGAATTATTCCCCATGGACTTGAATATATGTGTATACATCAACCTACATTTGATGCTTAATAGTGAAAAAAAATTAAATGGGGGTGGTAGATTATTTACACTGAAAAAGAGTCATAAATTCTACTAAACATTGAAAGTCATCTAACCTATGCTACTGTCCTTTCTATGGTGATGTCCAGGAAGCTCAAAGTAAGAGTAGACGCTTAACTACAGCTATAATGTTGCTCTGTGTTTTTCTCTACTTTTACTTCTTCCTTTTGTAGGTGTTCTCAAATCCCCCTGGCATCTTTATTTGAACTTGGCTTTGACCATATACATTTATGTTTCTATTATAAGCTGTCTCAAATTATTTGGGAAGCAAGTAGGATATAAATTATAAGTAAAAATTAAAAAAAGAAAAGAAAACAAAGCTGAATCAAAGTGAAGACAGATGGGGCAAGCAAGCCTGTGGTGTGTCCCTCAAATCCTGCCGCACTGAACGCTGTGAACCCCACCTTTGCTCAGGCTGGGTCTGCTCAGGGCCCATCCCAGCAACACTTAGGTCTCTGCATGGTCTTCAGCCCTGGGCCTGAGAGAATGTGGAGGGACATCTTGTGCTAATTAGCACTGTCTGTTCCTCTAAGTGGGGTAACTTGTATACCCAGCAAAAAGAAAAAGATGACATCATTTATTTGGGGCTTAACACTTGATTGTGGGCAGATGTAGAGAGAGCTGCCTGCTCTATAATGTGGACCCCTAAGTTAACCAGAGGATCTGGGCAATAATTGCTGACCAGGGAAGGGTGACCAACAGGATTTTGTTTCATGAAACTTGCCTGTCCGTGGTTACAGCCATTCTTCATTCATTCAACAAATCTTATTAAGTCACCTTTCCTGAATGAAGGAGTCCCTGCATTATAAAAACTCCACCAAGTATAACTATGTATCATGCTCTCCAAGAAATTAAAATAATCTTCAACTGGTAATTCAATCAGTACTCCTCTCCAGAATTCACTGGGATTGTTTCTCATTCCCTGGAGTGTTTTGGGGTAAATAAAGGTTGAGATTTTCCAATTTCCAATTCATTCCAATTTTGAGCTACTGGTGAAAACTCGTCCTGAGAATAAGTCCTTCCCTTATTTTGCACATTTGTCTCTTGATGATATCCGTGAATTCTTCATCATTTAAAAATATATTTAGTTTACTGAAAATTGTCTTTTAAAATAATCTTGGCACCATGCCTGAACCCTTTTATTTGTGAGGCTTTAACCCAGACTTTCATTAAAAAGTGCAGATCCAATGACTGAAGCCCAGTGGTGGAATACAATCTTCTGGATGGCAAATGACTCTAAGTAACATTTGTCACTGTCATTATCTCCATAACCTTTGCAAACCCTAGAGTGCTTTGTAAACTACCAAATATGCACAGCGGCAGGCACATAAGGAGTAATTTTAAATTGTTATTTTACAGTCACAATTAGAATCAAGATTAAAGACGAGGACATTATCACAACACTGCACCTTTGTGGTTCAAAACTTAGATGGTGGTTCCACACTGTCAATAAAAGAAATTCAATAGTCACTGTGTACAGAAATCTCACATGCTAGATGAATTTTATTGAAGAACGCTCATTTTGAACTTGAAGAGCTGAGATGGCGTTTGTAAAGTGATAATGCTCCTCATATGCATAACATGGGCCTCGTAATGGCCCAAAACTGCTTACAGCAGCATCAAAGGAAAGCACGCTCCCGCTTCCTCGCTCTGGCCGGCTTGCCGTCCTTGATCAAAAACTACCTTTGCTGCCCATCCTGTCGTTAGCGGTTAAAACTTACCATTTAAATTGTAAGCTGCAAAATCTAAATGGAACTGCATGTGTGATCTTTGTCACCTCATTTTCATGAATGGAAAAGAATATTCTGACACAAAAATTACATACTTAATTCCAGCTCACCCTCTCCGCTGACCTCCATCCCACACTGCCTTGGGTTTATTTCCTCATCCATCAGTGGGTCAAAGTAATTTCTGCTGTATTCATTTCCTGTGGAAAGTACATGAAGTAAGGGTCAGTGATTATTAGAAGCACATGAACCAAAATGTTAATTTTGAAATCGACACCAGCACAGAAGGGCCATTTTAGCTACTTTATAATCTTAATTTTTTTTACAAGTCTTCCAGGCTTCCCTTTTTTGTAATTATCGTCTTGCGAAAGGTCACTAAAGGTAATTCAAGAATCAAGTTCATGCTATCTGTTGCTAAAAAATTAATGAGAAAATTTTCAAATGGGGACTTCACAATAATAATTTAAAAATGTAATCAAAATTATTTTTAGGACATACTCAAGGAATGGACATCATTGGATTATAATGATGTTTAGAGTTCCCTGATGACTCTATTTACGCACTTGTGTATAACTCACTAAGTATATCATGTCATCGTGTCCAGAATTCTGTAGTCAACTCAATAACATCTTTTGGGGGGGGAGCAATTAGGCTTATTATTAATTAATTTATTTTTAATGGAGGTACTGGGGATTGAACCCAGGACCTTGTGCATGCTAAGCATGCAATCTACCACTTGAGCTATGCCCTCCCCCCTTAATAATATCTTAATTATGAGAATCTATAGCAAAATTTCCATGTTGATAGCTGAGTAGAAAGAAAAAAAGAGGGAGGGGAGAGGGTGAGAGGAAAGAAGGAAGGAAGGAAACAAGGAAACAAGGAAGGAAGGAAGGAAGGAAGGAAGGAAGGAAAGAAGGAAGGAAGGAAGGAAAGAAGGAAGGAAGGAAGGAAGGAAGGAAGGAAGGAAGGAAGGAAGGAAGGAAGGAAAGTGAGAAGGGTCTGTTCACAGGTCTCTTTGGTTATGTCAACTGAAGTAACATGAGGGAAGGTACAGATGATTTAGCCAGAAATTTTACTCAAGACACATCAACAACCTCAACAACACAAACCAAAAATTCTCACTTCGCATTTCCCGTTTTTGTCCTTATGTTGGTAACCAAACTGTAGCATCAAATATGACTTTATAATAGAGAAAAAGGTCTGTCATCAATTTTCCAAATCTAGTTTCATACTTCGTGCAGACTGAAATATGTATGTCTGTTGCCAGTAATCTGCATTTAGTAAAACGTAACCTACTCTGACGATAACTCCAACACTGCAAAAGCAATAATGCTTGGTCGACTGCAAACAACATTAACTTTGCAAGTATTGCTCACAGGGAAAGGTTAATGCGTACCAAGAATACTGTTGATACTCCATAATATATTTGTTTTAGGATCAAAAATAATCCAAAGAGCAGCTCTTTTCCCAAGACCAAATATAATTTTGATATGAACCTAGGCTTAATTTGTTTTTCTGGACTGGCACATATTTGCCATCAATCTCTGTTCTATCACCGTAGTAAGTACAAGAACTGAAAATCTACTTTAACTTGAGGTCTCAGTAAAGAAAAACTAAGTGAGTTTCATTTTTGTTACTTTATCTGTCAACAGCTTCTAGGCTGGTGTGAATCTCGGCAGTATGCAAGCAGAGTCTTGTGCGCTGTACTGCAGTGACACACCTGTTCCGCCCCCGTCACTGTACGGTGTTTTTCTCCCCTTTAACACAAAGCACTGTGACGCTCTAAGCACACTCTTCCACATGCTGGCAAGATAATTCACCTCTATTAGAGAAAAATGGTGGTGTATTCCTTATAGTAGTTGCATGGCAGCATGAGTCAACTGCTGCTACCTGGAAACTCCCCCAATCTAACTCAAAACTCCAATTCCTTGTCTACTGAAGTGACTCATTAATAAATAACACCAGGTTAGTCAGGTCCTTGGAGAATGAATCAAAGTGAAGTCACTTTTCTAAAAGTCTGGGGAAGTTTATTTGGTTTGTAGGTTCTCAAACCATTTTCATCCCTGTTGTCAGCTGAGAAATTAGGGTCTTGCCCAGCTGAGCAGGAAGGAGGCCCGCACACTGGGCGCCTTCCAGAGCCTGTCTCACTCGGGGCTCGATGCTTCCCCACTCAGCTGGAAGATGGGCCCCTTAAAGGTCTATGGATGGTTTCAGAATCTATGCAAATTGCTCCTGCCACATTCAGTATGGGTTGAGGCACACATGCAAGTCATAAATGCCACCACCGGGGTGATGTATTTCGTACTTCACATTCCAGGATACAGCAAATAGCATTTTATGAGCAAAGAATTATGAGGAGTCTTGAGCAAAGAGGCAATCCACTGATTCCGTTTAAACCTCCTCAAATTCTGTATTTTATTACATTATCTGTTTGTATGACCTCTGTAACATTACACTTGCTATTGTCTGTCTCCTGCACTAAAATATAAGCTCCATGAGGGTGAAACATAATCTCTTTGTTTACTGAAGCCCCCTCAGTGCCTAGAATTGTGCTTGGCCCTCAGAGGTACTCATAATACCATCTGAATTCATCTGCTAAATAAACCTTTGTTTAGAGACCTTCTGTAGTAACAAAATTCTCCCACCAGGGAGACGTTCTTTCTTGATTAAAAATGAGCCAAGAGTTATCACCTTTTTATCACGTTTTATTCCTCTCTTCGTTTCTGTTCCCCATCCCCTCTCTTCTTTCCTTCAAGACCCTCTTTCTTTTGCTTTTTAATTGAGTCCTTCTAGGAACCAAACACTATGCCTGGATTTTCAGAATGAATAGAAAGTGGTGGCTCTGCCTTCAGAGCACAGGGCACTGAGAGCACAGGGAAGCTAAACGTAGTCAGTCTGGCATGATTTAATATTGTGGTGAAGGACAGAGTTCTGTTTGAGTGAACAGCAGGAGCATCCAGCCCACTCTGGGGACGTCCAGGACTTCCTGCAGAAATTACTACCTGAAGTAAGTTTGAAGTGTGATTAGGAATTAGCCGTATCAAAAATACAAGGGAAAGGAATTTTTATTGGAAGGAGAAGTTTAGGCAAAGGAAAAATGACACAAGGGCATAAAGACACGGGCGGCATGTTCTGTGTTAGTGGATGTTCCCCAGTTGTTCTCTGCCTCCCGAAGTTACAATATAGTAAAGTAAGTAATGGAATCCCAACGCCCTCACTAGTCCCAGCAGTGAGTTTTTAACTAATGTTTTTGCTCAAATTATGATTAAGTTGTACAGTGTCCATTTATGCTGATATGACGTTTCACATTCATTCAATTATTTAAGCAATATTTACTGAGTGCTTATTATGTGAATCTGTCAGTAAAACAAAACATTCAAAAATCTCTCCCCTCACAGAGCTTACATTCTGTGAGTGGAAGAATAGAAGCAAACAAATATGCGTATTTTATAGTTTGCTGCATGGTGATAAGTGACACGAGGGAGAAACAGCCAAATAAGGACGGTCTGGCAGCCCAGGGAGGGGTGGGGGTTGCACCACTTGCCTGTACCTTTGTTTTAAACTAAGAATGACCTTCAGGATTAATTGTTCTCAAGACTACTGAGATAGTGAAGCAATAAAAAAAAAATTGTAATTTATTATTTATAACTTACTACTATTTTGCCAATTTCTTTTATAACATAAACCAGCCAATGACTCAAATATGAACCTGTTACTAAATAGTAAAATAATTCTTCCTTTCTATTGTTTTATCTTGCCCTGATAGGCCAATAACCTAAATACAGTAGGCAGAGTTCAACAGGGTAAAGCACATG
This sequence comes from Camelus ferus, assembly GCF_009834535.1. Taxonomy (NCBI): domain Eukaryota; kingdom Metazoa; phylum Chordata; class Mammalia; order Artiodactyla; family Camelidae; genus Camelus; species Camelus ferus. The sequence continues at coordinate 6,656,027 of NC_045715.1, forward strand.
GAAACTACTATAAATTTGGAAACAAAAGACTTCATGTTAACACTAGCTCCTTTGCTGGTGTTTCATTGGATAGTGTCAGGATTTAATAAAGTGAGATAGTTTTAGGAGAGGGTATGTATTACCAGAAGGTAGGCTGCTAATAGAATAAATTCCTAAAAGTGTCCCAATCATTCAGAATATGCTTTTGGATATGTCTATAATCATCTCACAGGGAAATCAGCAGACCCACTGAGAAATTCAAAGTAGGGCACTTAGCAATATACATACAGTAGGTTTGAATATGAGTGATATTTAACTGTTTGTTACATCGAGATGAATAATCTGACAACTGCACATGCACACATATATACGGCTCTACACGGAAGTAATCAGGTGTGATACATAAACCAGTCACTCAGTAACCTGGTCTTGTCTATGCTCTCAATACTCTTTGTTTCCAACTTCCTGGAATGAGCCGCTCAGTGTTTAGAATCAGCCTCAGTTAGTGCACTTCTTGGGCTGTTTTCGCTGAACTGGGGGGGGAAGAGGCACCCACTCTGCCCGTCCACACATATCAGGTTTTCCTATCCTTTGACTCAGAGCAGCACGGACTGTAATCAGGGCTTTTACTTAAATTACACTGCGCGTGAACTTTGGTCAGGAAATTCTCCAGTGTGCACCCATGCAGTTCCTCGGGGGCTATAAGAGCGAGAATGAAATTGCCCACCAGAGGAAGGTTAGTGTGAATCATGAAAGCGTCTTGACTCAACGAGGCAACCACTTCCTTTCAAGTCAGCCCCATTAGCTCCGGAGGGAGGGGATCTGAATGCATCTATCCACTTCTCAGGAGGTTTTCTGGCTCCATTCTTGTCCTTTTCCTGTGAATCCACCTGCTTCAGCTCAGCTTTTTATTACCAATCATCACGTTTTCTATAATGGACTATAAGTTAAATAAACACAAGGCCTTCACAGAAGCTAATAACTAAATAACTAAATAACTAAAGCTACATTCTATGATTACAGCCGTGCATCAAAATTTTACAAACTAGGATATTCTCCTGAACATTATTCCTTTAAAAGGCACGAAGCCTAGATATGTATAATTAAATTAAAATTTATAAATAAATTTGGGAAAACTTTATGTTTTCCCCACTTTGAAAATCTAATACAAAGATTTCAGGTTTAAATGTTCACAAGGTCAGGCAGTTTATATATATGTATGAAACATCAATGTGGAAATCAGGAGGTTGGAATAAAATGCAGGTTAGTGGGAACTATGTCAAACGCAAACATGCTGTAGCTTACTAAATCCACTCAAATACTATTTTTATAGGACCGATTTACAAACTTTTTAAGTTAATTGCAACTAAAGATACAGGATGCTTTTTAACACGATAAAGAATAATTATCTTAAACCAAAGTCTTCTTTATACTAAGCAGAAAAACAAAACTACAGCAAAACCCAAACAAACCAAAAAAACACTAATGATGAAAACTCAAACTATGACTCGATGTCCACGATCAATGTTACTGTCCAATATTCTTCTAGAAATCTCAGCCAAAGCAGATAGGACAAAAATAAGGAGTAACATGAGCTGAAATTATTGAAAATAGTTCTATTTTGTGTGAATATTATTTGAAGACAATGTTTCCATACCATGAAAATTTAAGAGACTTGACTGAAAATCTCTTAGAACAAAGACAATATTATTTGAATAATACTTTGAAAAACAACCAGATAATCATTAAAAAGCATTCATCTTTCTAAATACCAACAATAGCCACTTAGGAGATACAATGAGTAAAGAGAAAACCAACACCCACAATAAAGCAGCAGAAATGTCTCAGAATTAATTTAGTGCTATTAGATTTTCATAGGAATCCCTAGATGGTCATCCAGAGTATTCACCTTACTCGGAAACTCAGACAGAAAGGCATGAGTTTTTAACAACAGAGTTAAAAACAGAAAATTTGGTAACACTTCCCTTTCCTTTTTTATAGAAAGGCTAACCTGTGAAAACTGGTCCACTGCTCACATTATATTCAAAAGTTGGTGCCCTGTTGGACAAATTAGCTTTCTCCATTGCTTATTCTTACTTCCTTTCCAAATCTTGTGGGTATTTGAGATATCAGTGATTTGAAAATCTAAATAGGGTAATAGTTGAAGTTTGCTAACAAGTACTAATTAATTGAGCCATATTCTTTCTTCCCCTAAGGCCCTCCCTCATGGTAAATTACGAGGCATTTTAACGTTCAAACCATTAGAGAGCTATTGCGTGCATAATTGCTGCAGGGCTTATCCGACAGGACCCCACGGCATTAATGCATCACGTGCTCCTCTGGACCTGGAATCCTCCGAGTTAAAGCGGGTCCCCAAATACCTAACTTCTAAACAGGAAGATCTTTCCATTACTTAAGTAATAATGATAATTCAAAGGTTAAGTATAAATATATTGTTTTTTTACACATATTTAAAAGTCCTACAAAAGTAATACCAAAATAAGGGCTTTTTTTCTTTTTAGTTGAAGCCTGGCAGCGTTATCCTACACGTAAGTGAGTTTATGTATACAGCTTAGAGTATTGCCTTTCAAATTAGGAAGGCCCTGCTATTAGACCACAGTCACCCCTCTAATATTTCTGGTTGTGCCTTCATTCATTTAGTAACTGTGTCTTCCTCATGGATCTACAATTACTCGTATTCATGTGTTGTATTTCAAGGTTCATTCAAGTACTAGTGTTTTCATCACTGTAGCACACTTCCACGTGAAAGCAATCAATATAATGGATTATTAGATTTAGTTTAAACAATCTTAATTAATAATACTTGCTCTTAAAAATCTGGTAATTTATCGACAACTAAACTCTATGTCTTACAGCAAAGGGTTCAGGTCTTCCCATGGGTCTTTTTTTTATAAGGCTTTTGGTCAATCTGATGAAGGCTAAGGAAAATCTTATTTTCTATTAAATCTCTTTAATAGAAAACAAAAAGTATCTGAAAGAGACTCTAAATGGAATTATTTGGAGATTAAGGACTAACTTACGCTAAAAAGATACAACACTAAGGTTATGAAACACTTTTCTAGTAAAATTGTTCCTAAAATGGAAATGCAACTGTTGCAACTCGAGTCAACATGGTGGCCTCTTGAAGTCTGAAGTTTATGTGGAATTTCATTGATACAGTGCAATTTTATTTTCTGGAAGCAAAAAACCAATCTTTTTAAAAATTTCACCAAATACTTAAGAGGTAAAGGTAAACAAGTTAGTAGCCTGCCCAGCTGCTAAGAGACTGCATCTTAGCTGCATCACTAATGTGTCAGAAAATAAGTTTTTCCCTCAGTTCTTTTACCGTGCCGCTGTTTATAGAAGACTCATTGCACTTCTACAACATCAGCTATACGATCTCTCATTTAGCCTTTCTGTGATTCTAATATTCTCAACCATACTTTTTACCATTATACAGATTCCCATGCTCACATTTTTATTTTAAAGGTACATAAATTTCACTGGCTTATAAATAAATCCAGTGATTTAAATGTCTATCATCAATGAACTGGAGTAACAAAGTATTATCTCTGAATGTTAAAATAATTCTTATAAAAATTCTTTGTCCAATCAACTACTTACGACATATTTTGGTAACTATTATTTTATAAAGCCTTACATTGGGGGCTTCATTAACATCAACTTGAAGAGAAGACAGAAAAATAGCTGTGCTTAACAGTTGGTACACTGTTGTCAATGATTTTAATTTTAGCACCAACCAAAATAGGAAGAGATTCCGTAAGTAGACATTCTGCTGATTTCCTGGGCAAATCTGTATGACTACCTGGAGGTGGGCAGTTCCTTCTGAAAGGAAAATTAATAAAATTTTTCTTATTTTGTTGAAATTCCCGAAACTCAAACATTTGATTAAAGTGCTCCTTCCCCAACTGGACAAACATTGTTCTAGAACTCTGATACTCCATTTAGAAAAAAAAAAGGGGGGGGGGAAGGGGTCAGGAAAGTAAATTTAAATTGATTCGATTCATATAAACTGACCAAATATTTTACGCACCTTATATCTACATAAAATATTTCTTTATTTCCTTAGGATGGATGCTTTCCTGAGTGTTTATTTTTAGGCTTCCAAGTCAATGAAAGAGATTCAAATCACTTAGGAGCCAAATAGTATCTTAAGACACACATCTAGGTCAGTTCAATAAACCTAAAGCAAATGATTTTTCTATATATATTTTTTGTTAATAATATTTGAAATGTCTCAAAGCAAAAAATATTTTTAAATGCATTATAAATTTCATATAACATCTTTTTTTCCATCTTAAGGGGAAAACAGCTATAAATGAGAACAATGTAAACAGTTCTACACAATATCACTTCTGAAATAATCTAGGCTACATGCACTAGGGGAAAAAACAATTCTCATCACATATTTGCTCTGACAAGTTGAATTATGCACTTAACACATAACTTACATGTTATTTTTTATTACAAATTTTTATGCAATGTGTGTTTTTAATGGCATACCAATCTGAAGATACATTTAAGGTCACAATTATAATACTAATTAAGGATTTCTCTAGCTCAGACATAACTATTATGATCCCCTACACTTAATTCAAACTACCCCTCATTTCTTTGGAAAGAATCCAAGGTCTTCAATCATATTCGCTAAAACTCGTTACTCTCAGCTTCTTTGGAACATCTGCCGTTTTCTTTCTCTACTTTTCCCTTTGCCGCCTGCTGTCATGTTTTCTGTGCTCGCGAAGGTGCTCTTCAAACCACATCCATCATGAAATCAGTGGTGGCACCTCCACCCCACAAACCACAGGGAAATCACTTCCTGTCAATTCCAGAGCTGCTGCTGGGCCCCCTCAAGGGACCACTGTCACTCCCTATACTGATTCCTGCTGGTCCCCATTATAGGCCACGCCATGTTCTCTCCAGCATCTCCTCTGGTTCTGATCAAACTTGAACTCATGCCTCTGTCTATCCCATGCGCCACTGGCAATGCCAGCTGGAGGGACACGTATCATCTCTACCCACATGGGACCCCTCCACATTACCCAGGTCAGCAGGTAGAGCCACTGAGGTTCCCAAAGGACAGAGATCCCAGCTTTTATTCCAAGCCCCTCTCCCGAAACCCAGGAATAATTGCCTGAGGATTGGACCATGGGACAACACAAGTGGCAAACGCTACTCTGTAATCAAAGCTACTTCTCTGGCCCTGAGATGTTGGCGTGAGATCAAGACTGTATACCAGTTTCTTTCCTTAGAATTAGTCCTTTCTCAGGAGACTTCTTAGTCTTTTTTTTTTTTTTAATGGAAATGCAACAAATGAACCAGTCAAATGGCAGATAAAGAGAGCTTCGTGAAGTTTGAAGTTAATGTGGAATTTCATTGATATAGTGCATGTTCTTATTCTGATGGCCAGAAAGTATTTTTCAAATGTCACCCAATATTTAAAGGGAACTAGGTTTTAAAAAAAGGCAATTTCTGTTCAACTGCTAGAATACTGACATCACTGAAGCATCAGAAAGTCTAAATTTTTATGTTTTTTCACTAAAAAGTTGTATTCATTTTAGGCCACATTAAACCAAAAATTCTCAGACATGCTCAGCACTTGGCTGAACATAGTTTAATCAACTAAACCAGGGTTCCCGTTATGCTCATATGGTACACACACACACACACACACACTTTTCCTGATTTACCCATACTTCTAAAGTCACTCAATCTGAGAAATGCTATTTAAGAAATTGATGTAAAAATCTTGCATGAGAAAATATTGCTTTTTTGAGAGGACCAGTTAATCTGGATTAATCAACTAAAACATCAACTGCTGATGTGGTTCCTTTGCTGATGTAATAGTTTCACGACCCAGAGGGTGTCCATGCCTGCTGTGCACACTCTGGCATCTCCCATATCTAACATAGTGCTTGGCAAATAGATGTCCCATCAGTATGCTTTTTAGTAAATGAGAAAGAGGAAACTGAGAAATACATATTTTGGTGTTACACACGTAACTCTTAAGCAAAATACTGCATAAATTCTTTTATAACCAGTGAATCACTCATAGACCCCTCCCATTTTTAAACTGCACTGATACTGTGAACAACAGGATGTCATGAGGAAATAGTCCAAGACTGTAGGAAGTGTCAGGGACAGTTACCGGGTGTTTGGTTGATTTGTTTTGCTGTCTTGCATTCATTTCCCCTCCTTAACAGCATCACAGTTTCCTAGTTCCCAGTGTGGATAGTCTTCATGGTTCAGTGACTCCAGATTCCTGTTGTCAATGATAGAAGCCAGGAAGGGCTGACAGAACCTACTTCCGTTGCCTGTGACAAAGCCAGGAGGCCGGCAAGTGACCTGAGCACAGTCAGTCAAATGCTCTCCCCTAGGACTTGGGGTGAGTGGAGCGAGGATGGAAAGAACACTTGCAATGACCTCAGTGAAAGTCAGAGACTAAAAGGAAAGAACCTTCCAAGTGCAACTGAATCCCTCCCCAGCATCTGAACTGCTTACTCTGCACTGTCCATCATCATTTCTCATTTCTTCGTACCTAAAGCCTCTTCGAGGCTCCTTCTCACATCCGTCCCACATTTCATTTCACTGTGATTTGGAATTCAGTCATTCAGTACTTTCTAGTGCCACCATGTTATATATTCAGATTATTAAATACGCCCTTTCGACTTACCCAGCCCTCAAGCCCTGGTTATGTTTGGCACCTAAGCCAATTCCTTTGCCTTTTGAAATTCTAAGCAGTTGTGGGTGTCTGCCATTCTCCCTTTTTTCTAGAAATTTACAAAACAGGGGGTTGAATGCTTTTGCTAACTGTCTGCCTACAAATTAAAGGCAAGAGGAATGGAAAGAAGAGACCAGAAGACTTTCTTTAGAAGTGAGGAGCAGACGCAGGGCAGGTGGGAGGAGGCCTGGCAGCAGCAGGAGCGACTGAGAGGTTTGTTATGTTTTTTCTCGTTCACACCTTGTAAAAATGACGGACGCCGACTTACAGTGTCAGCTCTACGGCACACTGTCGTCTTCCCTGGAGAACCTCAGACAGATAAGCTTCTAAGGATGCTTTAACGCCAGAGTGTTCAGGGAGGATTTGAGGGTATCCCCCAAGCGATCTTAAAATCAGACCACTCAGTGATTCCTTATTTTGCCTGTTCCTAAAGATCAGTGTGTATTTACCTCAATCACTTTTCTTCTGTATTAAAGGCACTCAGTCCGTCATAAGTTTGAAGTCTTTTTAATCCAAAGTTTGTTTTCAGAAAATTCCTCTCCTGGACATTTCCCTCATAATTTAAATCACTGTCTATCCAACAATTGTGCATTTCTATGAAATAATTTGGCTAAAGTAGTATTAGAATTCTGCCATTACTTACTAATGCTTTTTGTTTTTTAAGAAAAAAGCATCTAAAAGGTGGAAAAGTATTTGCCATTTACTTATAGGATGATAATCTGTGCTCATTGTAATAATACTGTGGAGAAAATACGCAGTTACTCTATTTTACTTAAGTAATCACACTGGCAGATGATATAAATGTTCTTTTTTTTATTGTATTAACAAGAAACACTGTTCTATAATACGTAGCAGTTTCTAAATTCAAATAGTTCAGATAGTCTTCCTTGTTCACAGACCATAAAATTGCACATCTCATTTGCAATTGAATTTTTTTCAAGGCTCTCCCAAAGGCAGGGGAGCAGGATGGGTTTGGGTAGAGATGCATCAAAAAAATTTTAATGTTGATTATGTTCCAGAATGGAGGTGGTATAACCCCTACCTATGTCCACATCTGGCTGGTTTTATCAGGATAATAAATAATTCCTGGCTTTTCCATCTATAGCTGATTTGTTTTGTTCCTTCCACTGTGATCTACCTTTGAATTATAAAATGTTCTCTCTCCCCATTTACTAATTCCTGGTTCATAAGAGAATTTATTCAATCTATCTCCAGAAACACCCTTTATCTCCAGACTTTTTATATCATGGAAATGATGTGAGAAATGACAAGTACAATTGATACAGTACTGGAAGTATTATATTGTGGGTCAGTATTGGTTACACAGTGGGTTTTTTTTTTACTTTTGTTTATTCTTAATTTTATTTTTTTAAACTTTTTAGGGGGGAGTAATTAGGCTTATTTATTTTTTAATCGAGGTACTGGAGATTGAAACTAGGACCTTGTGCATGCTAAGCATGCACTCTACCATGGGGCTATACCCTCCTCCCAGGTTACACTGCATTCTGTAGGCTGGGAAGTGATGGTTCTCTAAGAGTTCTTCAAATTCTACCATGCAAACTAGAGTGGCTCAACTTCCAGGTCTAATTAGCAATAATCACATTGCTCAATACCAGAGTCACCAGCCACATATGCCTGTAGCGCACTTGAAATGAGACTACCTCCCGTTAAGATCTGCCCTAAATGTAAATGCACACAGATTTCAAAGACTTCATACCGAAAAAAGTACGTACCACTTCAAATTTTTACATCGACTGTAAGTTGACATAATAGTTGTAGATACAGGTCTAAATAAAATGTACTATTCAAATTAATTCACTTCTTTTTAATGTGATCAATGCGTGCTATTAGAAAATTTAAAACCGCACCCATGGCTCACACTGTATTTCTACGGGGTAGCACCTGTCCAACACCTACCTCAGATGTCGCCCTTTCGCAGACCTCACTCCACCCTTTCTCAACCAACACCTGCTCTTCCACACATGTAATTGTTCTCTGTGACTCATTTTATTGCGCTTCTAACAGTTAAGCCATCACGTGGTAGTCCACTTCCAAATGCCCATTTAAAAACTTAAAGTTCGAGGTTTTCTCACAGGCCTCCTAGTCTCTTGGACCCACAGGGAATAAAAACACCTCTGTTGAATAGATATTTGCAAAGAAGGTCTGCCCCAGGCTGCACCTGGGCGAAAGCGACACGTCTTCCTCCTCAGGGACCAAAAGCGAAATATCCTAGCTCAATAAGAAAGACTAATTTCCCACCTATGGAACCAAAGATTTAAAAAATATTCTTGGGCAGGTGACCCGAGAAGTTTATCTTCAGAGCCCGGAGTTGAACAAGAAGCCAGATAAAGTTTCCCTTCCTCTTCCAGAGCGTTCACCGCCCTTGCCAGCATCTTCTTTGCCGGACTAGGGGATTGCTGATCTTGAATGTCTGGCCCAGCTCCACAGTCTGCCTTCTGAATTTGCCACTAGGCTCTCTGGACATTACCTTGATATTCCGTCACAACGCCCTCCCTAAAACCAGCGACATCTCCCACAAAAAAGAGAGAAGCTACATAGGAGAGGGTGAGATACATTAACCGCAGAGTCAGACAAGTCTTGGTTTAAGTCCCTTATTCTACCGTGTATTCCCTTTCTAAGTTACCACCTTGATTTCCTCATCTATCAAATGAGGAGAAACATAAAATACACCTGGTGTAGATTCTGCTAGCTGACTCCTTCTAGAACCTTGCAACTGCAACTTGAAATGTGACTCCGAGGTAACAACATTTCCCAGCCTCTCTTGCAGCTGGATGGGGTCAGGTGACTCATTTCCAGACAGAGGGATAGAAACAGAAATGCTACATGTAACTACCTGTGTGTGGCCTTCTTGTTCCCTCCCAGAGCTTGGAGCCTGGAGCCCCAGTCTAGTCATCCTGGACCACGAGGATGACAACAACAGTTCAGGGATTAACAGAAAGGTACGGGAGCGCGTCTAAGCCTATGTTATTGTGGCCCTTACGCATTAGCCGAATATGTACCCTAATATGCCACTCTAAGAAAGTATGAAATTTAGAAAGATCGTGTACGTCAGATGCTCAATATAGAGGCTAATAAATAGTAAGCATTCAAGAGTGGCAACTGTTATTATTACTGGTAGCCCTATATCCTGACACTTTGTTCAAATTTAGAGGAAAACACACACACACACACACACACACACACACACGCACAGAATAAGGCAAGCTCAGTCCACTGATTTGAACACGCATGATCCGATGTGG